>NC_059163.1:92332187-92938561 GCF_019923935.1 Bubalus bubalis
TTTAATGCCATCTTCTGGAAATCATTTTGCATTTAAATTCAGAGGTGTTTCTTTTTTTCTTGTCTGCCGTGTTTTGTTTTGTTTTCCGACCTGAATTTTAGCCTTTGAAAGATTTGCTTTTCACTCCACATCATCACCTTCCTATGAGTGGCTACTGCTTTCAGGTAAAATGAGACTGGTTTTTGTTCAGTTGGCCTATTTGTCTAATAACTTAGTAATTGACTTTATGAATGGTAAGGAAGAAGTCAACCTAAAGAATGTTAAAAGGATGTACTTAATCACACATACCATTTGATGTACATTTGGGTAGGGGGGGTGGAGGGCAGTGATGAAGCCAAAAAGAAGAGATTTTTTTGGAGCCAGCCTGTGGTGTGAGCAGGAGGCTCCAAGTGGGGTTAGCCCCTGAAGGATTCAGAGTGGATAATTACCTACACTATAGGGCTTGAGGAGGCCTACAAGTCTCTGCTTGCCTAAAAATCTCTCCCCTGCTGGCAGCCCATTGAAGTGTCACTCAGCCGACCTACTTGCTCCCAATTCCCACTGTTAGAGGATCTTTACAGACAAAGCAGGGGTGCTGCTGCCTCAGGCCCCTAATCTGTGCCTTAACCCAGACGCCGGGGATGGGGGCACCTTAGAGGTAGGATGGTCTAACGTCCTGGCTGGTAGACGAGCTTTACGCCTCTCCCCCGGTGAGGCCAGCCCTCTGCAAGAGTAACTCCATCACCTCTCACTATCCCGCCATCTCTCACCCCCACAGGGAGAGGCACCTACCTTTTTAGGGCCATCACTGAAGATAAATGAAATCACTCTTGTGTGTGTATTTGAGACCACTGTCATTTGCCTTCCTCTCACTCTTTTCCCCATTTTCAGGCTGAACATTCTCTGTTCCTCTAAGCTTCTGCTTTTAGAACTATTGCTGTTCTGGCCCCCCTCCTCGTTACATGCTTTGTTCTGGTTCAATAAAGGCTTGAGGTTTTAATGCCTCAGTGCTTCAGATTGGGTCTGACCACTGCAGCATAGAGCTGGTATGTGGGGTTCTTCATTCTAGGCATTAGAGTTCTATTAATGCAGCCATTAATTTGGAAAACTAAGCAGTAGCCACAGGATTAGAAAAGTTTTCATTACAATCCCAAAGAAAGGCAATGCCAAAGAATGTTCAAACTACAGTACAATTGCACTCATTTCACATACTAGCAATACTCAAAATCCTTCAAGCTAGGCTTCAGCAGTACATGAACCAAGAACTTCCAGATGTACGAACTGAATTTAGAAAAGGCAGGACCAGAGATCAAATTGCCAACATCTGTTGGATCATAGAAAAAGCAAGAGAATTCCAGGAAAATAATCTACTTCCGTTTCATTGGCTATGCTAAAGCCTTTAACTGTGTGGATCACAACAAACTGTAGAAAATTCTTAAAGAGGTGGAAATACTAGACCACCTCAACTGCCTCCTGAGAAACCTGAATGCCGATCAAGAAGGAACAGAACTGGCATGGAACAACAGACTGGTTCAGAACTGGGAAAGGAATACATCAAAGCTGTATGTTGTCACCCTGCTTATTTAACTTATATTCATAGTACATTATGCAAAATTCTGGGCCAGATGAATCAAAAGCTGGAATCACGCTGGTAGAAATATCAGCAACCTCAAATATGCAAATGATACCACTCTAATGGCTGAAAGCAAAGAGGAACTGAAGAGCCTCTTGATGAGGGTAAAAGAGGAGAGTGAAAAAGTTGGCTTGAAACTCAGCATTCAAAAAACTTAAGTTCATGGCATCGAGTCCCATCACTTCATGGCAAATAGATGGGAGAAAAGTGGAAACAGTGACAGATTTTATTTTCTTGGGGTCCAAAATCACTGCAGATGGTGACTGCACCCTTGGAATTAAAAGACACTTGCTCCTTGGAAGAAAAGCTGTGACAAACCTTTACAGCATATTAAAAAGCAGAGACATCACTTTACCAACAAAGTTCCATATAGTGAAAGCTATGGTTTTTCCAGTAGTCATGTACGTATATGAGAGTTGGCCCATAAAGAAGGCTGAGCACTGAAGAATTGATGATTTTGAACTGTGACGCTGGGGAAGACTCTTGACGAGTCCCTTGGGCAGCAGGGAGATCAAACCGGTCAATCCTAAAGGAAATCAACCCTGAAATATTCACTGGAAGGACTAATGCTGAAGCTCCAATAGTTTGGCCACCTGTTGCAAAGAACCAGCTCATTGGAAAAACCCTGATGCCGGAAAAGATTGAAGGCAGGAGGGGAAGAGGGCAACAGAGGATGAGATGGTTGGGTGACATCACCCATCCAGTGGATGTGAGTTTGAGCAAACTCTGGGAGATAGTGAAGGACAGGGAAGCCTGGTGTGCTGCAGTCCCTGGACGTGACTTAGCAACTGAACAGTGAACAGCAATGCAACCATAGGTTTTAGTCATTTCTTGACATCTGGACTCAAAGTTAATTTGGGGCAACTAAAATTCCTCTCTTCTTCCAACATGTTGGTATAGGGACCCATCATACTAATCCATATTAAAGCCTCTCTTCTCAGTGTTACTTGGTCATTTCTAGCCGTTTGGGGTCATTTTGGATTCAGTGATAGTGTTTTTTACATTTGCTATTTTCTTATCCTATTGGAATTTGAAAGGCAAGCATCTTCTTTTTCTTTAAGTCATTGATTAAAATTGTGTATGGAAACAGGGCTAAGAACAGACGTACCAAGCCATTCATCAGTACCCTTTGGGTATTTTGGAAGGATCTTGCTTGGACTTTGGAATCAGGTAAGAATCCTAGTTTTAGTTTTGGCTTGCAGTGTGACCTTGAGCAGTTAACTTCTCAAGATGTTAATTTCCTTATATGTAAAGTGATGATACATACCACTTGATAGAACAGTTGTGAAGACTGGAGATCATGTATGTCAATTATCAAACATAGTGCTTGGCACATAATAGTGGTCAGCAAAGATTAGTTCTCTTTTTTTCCTGTGCATTGGAATCATAAAGTTTTTCTTTTTAATTAATTTAATCGGAGGCTAATTACTTTACAATACTGTGGTGGTTTTTGCCATACATTGACATGAACCAGCCACAGGTGTACATATGTCCCCCATCTTGAACCCCCCCACACCTTCCTTCTTATCCGATCCCTCTGGGTTGTCCCAGTGCACCAGCTTTGAGTGCCCTGCTTCATGCATCGAACTTGGGCTGGTCATCTGTTTCACATATGGTAATATACGTGTTTCAATGCTGTTCTCTCAGATCATCCCACCGTCACCTTATCCCACAGAGTCCAAAAGTCTGTTCTTTATATCTGTGTCTCTTTTGCTAGCTTGCATATAGGGTTGTTGTTACCATCTTTCTAAATTCCATATATATGCGTTAATATACTGTATTGATATTTTTCTTTCTGATTTACTTCACTCTGTATAATAGGCTCCAGGTTCATCTGCCTCAAATGTGTTCTTTTTTAAATAGCTGAGTAATACTCCAGTGTGTATATGTACCACAGCTTTCTTATCCATTCATCTGCTGATGGACATCTAGGTTCCTTCCATGTCCTGGCTATTATAAACAGTGCTGCAATGAACATTGGGGTACACATGTCTCTTTCAGTTCTGGTTTCCTTGGTGTGTATGCCCAGCAGTGGGATTGCTGGGTTGTATGGCAGTTCTATTTCCAGTTTTTTAAGGAATCTCCACACTGTTCTCCATAGTGGCTGTACTAGTTTGCATTCCCACCAACAGTTTTAGAGGGTTCCCTTTTCTCCACACCCTCTCCAGCATTTGTTTGTAGACTTTTTGATGCCAGCCATTCTGACTGGCGTGAGATGGTACCTCATTGTGGTTTTGATTTGCCTTTCTCTGAGAATGAGTGATGCTGAGCATCTTTTCATGTTTGTTAGCCATCTGTATATCTTCTTTGGAGAATTGTCTGTTTAGTTCTTTGGCCCATTTTTGATTGGGTCTTTTTTTTCCCCTGGTATTGAGCTGCATGAACTGCTTGTTTATATTTTGAAGATTAATTCTCTGTCAGTTGTTTCATTTGCTATTATTTTCTTCCATTCTGAAGGCTGTCTTTTCACCTTGCTTATAGTTTCCTTCATTGTGCAAAAGCTTTTAAGTTTAATTAGGTCCCATTTGTTTATTTTTGCTTTTATTTCCATTCCTCTGGGAGGTGGATCATAGAGGATCTTGCTGTGATTTGTGTCAGAGTGTTCTGCCTCTATTTTCCTCTAGGAGTTTTATAGTTTCTGGTCTTAATTTAGATCTTTAATCCATTTTGAGTTTATTTTTATGTATGGTGTTAGAAAGTGTTCTTGTTTCATTGTTTTACAGGCAGTTGATCAGTTTTCCCAGCATCACTTGTTAAAGAGATTGTCTTTTCTCTGTATATTCTTTTCTTATGTCTTTTCTCTTGTATATTTTTGCCTCCTTTGTCAAAGGTAAGATGTTCATAGGTGTGTGGATTTATCTCTGGGCTTTGTATTTTGTTCCATTGATCTATATTTCTGTCTTTGTGCCAGTACCACACTGTCTTGATGACTGTAGCTTTGTAGTATAGTCTGAAGTCAGGCAGGTTGATTCCTCCAGTTCCTTTCTTCTTTCTCAAGATTGCTTTGGCTATGGAATCATGAAGTTTAATCCTCCATCCTTATGTCTTGGGTTAACTGATTCATTGTCTCCCCATCAGTTTCACAAGTCTTCTCTTTTCTAGGATTGAGGGCTGCTTTTGACTGTTCCTCTGGTGCTCTGTATTACTGCACATTTGAACCTTAAATAAAGAACTTTGGATGAGTGGGTGACTTGTTGCCTAGGCCTCTTTCATTACACTGGATTAATTTATCAGTTGATAATTTGGAAGAAAGGTGGCATAGGAGGAGATATAGTGGGTAGGAAGGAGCGGTGTGATAGCAGTCTTCAGGTAGTTGAGGAATATGGAAAAGGAAGTAGACTTACCTTGTGTAATCATAAAGGAAAAAATTATACAAGTCCACAGTCCTTTATTCATAAATTTGGAATTGAAAAATACCTACAAATTGAGTGTTTTGGTAAATTTGGTAAATCTGACTGTTAATTGATATGAAGTTATTTATAATCTTTATTCTACTGAGTGTGAATATTCATATGCCTCACTGCACAAATAAAAACATGTTTGATTATAGAGCATTGCCCTGGACCCCACTGAGGACATACATGATATGTAGTGTGTGTCCCATTTTACTTTTCTAAAATCTGAAAAATTGAGTTATAAAACATACGATCCCAAGGGTTTTAGATGGATTGTGGACCTGTACCAAAGGGTAAATAGAAATTTTAGAAGAATACCAGTGTAGCTTAGGGAAGACTTTCTCATATACTTGGCAGTAAACCGGGATTATTTTCCAACATGATGACATCTCTAGCGCTGAGGTCATTCATGGCAGCGGTGGGGAGGGGCTGTGCAACCATGTCTTAAAAATGTTGTCAAGGGAGTTTTATGAGTTTTTGGACCTATAAAGTCTTCCAACCCTGCATGCCAGAGTGCCAGCACCTAATGACAGAGAAGCTCATAATTGCTTTACATTTATTACTTATGTCTCATGATTACTCAAAATGTGATAGTCATTGTAAAGTTTAAATTCTAAATAAAAGTTATATGATAAACTCCTGTTTCATGATGTTGATCTGACCCAGACGTTCTCACAGTGGGGTCTGGGGAATCAGCAGCATCACCATCCCCTGGGAGTTTCTTAGAAAAAAGCAAATTTCTGTTCCCGTCTCAGGTCTGCTGAGAACTCTCTAAGATGAGGTCCCGAACCCCATGTTTTATTAAGCCCTCCAGGTGATTCTGGTGCATGCTAATTCAGTAAGCAGCACTGAATTGCCATGACAAAAACACCAGGGGGGCCCATGGTGCCTGCAGGCTAGGCCCAGGTTATTCTCTGGGGAGTAGCTATTTCAAAGGGGCTATAAATGAAACTCAAATACAGAAGGGAGAGTATGGGGGGAGTAAAGGAATTGTAACTGGGACACGGAGAAGAGGCTCATTGGGAAGAGTGTGCTTTTAGGACAGGTAGGACTTTGGGGTACAGATGGGCTAGTATTCCTGGCTCAGAGGAAGGAACAGTTATCTGCCCACTGGGAAAGCAGTTGTCTCTAGATTATCAGTGGGGATAGAGCACTGACAAGAGAGGACCAAGGCAATATATGAGCCAGAATACTATATTACATGTTTCACATGCTTTTGGATGTGAAATCAATATTGGACCCAAGTGCCTTAACTTATTTATCCATGTTAAATTTCATCTTGCTCAAATAGGCATGTCAGTTGAGTCCTGCAGTATTTTGGATTCCTGACTTTCTCAACCCCAATGCCTAATTAGATCCTCATCCAGGTAATCAATAGAAACTTTGAACTTGTATTTGCAATCTCCCTCCAAGTTGACCTAAATCCTAACATCGTGTTAGTTGCACTTGCCGAACTACAAAGAAATAGTCTTGATTTCTTGTGTGATTTCCAAAAAAAAAAAAATCCCTTTGTTTAATCAGCATACCCTAAACAACACACCACTAAACGTTTTACTGAGAACTTTTTACATTTTAAGCTTTTTATTATAAAATATGCTTTACACTATATGGTCAGCTGCCCAAGAGCAGAATTTTGTCTGATTTTCAGCCTGTCAGAAACTCTGAATTTTTATTTTATGTTCTCAAAGAGCCCATGCCTCACAAAAGCCATACTGCTGACAAATAGCATGAATTGGCTTGTGCCAGAAAGCTACCGAGAATAGGGGCTCACGAGTAGGTTTTCCATAACCTCCTCTTAGCTCATTCAGGCAGTTTGTGGAGACTGACTTTGATATTGTTGCTCAAGAGTTGACAGTGCTTCCAGATGCCTTTCTTTTGGCTGAAATTATGTCTAGTGATATATGGAAGTGTGTTTTTGTGATGCGTCTTGCATAATCATGTAGGCATTGCCTACGTACTTTTGAGTGGTTTAAGTTAGAAAAAAACTGTTTCTATACAGTGCCTCCCACCACCATGTAATGGTTTCATCCTGTTTAACACAAAAAAATACATGTACCTTACTCATTTTTTTTCTTTGTTGGTTAAGGACGAGCCTAAGCTCCAGGAAGCAACTTGGGAAGTCAGGGAAGAGAACATGTTATTTTCACTTCATAGCAAATTAACTAGAAAGCCTTTTGATGAACTGTAAACAGTTAATAATGTAATCATAGGCTAATAACACTGCATCATAGGACTGTCAACATAGAGAGCCTTCTTGTGCCTTTAAGGATCTCATCAACGTTATCCAGGTAGATAGTTATCTGTCAAGCTCTTAATGGCTTCTTTTAAAGAGAATCATATAAGCGTTGTTAATCATTGGTTCTGGTCACCTGTGTTACAGGCTGTCATTCCACTTTTTTTAAACTAAATTCCAGCTGCTGATCTAAAAGTTCTTGTATGAAGGGAGGGATTTGAAAGGCTATTTCAGCTCATCCTGGAATGCAGAGAGAAGTGAAGGAAGTATTTTAAAGTGATCTTGGTAGTGATGATGTTATGGAAAAAAGAAATGAAAAATAAAATCACTATTGACTACCTCAGTGACTATTCACTTTGAATAGCACTGCTACCCATTACATGGTTTAAGAGGACAGTGTTTCTTTCCTAAGTTGTTACCATTTATTATTGGTACTTCAGTCAGGCTAAGAAAATTGTTCAAAGAATACACAAGGTGATTCCTAGGATTATACCCTAGTAATATTGATATCGGGCTTCCCAGGTGGCTCAGAAGATAAAGAGTCTTCCTGCAATGCAGATCCCCGGGTTCAGTCCCTGGGTTGGGAATATCCCCTGGAGAAGGAACTGGCAACCCACTCCAGTATTGTTGCCTGGAGAATCCTATGGACAGTGGAGCCTGGTGGGCTAGAGTCCTGGGGTCGCAAAGAGTCAGACACGAATGAACAACAGCAATATTGATATAACATTTTTTATCTAGGATATTTGCAACTAGCTTTTAATAATATAAGATAAAATAGTGTATTTCTAACTTCATTAAAAAAATTCAGATACCAAGATATGACCCTGAATTAACTGGAAACATTTTGTTGTCGGATAGACTTATGAAGAGTGAGAAGAACTACCAAAGATAGCGTTGTCATTTGTTTTTTAAATGAAATACCCAGGGCAGGATTTTTGTTCTATATCTGAAATTTCCTCGGAATCTGAGAAGAGTTATTTCACTTGGGTTGTTCTCTCTTCTTCTGCCTCTCCTTTATTCTTGAATGACCATGTTTTTGAGAACAAAGCATTCAACATTCATGTAGTCTATACATGGTTTGAGCTTCTAACCTACTCCTTACCAAAAACAAAAAAAATTATGACTCTGAAGCTTAGAGAAACTATGATTCAGAGATACTCTTTCCTCCAAAATTATAATTTTCTTTGGAATTCCAGTGCTCTTATAATGCTGGAGGCAAAGGGAACGTTCTAACTGACCATTGGTTCTTGGGAATGGAAAGATTTAGTGTTCTTCTGTCCCTGGTGAGCTGGTTGGAACTGACCAAAGTTATATAAAGGTCAGAAAGACTGTTCAGTGGCCCAAATCCTGCAGGGTGTTCAGGGAAACTGGATTTTCTGTATTCCTTTCTTCTGCCCTTGAGAGCAGCAGGTTTGATGATGTCAGAAATTGGAGAAAGGACAGAAACAGAAGGTGGGACAGAGAGAGTGGTGAAGATGGTGCCCAGTGGATGCTCTTTGGGGTTTTCCCTGGCCGCCTTTTCTGAAGTAAAAGTGATGCCTGTGATTTCGTAGTGTGAGAAGGTTTCATTTACCTTATCTGTGATATTTATTTGATTTCTACAAACAACCATTTATGATAGATGTTTTTATGAGTTCTTTTCCTCTTTTATTTTTAATATATCTTAAAGCAACAGCAAAGGAAATCAAATGAACTGATTCATACATAGCCTTACTATCCTAATAAATAGCTCTTTCATTATTTATGATCTTTTCTATTTTCTAGTCCTTGCCCACATACACAAAAGTATTTTTTTTTTTGACATTTTTGTGATCGTATCTGTTTAGAGATTTATCCCTGATGGCTCAGACAGTAAAGAATCTGCCTGCAATGCAAAGGCCTGGGTTCAATCCCTCGGTTAGGAAAATTCCCTGGAGAGGGGAAAACTACCCACTCCAGTATTCTTGCTTGGAGAATCCCATGGACAGAGGAGCCTGGCCAGCTGCAGTCCATGGGGTTGCAAAGAGTCGGACACGACTGAGTGACTAATGTACACACACACAGCCTTTCAATAAGAACCGGTGTTGTATATTTAAAACTGTATAGTTACTTTCTAGTTGAAAATATTTCACAATTTAGAAAAGGACAGTTTAAAGTCAACTTTAAGTTATTTTAGACAATTTATGGTTACTGAAGGGGATGAATTAGGAATACAGAATCGAACTACTATACATAAAATAGATGAGCTATAAGGATTTGTTGTATAACAGAGAATTATGCCCAATATCTTTTAATAACCCATGATGGAATATAATCTGCAAAAAAACAGAATCTTTATGCTATACACCTAAAGCTGACATTATATTGTAAATCAGCTATACTTCAATTAAAAAGATAAGTAATGTCTTTCCAAAGGCCAAAAAATGTTCCAACTCCTTACTTTCAGTCACATCAATTTATCCTTAAAGAAAAATACATCCTCTTTTTTTTTTCCCTTGATATTTGAATCCCACCTTGTTTTTCTACAAGTGACAGATTTCTTGTCAAGCTTTTATGGTTACAGTTTTTTTTTCCATGACAATGAAATAATTTTGCTTATATTGTTAATATTGACATTTAGGAGCTCTTGTTCCAGTTTTATCTTCTTTGTCGTTTTTATTGAACCTCTAACTTGTCTTTGAAGGGCAAAACTAAAGATCTTTGTGAAAGTCCTGACTGGTGGACTCTCCATTAGTAAGAGGTCCTTTTGTGGGAACTCCACAACCATTGAATATTGTCACTTTTATACTGGGGTTTGCATGTATATTTCTTTCTGAAACTACTGCCCCTCTTGAGAACTGTATGTAATTCACTTGCTATTTTTCCCCCAACAGTCATATTTTATGAAAACATACTCTGCATGTGTTACATTAGCAGACCTTCAGTGTCTGGAGAGAGAAAGAAATAGGTCTTGTGGGATTGAAATGTCTAGCCCTGGACCCTGCAGAGGAGATGCGGGGCCATGGTCTAAAGTGCTGGAAAAGGGGATGCAAGGACAGGCACCCAGCCTTGACCTCATTCTCTCTGCCTGGCCTCAAACATTTGAAATTTTAAATTTTCATTTTCTACTGTTCATCCTTGACTATCTTGACAAGTTATACTCCATACATCCATAAGCTGTCTGTGACTTCCTTTTTCCCTCTACGTATTTATATTCCTAAAATCTCTGATTCCTTACAGTGGCAGAAATACTACAGTACATTTTCTGCTTAAATGAGATGTGGCTACAATACATGCTCTGTTCTAGTACGTGAAATATACTGTAAGACCAGTTCGGGAGACTGCCCCTTGTCCCTGAGGTAGATTGGTGGGTGGTTTTCAGTTGCATGGAGAAGAAACCATAAAATGTATGCCAGTACAATGGCAATTGTAAATAATGAACCTCTGTGCTGGCTTCTCTCTATCCTGACTTCTCCAGCCCTCTTCAGCCCCTCTCTCTGGAGGTTCACAAGATTTGACCTCAGCAATTTATATAGCCAGCTTCCTGTGGTCAGCATTGCCTTAGGTATACAACTTTATAATTGAAGTAAGTAGTTTTTAGATGTCTTTCATTCCCTTACTAGTCCCCCAAATTTGGAGGACTCAAATAACCTCAGGAGCCCTGCTGAAATGTAATCCAGAGAATCAACCTGTCAAATGCGAAGTGTCCAAAGTGCAGTGGCGGGTCTAACCCAGGTTTCCATTTGTTATTCTTTCTGCTAAAGTGCCCCCTCCCACACAGTGAAAACTCCTACCAGCTCACACATCATCTCTCCTGAGGGGCCCTTCTTGGGCCCTAGTTGGCCTTAATCACTCCTGTAGAATTGTTTTTTTTTTTTTTTTAATTCATGCCTCACAGCATTGTACACATTGTATTGAAAGTTGTTAGTTTACATCTCCTTCCTTCCTCTTATTAGATAGACTGTGGACAGATTCTTCAGGACAGGGGCCACCTTTATATGCTTAGCCTCTAAAATAGAGCCACATGTACACAAATCAGCAAATGATGAAGTAAATGAATGGCACTGTCCATCTCATTTTTTGCCCCTAAGTATAAAAATTAAGGAGATGAATATGTTCAGAAACTGTTAAATTACAGTTTCGATTACTTCCGTGGCCATTTATCCTAACTTCTGCACGACAAAAGCAAAGACAAATTCTGTCTGGAAGCCCTACCTTTAAAATAAGTCTCAAAGAATTTCCATAAATAAACAAAAGAAATAGGCACTAATAGTAAAGAAAGAAAAGCATAACACACAAGAGAACATGGCCCCATAGTTAGTAGATTCAGTGGAATCTGACACCACGGTCTTTAAATCAGCATTATTATATGTATTATCCAGTATGGTGGTAGTCCTTACATCTCTGTGACTCTTGAGCACTTAACTGAGAAACTGAATTTTTAATTTAATGTAGGTAGCCATATAGTTAGTGACTTCTATAATATATGGAAGAGCACAGCTTTAGAAAATAGAATTATTATACACTTAGTTTAATATGTTTAAGAAATCAAAAAGGAATTGAAAAACATGAGCAAAGATCAAGAGACTAGAAATATGATGACAGCTCGGAAAAGGAAACAGTTTTTAGAAGGAAAAAGTTGAATGTTTAAAGCTGAAAATTAAAATGGGTGAGTTTAAGAGCCGATTGGACTTAGCTGAAGGGAGAATTAATGAAATGGAAGAGAAATTTAAAGAGATTTTCCAGAATACATAGGAAGAGACCAATAAAAAGGAAAATTATGAAAGTTAATGTAGAAGTTATTACATGTAAAGGCCAGCCCGGAATAAGCTGATAGAATATGATAATATCAGACAAAGGATGGTAAATTCTAAACTGTCATGCTTTTAATAATATAACTTCAAAATCTATAAAGAAAAAATAGAAACACAAGGAAATATGGACAAATCTACCTTTCAGTAAAGGATTTCAACATATCTCAATAATTGATAAAATCACCAGATGTTCCTCCTCCTCAAAATAATTAAACTATAAAATATTTGAACAACACAATTAACAAACTTGACTGAATTATGTGCGTTGTTGTATCCAGCTGCTTTGTGATACAGAATAATAGGCCAGGAATCATTTCAAAGGGTTAGTTATCATACAGCTGTATTCTTCCACCAAAAAGTTATTGGGTTGGCCAAAATGCTCATTTGCATTTCTCCATAATGGTGTGACAGGAAAACCTGAATGAACTTTTTGGCCAATCCAATATTAATTTAGAACAAAACTAGAAAAACTTGATAGTCTTGTATCGATAAGGAGAACTTTTCCAAATGCCTCGAGGGTCAAAGAAGATACTTAGGACTGAATGGTAATTAAAAGTTGACATATGAAAACCAGTAACATGCAGCCAAAGAGATTCTTAGAAGTTTATAGCCTTAAATGCTCCTAACAGCAAAACAAGAAAGAGTAAATAAAGGTGTGGTAAATATGTGATGAATCAAAGAGAATGACTGAGACGTGAGAAGGGATTGCAGCACAGTGCAGGTGAGGGGATAACCTCCATTGGCCGCTAGCGGTCATTCAGGCCTCTCTGAGAGATTAGTCTTTCAAAATCTTGACCGGAAGATGTTGTCCAGGTTACTGGGAACAGCTGGTCCAGAGGGTGAGAAAAGTAAAGTGTTTACTCTGTAATACTCAAAATACTAGGACATGCTTCGTTTGTGCTTTGGTATCTCTATTTGTTCACTCAGAGCAAAAATGAAACCAACTTAGTTGAGTGGATTTGTATTAGCAGGTTTGGTAGATAGGTTCTCAGAGTGTAGTCTCTGAACCCCTGGGTCCCTGAGACACATTTGAGGGAGTCTGTGAGAATGAGATCAGAATAGTTTTCATGATAATATTGTCCTTTTTTTTTTCTTTTTTGCTGCTTAACTGTTAACATTTGCACACCAGTGTTATGAAGGTAACAATGAATAAGACTGGTGGCAGCACAGATCAAGGCAGTGGCACACCAACTCTATGGATAGTGATTATATTCTTTACTATAATGAATTCAGTTAAAAAATGTTGGTGTCCCTTGATAAATTAGTAAAAGTTATTTTATTATTAATAATATTTGTTTTCTTTTCTCAAGAGAATGCCTGTGTGATTTTTTACTTTACAGAATGATTAATGATCAAGTATGGCTATTTAGACTTGACTTTTGGTAGACTTTTTATCAGAACTAAGTGAAGTGAGCCTGTCACTTTCTAAGGAAAATATACATTTATTACCAATAATAAAATTCAGACTTTCAAGAAAAAATTAGAATTTTGGAAGTCTGGTATCCTTCTCCATAAGCTTGAAGCCTGAATCCTTAGAGACTTTTCTAATAAGATCATTAGTGATATTGAAAAATGTGATTTTGATATTGTATAATGAAATATGTCAATATGTGGAAGATCTGCAATGACAAAGTAAACCAATGTTCTCAAAATGATCAATACTTATCATACATAGATGAAAAATCTATTCAATGTGCAAGATAGACTAATGGATTTTCATTTGACAGAGTAGGGAAAGTTCACTTGTATGGTTTCGAATTTCATTTTGCAGCTAACCCTTAAGTGAAACCATTGTTTGTCCAATGTAGTATAATACCTACATTAGCCTACAAGTATAAGAAGAATATTCAAAATTATCTAAAAAGGCTATTAAAATAATTCTGTTTTCACTACATATCTGTGTGAGGCCAGGTTTTCTACGTTTATTTTAATCAAAACAAGATACCATCATGCATTTTATGCTGAAGCAGATATGAAAATGCAGCTGTTTTCTATTAAGCCAGATGTTAAAAGGATTTTCAAAAAGGTAAAACACTAGCACTTATTTTCCATACTAATATTATTTAAAGTCACATGTAATGAATTTATTGCTATTGTTTTTATAAACAAGTAAGTACTTTTAATTTCTATAGGGTAATTATTAGTAGATATAATCTATATAAACAAAAGCCCTTTGAGGTCCTCAATAATTTTTAAGAGGAAAAGTCTCCTGAAACAAGAAAATTTGAGAACTACTTTAGTAAGTCAGACTGTTAAGCCCTTTCATGGGAAAGACTGTATGCTGCCAAAAGCATAGGTACATACTTGGGGTTTTTTTGTTTTTTGTTTTTTTAATGCTATTAAGTGTCCTTACTTAATGATATTAAGTTATGTACCACACCATTCAGAATAATCCCAAATAGGCCACACTGGCAAGACGTAAGACATTTTATTGAATGCTTTGAGCTTTTCTTTTTTTGTTTTTTGTTTTTTGTGTGTTTTAAGTGTGGGTAATTTTTCCTATCATTTTGTACATGACTGTAGTTTAAATAACATTTGGAACCCTGTAAATCTGAACCCTATCATGTATTTGAAGTAGACTTGGAAATTTCTTAAGTGAAAATTTATGATGCGAATCCATCATGTCCTTTTCTAATTAAAATAAAATTTCAATGTGTTGATTCAAAGATCAAAAATAGAATGATCTTTTCTAAATGAAAGTAGAAAGGAAAATTTTCTCATTTAATAAAAACAAAGGATTTAGAACCCAAAGACTTGCTCTTTTCCTCAGTATGTGATTTTTGGTAACCTGATGTTTGTGCTTTCATCCTGAATGTGGGTGTTGGCCTTCACCTCTACAGATGGGGCTCTGATCACTACCTTTTCTCTTGGCCTTTAGACCTCAGAATTCCACAGGCACAATCAGGAGATGGGAGTGAGAAAGAGGAAACAGTCATTTTACCGTGTTACTCATATGATATTCTAGAAAGTGAAAAAATTAATTAAGACTAGGAAGCCCAGCTTCCTGCAGAATTTGCCTCTATAATCTACATGGTTGATCTGGTGAGAAGGCAAAAGAAATTGAGTAAAGTCCTCCTTTTTAACTTTTATTTTTATGTTTCTTTCCTTGGTGTAAGTTACTTGAATGTATTTGGTCACAAAGCACGCACGGCGAGGGACAGCTCCCTCAGAAGGTGTCACCTACACACACCAAAATACATGTTGGGAAAAAAATAGTTACAAAGGTTTTGCTTCAACCAACAAGAAGCTCAAGAACAGAGTTGACCATAACAACCAGTGTATGTGAAACAAAACCCAGAGAACAGGTTGGGTGAACGTTGTGTTACACTGTCTCATTAAAGGGAATGAGCCAAGACTGATCTAATTAACCGACACAGATTCAGCACATTTACCCACCAAAGCAGGCAGCAGTGGCCGTCTCCTGCCACAGCTGTTTGTTTAAATTACTCACATGAGTCATTCTGAGAAGAGACTCTGCCTTTAAACAAATAAAATAAGTAAACAAACTATTTGAAATCTTTGTCTTGTACCTGATAATCATCTAAAAGAACAGGGTAATTTTGTACTTGGGAGAGTCCCTGGCCTGAGGCCTTTCCAATCCTGAAGTGGCCTAGGAGGAAATTAGAAGAAATGTCTTTGTATTTGTCGTTCATAGGAGACACCGTTTTATCAACCTCACCTTCCTTGCTGGTTCATCTATAGCATTGTAGTTGGTATCACATTTAGCCTAAACTTCACAGACGAGCTGTTCAGAGCCAGTATATGAAAAATATGGAGGTTGACTGCCAACAGATCTGTTGAGTATTCTTATGTCATTGTTTAACCAATGAAGAAATGTGGATTTGTAAAATGATGATGAGAGAGATGAATAAGCTTATCTTTGAAACAAACAGTGCAGCAGAAATAATCATCGCTCTTCCCGTATGCTTGGAGGGAACCTGTCCAGTGGTGTCAGATATGAATCTCACTCCTACCTCTATCGTGTACCAGCTCTGGGATCTTAGGGAACTCATTTCGCCTTTCCGAGACTCACCATTCCCCTCTCCTAAAATGGGGATAATTATAGCAATCTCAAAGGGCTGTCATTGGGATTAAACATTTGTTTAGCACAGTACTTGGTGCAGAGTTAATGCTCCAAATGGTAGTAATAGTAGTTGTCACTGTTATCTTTGCTAATATTAAGTTGTATTTCCCAAGTACTAATTAAGTCCTGTTATCTTCTAGAGCCTTGGTTCTCTTATCTCTACGATGTGGGGTTGGTGGGTGAGCTCCAAGTAACTCTTCCCGCTGGACATTCTGAGCCTGGTTTAGGAGGTTAGCAAGCTGCCCAGTGGAGGGTCCATGACACTCCCAGCATCCTTGCCTCCTCTTCCGCCCCTCCCGCACCCCCTCCCCGCAGCAGCCCTGGCCAGTGAGCTCCCAGCGGGAGGCTGCCAGATCAAAGCCCTGGGAAAGGTCAGGCATTCCTGGCACAGCGACACTCAGCTGGCTAATAGCTGCCCTTCCCTGGTCTGTCCCTGGTCTG
This sequence comes from Bubalus bubalis, assembly GCF_019923935.1. Classification (NCBI taxonomy): domain Eukaryota; kingdom Metazoa; phylum Chordata; class Mammalia; order Artiodactyla; family Bovidae; genus Bubalus; species Bubalus bubalis. Next base: position 92,348,725 of record NC_059163.1, read on the forward strand.
GTCCTGCCGAGCACCAACCCCTACAAACAGAGGCTTTTCTGGAAGCCGCTTTCTGAGTACTGGGGCCCACCTGAGCTGGGGAGAAACTTAAGGGAGAATTCTTGTCTGGAGGTCACCATCAAAAAGCTTTAACTATGCTTTTGCTTTCTTCTGGGATATATAAGATATATAAGGTGAGAATAGGATGGTGGAGGTCAAGTCTTGTCAAAGATGTTAATGAGTGGTTAATGATGGCACAAGAGGTGCCACTATTAAAAATGGTGTCCTAAAACATACTAAGGGATTCTGTTTACAATATACTGAGTAAAAGACTAGATTGCAAAACATCCATCACAGTCCTGGTTTTTACATGTATGTGTGTGAAACCAATAGAGAAAAGGGAGGGGAAGAGCTTTATCTCTGTGTCAAAGTGTTTTTCTGGGTGGCAGTGTCAGGTAGTTTTTATTTGACTTTTACTTGGATTTTCTAAATGTTTTACATACGCAGAGAATTCTAGTAAGGAGAAACAAAAGCTGTTCTTGCCTTTTTTTTTTTTTTTTTTTTTTAAAGAAAGAAACCAAATTGTCTTTCAGACGAAAAGTTTTAACCTTTCAAAGAAAAGAGGATGTGTGCATGTGAATTGTGTGTAGCAAGGCCTGGAAGCCACCTGTTGCCACTCTGGGAGGCTTGTGAGCTTGAAGCTCTGAAAGGAGCAGGCTCCTTTATGAGTGTACACTGTGTGCCCAGCACTGTTCTCAGTGCTCTGGGTCTGTTACCTTCATGGAAGTTCTGTGTGTGTGTGTGTGTATATATATGAGAGAGAATGCCATGGTGAGGTGAACTGGGGTGCTGTAGCCAAATGCAGTTAATAGTGGATGTAAAGGGCTCTCTGGATCCTTTTCTCTGACCTGTTGATTCTCTGTCTTGTTAGCTGAGTCCAGCCCATGTCCTCCCACTCTCTTTACTGGATCCCAGCCCTCACTCCACACAGCAACCTTGGTTTTCAGGGTCTACTGTTCATTTTACTTGAAGCTCAAAATCTTACCTGGGTGTGAGCACATCAATGAGTCTGTGGCTTCACTCAGAATTGAAACCACCATTTCTTTCCTTTTTGTTTTAATGGCTTCACTTCTGTCTACAAAAATAACTCTTCCCTAACTGCTTCTCATGGACGGAGAGAAAGCAAGGTAACAAGGAAGGGGTACCCTTGGCCTGAGGGCTTCAACCCGCAGACATACCTAAGCCGTCTCTGTGTGTTACGGGCAGGCCTCTTAACTCTCTGGGCCTCAGTTTCCTCATTGGAAAAATTCAAGGACAGAATTGAATGAATTTCAAGGTCTCATGCCCAGGCCTGCTGCTTGGTGTAGTATAGTCCTGGGTGGCTCAGGACCACGTTCACTGAGAAGGCGGATACTTCCACTGATGAGGATAACCGATGTGTCGCACAGGACGTGTGCCGCTGACCATGGTCCCAACTGCCCTCTGTGAACCCTTTTCCAGGGCACAAGGTGTTTTCCTTGGCCCTTTGGCTGCTGCTCACTGCTGTTCAGTGTCATCAGCTCATGGAGTCTGTCTGCTCGTATGAATCAGAATTGTCTTCAGTTTCCTAGAGAATATTTGATGGAGTCTGTCTGCTCGTATGAATCAGAATTGTCTTCAGTTTCCTAGAGAATATTTGTTTCCATATCACTTTGGGCTATTTCCCCCAATTGTATACCTTTTCACTTCTGTGCTTTTGGTGCTTTCCTCATTTTCACCTTTCCCCTTTAACACAGGACCCTTGGAGTGGTTGTTGGGTGTTCAGTCACTCAGTCGTGTCTGATTCTTGGCCACTGCATCGACTGCAGCATGCCAGGCTTCCCTGTCCTTCACTATCTCCTGAAAGTCACTCAAACTCATGTCCATTGAGTCAGTGATGCCGTCCAACCATGTCATCCTCTGTCACCTCCTTCTTCTCTTGCCCTCGATCTTTCCCAGCATCAGGGTCTTTTCCAATGAGTTGGCTCTTCATATCAGGTGACCAAAGTATTGGAGCCTCAGCTTCAGCATCAGTCCTTCCAATGAATATTCAGAGTTGATTTCCTTAGGATTCCTTTAGGATCCTTTAGGTTTGATATTCTTGATGTCCAAAGGACTCTGAAGAGTCTTCTCCAGCCTCACAGTTTGAAAGCATCAATTCTTTGGCTTCAGTTAATTCTTAGAACGGTAGGGGTGATGAAAACTTGCTTTCTGAAAAACTGTTTTCTGGAACAGCCCAGTTTATATTTCTTATTTTCTTGCTTTATCGGCAACAGCTATGATAATGGTGATACCACTGTTTGTATGGCTTTTTTTTTTTTTTGCAAAGTCTTTCATGTAGGCAAGCTTGGTCCTCCTCCCTGCTTGTACTGATACATGGGCTATAGTCCACAGGGTCATAAAGAGTCAGACATGACTGAAGGAACTTAGCACACAGTGTCCAGAGCTAAATCTTTTACAGCTAAAAGTAGAACAAGCCAACTTTCAACTCGAATCTGCCTTTTCTTTTATCCTAAACGGTGGTGACAGCGGTGGCCAAAGGGTAGAAATAGCCGCATATGGCTTCATCCTCCCTTCTCTCTGTCGACACACCCCTGCCGTGTGTTCGTGACCCCAACCTCCCCACACGGCGACTGCTGTTTTGCATCTGCCCTTCCTTCCTTTATAAAGAGTGCCAGGGAAATCTTGTTGAATTCTTCGAAGAGCAGATTTGTAGATGTCTTATGTTTTGATATTTTGACAGCGCAAGGTGCAGACTTGGGTAAGGCGCTTGTGATCTGCGGCAAAAACAGGATGTTTTAGGTGAGCCTGACTGTACAAGTGGCAGCTTGTGGCAGGGTGGGTGCTCCCTGACTGCAGTCCCCATTTCCCCCTCCACGCCCACAACAGTTCTCTTTGTGTGCAGGTTAGTCATAGGACTTGTCAGGGGGCAAGTCACTCAGGAGGTGCTCCCCAGGGCCCCTGTCACACTTGGGGGCCGGATGGACCCCTCCCACCTGCCTCCTTTCCGCCTTCATCAGAAAGTTTCTGTCCCGTGTGCTCTCTCCCTGATTTCCAGATTGAAAGCTCCGGGTTGGTGGGCTTACTGGCTTAATGTACTTCTTCCTCGTTGGTCATGTGTGACACTAAACAAAGAGAATGGCTTCCACCAGTACCATTAATTAAACACATGGCGTGTTTTTCAGTTCAGTAACATCTCACCACAGCGCGTGGGCTCATGGCGATACCAGGCTTCCATTCCTGGGCTCCTCCCTTTGCAGTGTTGTTTCTACCGCACCAGCGCAGTTTCTGACAGTGGTGTTTTTGACTTTGCCTAACCCTGTACTTTGGGGATCTCTGGAGGATGTCTTAGGGATAGATAACACTTTATTGTGTGGAGTTTGACCCTGGCTTGACTCTACCGTTTCTGAGAGGGCTGTTTCTATAAAGGACTCAGGTGTAAAAGGAGGTGTGCATACTTAATCACATTCCTGTTAAGCCATTTGTGCTAGTTACGTTTGGTTACGGTGCAACAAATGTTGACTTATTTTTACCTTTTACCTATTTAACATATATGAATGTATGTCAGTATTATGAGCCAGGAAGTGATCCAGAAATGTAACTGATAGTAGCTTACTTAATCCTTAACAGCCTGTGAACTAGGAGCTGATATCGTGGGTAAGAAGATGTAGTGCCAATAGTCCAGCTTAAGCGTAGAGCCTGAATCCATCTGCCACTCTTTCATATGCCGCACCGTTCTTGTTCAGTCCTCCTCTCGCTCATCCTTTCCCAACTCTACCTCTTGTTAAGTGGAGGAGGTAAACGTCAGAATCAGGACTGGGAATCCATGTGGTAGCTGTAGAAGGGAATCTCTTTTTGTAGCCATCTCTGGTTTTTCCCTCCTGTCTTCCCCTCAAGCAGGAGTTTGTAGGGACTCGCTAGAGTGGCCTGGTTGCTGAAAGGTGACTTAGCCAACTATGCATTTCATTAACTGGATCTGCAGGTACACTCAGCAGGTGGTGCTTTCAAAAAATCGTTACAGGCCAGTATGCTGGGAATCAAGATTAAAACACAGCTCTTATGAAGTCATCAAAGCGGTAGCTACATTCAGGAAAAAAAAACAATGGAAATGGAAAGAAAGTCGAGAGTTGAGTCCACAGGGATGGGCATGCTTCATTTACCTTCGTAGGCGTCTGCTCAGATCATCATCAGCATGATTATCTTCTCTTCTTCCTTTGGTGACTCGTGTTCTTCGGTGTATCCTATGGAAATACTGGGTGAGGGAATGGTAATGTGTTGATTAGCCCTATATTGTGTTTAAAAAGAATTTAGAGGACTTCCCTGGTGATCCAGTGGCTAAGACTCTGCACTCCCAATGCAGTGGACCTGGGTTAGATCCCTGGTCAGGGAACTAGATCCCACATGCTACAACTAAGACCCGGTGCAGCCAAGTAAATAAATAAACTTTTTTTTTTTAACTTTGAGGAAATTTCCCCAGATTTCAGGAAATTCAGCATAGAAAGAAGATTCATCTTTTCTTCCAATTAATAAATGCTCAGTATGGACAAGTACCAGAGGCCTTATGGTTGTAGGACCCATCCAAGTTTTCAAATAATATTAAAGATTGCCTTGTCCTGTTGAACAGCTACTAAGGGCTATGAATTTTCTATACATTTTTCTTAATTCTTTTCATAACACTAATATTTAATGTTAACATTAACACTAATGTTTAATGTTAACATTTCCATTTTTCAGTGGAGGAAACAGAGAGGTTAAGTATTTAGAAAAGGATTAGGAACAGGGCAAAGTCAAGATATGAACCTAGATCTGCCAGCCTTGCACTACACCTGGAGGCCTGTGCAGAGTGCCCATGCAAAGTGAGGGGCAGAGATTAGCTCAGATGCTTTCATGAGAGAAGTGGAGAGGGGAGCATTTGTAGGAGGGTGAAGAAATAAAGAACACTGATGTGTCTGTCTCCTTGAAAAATAACATCCTTTGGTTTTTTCTCTTTTTTTATTAAATGCCAGTAGCACAAGTGTCAGTCTCAAAGACAGCTATAATCATCCTATTAGCAACGTCTAGGCGGTATACGCATGGCTGCATCACCAGCGGCAGATTGAAGCTATTACGTTGCACCAATAGTAAATACCCATAGTGTATGATGCTTGTGAGAAATTCTGACCTCAGAGAAACAAGTATAAAATACTGAAATGTGTTAATTTTAGAAAGTGAAAACATGCCCCCATAAGGAAATGATTATAATACTTAGTGACCCCTATTGCTGTACTCAAAATAGCAGACAGAAAAATTTAACAATTACGTACTGTTTGGAGGATGTTAATTTTCTACCCAGAAAACTATTCAGCCAACATTACCACCTGCCTTTCTTCCCCATCTCCCCTCCCTACTGGAGGCTGCTCACCCTTGCTGAATATAAACAATTGAAGGGAAAAGCAGCTCTGATACAAATCCTCATTATTCTCTCTTTCACACCCTTCCCCCCAGTAGACTTTAAAAGTGATAATTGCTTGAAATACTGGGAAAAAGTAATTTGTATTGGTAAAGCTCCAGTGAACTTCAAACAAATCTGTGTTCTGTAACGGTGACTTGTTTTTAATTATGGGGCTGGGTATTTCCATGGACCTGCTGCTCCTGCCCCGCACCCTCATCCTGAGAGCTTGGGACTTGATGGAAAATGACTTGTCTGGATTGTTAAGAATCTATGTATATACAGTGGGAGACCATAGTTTAGAACCTCTGTGAATGTCTTAGTGTTCAGGAGGCTGAATGTTTTGGCTTCTGTTGCATCTAATGCTCATTGGCCACTATTCCAGGTTCTTCACATACATCTATTTCTATTCGACATTGACACGGTTACTTACCATGAGCCAGGAACTGTTCTAAGGGGCTTGCAGATACTAACACATGTACTCTTCATGCAGTCCTGCACCTGGGCTTAGGTGGCGCTAGTGGTAAAGAACCCACCCACCAGTGCAGGAGACATAAGAGACAGTAGTTCAGTCCCTGGGTCAGGAAGATCCCCTGGAGGAGGACATGGCAATCCACTCCAGTATTCTTGCCTGGAAAACCCCATGGACAGAGAAGCCTGGTGGGCCACAGTACACAGCGTCGCAAAGAGTTGGAAATGACTGAATGACTTGGCACACACACACTCTTCATGCGGCCTTTTAGGGGTGCTCCTGTTCTGATTCTCACTTTCCATGTGAAGAAACTGGGCTCATGAAGATGGAGTGACTTGCCAAAGATCATCCAGCTGTTAAGTGACAGGTGTGACATTCAAACCCAGGCAATCTGGTCCAAAGTCCACACTTCAGCCCCTTTGTATACTAGAAGACAACTTGTTTCTCGTCTCAGAGGCCTTTCTAGATGACAGCCTCCAGCAGGGCACCAGCATTTAGCTTTCATCTGCTAAATATTGAAATAAATTGAGCAATGAGGACGTACTCAGGCTAAAAAACACTACAGGGGAATAGTTGATGGCCATGCAGGGAGTGGATTTGTCTTCTTTCTTCCAATTTAATTAGTTCTTCCACACAGGTACTCACTCAGATATGCCCAAAGATCAAGTAGCATCTAGCAGATGTAACAAATTATATTTTGTCTGCCAACCTCCTTTGTTATCCAAACTACATCCTTAGGTAGAAATGGAAGTTTTTACACCTCAAAGTTTGTATGCTAAGGTGGGGACAGGAGGGACCTATTGCATTTCATACTTGGTCTGGATCTGATCCTGTATTCCTGGTTCACAACGAGTGAAAAACACACAGAAGTCACCCTTAATTATTAGCAAGATCTTTACTCCAGATCCTTTTAATGTAATTAAGAGGTTTAATAGAGATAGGAGTGTGAGGGAAGAGAGAGAGAAACTTCCAGCTCAACAGGAAGGACTTGTTTGCTTGTTTTCTGTTTATTTTCAAACCTAATATTTAACAGTTAATCCTAACCTCGTGCAAGTATACCTCATAAATAAGTTAAGAAGGTAGTGATTTGTACAAGTATTGCGGGTGATCCTGTTTACTTCATGGGACAGAAAGAACTGGTGGGATGAGGTGGGAGGTCTTTCTGGTCACTTGTTTCTCCTGACCATGTGACTGTTTGTATTCTGATGGAACTGTTCCCAGTGCCAAGGCCATGAGACATCTCCTGTGTTGTAATACACATTCAGTTACTGTACACATTCAGAAGGCAACTACCAATTGTTACGCATGCTGTTGCTTTAACTTGGGTAGGAAAAACGGAGCCCAGTAGAACATTACTGCCGCACCTCTTAACCAGATCAGGTTACAAGGAGACAAGGGTGTACTGTGAGTGAGTCAATCTGGAAGAAGTCGAAAGTAAGAAAGAGGTGCTATGACAAACTGATCGCAGATAAGATGATACACTGAGACCTTTTCATTACCAGCATGATGTGATGGCTTGTTACACAACTCATCTCTTGCAAAGCACCTGAAGGTTGATGTGGAAAATCTGAGCTATTCTGAGAGAAGACCTCAAAGTTGAAGCACACTGTTATAAAGCCACAGAGCAAGGTTGAGGTCCCTTGCAGCTGTACACTTTCCAGAGTGATTGAATAGGTGATTGGGTCTCAGTTAATACTTCCATCTCTCTCTAGAATTCAGTGCCATTGAGTTTCACTTCATGGCTCTCTCTGTCTCCCCTACCCCTTCCCAGGGAGATGGCCCTTTGTAGCCAGCTTAGCTGTGGATGTCTGGCTCTGAGTCGTCAGAATTGTGCTTTCTGAGTATATCCTGGCTCCCAGTATAAGACCTTCATGTGGTAACTGTCCTCATGGGTTTTGTGCCTGTATTAGGTTTTCTGAATTTTCTTTCTCTTATCAATATAACAGGGGAGGTGGCAGTGGGAGGCAGCGAGGATGGGGGGAAGGAATGAAAGTGGACTATTGAATTCCACAATCAGTTCAGTTCAGTCGCTCAGTTGTGTCTGACTCTTTGCAACCCCATGGACTGCAGCATACCAGGCTTCCCTGTCCATCACCAACTCCTAGACCTTGCTCAAACTCATGTCCATCGAGTCCGTGATGCCATCCAACCATCTCATCCTCTGTTGTCCCCTTCTCCTCCTGCCTCCAATCTTTCTCAGCATCAGGGTCTTTTCCAGTGAGTCAGTTCTTTGCATCAGGTGGCCAATGTATTGGGAGTTTCAGCTTTATCATCAGTCCTTCCAGTGAATATTCAGGACTGATTTCCTTTAGGATTGACTGGTTTGATCTCCTTGCAGTTCAAGGAACTCTCAAGAGTCTTCTCCAACACCACAGTTCAAAAACATCAATTCTTCGGTGCTCAGCTTTCTTTATGGTCCAACTCTCACATCCATACATGACTACTGGAAAAACCATAGCTTTGACTAGATGGACCTTTGTCAGCAAAGTAATGTCTCTGCTTTTTATTATGCTGTCTAGGTTGGTCATAACTTTTCTTCCAAGGAGCAAGTGTCTTTTAATTTCATGGCTGAAGTCACCATCTGCAGTGATTTTGGAGCCCCCCAAAAATAAAGTCTGTCACTGTTTCCTTTGTTTCCCCATCTATTTACCCTGAAGAATTCCATGACAGTCAAAGCATATAACACCCTGGTTTTTTTCTTTTCATGTGCTCAGTGTGTTTGTGTGAAGATCATCATTTTCTTGACAGAAATATAGGGGAAATTTGTGTGAAAAATCTATACCTGAAGCTGACTTCAGTGGCTCTCCAAAATCAAATTCATAATATACTGTTTCTTTTTTTATTTTTTAACATTTATTTGACTGCACCGGGTCTTAGTTGCAGCCTACGAGATTTTCATTGCCATTTGTGGGATCTTTAGTTGGCACGCTAACTCTTAGTTGCAGCAGGTGGGATCTAGTCCCCTGATCAGGGGTTGAACCCAGGCCCCTGATTTGGGCGTGCAGAATTTAGCTACTGGACCACAGGGGAAGCCCCTGAAATTTCTTTTATACAGGAAAGCTCAAGTAACACTAAAATGTCACTTTGTTCTAAAACTGTTTTTCTTTGACTATAACGCTAATACAAAACATTCTTAGTGGAAATTTTAGCGCAAACAGAAGAGCACCAGAGACAAGATCACCTCTCGTGTCACAAGTTAACCTTGAGGTTGACATTTCAGTGTATGTGTTTCCAGTCTTTTTTCTCTTTATAGATACTATGGGAACTTTCACTTTTCCCAGAACAAAGACTGCTAAATCTGTGGGACATTTCCTGAAAACCCCTTTCCCTGTCAGTGCCCACGAGCTCCGTCAGGTTTGCCTACAGAGGTCGCTGGCCTCAGCCCCTCTTCCAGGCATGTGTTTGTATTCATCTGGGAATAAAAATGACACGGGGCATAAAGCAGACAGAGTGGACAGGTTAAAGGCCAGTCGGCCTTTTCACGAAGACCAGTGGCCTTTTTACCACAAAAGGCCTGTGAGGTGTGGGTTTTTTTTTTTTATAGTTTCTGATCAGGCTCAAGTTGGACTCTGGCTGACACGCTGTCAGTGTCTGGCGTGCTGTCTGATTTCTACTTGTCCCTCTGTTATTCCCCATTTTTCAGCCTTCTCAGTCAGGTGGATTTCCTCTCTGATCACTCAACAAAAGTTGAAAGCAAATATAAATATGTAAACTGCCATTCATTATCAAGTGTTTTTTGATGATCGTGTGATGTCGCTTTTTCTTATCTATCTTTCTACCATTTTCCAAGTGGGCTTGGGAAAATGATTACTACTTCTGCAACCCATCTTTGAAGCTCATCCACAGTAGAGGTAGCAGTATGGAGGTAGAGGATGACTGGGGCCAGAGCCCAGATCCCTGGCCACGCTGGGGGTCTGGGGTCGGCTCTACCACTTTCTCGCCCAGTGACCTCATGAAAATCGCTTTGTTAATTTTGTTTCATTGAAGGACAACAAAAGTGCATACCCACACTGGTACATGAGCGTGTGGTCTTGTATAACAGGGGGAATGGCGCCGAGAGGCTGCGGGGGCGGGGGGAGGGAAGGGGTGAACCTGGTCAGTTGAACTTCATGGCAGTCAAAGGCCATGACACCCCATTTTGTTTCCCTCAGTGGACCTAAAATGTTCTCAGAAAGTGTGTGCTGACAGAGCCCAGTGTCATTCTTCATCCACCTGCCTCCCTCGTCCTTGCCAACAAAGGCGTCCTCTCCATTCTCTGAGGCTTCTGTGTAGAAACCCGGAAGGCGGTTCTCCTGGCTTCTCCCCTCACGCCGTACGCAGCCTGCCGTCAGGCGCAGCTCGCCGTCCTCGGCCTCCTCGGAGGCACTCGCGTTGCCACTGCCACCCCTCCATCCTGTCACCTCCTGCGAGACTCGCTCGTCTCCCCGCTGACCTAGCTGTGCTTTGAACACTCCATGTGATAGTTACTCACGTTTGGGTCTCGCCTCCAAGGCCCTTGAGAGCGGAGATGAGGTTTTCTTGTGTTTGGTCCCTTTGCCATCCTTCCTTGTCTGGCCCTGCTCCTTAATATGGTAGGTGCTCAATTTAAAGTTGAGTGAGTTGAGCAGAAGTGAACTGATTGAACTGTTTATTCCCTGAGCCAGATTTGGCTCACTCTCGAGCCTTTCTGGTGGATTTGGTGGCTTCGTGCTCTCGGAGGAGGAGCGAAGGATCTGAGTCCCGGCTGTAGACAACCACACCCCCAGCTTTCCCCGACTCGCTCTTCAAACAGACCGACTGAGGGTAGTCAAACTTGGAGCCCTTAGGCTTCTTCCAGCTCTCAAATCCCACTTTAATAAACTACTCTCCTCTTGATCACTTTGAAGTGGCAATTTTCCCCTCTCGTATGACATAAAATGAATATTTCATCTCAAGCCCAGGAGTCACTCTGCACATATCCGGTGATGGGAGGCTAATGAGAGCGCTGACAGAAACTCCACATTGGAAGAATGGGATCGTTTCCACTGTTCTCTCGTAAACATTTGGCCAGATCCTCCATAGAGAAATGAGAAGACTTAAAATTTTCATACATAATGGTTAAATGTATGAAATGTATAAATGGTTAAATGGTTGAACATTATTGAAGTTAATTTTGAAACCACTTGGGATTGGGAAGATGGAGATATTTGAAGTGAAAACAGTTTTTAAAAATTAGAGTGTAGCCTTTAAACTTTTTATTATAACCCCAGTAGTCCTCTTAAGGAGTGGATAATACATGGCAGTGGATTATTTACACACTTGTAACTTTAAAACTCACTGCCTTTTTAAGTATACTTTGCTATGCTAAGTCACTTCAGTCGTGTCCGACTCTGTGTGACCCCATAGACAGCAGCCCAACCAGGCTCCCCTGTCCCTGGGATTCTCCAGGCAAGAACACTGGAGTGGGTTGCCATTTCCTTCTCCAATGCATGAAAGTGAAAAGTGAAAGTGAAGTTGCTCAGTCGTGTCCAACTCTCAGCAACCCCATGGACTGCAGCCTACCAGGCTCCTCCGTCCATGGGATTTTCCAGGCAAAGTATCTGCCATAGTACTTAGAACTCCAGGTTGCACACACAGGCTTCCCAGGTTTCTGCTGCCTGTAAACCTGGCCTGCTGGTTGGGCCTGGAGATAGTCCCTGGAGGCTTTCCTTCCATGCCTGCCCTGATTCTGAGTCTAAAAGGTATGCTCCCTTCAGCACCCATAAAGCATGCCTTCCTGTCTGCCTGGCAGCTGAGTGCAACCTGAGAAGTCCATGCCAGTTCCCTGGAGGCTTGCACACGCCCTAATCATCCTCTGGCAGGTTGGAGAATGCCTGGAAAATTCTCCGGCTCCCTAGTGTCCTTTTGCAGTGGTGCCCACAGGGAGTCAGACTGATGCCTTCTATGGACCGATCCCAGAGAGAGCTCCTGGAAGGGCAGGGGCACAGCAGGACCCACAATAGCCCTCCTGATGGCTTGTGAGAAAGGCCCAGGGGTGTGTCTGTGAGGGAAATGGAGACTCACTCCTTGCTGTGTCCTCAATATGAGTATCTAGGTGACATCTGTGTCCCTAAACACACAATGTGTCATGCTGTGGGCTGTGCTCTGGTTATGTATAATTCCAAGTGTAGCCTTTTGAGACTGCCCTGTCATCATTGCATGTAAAATTATAAGGTTCAGAGATATAATACACATACACAGTGAATATCACTGGTATTTGCCTTACATATGTAGTCAAATTAGCCTTCATTCAGTCCATATCAGTTATTGCACCTTTATTTTATTTTTTGAATTGAGGTATAATTCACATACCATAAAATTGCCTATTTAAATTGTACGGTTTAGTGATTTTTAGTATATTCTCTTAAGTTGTGGAACTGTTACACTGTTTAATTCCAGAACATTTCTGTCACTTAAAAGGATCCTTACCTACCAGTAGTCATTTCTAATTTTTAACTCCCCTCAGCCCCTGACAACCACTTTCTTTCTGTTTCCATGGATTTACCTGTTCTCGACAATGCATAGAAACATGCTGGTTTATTTCACTTCATATGTAGTTCTTAAGGTTTAGCTCTATTCTGGCATATATCAGAACTTCACTCTTTTTTCTAACTGCATAACATTCCATTGTATGGATGTTCCACAATTTGTTGATCCATTCATCAGTTGATGGACATTTGGATTGTTCTGCATTTTGGCCATTATGAATAATGCTGCTATGAATATTTGTGTACAGTATTTATATGAACATATGCATTCAGTTCTCTTAGGTACAGTGGAATTGCTAAATCATACGGTAAGTCTATATTTAACTTTTTGAGAAGTTGAAAAACTATTTTCTTACCTATTTCTTTGAAAGATTTTTAAAGGCCTAAATATCACCCAGTTAAAACATTTTTAAGGAAAGTAGGAGTTAAACAAGTTAATATATATTGTTAGAGGAAATGTAACTGAACTAGGAATAAGCCGAGTAGGAACATTTTAGATTGTGTTAAATACAAGAAAGCATATTATTTACAATGATTTATGTTATCTCTACATTAAACTGGCTTAAATAGGGTTGGTGGAGAAAATGAATTTTAATGGATTTTTTTAATAGACATATTCAAAGTCTGGTGAAATAAAGCTTAATTATTTTCAAGAATTAGCAGTAATAATCAAGGTTGAGAAGGTATCCTGAGCATTGCTAATTAACTGCAACACTTGAGAGCCTGAGGAAATGACCCTTGTTAACATAAACTGAAAGTTAAAGGGAAGGTGAAAAAGAGGCACGTAGGTTCCCTAAAATGATGCTTTTTGTTTTATAGGCAGGAATTTTCTAAATAGAATGATAGCTTATATTCTTCCTTGACGTTCTGTTCATCAGCTTGGCTTGGGAAATTGCAAGGTTCATGGATAATGTATTGATTGATTTGATTGATTATGCTATTCATTAGTATGTTACATAACCATTCCTAAAACATAAACACAGATGATGATGGGGCGGGCGGTGGGGGCGGAGAGTGGCAGGTTCTGTGTTGCTTTCTCGTTTGGCTATTTGCTTGACATTTCTCACACCTGTGTCTCAGGCCCTGTGGCCTGTTCCAGGTCAACTTTTCCAACCTAATGAGAGAAGTTATTAACCACTGGATAATCAGAAAATGGGCTGCATCGTGGTTAGATGAAAGAAAATAGGGTTTAGTCCTGCCTTTCTTATTGACTTTGTGGTGTTGGACTTCCCTGAGCTTTCTTATCCTTGTCTAAAAAATGGGGATATTAATAATACTTTTCTTCCAGGGTGATACCAAGATCCAAATGAGACAAGGAACATGAAGACATCTTGTAAACTAATGTAAATTGGTTTTGTCATAGTTCAGTTCGGGCTTTTCCCCACCAGGATATCAGCCTTTCCTTAGAGTGCTCATTCATAGCTAGACCAAACTGCCAATGCTGCGTCCTCTTTGCAGTAAAGTACTTACAGAAGACCTGGAATCTAGATTCCGGGGTTCCTCAACATTTGTTGTTTTGTAGGACCATCACTCTGTAGCCATATGACTAACAGCACTTACAGGTACTGAATATCAGCTCAGACTGCCAGTGTAGACTCTGGGCTGGCCTTCTGGTGCATGTGTTCCTAAGTCAGGAGGCCACTATCTCCCTGCCCAGTGACAGGGGACTGCCACTTCTTAAGTCAACTGGGTTTGTCTTTGAAGGTTAATGTAGTGGTGGAGAGTCCAGGTAGACTTGGGGTGCAGGAGTACACAGTGGTACCTGTGTTTGCTGCAGAAAGGGAGAGCCCTCAGTGGAATTTTGGCAGGATGACTCATCTCATCTGGAAGTTCTGTTTCTTAATCATAATTAGCACAATCTTACAGATCCTTGGCCTGGGAAAAATTGGTTTAAAGACAATTAAAATGTTCCTGCCCTCTAATGTACATGTGTTTTATAAGCTTTATGAATGTTCCTTCAGATTACCAGTACACACTGCCAGCAAGCCCATGCCCAATCAGAAGTGTGACATTGAGCCATCTTCAAACTGAGTTTTTAAATGTTCAGGTAAATAAGTCATCTCTGATCATACACAGTTCTTTCTTCGCTTCTTGACATTCTTCTTCCTTTCTCCTGTTTACCCCTAGAAGAAACAGAACTTCAAAATATAAAACTATTGAAATTCAAACTTCAGAACCCTTGGGATCACAGAATCAGTAGTGCTGGAGAGAGCATTGAAGATACTCAGGCCCACACTTTTATCATTTGTTGATGGCAAGAATCCAACCCTCAGACTCAAAAACATTAAGCTGTTGCACCTGATTCCTGTCTGCCCACCCCTCACATGTGTTCACCTCTCTTGCTACCTCCTGTGTTGTGAATCATCTTTGGTCTGTCTTGGCCCCCCAGTATATATATTTGCACTTTCTGTGTTATCAGGTCAATCACTAACTTCAAACATCATTAAAATATTGGCATTCAGATGGAGTAGGTGACACGTGCTAAATTGAAATATTTATAAATTGAAATATTCTTCATGTGTTTAGATGGACCATATTGTAGTATATTTGCATCAGAGAAAAAACATTCTTAAACAAAGAAGTTATCTTTTTTTAATACATTTTTTAATATATTTATTCTCGGCTGTGCCAGGCCTTTGTTGCTGTTGGGCTTTTCTCTAGTTGCAGCGAGTGGGGGCCGCTCTGTTGCTGTGCACAGTCCTTTCATGTAGGTGGCTTCTGCTGTTGGCAGAGCATGGGCTCTGGGGTGAATGGGCTTCAGTAGTTGCTGTACATGGGCTCAGTTGTGGCTAGCGAGCTCTGGAGCGCAAGTGCGCTCAGTATTTAACAAACCAAAGCTTTGTTAAAGCAAAGAGTAGAGTGTCTTAAGGATATTCCTTAATTAACCCTTAAATTATTTTTGCTCCTTTATACTTCTCCCTAAAACTCATAATTGCTTTCCAGTATCCCTAAGTTGATTCTCAATTCTCTACAGAGAATTTATGTCCTACTTCTTGAATGAATGTGCTGTAAAGACAGCAGCCTCTCATCTCCCTCTTCATTAGGATTTAGCCCAATACCAGGTTCTGTGCAGTTGACCCGCATAGTTGCACTGTGAGATACTGCCCTCATGCTGGAAGCTGCATTTGTTAATGCATGTATGACATAGTTTCAATTATTTGCTTTTCTGTGTAAAATTCATTTGTTACGGATAACTTTGAAAAATATTTACATTAGGCATTTTATACATTTTTGGGATACGTGAACTATTTCCATTAGAAGAGGGAAAAAGATGCCCACAAATCTTCTACAGATCTCTTCTCACTCCTGTCTCCTGACTCGCCCAGTGCTGTTGAGGCCCAGGGGTGGGGAACCAGGCAGAGTAATCGATGACCAGTGGCTACGTGTTCCAAGTGTTCACAGGGCCTGGGGACATGGATCAGGTCACCTTCGATCATATAAAATGATAATCTTTGGAATTTCTTATTCTGAAATGGTTTCAGACAAAGTAAGGATATGTTCCTGTTACTTGCAAAGAGAAAAAAGGAGAGAAAAGTTTGTTTCACCTGGCAATTTAGGAAGGGATTCAGTGTTTGCCAGTGGTGTGCTGTTTCGTGTTTAACAACCAGCTTGCGGGGAAGTGGCACTGACTTTTCACATTTGCCAATTTTCATGGTATAAATAATCCCACCATGGCCAATTTCAAGCTACCAACATAGTATTAACAGGTTCTCAAAATTCCTGAAAATGTAGCAGTCAGCTCTAGAGAGCTAGGAGATGCCAGCTCCAACACACTGCTGTAAGTTAACAGTAACCTCGGTTGCTGTGGGAAAGGTTGTAGGTCAGGCATTCAGTATCTGCCTTCAGTTCATCGGCACGTTTTCCAAAAAAAGATGCAAACTAATTTCATAAAGGACATTTACTATTCAAGTAGATGCTACAAAATGTAGTTTATCTTTGATTTTATATTCACGGGAGTATCCTTTTTCAACAACAGAGAATAGTTATTGTCATCTCTGCTACTCTACTTTTCCACTGGCTATAGGATATTTTTCTTCATAATACATAAGTAGAACTGAGTTTTTAGAGTCTTTACATTTTGCTTCCTCTTTTTTATACCATTTAGACAAATATTTTCAAGGAAAGTTTGCTATTCTAGTTTGACTTATTTGGGGGCTTTTAGATGAATCAAAATGTGGCGAATTACGTAACAAAATCCTCTTAATGTAATCTACTTCGTTGTCACTCAGGTTTTATGCCTCAGTTTCAACTCATTTCAAGATTTTGTCTTCAAATTCAAAACAAAAGGTTCTTTTTCCTTGACTCATATAAGTATATCCTATAAATAGTGATGTCTATAGCATCATTTTCACTCAAGATAAATTCTAGTGGTTTTTGGTTTTTTTTTTCAGACAATATACTCTGATGTGAGATGAGAAAGATGGTTACCTATCAAAGACTTGAGTTAATCATTAACTCTGAAAATGTGTATTAGGTGTTTTTTAAAACAATCTGTGCTGACAAGTTGAAGAAGTTATATATAACTGCTGTGCAAATCACCATTTATTCAAAAGGCTCACTGACCTATAAAACACAGATATTCTTCCTTTTGTGCTATATAATATGAAATGCTATAGTTTTGTATTATGTCATCTAAATATTTGATTTTAAGCTTACTGACTTGGCCCTCAGTATGAGATATTAGAACCTAATGTTTGATTGCCAGCTCTGCCATGAAACTTTTCTGATTTTCAGTTTCCTTATCCATAAGTTTCCTTTTCCATAAAAGGAACTTTTGTTAACAAACATGCCCTTTTTTGTTTATTTGTCTTAAGTCACATTGGACTACAGTAGGAAAAGGTACATTCTTACCTACAGATTTTGAAACTATGAAGCAGAGCTGCCTGTTAGAAATATAATGTAAATCCGCAACTGTAAGTCATACATGTAATTTTAAATTTTCTAGTAGCCCCATCAAAAAGGTAGAGAATTTGTAAAATTAATTTTAGTAATAACTTTAACATAGTA
Source organism: Bubalus bubalis (assembly GCF_019923935.1). Classification (NCBI taxonomy): domain Eukaryota; kingdom Metazoa; phylum Chordata; class Mammalia; order Artiodactyla; family Bovidae; genus Bubalus; species Bubalus bubalis. The sequence goes on from NC_059163.1 coordinate 92,366,114, forward strand.
TAACCAAAACGTTATTTCAATATATAATCAATATGAAAAGTTACTGAGATATTCTACATTCTTTTTTCCACAGTAAATGTGTGAAATCCAGTGTTTTATAATGATAGCACATCTACGTTTGGACTAGCTACATTTCAAGCCCTCAGAAGCTGGTGACCACTGGCTACCATGTTGGACAGCATGGCTGCGTAGCATAACTTTATAAAGCTTATCTTTGAGCATAAATGTGACATTCATACATTCATAGAAAATGAGTTGCTTTTCCTAATAAGCTTTAGCTTTCAATTCAAGTTATATAGTTAGTAGCCAAACCCTAAATAATTTGTAGTTTTTCCTTTGATTTCTGAAAGACTTTTCAGCAAATTCTATAGAAAAATGAGGATTCCTGCAGACTTAAATGTTCCTTTTTTTTTTTAAGCTGGGACTATTTTACACATATGGTACTTACTGAAATCAGACCACTTGATGGGACAAATTTGGCTCATAAGCCTTCTTACTACTGTGTGTAAATGCTTCAAACCTGATCTTAAAAGTCAGTTTTATTTAAACTAAAATAAAGCAAATGCTTTTCATAGTTATTTTACATGTCAAGGATCCCTTTTCAGTATGAAAATACCAGGTTTAAGCCTGTTGGCCCTTGCTGCTATGGAATTTTGTACCATCCATTTGCAGCCTGAGCACAGGTAAGCTCATCTGCCCTCCTGGGTAGCTGTGGGACTTCCCTGCCCTCAACGCCACACAGTGTCCCCAGTTCCTCCTCCCCCGAGGAGATCTCGAGTTGCCCAGGGTCGTGGCCTGGACCTTCTGAGTGCCGTGGGGAAATCTTCCAGCCCCCTGAAACTGCATAATAGATCCTTCTGTGGTGACAGCGGGAATTTACCTTCCCTTTACATATGCTTTCCCTAGGGCAGTGGGTGGAGAGTCTCTAACCAGCCTGTGCTCAGACCAGCCCCAGAAAACCTGCTGGAGTCCGTTGAGAATGGATGGCTGGTGAGGTTAGAGGAGAACTTGCAGGGGTCCACTTGCCCCAAAGCAGTGTCCACTCTGTGGTTTCGGAGTTCCTGGAGTTGCCTCAGTGCGCCCTCCCCGTTGCCTTTCGTCATCACGCAGCCTTGTCACAGCGACAGAGGAGACACCGCCTGCCGCTCCTGCCCCACGCGCTCCGTGGCAGACACAACGCCCTTGCCCTGCTTCTCACCTGTCCTCACTGACGCGGTTGCATTCCATTACTTCCCAGTGACCTACACAAACACCACTTTCAACAAGCTGAGTAAACTCCAGCTTAGTAATAAGAATAGATTTTTATGCAGTGATTGCTGAAGCGCTTCTCTCTTAGGACAGTGTTTAATCTCGGTCCACGGACTGCTCCGTTCCCTCTCCTCCCCTGCACACACTGAAACCTCCTGCCCTAGTCCATTGCTGTTTTTGTATAAAAGCTTCCCTCAGATCACAACGTCTGTGATCCAGAAAATGTTATAAACCATTGGAATCTCGCTCTACCCATGACCTTCCTCTGTAAAATGTTACGTACACATATGCAGCCCATAGCACCCATGCTCCTCCAGCCAAGCGCCCAGGCAGGTCCTCCTCCTCATTCTGCCTCCTTGGAATCTAGTGACCCTTCCTTTCTCCTGTGCCTCATCGCTTTATTCAATTTCTGAATTAGCCACCGTCAGGCCTTGCTCATAATATTTTACCACTAACACAGTAAATCTCAAACCTGTTTGTTTTGGTTTTTGGTTTATCGACTCTAGTTCTTCCTCTTATACTTTTCAAAGAGCAGTCTTTAACATGAAAAGTAAAGGCAGTGTTCAGAGGATTAGGGGTGTGGTGAAGGTGTTGTGAAATCAAATAATAGGATGTTGCAACTTTACATAATTATAAGTCATTTTCCCTTTTACTCTGATCTTTTCTCAGCTTCACCCCAGTCCATCTATTTATAGACTCCAGTTACTGAAAAGTGGGTCTCTTTTAGGCTTCCAGAATGAGTTATTGCCCTTTGTTGCCATTCTTTTCAGCAGTTCACAGTGATCAGTTCATCTGTTTGGGGTAGAACAGATCTGTATTTAATCCAGGTTCAACCATTTACAGGCTAACCTGTGTGACCTTGGGCAAAACTTAAACTTAGTAAGTCTCAATTTGTTTCTTTATTTGAATATGGAGATCCCAAGTATAAAAGTATCACTCATAGGCCACAGAATACAGGAGACACTCAGTGAACATCCCTTCTCTTGTCTTTCTCACCCAAGCATCCAAGTTTTAACCTATAGCTGTGATGTATTTCCCTTCTACCATGTTTATTTTCTATAGAATTTAGTGCATTACTGCTGCTGATGCTGCTAAGTCGCTTCAGTCGTGTCTGACTCTGTGTGACCCCATAGACGGCAGCCCACCAGGCTCCCCCGTCCCTGGGATTCTCCAGGCAAGAACACTGCTGTGGGCTGCCATTTCCTTCTCCAGTGCATGAAAGTGAAGAGTGAAAGTGAAGTCGCTCAGTCGTGTCTGACTCTTCACGTTACTAGTGATTAATAAATGGTATGGGAGTTATCTGACTCTTTATTCACCCTAAAGGGTCAGATAATTAAGCCAAAAACTTGAGGTTAGACAGAACCTTGTGATAAAAGAGTTGCACTTAAATATAAAATAATGATTTCTCTAAAAAATTTTCTTAAAAGGCAAATAATTGGCCAGAATCTTATATGTTGGTTGTTATCATTCTCTTCAAAATAAATCTGTCCAGAGCCCCAACTCTGTTTAGTTCTTGCTCGTTTCTGATCCTTAAGCCATGACCTGTTGTTAATGTGGAACTTCCCTTGCACATAGCTCTCCCTGATTCCCCTGACACTGAGAGAAGGCAAGTGGGAGATGCGAGAATCTTCTCTTAACCCTCCCCTCTGAGCCACCACCGCTGTCTGCTCTTGTGTGTGAGTAACACACTGTTGATGACATAGTCCCCAGGTTAAAAAAAGTAAAAAGGAGCGGAGGAAAACACAAAACTAAATCTCAGAACTTTCCAGTGTAATCAGAATAACTGTAACACCAGATAATAACATTTGTAATGGTACTTCATTTTTATCTGCTGAAAATCAGTCAGTGATAACATTTTGCAAACGGAGAAAAAAATGAGAAAGTGAAGTGGTTTATCTGATGACATCAGGTCTTGCAGCGTCCTGAGCTGATCAGAGCCATCCTCCATCCGCTCTCTCACTCTCACTGTTGGCTTTAGGAGAGAGTGGCTATGGGGGAGCCCTGACATAGTCACGGGAGCCCTTAGAAAGTGGGTTTTTCCAGTGGTTGTAGAAGAGGAAGTCAGTGTACGGGCTGCTTGACAGGGAATATGAGTCGGCCCATCTGACAAGCAGAAGGGACATGGGACCACCACAAGGAACAGAATTCTACTAGCAGCAGGAGTGAGCTTGCAGAGCCTCCAGACAGAAACTCGGTCGAAACCTGTGACACCCTGAGCCGAGTGCCTGGTGACGCCATACCGGATCGGTCCCCTGGAATCTGTGATTTAAACCCCCACAGTACATTGTGATGTGTTAAGCTGCTGAGAAATTTGCAGTAACTTTAGGCAGCAATAGAAAACATGAGGATCAATCCCTGTTTTTAATTTAAGGGTGTGAATTCTTTCTTAAACAGACTTCTTAGTGTTGAAAGCCTCATTCGGAGTTTTAAGTCACAAGAAGTAGGTATTGAATGTCTCCACTTCACCAGGACCTCTGCTCGATGCTAGGGATGAGTTACCAAGACCCGCCCTCTATCTAGTGAGAGGGGACAAGAGGTAGCAATATAGTGTGGCGAGCGCCTGGCATCCTGTCCTGGGGCTGCAAGCATGAAGCTGGTGGTAACTGAGTGTACCCAAGGAAGGTGACGAGGGCTTCTTACAGCAAAGGGCACAAGTCTGTATTCCCAGCCAGTATGTATCAAGGATTCCTTTGAAGAAAATAATTCAAGTTGAATGAACGAACATAAGTTTAGGGTTTTATATTGAGTTAAAAGAGTTGAAGGAGTGTGAAAAGTTTTAATGTCATTTTAAAAGATGTGGTGTATATTATGTTTGATTGTTTGCTTTTCAAATTTCTCTTGTAGATTTATAACACCAGCAAATAGAAAGGAAAAAATGATAACTTAGTACATCATGAAAGCATTTTACCTTTGTACCTCATTAATCAATTTCTTTCTGAGCTTAACTTACCAAATATGGTACTTTTCACCTTGTTAGCTCAGATCATCCACAACCAACATCTCTGTACTGTTACTTTACCGTAGGCCACGGTTCTCAACGTGTGATCTGTGGCCCCCAGGACTCCTTGAGATAGGCGGTCCCGAGGGCAGAACTGCTCTCATGGTAACAGCGACACATTCGTCTTTTCTCCTGTGTTGGCACTTGCATCAATGGCCCGGGAGCAACAGTGGGTAAAACGATTGATGCTTTGGCACCAAATGATACTAATAGTCATTGAATTCTACGTCACAACACCCTCCTAGAGGAAAAAAATGCCAGAGTCATTTGTAATATCCTTGATGAAGCAGTAAAAAAAAAAAAAAAACAAACAAACATCTTGACCCTTTGACTGCATGACTGGCAGACAAACTGTGGTTTTTTGGACTCTGGCACCTGGCAGATACTTTCTCACAAACGAGCAAGCTACGTCTCTCTCCTCAGTGAAAACAGTTGATAGCATTTGTTGCCAGTGATAAAATTTGAGCTTTCAAGCAAAAATTAAAATATGAGAAAACGTGTAGCCACTCCTTGTGGTGGTGGTGGTTTAGTCACTAAGTCCTGTCCGACTCTTGCGACCCCGTGGACTGTAGCCCGCCAGTCTCCTCTGTCCATGGGATTCTCCAGGCAAGAATACTGGAGTGGGTTGCTGTTTCCTTTTCCAGGGGATCTTCCCAACCCAGGGATTGAACCCCAGTCTCCTGCATTGCAGGCAGATTCTTTGCCAGCTGAGCTACGAGGGAAGCCCATAGGCTTGATAACTTCTCAAATCCTTCAAGCTTTTCTGATGAGTGATGATATTAATGAATGTGAATTTTATATTGTATAACAAAATATGTCAACTCAGTGAACACTATTTTCCATATACCCAATGCAAAATGATACATGGATATATTCAAAGCACTCAATAGAACAATCAATTTTAATATAAGAGTAGGAAAAGTGTATTGATAAGGTTTTTGATTCTACATTGCAACTAGCTTTTGAGAAACTACCACTTGTTGAGTTTTGGTTTAGTATCAAAGAAGAATATCCACAGTTATCTGAAGAAATTATTAAAATAATCCTTCCCTTTCAACAGTGTATCTTTGAGGTCAGATTTTCTTCTTATACTTCAGTCAAGATAACATATCAAAATGGAGATCTGAATGTAAAAGCAGATATAAGAATCCAGCTGTCAAGAAAACAAAAAAAGAATCCGGTTGTCTTCTATTAAACCAGTTGCAGAAGGGAGAGTTTGAGGGGTGATTCACCTGAAAGAAAGCACAGTTCTAAATTCTAAACTGTACGGTGTCTTAGAGATGAGTGGTTTGAATTTTGAAGAGCAGAGTATTCATTTATTGGCCCTCTTTCCCCCTTCCTCTTTCCTTTATCCATTCCGCAAATATTTATTGAACATATATTCCGGGACTTGACAGGTGTTTTATTTGCATTGTTCAGTAAGCCTCACCTTCATCTTGTGAGGTATAATTCCACCCACTTTACAGGTGGGAATACTGAGATTCTGAAAAGCTACGTGAAGTACCTAAGTAAGCATAGCGCCTGAGTGGCATTTGAATGTTTGGGATTTGAACTCTGCCTCCAGTTCCCATGTACTTGAGTATTCAACTGTATTATTACTCATTGCATCCACTTGGCAACAAGAGGATGCCCGCACTGTTGTTAGTTCCTTGGGACACAGGCTGTGGACTTCAGGGTCACCAACTTGGGTTCAAATCCTGTCTCTGCTACTTAACATCCTGTATGATCTTGTATGAACTACTTACCCTCTCAGAACCTTGGTTTTCTTCTCTGTGAAACATAAATCACAACACCTGACTTAGGGGTACCTTCTGGATTAAGTGAGGAAACATATGGAAATCGTCACCATATAGGGAAGTGGGAACATGGAGGGCCCTCCACACCGTTTGATTTTAGCAGCTGTTCCAGTGCTCTGCTTGGAGTCCTGCTGGTGATATCAGCCTTCTCCAAGTGGCCCATGGTCCTTTCCAGGCTCTTCATCACCGTAGGGCCCAGGGCAGGCCACACTCAGCTGGCAGGGTGGTTTGGAGCAGCAGTGGAGAGAGGGGCTGAGTGGTGAGTAGTGTGGGGTGGGATGAGCAGGACGTGCGTGCCTGACCGTGCCAGCACAAGTTCTCTCCCCTCTGATTATGACGTAGCTGTGTCCAGAAGGACTCTGCCTTCTCATCTATAAATGCACTCGCCCACCTCTGTGGGAGAGTGCCACAGATGCAAAGGCACGGCTATAAGGAAGGCACTTCCTGGGTGTCCAGTACACATTAATTCCTTTCTCTACAACATGTTCCTTCATTTCTTTGGGAGAATATTCCAAATGTCCAATAGAAACCATTCCTTTGCCTCCAGAATTGGGCTCATGGAATATTTGTCCTTTGTGAACCTTAAGAGTTTTTCCAGTTCTGCTCAGGAAGTCTGCAAAGTCCTGGAGCTCATCATTATCGGGGGGTGGGGGGGGGGTGGGGAGGGGGGGGCGGCGGGGGGAGGGGAACGGTTGCATCACAACCAGTCATGGTCTTAGATGTGACAGTCACATCAGATCTGAGTCAGGTGTTTACTGTGGTGGAGCTTAGGAAAGTTGTCCAGGTTACTTTAGAGTTCTCATTAACACAAAAATTATTGTATCCTTTTGGGGTATATTAAATCTGTTCTTTGTGAGAAGGCTTGAGAAGCTCAGATTTCTCAGACAAGGAAGGGAAAGCGTGATACGAAATAATTTGGCTACTATTTCACAAACGCCAGACTTCTTCAGAGTTTAATACAAAGTAAAGTGCCACAATAACAATTCAGGCCAGGTGAAATTCCTCATCACAATAAGTTGGTGGAGTGTTAAAATTCCCTTGGCTTCAGCTGATCAAACGTACAGCCAATTGAAATGGAACCCAAGACCCTCACACACAGCCTGTTCCTGCATGGTGAGTTTAGTGGAAATCTGGTTACATGAAAAATGGGGACTGGCTCCCTGGCCAGCAGGTTTCTCCCTGAATCCCTCCACTTACCAGCAGGCCCACGGCCTGAGCCAGGAGGAAGCTGAACCACTTTTTAGTCCTTCCCAGAACCGCATCCTCAGAGGCTGCCAGCAGGTACGACAGCCCGAGTTACTGCCAGCCGCGAGTGGGTCATTTCTGGGAATGCTGCTTTGGGGGTGGCTCTCAGGGTCCCTAAGTGGCACACACTTGGTGTCCACAGGAGGTGTGGGTTTTATTGGCTATGATGTCAGAGCAGTCTTTACCTGCAGGGACCAGCCTGGGTGGCAACCAAGCTGGCTTTCTCGGAGTGTTTTCCAACCCCGGACAGAAAGGTGGCCGTTGAGCGGGTGCAGCTCTGACCGCTTCGGCTGAGGTGCCTCTTTGTCTGACGTGATTCCTGTGCCGGGGACGGAGACCACACGCTCATTTCACGGGTGTCATGTACTGTCAGCTGTGGTCCACTCAGCATCCAAGATTTTATGAACTGGGCACTTCAGGGAGGCCACGTGGTGTACTGGTAATGAACATGGTCTCTAGAGCTAGGAGTCCTGCATCTGAACCTGGCTTTGCCACTGGCCAGCTCTGGGCCTTTGGGAAAGTTACTTACCTTCTCTGTACTTCATTTTCCTCCTCTGGAAAAGGCGGATAATGGCATCTATAAAGTGTTGAGTACATAAGAAGTACTTGGCTAAGTGTGATTTACTGTAATCATTGTGTGCTACATGGGTAGGGTGGTCTGATGATAGGTTTTCCAGTTTGGGAAAGTACGGTGGGCTTCCTCCTGTGTGGGTGCTGAATATAGACAGGAGAGCTGTCTTCTCAAATCCATCCTTGATATTTTGTACCCACCACCCCACCCCGGCTTCCAGTACCTGCTCGTTCCAACTTTTACCTTTGCTCCCTGCCGGGGATGTGTAGCTGGAATCAGTAGATGAAAGTCTGTGGCCTGACTTGGCCACGTGCTGCTATGTGAGCTTAGACAAGGTATTGAACCCCTTTCTGAGCAGGCGTGGAGGATTTGGGACGACTTGAGGCTGCCAGGTATCTTGTAAAGGTGGAGTAATTGTGCATTCTGTTTTCCCAAGATGATTGAGGAAGGAACACTTGTTGGGACTGTTTGGTGGTTCTCTGGAAGCTAAGACTTACCTGATTGTCCCTTTGAATGAAAAAGAATCCGCCCCCCCCCCCCAATACAGGGAGACATGTGCTGGGAAAAGCACAGGGCAGGGTGGGGGAGGATCCAGAAGACTAGGGTCCACTGGTGCCGTACCGGCTGCGCAGGACCCAGCAGAGTACCAGCCAAAAAAGATGGAGTTTCCCTCCTGCTAGGTCTAGTGGTACTGAGTGCGTAGGGCTTTCTGTTCCCACTGTCTTCGCAGTGACCCTGTATTCCTGGAGTTGTGCAGCGAGTGGAGCCGTCTTAAGTGCTGACAGTAGCCACGACGTGAGTACCCATCCCTGTTGACCTCTGATTCTCAGCTTCTGTCTTGGCAAATAAAAATCTTGGCCCAAATGAACTTGTGATTTCTTTCAGCTTTAATATGATACAAAGGGATACAGATATACACTGCCTATTCTTGTCACCTGGTTCTTCTTCGTAGTACTTGATGCAGTCTTTTTAGGTTTTGCTTTGGGTTTTTTGTTCTGTTTTTTTTACATACTTCTTTTGTGTCTCCAACACCTGCATCCCCATTTTGAGACACCTAGAAAGGACGCTGCCGTGTACAAGGACAGCAGCACCAGATCTCGTCTGGCACATTTTAGGTGTTAATGAATATACGCGTATGCCCACATAGACACCTGTAACCAGGTATTATAATACAGTTTCATAAATTTGTCTGTAGAAACTGAGTGATCAGTTATTCTTTCTCTCCTCATGTACTCCCCTCCCCAATATACAGCACATTGTTACTTGGAGATTCGAAGACTAGAATTAAGAATGATTATATAGGGAGTTTGGGATTGGCATGTGTACACTGCTGTATTTAAAATACATAATCAACAAGGACCTACTGTATATAGCACAGGGAACTCTGCTCAGTATTATGTAATGACCTAAATGGGAAAAGAATTTGTAAAAGAACAGATACATGTATATGTGTAACTGAATCACTTTGCTGTACACCTGAAACTGAGACATTATTCATCAACTATGCTCCAATATAAAATTTAAAAATTAAAAAAAAAACCCAACGGCAGATGGGAAATCAATGGTTATATTTTCTGTCTTAAAACTTGCACAAAGTAGCGGTGCCCAGGTTCTCACCTTGTGTGAGCAGGTAGTATCAAGGGACAGTAACTCCTGACGTCAGAGGAAGCCCACAGTTCAGGGCTGAGGACACTTGATTGGGAAGGTGCTGTGCCGAGCGTCTGTGGTGTCGGTTGGATCCTTCTATATACACAGCGGAGGTGGTCAGCAGGAGGCAAACTCTAAACCTTAGAATTGTGCTCGCTCATATTATTGAGATTTCATATTGCTTTTATTATTTGGCCACAAAAATGGACATAATCCTTGTTGGCTTTAACACACCTACTAGTACTGCTTTCGCTATCCATCTTGCAAAGTATAAGACAAGGCCAGAGCTTAAATTAAAATCCTCAGCTTCTTATCTCCTTCCCACAGGAAAGCAAATCTGTGTTGAAAACCGTAAAATTAAGAGGAGAGCAAGGATAGCATAATTTAGCAAAAATTCATGGCACCAGATTCTGAGCTATATGACTGGAGGGATAGGTCAGACATTAAGAAGATGCTGCCTGCTAATGCAAGTTCCTTAAGGTGGTGCTCTGAAAATAAGAAAGGCACATAAAATGTGTGTGTGTGTGTATAATATATATATATATATATATATATATATATATTTGCAGAAGATTTCTGCAATGCTTTACTCTTTTTAACTACCTTAAGAAAATATCTTTGTAGATCGTTTGGCAATTATGCTTCTTATGAGACTTCTTAAAGGAAACTCAAAACAGTTATTCTCAAGTATAGTTGAAATGCATTCATTTTAGCATTTGAGTGTTGAGATTTTTGCTTCCATATATAAAGGGATTTATAATAATAACATCCTCACACCCACCCACCCCCCACTTCCTCTAGCACTCTGAATTCCTTATATTTGAGAAGCTCATTCTGTGTACTTGGCACACTGTATCATTAACACTTGAAAAGCATGGAAACATTTTTTTTTAACCTTTTACACATTTATATGCATAGATGTCTGTGCAGAGGTGTGTAGAGAAAGGCGTGTGGCTTTGATAATGGTGCTCTACTTAATAAACGCCAAGGGCTATAGGAGCTGTGTGAGCTCTGCTGTTAGAGGGGAGCTGGTAATTATAAAATAGGGGGAAATCTAGCAAGGAGAGCATATCATTGTCTAAAAAAGTGTGATTTTTCCCCCCTCGCTTTTTTTTAGTTCATAAGTTTCTTTGGGTGGAGGTTGTAATGATAGGGTATAAAGAATTACTTACCATAAAGAGAATTAAGAGTTACTAGGATAATTACTCCTAATTTTCCTGAGGATGGTTCTTTCTGTTGGAACCACGTACTTCTTATACCTAATTTGTAAAACAACAACAACAACAAAAAGTGACATAATCAGTGTGTGTAGTGGGTGCAGCCATCATACACAGGTGTGTCATGGGTTCTCAGCCATTCAGATTTGTCCCTACACTTTAAGCAGTTTACTGTGTAAGTCCCTGAAAAACTGTGCATTTTTCAGGGACTTACACAAAAAAATTTTAATAATACATTCTTTTCTGGAGAAAGTGATTTCACATGTATTTTAGTCTGTAGAATAGTAACAGACTATTTAAACTAGCATGATGAAGGCATGTTTGAACTAGTGAATTAGAGAATATTTAGAATTCATTAGAGTTTATTCCTTTTAAATTCATGAGTTACTTATTATTAGATTTCTAAATAGATATTTTTCTGAGACAGCCTAAATTAGGAGATGAGTTTAAAATCAGAAACATATTGTGCATATAATTGTGTTGAATTGTGTGTGGGGGGGTAGTTTCTTTAAAACAACCCTCTAATTAGGTTAAACTGCCTTAGTCTTGTTTGTATTACTGATTTGCTTAGTTCACTTTATTGAGGGGGCAGTATGCATGGGAGATTCAACTTTAACCAAACAACAGAATTCCAAATTTCAAATTGAAGTCCAAATAAATAACCTGAGCCTTTAATAAGTGTTACTATTATGTAGTCTTAGAATTTCAAATTAAATAGTAAAATTTATTTTTAAACAAATAAGAGACATAAAATATGTTAAATATAAATGTCAACAATTTGAAGTGTTCTTATAAGCTATACTTCACATTATGCAGTTAAACCCAAGATTAGAAACTCCGTTTTATCTGTTAATACTTTTGGAACCTAGAGGAACTGAAGATGAGCTAAGCAGCTCTAAGGCATAATAAATGATGGTCATGTTTGATTGGCGAAACTATAGAACATGAAAAAATGGTATAATTTGGTTCTTAAGGATGTACAATTCTGTTTGTGTGCGCATGAGCACACGCACGTATGTGCACATGCCCAGTCATGTCCAGCTCGTTGCAACCCCATGGACCCGCCAGACTCCTCTGTGGGATTCTTCAGGCAAGAATACTGGGGCTGGTTACCATTTCCTCCTCTAGGGGATCTCCCTGACCCAGGGATCGAACCCACGTCTCTTGTATCTCCTGCATTGGCAGGCGGGTTCTTCACTAGCTTAGCCAGATTTACTGCTCTACAACTCTAGGATTATGAATTTTATAAACTAAGATGATGTCATTACAGCAAATTTATATATATGAGGTTGTTTAAAAAGTTGCCTTTTAAGTTGGAATATTTATTCATTTATCTATTCATAATGTTTATTGAATGCCCATTTTATGCCAAACATATGTAATGAATAGAGTTACTAAAACATTCATAACTTTTGCTCCAGAAACCGTTTATTGACTTTAAGCTAAGGAGATAATCCAAAAGGGGTGTAAATATGTATGTATAGAAAATTGATGTCATGGAATAATAGTGACCAATCTAAATCTCCAAAGGGGCCTTGGTTAAATAACTGATCGTTTTCTTGTTGGGATATTCATGTACTCAAGGCGTATTTAACATGAGAAAATCCTGAAAATCTTAAGTGGGTAGAGCAGATGATTTCAGTTGTTTAGGTCTGGAGATAATTCTTGGTTGACTTTTGAGGAGAGAGGAGACAGGAGCTGGGAGTCCGTATTAACTGTTGTCCTTGTGGTTACTTTGCAGTCAAATAAAGTGCCCGTGGTGCAGCCATCCCATGCGGTCCATCCTCTCACCCCTCTCATCACGTACAGCGACGAGCACTTTTCTCCAGGATCACACCCGTCACATATCCCATCAGATGTCAACTCCAAACAAGGTGAGAGCCTCGCCGCCCAGGCCTCTTTGGAGAAGGAAGAGCCTCGTTTCACCAGTCCGAGTGACCTCACCGGTGCCTCTGCTCATGTCGTAACACATTTGTAGGAGATAAGAGTAATTTATTTGATAGCAATTTTTTAATAAGCATACAAGAATTTGTTGTTGGCCTTTTCTTTTTCGGGATTAAAAAAAAAATAGTGAAGGGTCATTTTCAACGTGAGAGCTCTGAAGATCTATGATCCCAATATAAACCGATATGTTGTGAAAATATATTACAAATTCAGTCCTCAGCGCCCCCTGCCATATTCATTTATTTCAGCATGTACTACGTATGTGTTGATGATAGTACTGGAAAAAAAAGTTAGAAAAGGGACAAAGTAGGAGGTGTTTTTCTTCAAATGTTATATTTTTGAGACTTGTGATTTCCTTTGGTTTCAGTAATATCCCTGTTGTGTTTTCTTTTCTTTTGGTTGTTTCTCAACAAAAATTATATTTAAAGTACAAAGGGTTTCCCAGGTGGCGCTGGTGGTAAAGCATCCACCCGCCAATGCGGGAGACCTAAGAGACACAGGTTTGATCCCTGGGTCAGGAAGATCCCCTGGAGGAGGGCATGGCAACCCACTCCAGTATTCTTGCCTGGAGAATCCCATGGACAGAGGAGTCTGGCGGCTACAGTCCATAGGGTCACAAAGAGTCAGACACGGCTGAAACGACTTCACACACACACACATAAAGTGCAAAACCATTTCTGTCTAAAGTCAAAACAGACTAAGTGTTGGTCGCTCAGCTGTGTCCAGCTCTTCATTACACCATGGACTATATAGCCCACCAGACTCCTCTGTCCATAGGATTTTCCAGGCAGAAATACTAGAGTGGGCCTGCATTCAAAGCAACATGGATCTTATTTTGCTTCTTTACACTGTTACCAAGTTCTGCTTCTGTATCGTTTACAGGGAAACATACATCATAAGAAGTCTCAAAAATCAAAATGCCTGTTTCTAACCTGAGGCGTTGAGGGTTGGTTTGGTTGTTGGACGGACGCAAAGCACAGGTTCTCGCAGCCTTCTGGTCCCAGCATCCTCGGGCAGACCTTGAGAGAGGGGCAGTGTGTTCACAGGGGAGCCCTTGCTCTCTTCATGCACATACACATTTGGACCTCAGCAGGATCTTGAGGTGTTCAAAATGAAAGGTCCTGTGAAGCCATGTGAAGGCAGAGAATGTAAAGGGTAAAGGGGTCAAACATGCCTTCTCCAGCACTTCTCCCTTTTGTCCAGCCCTATCTTTGATGGATCGTGAACAACAGTATTTAGTAAGTGTGTAAAACAACAGTGAAGTTCAGAGGTTGAGTGTTTTTCCCACCTCTGTGAACACTTTTAGGTTAAATATGTATCATCTTCATTTCCCACCTTTATTAAAAAGATGACTCTTTGACAATTTAGTAGGACTTTGCTTGCTTGGAGCCCCAGTACATCTTCTTAGAGAAGGCAAGACTCCTTGTGGCAGATGTTTCTGGGTTTGTCTCTATTTTATTCTCATTTCCAGCCCTTTCTCTCCTCTACTTCCTTTTGTAAATGACCTCCAAATAATCAGAAACAACAGAGGCAGATCTGTGAATATGTAGTGAGAAAGGAAACTTAAGACAAGTGTCTTAGGAGGAAAGCTGAGTTTGAGAGGAAAGCTCGAGAATATGACCTTGGGTGTGGCAAGTTTGAGGTCCCTTTGGGATGTCTGAAGGGAAATGTACAGGTCACAATCCCAGAGCAGGCCCTAAGCTAGAGATGCACATCTGGGGACCATAAAGATGCAGATGACAGTTAAAGATAGGTGTAAAAGCCCCAGACAAGCTATTATCAAAAAGAATCCAAGAGTATGTTTTATTTAGTTTTAAACTATTTATTTACATAACAATTACATAGTATTTACCTTATCCCATTCCCCATTCAGAGCACTATGAAATGAATTTATTTAAAAGAATAACATAATAAAAAATTTTAAAAGTAACACACGATAGTTCAGTAGTTTTTCTCTCACAAATTCTAGGAGAGTTTAGTTTTTAAAACAGAAATTTTTCTAACTGGCTACCAATTACAGTTGCATTTTCTCTTCTATTTCCATATTTTACTGCTACCCTACCTTGTTTTACCTTAATAATTGTAATTTATCATTACTCCTCAAACCTTTTCTTTAAACAAACTTTTCAGAACTAGAGAAGGGACTAGTGGGCATGACCAGAAATTGTCTGCTTGTAATTTCTTTGAAATATTTTGTGCTAAAAATCTGTGAATTCTACTCTATAATACTGTTTGCTTTTGTTGTAATATAAAAATCGTGTTTTTAATTACTTTTTTGTCATAGACTTAATGTATCCCATCACTATGTAGGTAGGGGAATATAAAACCTTGGTTTAAGAATCAATTTACATGATCTTGAGTTTATATCATTCCACTTGGGTACAATCATCACCAAAAAATAAGTATGAGGGAGAAAAGTCTAACACTTACCAGGTCTCTTGCCTTTACTCTTCTCTCCCCTGCCTGCCTTTTGGTTCTATCATGTACAGCTGGTTACAGCATGGTGGTACTAAGCTGCTGATTTCAAAGTTCCTGGGAGGCTTGTTAGCTTTATCCCCCAAAATAAAAAAAAAAAAGAAACTCATGTTCATACTCTAACTCTAGTTGGGCTTATTCAATAAATATAAACAGTTTGTTAGCAGAGCCCATTCTTATTTTTAAGAAAATAACTTTAGGTTAATTTCCTGTTAGGAATCACACTAGTTTTTACGCATGTGTGTTGGGGTAAAGTAGTGGGTGCAGGTGTAGTTCCAAGAAGAAAGGAAGCTAATATCCATCATTTTGTTCCTCTCATTGTGTCTGATAAAAATGTTAAGAGGAAGAGCTTTTAGGAAATACTGGGTTTATGTACCTGTTTATGTATTTGTGTCCTTGTAAATAACAGCAAACACTCAACACAGCACTTACCAGGTACTTTTCTTTATTATATATGAATGCATGTACTTCTCAGAACGACCTCTATGTCGTTTTTATTCTGATTCTGCAGAATAATAATTAAATAACTTCCTCAAGAACATACAGTTAGTGAGTGGCAGAACTGCTGTATCCGTGCAGTCTGACACCAGAATCATTTTAGCTGTATTTATAAAAGTTAAAAAAAATTAAGGATGTATTGCATATAGCCTCCAGCATATGTGCTGTGCTTAGTCACTCCGTGGTTTCCAACTCTTTGTGACCCCATGGACTGTAGCTCTCCAGACTCCTCTGTCCATGGGGATTCTCCAGGTAAGAATACTGAAGTGGGTTGCCATGCCCTCCTCCAGGGGATCTTCCCAACCCAGGTCTCCCCCATTGCAGGCAGATTCTTTACCATCTGAGCCACCAGGGGATCCCATATAATAAATTCTCAATAAATACTTGTTAAATAAATGATGTGTAGCACAGGAGTTTGGAGAAGGAAATGGCAACCCACTCCAGTGTTCTTGCCTGGAGAATCCCAGGGACGGGGGAGCCTGGTAGGCTGCTGTCTCTGGGGTCGCACAGAGTCGGACACGACTGAAGCGACTTAGCAGCAGCAGCAGCAGCAGCACAGGACTTGGTAGAGAGGCACACACTTTTAGGAATCTTTGGAAACGGGATCTTAAGACAACAATGAGCTATTTAGAAAACACAGATCCACTTTCTTCTGCTCGTGTAATGACCTAAGCCATACCACGTGTGTGCGTGCAAATGGCTTATAGTACTGACCCAGCGTGGGAAGTGTGTCCCTTTGTTTCACTTGTTCATGTGTTTAGTCACTCAGAATTGTATTCAGAGCCTTCTCTGGGAGACAAGCCATGGTTTGATACACAGATAAGGGAAAAAATGTTCTCTTTTTTCCTAGCAGTGTATAAGCTCACACAGGAAATCATTTGCACAAACTCACTGTAAAACATAATGAAGAACATCTTAAGTACCATGTTAAAAGTACAAATAAAATGTTGTAGATTCTAAGAGGAAAGATTTCTCACAGCAGTAAGAGTTAGAGAATAGTTCATGAGAGAAAGTTATCTGAAATATGAGTAGCATTTTAATAGAAACAGTCAAATTAAATACCCAGCACAGGAACTAGCATGTAGCAGGTGCTAAGTAAACGGCAGTTCCCTTGTTTGTTTTTAAGCAGTAAAATCAAATCCAAATATGAAAAAAAATTATGTGTTTTGTTCTGTCAAGTTATTCCTACAGCAGATCACAAATGCACTGTTGTCAGTGTGCGTAAAAACACAGGTAGTGTGGAGGGCAGGTTTCCAGCTCCTCTGCTCAGAGACATGTGACTGAAAGCAGTTTGCTTCTCTGCCTCCCAGAGATAAGATCCCAGGACAAGTCATATTTTTTAGGCACCTAAACAATCACTTCATCTCCCTAACAAAGGGGTTAAAGTAGACCATTCACACAATTCAGCCTCTAATTATGATTTCCAAGCTCAAGTTTCCACAAAGTTCCCAATGTTCTTCTGTGTTGGTCAGGTTTTTCTTTTCAAGACTGAGCAACCCCCCTGCAGAACGAGAGCTGTGGAGAATCTGGGATGAGGGAGGCAGCAAGTTGGAGAAACTGCCCTATGATTCTGCTATGTCAAGAATCACTACAGCAGGCCCCCTGGTGCCCCTGCCTCCCCAGCCCTAAGTTAAAACAAATCCCAAGGGCTCCTCTGTGATCAAAAGAAGCAGTATTGACAGCTTTTTTATAAAGGGAGATTTTTATGGTAACTCTGCTAAAGTGAACTTCCAGCTTCCATAAAAACAGTTGCCAGGGGCTCTGCTTCAGTGAGAGAGAGTAGATCCACAGAACTGCCTTAGGTCCTATTGTATGCAATGCTTTTGGTGCATTGATGATATTAAGGAATTAAAAAAAATACTCATTAAATTTGAAAGTGATAAGAGATCAAAAAAGAAGATTTTAGACTCCTTTTAAAAACAGCAAAACCTGAGATGATTTCATGTAAACTCCGTCGAAAGAGATTAAAGACCTTTCTCCTTCCTAGCTACTTCTTCTAAGAGTTAAAGAATAGTTTGTCCTAACCTCAAAGTCAAATTAACATCAACTTTGAAGACAACACTTCTTAACGCATTCCCATATGCTCAAGGCCTTCAATATCTTTTAATATCCAATTGAAATTCACAGACATTTTGAATAGTAAAAAAGCAGAATACATAAGGAACATCTTCTGTATACTCACCTGATTTTGCATATGAGGCAATATAATTATAGCCACTGAATGTATATTCAGGTTGTTAAGCCTGGGGATATATGTTTATAGAGGATAATGCTCTTTTAAAGCCAGATTAACTGTGTAAAGAAACTCCTGTGGCTGTCTTCTGTTCAGAATCACTTTCCCCCAGATATGAACGTAACGTTTTGTTTTGCGTTTTTACGTATGCACCGTACCCCTTCTTTCCAGTACCCAAGGTAAGATGTAGACAGAGATGTCAAACGGGACTAGGATTAGGCGTGTTCTCTGGGTGGTTTCACAGCAGCAGGGTAGTGTGCTCCAGGGAGTGTGAGCTTGAGAAACAGTGTGGCACACTCGCTGTCTGTGGAGTACAGCTGATCCAGACCGGCCTGACCTCGGAGCCCAGGGGACTCAACCCAGTGAAGAGCCCCGGTTGGAGCTGCAGTGCCAGAGACCAGATGAATCATATCACGTGCGACCATTATGGGGCTGCAGATTATTTCCAATTAATCTTTGATCCTCTGAGGTATCACATTTCCCAAATCTATGTGCCCATAAGGGAGCCAGTGAAGATCTGAAACGAGCGATTTACCTAATCCTTGAACACCATGGCAGGCCTTCTGCTTATGAAGTGCTGTCGTTCTACACAAAAACAGTTGTCTCCCATTTTCCTGACCGGCGTGAAATGATGAGCGCAAGCTTAAGTAGTTTTACAGTCTCGTTTTGATGCCTTTTTACTCGCAGTATATTTACTGTTTTAGGAGCCCCTCAAGAGGTACTGCCTTCAGACGTGTTTTCTCAGATGCTGAAATCTTGAGTAAAGATAACAAACTGACTTCTGTTAAATCAGAAAAATAAATATTGTCTCATTCTACACCTTAAGTTCTAATGACATAATGCATTTTCTTGCCTTTCTATTTCTCTCAGAAATCGAATGTCCTGTGAATCTGCCTCTCCATTGTTCTTTTTAATAGGCATGTCCAGACATCCTCCAGCTCCCGAGATCCCTACGTTTTATCCCCTGTCTCCGGGTGGTGTTGGACAGATTACCCCACCTCTTGGCTGGTAAGATCCTTCTTGCAACCTGCAGCCAGGTGTCTGAACATATATCTTCTACTCCCCGTTTATGGAAATTAGCTTTATGAATAATAACACTTGTGGAGTTGAAGAAACTTCAACACATGAGGTGCTAACTTTATTTCATTTCAATTTAAAAGATTAAAAGACATACAGACTTTGAAATGGACTGAGTCCGTTTGCTAATATGTGTAGAAAATGACTGTGTAGCATTCGCTTTGAAGCTTATAGTTTTATGGATTCAATTTGTGGCTCTGGGCATTTACTATGCCTGTACAAAGTGTTCACTGTGGTCTTTCTTTTCTAGTTCTTTATGAACAACTTATATTTTTGAAGCACAACCTTAGATATATTGAATATCGATCTTTGCTTATAAATGGGCAAGTGACGTAAATGGCAAATAACTGTAACAAATGCAAAAGCATCTTTTGAACTTTAATAAAGTAAGCCCCAGTTTGAGTTCAGAGGAGTGAAAAACAGACAAATGGACTTTATCCTTTCAGAATCCACATGTTCTCTATTTTGTTGTTTCTGAAAGATCCATACCACTGTTTTCCGGTTTTTTTTAATTATAAAGGTAAAGGAAAAGAAATGTATTTAGGGAAGAAAGAATCACTTCATACAGTGGAGCCTATTTTTATCATTTTATTGTTAGTTAGCACATAGCTTTCCCTGCCCTCACTCCCATCCCTCTCGCCCCACTGCTCACTCCATGGACGAAGGGCTGCACCTTCAGCAAACGTTTTCTCTCCTCTCTTTCCTGACTCTGCGTCCTTACAGACCCCTGGAGAAAGCCCCAGTCTCCCTCCCTCACATCCGTACATTATCTCTTCTTCATAAGGAGGGCTTATCCTGCCATGGATATTCCAGCTTTCTCTCTTCTCTTTAGCATTAACTCTCGCAGTCAATAACTCTGTTTGAATTTAATTGATTATGCAAACACTTCCAAACCTGCATCAATTATTCTGTCTGAACTTAGCTACTTAAGGGCAATAATCCTGGTCTGAGTTCCATCAGTGGCATCTGGAAATAAAGACTGTGTAAATGAAAAATGTGACATGTAGGAAAAACAGGGAGAGATGGAATTCTTAGAGCAGAGACAAAATAACTCCAATGAATTGATCTTTTATTTCTTGCCTGCAGCATGGGCGTAAGGGTGGGAGGTGGGGTGCAGGGTTTTCAAAAATGTGTTCATTTTTATATAAACTTTTATCCTCCTTTCTTCCCTTCCCTGAAGTTCTCAAAGATTCTGATAAAGAATACATTATCCTAAAAAGAATAGTTCACCATTCTTAGGTTCTGTTATATTCAGTAAGAGCTGTTTACACACCTACTTTGTTTAAAGCATCAGTGGGGCTGGAGAGGGGCAGGGGCAGAAAACGAGTCATCCATGGACTGCAGTGGGAGAGTTCCTTCAAGGCACTAGTGATGCTTTGGGTGGGCGGAGGGTGAGGAAGGGAGGCAGTTGGGTGACTGAAGCAGTACCCCCTTCGTAACACGCCCCAGATTCTGGTTGAGGGCCTCCCTTCATCAAACTCTGGTTGCTGGTTGGTAACTCATGTTTTGTCATTGATGGGTTCCTCTCTTCTGTGACCTCAGGCAAGGTCAGCCTGTATATCCCATCACGGGAGGCTTCAGGCAGCCCTACCCATCCTCACTGTCAGTCGACACTTCCATGTCCAGGTAGGTGGAGGTGGAACCGGGCGTGCCAGGACAGGCTGCTCTTGCGCGCTTGCGTCTCGTGCGCCTCTGCTTGCCTCTCGGCCCAGCGGGTGCACAGCTCAGCCCGCGTCTGTCTGCGCAGGGTGCCTGGCTCCCACACTAGGCGTCCTGGGGAGTCCCGGTAGGAGCCAGACTCCACGCCCCACAGCACCAGCCACACCCGTCAGGCAGACGGAGCCAGCCCCGCCGGAGACCGTACCTCCTAAAGACTGGACCGCCCCCCGACGGCGGGAGGAAAAACGTCCCCAGAGGGGACGTCCTAGGAAGAGCTTGTTCAATTCCAAACATGCTGGGGGTGGGTCAGCGGGAGAATTAAGACTGGCTTTTTTTTTTTTCCTGTGGGGAAGGGTGTCTCAGTTTCATGTGACGGTGTCTGAAAAGGCCCAGATAGTCTAGAGCCTTCCTGGCCCGGGGCCGTGAGAAGAGAAGGAACGGGGCCTCCGGCTGTCAGGCCGTCCGGGCTGTGTGTCCTCGTGTGTGAATCAGGCCCCGTGTGGACGTAGTGGTGTGAAGCTCCGCGAGCTCTGCTGTGCCACACCGCTCTGTGTAACGCTTTTGCCTCTGGAAAGGACGGCTTTTGTGCCCTGTGCTTGATGTACACACACATTTGTGGTGTATCATCTGTGTGTTCAATGTGGCTTTTTCAAGGGAGCTAGCATTAACATGCTGGAAGTCAAACTGTTGGGTTAGTAACTGGTTGTGAATCTTAACTTTTTTACCTATGTATGAAATTTGCAGTTTTCTTTGGTGAATTTCAGCTTTTTCAAAAATCATTTTATTCGGTAAATTGTACACCTAACTGGTTGAGAGGGAATGAAATTAATACCCTTCCTCCAAAATATAGTTTATACATATATTTTAACATTGGATAAGAATTGTGTGATGATAGGATTTTCTCATAGGCAAATAACCAGCATCACGTATTTTTACAAATTGTCCATTTAGCAAAGCATCATGATTCGATTGAATGTTTGTATTTTTCCCATGCCTCCTTAATTTTTAAAGATTTGTTTCTGAAATATTACATATCCAAGCAGAGTCCCTTCTTTCCTTCCCAGAAGAAGGAATTAACTGTACAGACGGTGATGAAAGACCTGAGAATGTTTTTTGTTGAACTCTACATGTTTACTTTAAAACAGTTTGAAAGCAGAAATTTCTAAAGCATATCCAAATTTATCAAAGAGCTTGTTGAAAGTACTGTCTTTGTTTTATTTTCCTTGCATGGCAGTTTCCCTCCTTTGTGTTGAACGGTGGTGGATATTTTGAGATCTTTTAAATGCTCTATAAGCATACTCTGGGAAAAAGCCTTTATTTGAGCTTGTGTAGTTTTTACCTTGAAGCAGAACTGTATCCTTCCCTTTAATTAAATTCTTCCCCTTAATTTTGTTATCAATTTTCCATGAGGCTAGATCTCTCAAACACTACCTTCTTTATGTGTAGAAAATTATTTGGAATGATGCTGATGGCAACCTTATTAAATTAGAGACTGAACAAATCTTCCTGTCCCTTGTCTTCTCAGTCGCTCTCTCCCGATATTAGGGAAAAAGCCAACAGGAGAAGACTTAATATGAAGGTCCACTCAGGGATGTAGACAGAGATTTTAAAATATGATGTCTTTAGATTTTAAAATCATTTTAAAAAGCTAAATCTTCATAAAATATTGTATTTCCAGTAATTATTCTTACTGAAATTCTCTGAAAACTGCTTTGCAAGAAAAGTGACTCACTTTTTTTTTTTTTTTTTACTCCTATTGCCTAGAGCCTTCCCAGGAAAAATGCCAGATTCCACCATTAGCTTGAAAAAAAAAAATCTGTTCGGTGGTGTGTAATTATAAATATTTTCCACCTGACTACAGAAAGGAAAGAAATTAATCATCAGCCTGCTCTTATAGTTAATATGTCTGTGTGTGAAGATGTGTTTTTACTCTCAGCCAATAGCAGTTAGTGAGTTGTTTCAAAATTCCAACCAGCTCTTGTTACAGCAGTACATTTTGTTTTCTCATCTTTCCTTCTTTCAGGTTTTCTCATCATATGATTCCTGGTCCTCCTGGTCCCCACACAACTGGCATCCCTCATCCAGCCATCGTAACGCCTCAGGTCAAACAAGAACACCCCCACACTGACAGCGACCTAATGCACGTGTGAGTGCGCCTCTCTCTCCACCTGTGAACGCCTTATGGTACCAAGGACTTAAACCCCACAGTTTCTCCTTTGCTGTTGCCGAATCGTACCCCTATCTGTTATCCTGAAAGTCAGTGTAGCTCCACCCTGAAAGCTCTGCCCCTGAGGACACCGAGCAGCTTGATTCTCAGTGCTCTGATTTGGTTCTGAGACGGAAAAGGAGCACAGCTCTCAAAAGATGAAGGGAAACTCACTAAAGAGAAGTGATCTTCAGAGCAGAGAGACTGAAGAAATGGAGCTGTTCAGCCATTTAGTGCGAGGCTTTAATTGGGTTCCCACTCTTGGGGAGCCTGAGAGTGAAGTAGATTGGGGGGTTCAGTGCATTTCCTTCTAGAAATACAGTCACCCTGCATCTGCATCAGGGCTTTGGAAGCACTGAATTGAAAGGAAGGGGGCAAACCAAAACCCAGGATTTCCTGTCGGACCAGGGTTGTTGCAGGCTGTTACAGCGCAGCTGAATTCTCCCAAAAGATTAGTAATTAATTGAATTTCTTAGTCTAGAGTCTGTACTGGAACAGAAGGATGCGGTAGCAGGGAGCATGTGAACATTGTCCATAAGACCCCTGCAAGTACAGGCAAATCCAGCATGCATTTGTCTGGGGGAGAGAGTCTAAGGTTTCATTAGCTTCTCAGAGGAGCGCTGACCCACCGAAGTTAAGAACGCCAGTTCTAGAGGAGGACTGACTTCTGCACTGTATGTTCAGCTTTTCCTAAGGTGACCAGGGAGCATCTAAAATCTAGATGCAGCATCTGCACAAGCCCATATAGGTAAGCTTTCGCAAACCAAAGGATCCTTATGTATCAACAGTAGATGAGGCACTCATTTAAGTAGACAGTGTCCTGGGGGCTTATAGAGAGTTCAGAGGGTGGTCCCAGCCTGAGGTGGACTCATGAAATAAGCGGATGCTCTGCTCCTCTCCTCCCATCTCTTCCTGATTCGTCTAACCCCTTCCCCACTCCCAACTTTTAGGAAGCCTCAGCATGAACAGAGAAAGGAACAGGAGCCAAAAAGACCTCACATTAAAAAGCCTCTGAATGCTTTTATGTTATACATGAAAGAAATGAGAGCGAATGTCGTAGCTGAGTGTACGCTAAAGGAAAGTGCAGCTATCAACCAGATTCTAGGCAGAAGGGTAAGTAGTGGGATGGTATGTAAATGTTTATGGTAACCATGGAACTGGTTCATTAACAGCTGCCCAAATGCACTTACACATCAGGTAGTCATAGAATCATCTGTATAGTCACCAGTCACTCGGGGAGTAACAGAGAGAACATGACAACCTTTAGGAGGAATGATATAATGCATTGTATCAACAACTGAGATTGTGTCTGGTACTTGGAACATTTCCTGTAAATGATAACTCTTTTCCTATTATCATACGTTAGATGAGTATATCTTGAGTGTCTTTTATGTGCCAGGCAGTGTAGTAGGCATTGCATAATTATTGCTGAGTAAAATAGATGTAGTCCGTGCCTTCACAGATCTTGAAGTTTTGTGACAGGATACTGATATGAAATAATTCCCTATTACATATATATAATTAAAATTGTGATAAATACTGTTAATATGAAGAGCAAGAATCAGAGAATAATGGAGGTGGGGTGGGGCTTGGGAATGGCCCCCTGAGAAAGTAGTTGAGAGATGAGTGGGGGTTAACCCCTGATGAAGGGGGTGAGGTGGACTCTCCCCACATGAAGCAGTGTGTGTGTGTGTGTGCGCATGTGTGTGTGCAGACTCTGAAGCAAGAAAGCAGCGAGCTACAGCAAGGCCTGTGGGGCCAGCCACGTTTCTGGATAAACCCTGGCAGTCAGCAGTGGCTGCTCCTTCCAAGACGTAAGCAGATCATTCTACCTTAGAGCTTTACATAGAAGAATTGGTGTGGGCCGGAGAAGTCTTAATTCTAGAAGCATTGTTCTCTGACTCTCCAGGTGTACATGGGCCAGGTTTCTCGATTGCCCTCCTTTGCTGTTGATGTTGTTGCTTCTTTCACCCATGCGGAGGTATTTTTCTGAGCACCTGTCATGTCCCAGGCACTAGACTTATAGCTAGAACAGATACTCTTAGATTTCTTTGTGCAGCCACCAGCCCAGAGATGAGTCAGTCCTTCCCAGTACTTTTCTCAGGGTTAAAATGGGTTTAGTTGGGTATCTGAAGGGTGGTGGAGAAAATTGGAATTTTTCTCATTGAAATTGCATTTTACTATAATTACATTGAAGTTTTAGAAATGCTTCAGCTTAACTTGTATGATGCTCTTCATATACGTGTGGTGACTTCTTAAAATATGACCTTGTGTATTTGTTTTTGCAAACTCTCAAGAAATTCATGGTTTGCAAATGAACATTCAGGAGAAGGAAGGTCTTGACAACCTTTGTGGGACTTAAAGTCATGTTTTAGCTGTTGCTGATGAACATTTTCATCATGTTTGTTAAAAACCTCATACATTTCAGCATCCATGACAGAAAACATTAGGAGATTTCCAGTCCGTGTGAAGAAAGCAGATGGTGGAGAGCAGGCGTTGTTGAATTATAGATTCCTGTTGGATGGCATAAAAACGCAGCTATTTCCAATCTTCAAGACACCAGGGTTTCAGGGGTAGGATGTGGTGGCAGATTATAGCTCTTTTGGTGCCCTGTGTACAATACTCTATCTCCCTGTGGATTCTTAAACACTTAATAACAATAATTACAATGATTTTCAAAGCCAGATCATAGCAGATGAGTGATTCCCATCATTTTTTTTCCCCCTGAACCTTCAAAAGAAGAAATTAGAGGAAAAGAAGGGTTCTTTTTTTAGCTTGTGTAAAATCTTATTTTTTTTCCCCCCAAGTTAAAGGTCCATGGTCCTCCAGTGGGATTTATTTTCCTGCTCAAGAGAGTTAAGGATATGATATGGATGTATGCTTCCTATTTTTAATGCACATTTCCAACAGTTGCTACTTTGTCAGCTCCCTTAACAATCCCCAGATCAGAGCATGTGTCCTAAAGGATGGTTCTCATTTAGGGTCTCCCTCTGTCTTTGATTTGGACACCTGTTTCTATTTATAGGTTTCTGAGATCTTTGATTAAGATCAGGTTTTTTTATCCTTTCATAACTCCCCTCTGGCAGGATAGTTCTTGCTAGTTCTTTAAAGTTCCTAGCTTTAAAATCATGAAGTTTTACACTAGGATAATTAGAATTCTTAATAGTGGAATTGAAATTCATGCTGGAACATTTTATCTTTTGATTTTTACTCACCTTTATCTCTAACATAGAAATGTTTATTCATATGAATGACTCAGTTTTCTTCTTCATACTATAAATAATAACATAAATATTATTTTATGGTTTTTCTTTTCAGACCTTCTAGACTATTGAAGTCCATTTATTGCATATTTAGTGTCAGAATTTCTAAATCTTGGACCTGTGTTAAGTTTCTTCAAATGGGTACTTTCCCAACAACTTGATGAATCTTTCAGTAAGGAAAAGAGATGGAAAAACGTTTTTAGTCAATATGTGTTTCAGAAATGCCTGTTGAGATCGTCTTTCTAGCTTGCATCAGACTTTACTTTTGTTTTCAACGTAAAACTTTAATATCATAATTTTACTGAACTGTTTTACTCTAGTAAATGATGCTTCGTTTGTGAATTGCATTTGTGAATTGTAAATCCCTGGGAACTAAAAGCAGTTGGAAAGGCAGGTAAGCAGTTTAGTTTGTGGTCTGTTTTTTCACTTTGAATTTTGCTCAGTTTTGTTAGCTGGGGTCTTATCAACCTAAGTTTCCTGCTGGAACTGAAAAATTCCTGCTTGTTTAACCAGTTGTTTGGGCAGAAGACCCAACCTCCATATGTATTTTGGGAGATAAGTTTTATTTACAAGTCCAGATAAAATATATCTCTATACTGACATATTGCAGTAGTATGAGAGATTATTGATCAAATGAATGAACAAATTTACAAAGTAAGACTTCTTATCTTTTTTTCTTCTTAGTCTTCTTTTTGTTCCTTTTTGATAATGCTTTGCCTCTTGCCAATCATGTTAGCACCAGAACTATCTAAATACGAATGAGGAGTCTTTTTTTTTTTTTTTTTTAAGGTAGGCTGATCTCTTCCACTGTGCCTGGTGTGGCTTTTTCTCCCCGTGAAGGGCTCTAGGTCAGAACCTCAGGTTTAGAGAAGTGGCTTCCCTTGTGGCTCAGCTGGTAAAGAATCTGCCTGCAATGCGGGAGACCTGGGTTCGATCCCTGGGTTGGGAAGATCCCCTGGAGAAGGGAATGGCTACCCACTCCAGTATTCTGGCCTGGAGAATTCCATGGACTGTGTAGTCCCTGGGGTCACAGAGAGTTGGACACAACTGAGTGACTTAAACTTACTTTCACCTTCAGTGGACAGAGGCAGTGTGACTTTTGCTGCCTCAGCTTCCACTGCTCCCCAGACATGCCTTCTTAGACTCAACTTGACTAATTGTGATTACTCTGCTGGTACAAAGAATTGTGTCTCAGGTAACTCCTTTCAGGTTTTGTACTTTTTCTGTCACCTCCCCATCTCCCCTCCCTCCTTCCCCCACCTTTTTTTTTTTTTAAAGAAAAGTATATTATTTGATTTGCCTGTAGGCTCAGGCCAAGTCCACTGAGTGTCATGGTTCTTAACTTTACACTCTGCACTTTAAAGCAATTAAATCATTGTCCTATCAACTTAGAGGCTCTGGCCGTCAAGGGGCGGTTTGAAGGAAGTGGAATCCGTTGCCCTGCCTGTGGGTCCCACCACCTCTGGGCCGGAGGCTGGAGGGGAGGTCAGGATGAGGCCACAGGCGCTTCGGTGCTCTCTTTGAGGTGAGGTCCCCTCCTACCAGGGGCAAGGGCAGCAGTTGTTTGTGCCCTTGAGGAGGCACGTCCCCATTGTGCTGTAGGGCCTGTGTCCTGACCACTGGACCACGGTCCTCGAGCACAGCCTCTTGCTTACCGGCCTCTCTCCCTCACTTGTCCTTCCTTTCTCCAGTCCAGTCATACCTTTCTTTCCATAAGTAAAACAAGAAGAGAGTAATTAAAATCAGTATGCACAGTAGACATGAATGAGAAAGAACCACTCAGCCTTTAACAGGAAGTGAAATGGAAGCAGTTATACTCTAGAATTGGGAGCGCTGGAGTGGAAGCGAGACTCATACAGAGTGTGTGCAGGCGCGAGTGGTGTGGGCTCTGGCCCATGCCTCCTGCAGCCACTGCCCCTGTGCCATCACCTCTGGCCAGTGGGTCCCCCAGAGTGCAGCCAGTTCTCTGGGAGTTGCTGACAACAGACCCTGGCATTTGGGAAGTAGGAAGACGCACTAGGAAACTGCTCACAGGGGGCCTGGGGTACACACACAGGGGGCCTGTGTGTGTAAACACACACAGAATGTCAGTGTTGTTGTTCAGTCGTGCAGTCGTGTCCGACTCTTTGCAACCCCATGGACTACAGCACGCCAGGCCTCCCTGTCCCTCACCATCTCCCAGATTTTGTGATGCCATCCATCCATCTCATCCTCTTCTCCTGCCCTCGATCGTTCTCAGCATCAGGGACTTTTTCAGTGAGTCACTCTTCACATCAGATAACCAAAATAGTGGAGCTTCAGCATCTGTCCTTCCAGTGAATATTCTGGGTTGATTTCCCCTCAGATTGACTGCTTTGATCTCCTTGCTGTCCAAGGGACTCTCAGGAGTCTTCTCCAGCACCACAGTTCAAAGGCATCAATTCTTTGACATTCTGTCTTCTTTTTTCTTCTTAGAAGAAATGTAGTAGCCCTCATAATCAGCAAAAGAGTCTGAAATGCAATTCATGGGTGCAGTCTCAAAAACAACAGAATGATCTCTGTTCGTTTCCAAGGCAAACCATTCAATATCACAGTAATCCAAGTCTATGCCCCAACCAGTAATGCTGAAGAAGCTGAATTTGAATGGTTCTATGAAGACCTATAAGACCTTCTAGAAATAACACTCCAAAAAGATGTCTTTTTCATTATAGGGAACTGGAATGCAAAAGTAGGAGATCAAGAGATACCTAGAATAATAGGCAAAATTGCCCTTAGAGTACAGAATGAAGCAGAGCAAAGGCTAACAGAGTTTTGCCAAGAGAACACACTGGTCATAGCAAACACCTTCTTCCAACAACACAAGAGAAGACTCTACACATGGACATCAGCAGATGATCAATACCAAAATCAGATTGATTATGTTCTTTGCAGCCAAAGATGGAGAAGCTCTATACAGTCAGCAGAAACAAGACCGGGAGCTGACTGTGGCTTAGATCATGAACTCCTTATTGCCAAATTCAGACTTAAATTGAAGAAAGTAGGGAAAACCACTAGACCATTCAGGTATGACCTAAATCAAATCCCTTATAATTATACAGTGGAAGTGACAAATAGATTAAAGGGATTAGATCTGATAGAGTGCCTGAAGAACTATGGATGGAGGTTCATGACATTGTACAGGAGGCAGTGATGAAGACCATCCCCAAGAAAAAGAAATGCAAAAAGGCAAAATGGTTGTCTGAGGAGGCCTTACAAATAGCTGAGAAAAGAAGAGAGGCTAAAGGCAAAGGAGAAAAGGAAAGATACACCCATTTGAATGCAGAGTTCCAAAGAATAGCTAGGAGAGATAAGAAAGCCTTCCTCAGTGATCAATGCAAAGCAATAGAGGAAAACAATAGAATGGAAAGACTAAAGATCTCTTCAAGAAAATTAAAGATAACAAGGAAACACTTCATGCAAAGATGGGCTCAATAAAGGACAGAAATGGTATGGACCTAACAGAAACAGAAGATATTAAGAGGTGGCAAGAATACACAAAAGAACTATACAAAAAATATTTTCATGACCCAGATAATCACGATGGTGTGATCACTCACCTAGAGCCAGTCATCCTGGAACGAGAAGTCAAGTCGGCCTTTAGGAAGCATCAGTACAAACAAAGCTAGTGGAGGTGATGGAATTCCAATTAAGCTATTTCCAATCCTGAAAGATGATGCTGTGAAAGTGCTGCACTCAATATGCCAGCAAATGTGCAAAACTCAGCAGTGGCCACAGGACTGGAAAAGGCCAGTTTTCATTCCAGTCCCAAAGAAAGGCAGTGCCAAAGGGTGTTCAAACTACTGCACAATTGCACTCATCTCACACGCTAGCAAAGTAACGCTCAAAATTCTACAAGCCAGGCTTCAACAGTACATGAGCCATGAACTTCCACGATGTTGAAGCTGGATTTAGAAAAGGCAGAAGAACCAGAGATAAAATTGCCAACATCCATTGGATCATCAAAAAAGCAAGGAGTTCCAGAAAAACATCTGCTTTATTGACTACGCCAAAGCCTTTGACTGTGTGGATCACAACAAACTGTGGAAAATTCTTCAAGAGATAGGAATACCAGACCACCTGACGTTCCTCCTGAGAAATCTGTATGCAGGTCAAGAAGCAACAGTTAGAACTGGACATGGAACAACAGACTGGTTCCAAATAGGGAAAAGAGTACATCAAGGCTGTATGTTGTCACCCTGCTTATTTAACTTACATGCAGAGAACACCATGAGAAACGCTGGGCTGGATGAAGCAAAAGCTGGAATCAGGATTGCCAAGAGAAATATCAATAGCCTCAGATACGCAGATGACACCACCCTTACGGCAGAAAGTGAAGAAAAACTAAAGAGCCTCTTGATGAAAGTGAAAGAGGAGAGTGAAAAAGTTGGCTTAAAGCTCAACATTCAGAAAACTAAGATCATGGCATCTGGTCTCATCTCTTCATGGCAAATGGATGGGGAAAACAGTGGAAACAGTGGAGACACTTTGATTTTTTGGACTCCAAAATCACTGCAGATGGTGACTGTAGACATGAAATTAAAAGACACTTGCTCCTTGGAAGAAAATCTGTGACCAACCTAGACTAGACAGCATATTAAAAAGCAGAGACATTACTTTGCCAACAAAGATCTGTCTAATCAAAGCTATGGTTTATCCAGTAGTCATGTATGGGTGTGAGAATTGAACTCTACAGAAAGCTGAGCACTGAAGAATTGATCCTTTTGAACTGTGGTGTTGAAGAAGACTCTTGAGAATCCCTTGGACTGCAAGGAGATCCAACCAGTCAATCCTAAAGGAAATCAAACAGCTCTGAATATTCATTGGAAGGACTGACGCTGAAGCTAAAACTCCAATACTTTGGCCACCTGATGAGAAGAACTGACCCATTGGAAAAGACCCTGATGCTGGGAAAGACTGAAGGCAGGAGAAGGGGATGACAGAGGATGAGATGGTTGGATGGCATCACCGACTTGATGGACATGAAATTGAGCAAGCTCCAAGAGTTGGTGATGCACAGGGAAGCCTGGGTTGCTGCAGTCCATGGGGTCACAAAGAGTCGGACACAACTGAGCACCTGAACTGCCTTCTTTATGGTCCAGCTCTCAACAACCATTTTTGACCATGGGAAAGACCGTAGCCTTGACTGTATGGACTTGGTTGGCAGAGTAATGTCTCTGCTTTTCAACACCCTGTCTAGGTTTGTCATCGCTTTCCTGCCAAGAAGCCATCGTCTTCTGATTTCATGACTGCAGTCACTGTCCACAGTGATTCTTGGGAGACCTAGATGAGGAAAGCTATTTCCACCTTTCCCCCTTCTATTTGCCACACAGCAATGGGGCTGGATGCTTTGATCTTAGTTTTTTTAATATTTAGTTTTAAGCTAGCTCTTTGACTCTACTCCTTCACCTTCATCAAGAGGCTCTTAGTTCCTCTTCGCTTTCTGCCATTAGAGTGGTATCATCTGCATATCTGAGGTTGTTGATATTTCTCCTGCCTATCTTGATTCCAACTTGTAACTCATCCAGCCCAGCATTTCTCATGATGTGCTTGGTGTATGGTTTAAACAAACAGGGTGATAGCAGACATCCCTGCTGTACTCCTTTTTCGATCTTGAACCAGTCAGTTATTCCATACAGGATTCAGGCTGCTTAAGATCCCAAACAGTGCCTTGCAGTTTTGCTTTGTATGATTTATAGATATCTGTTACCTAAAGGGAAATGGAAAATTTGCAAGGTGTCAAGTGCTACATTCTGCAAATTAGATCGTACAGTCTGAAAGTGTAGATGTCAAAATAAATTTAGGCCATGCTCCTTGTTTTCCATCAGAAGACCAAAACACAAAGTGCGCATGGTGATTATACAGTGTTATCTGCGTTCTCCCTGTGGACAACTAGTGTTTCTACAAGTGTGAGGAGAGGGTGAAGAGACGGAGACAGACTGACTTTTGATGTCCTGCTTTATAGACAGGATCATATGATGAAGGTTTCAGATTCCTCATATGACAGAGTGGGAGAGTGTGCATGTGAGGTGAGGAGATATCTGTGTTGAAAAGACCTGTGGAAATTTTGCATTAATAAATAGCACTTGGACTCAATGGCAGAATATGCCACAAACTATGAAAAAGGGGTACATTGGGTGTTGAAGCTTACTGGTGAACATTCCCTTTAACTGGCCCTGGAGAAGAGAAAGGCTGGGCAAGAGACCACTTCATTTTGGGTACTTGGACAGGTTTCATGTAATGTGAGAGCAGGACAGGAAAACAAAAGTTGGAATCTCATTGCAGCCACCAAACTCCAGATGGATTTCTGCAACACGTGGTCTTCTGCCATTTAAAAATCAAAGTTTACATTCTTAACATTTTCATTCTCCACTGTCTGAAATATGAAATATATAATACTATTGCTGTTTTGCTTTTACTTGAATTTTTTCCCCTCCTTCCCCTTTGTTTTTCAGTGGCATGCCCTCTCTCGTGAAGAGCAGGCTAAATATTATGAATTAGCGCGGAAGGAAAGACAGCTACATATGCAGCTCTATCCAGGCTGGTCTGCAAGAGACAATTATGTAAGCGCCTTCTGCACACCGACGGCTCTCTCTTCTCGCTCGCTCTCTCCCTGTGTTGCTCTCCTAAGGGAAATGTGTTGTAGAGGGGAACCAATGCTGGCATTGTTTTCTATTTTTGGAAGTTAATGAACTTTGTAATAAAGACTTCATGGTTATATTTCATTTTGAAAACTGCGCTGTCATAATTTTTTGGCTATATGCTAATGACATTTTTAAGAAAGATTTTTTAATCAAAAAATCCTTATCATTAAAATGTTGGTGAAAAGATTGTTTTTAAAGCCCGCAGTCTCATCATGTAAATAATGATGAGATTATTATTATTAATAACTAGTTAACTATCTTCCAGTATATTTTCTGTGCATGTTTTTCCATTTTTACTTGGATGTATGTGTGAGGGAGGGTAGGTGGGTTTGTATATACATACACTTTTGTACCATGCTACTTGCTCTTATATACAATATGCATTTTTCTGTTATGGCATAGTGTTTCTATGTATCAGTTTTAATAGGTATACAATATACATTGAGTGAATGTCACAATTAACCATTTTTCCCTGCTTTTTAGATATTTGTTATTTTTTTTAATAAGTGGAAATAATCCTGCGATGAACTGTGCATAACAGGGTTTTTTCCCCTGTATTTAGGACTTATTTTTATAGGATAGATTCAAAATAGTGAAATTGTTGAGTACAGATTATAAAGGCTTTTGATATATAGTCAGATTTCTTTCCCAAAAGGATTATGTTATTTTACACTTATTACAGTGTATTCATGTGACTGTTTTGCCACAGACTAATTAGAACTAGGTAAAAATCCACTTTTTTGTTTCATATTAACATACCCTGATGTCTATTATATATTTTATTTAGATGGAGTAGGTATTATCATAATTTTCAGTTCAGTTCAGTTGCTCAGTCATGTCCGACTCTTTGCAACCCCATGAATCGCAGCACTCCAGGCCTCCCTGTCCATCACCAACTCCCAGAGTTCACCCAAACTCATGTCCATCAAGTCAGTGATGCCATCCAGCCATCTCATCCTCTGTCGTCCCCTTCTCCTCCCTCCCCCAATCCCTCCCAGCATCAGAGTCTTTTCCAATGAGTCAAGTCTTCGCATGAGGTGGCCAAAGTATTGGAGTTTCAGCTTTGGCATCAGTCCTTCCAAAGAACACCCAGGACTGATCTCCTTTAGAATGGACTGGTTGGATCTCCTTGCAGTAAGCACCTCATTTTAATTTCCAGTTGTTTTATTACTTTATAGTTTGAACATCTTGTTCTTGTCTTGATACAACAAAAACTACTTCTGAGAAAGAATATTGTAAGTGATATCAGTTGTATCCTATTTTATAGAGGGGAATGTTTTTGGTCACTTAAGCTCTTAATTTAAAAATTTGAAGATCATTTTCATGTTTCTTGTGAGGCTCGCATTCAAAGTGCCAGCTAGGACAGTCTTCTTATTAGATGTAGTTGTCCTTTTCAAGAACGGTGAAGCCATGAATCAACATGTAGATTACCGTGTGACCATTGCTGTGGATGATCCTGTGGGGCCACAAGTGTGAGGTCGTACATCCCATATAATGAGGCACAGAGACTTTGGGAACACAGTCTCCTATAACATGTTGAAGAAAAAGTCCCTACTGGTCAGGATTTGGAGCCTCCTCATTGGATACAAGTCTGACATAGGAAGTAAGAGTCCTGCTGTTTGTGACTTGGGAGCAGCAGCTTCATCGACTCTCCTGGATTGTGTCTTGGTGGTTTTAGTAACTGCCGCATGCCAATTGTCAAGAACTATCTTAAATGCTTTGTGTGTTGTTTTCTAGTCCTTAGGATAATCCTGTGACATAAACAGTATTGTTACATTTTACAGATGAGGGAAATTGAAGAGTCAAAAGGTTAGGTAACTTGTCTGGGACTATGTAGTGGCTAAGGAACAGCCAAGTCCCCCAGACTGCACAGTCTATGCCGTTTCCCTCCCCCAGACAGGCCAGCTTGGTCTTCCAGGGCCTCCTTAGGAAGACAGCTTTAGTTGAAGAGTTTCCTCTCAGAACTGGGCTTCTGTTCTCTGGACTGTATATTCTGGATAGAGCCTCTGTGATGCCCTTTAAGTGGGAAGATCAATCCCCCACCTAAACGGTTTCAGTCCTAAAGTATACGCCTTTAACCCTGTCCTGGGTCTCTTCTGGATGTGATTGGCCTGTAGGGAAAAATGGTCTTCCTTTTTTGACCCCCTGGGAGAGCTTTGCTGTGCTGAGAATTTACATAGATTTAAGTGTTGCATGTTGAATGTCTTTTTTTTCTTTTTACGTTATTGAAGTATAGTTGATTTACAGTGTTCATTTCTGTTGTACAGCAAAGTGATTCAGTTATCTGTGTGTGTGTGTGTATATGTATATATATATATATATACTTTTTTATATTCTTTTCCATTATGGTTTATCACAGGATACTGAATAGAGTTCCCTGTTCTGTACAATAGGAACTGGTTGTTTATCCATCCTCTATATAATAGTTTGCATCTGTCCCAAACACCCAATCCTTTCCTTCCCCACCCCACCCACCTTGGCAACCAAAGGTTCCGTATGTCTGTGAGTTTATTTCTATGTCATAGATATGTCCATTTGTGTTGTACTTTAGATTCTACATACAGGTGATATCATGTCTTTGAATGAAGTTTCTGATCCTTAAAGAGTGAGTTGCCACTTATAAAAAGAGATAAAAGAAACATATGTTCTTTTTCTCTCTCTACCCTCCTCTCCATGTGGAGAGATGGGAAGTAGTTTTTAAGGAAGACCAGTGTAATGTGAATTTTCCTTTAAAGATTTTCCTTGGCACAACTTTTAAAGGAAATTGTTTGCACAATTTGACTTTTAGGATCTTTTTGAATGAAGGGGAACCCCAGCTTTGTAACTTAAAATTTTTATAATAATCAAAATAAGCCTGTTAATTACTAAGGCAAACAGAAGTCAATCAAGTGGTATCAATTTAGCTAAAGATATTACAGAGTATTCTTAGAAGTACATGAATACAGTCTAAATAAGATATATGCCCTGTAACTTAGCTTTTCATTGTCAGAATGCTATCCTAATGCTCACTGAGATCATATTAAATATATATCTCAATATTTAATATTAAAATGCCCTAAGGCATCACAGATTGTAAAGCTTCAATTTGTTTTTATAACTTTCATTTTTATAACTGGCTTTCATAAATCAACAGTGAACATATATTGTTAGGTGTATTCTTATATTTGTATTATTGGAGCTTCTAAATGTAGTGCTTAAAACCCCAGTACTATTTATGATTTTCATGAAAAGTTTATTTACTACACATGAAATTTTGTTTGTTTTTGTGTAATCTAACACAGATATATCCAAAGTCCTTAATTTTGTCTACCATAAAGGTAAGCTCTCTTGAAGCACAGGTGTATTCCTAGAATATAGTACAGGTGATTTCACAACAGCAACATTAGCCTGACATGTCAGGCCACAGTTGCATGTTCTAAGCACATGCTAGGCATGTGCTGGGTGGCAGAGACGAGCGGAGATTCAGGCAGTGCTAACAGCCCTGTGGTCAGGGGCCGAGGGACACAGCTCATCATGGCCCCTGTGAGGAATCAGGCTATGGTGGGAAGCTCTCAGAGAAGAGCCCTAAATGACACTGGAGACGAATCTTAAAAGGGTGAATGGGAGCTCGGAGGAGGAGGAGGTGAGGAAGAAAGCTCCATGTACATGAAACCACCTTATTGCCCCTTCTGGAAACCATAAGTGATTGCATCTGAAAGGGAGATAGGAGATGCCTGTGAGAAGTATGTGCTTCCTCTGTCCGCTCCCCTCTCCCTGGAGTACCTTAATCATCTTAGAGACGATGCCACTATTTTTGGTATGCCATTTCCCAAGGCTACTAATATCTGTTGTTTGCCTTAGTGTTTAAGAGGACAGTTTCAGTCAACTTTCCCAAGATCAGGTCATGTGACACAGAAAAAAACTATCTTGAGGTGCATAAAAATACATACTTTTATATATGTATACAATATACTCGATATAATCTTATGGTTTTATTTTTTGTGAATGTGATTTATTACAACAGACAGAGAAACTGGATGTGATATGTGTTCTGTTATGCTTATTTGAAAAGACCATCCTAATCTAGGTTGGCCATTTACTATTCATATAAGTGGAATACATACTGTGTCTATGCCTTGTTACAATTATTTTTGAGAGGAAAGTAATTATGAAGGAAAACAGAAAATTAAACCAGGATAAATAGACCTAAAATGCAAATATGTGATTAAGATGATTTTGAAATGTATTTTAAATTGCAGGCATATTCATGTTGTTATGTCTTTTAGGAAGCAAGGTCTTTAGCTGCCATAAATAAGTCTCTACAATTACCTTTTGAGTTTTCTCAGGTTCTGTCTTATCCTCCTACTGCTGTCTCGGTTATGTCGTGTCTGTGCCACAGGGGCTGAAGATCCTGTTAACGTTGTGGATTTTTAATTAGATGGTCGAATTCATAGTAAGGAAGATTTATCATCACCTCTACCAGAAGTGGATTCTAAGTGCGATGGTTAGCAATAAAAGGAGTACTGGAGTAGCTCCTTATGTGGGCTTCCTCGAGTGGGAGGTGGTGTCTGTGGCCACAGCCCTTGTTGTTGTTGTTTAGCTGCTAAGTCATGTCCAGCTCTCTGCTACCCCGTGGACTGGAGCTGCCAGGTTCCTCTGTCCATGGGACTTCCCAGGCAAGAATACTGGAGTGGGTTGTCATTTCCTTCTCCAGGGGATCTTCCCGACCCAGGGACTGAACCTGCGTCTTCTGCATTGGCAGGTGGATTCTTTACCCCTGAACCACCAGGGAAGCCCACCACAGCCCTAGGACATCATTATCCTGTGTGCGTGTGGTCACTGCCAACTCAATACCTATGACATTAAATGTTGAAGCCAAAAAGACAAAGGTCACAGATAAGAATTGTTCTCTTGCTCTCGGTTTCTAGGTACAGATGGTAAAGAAAGAGATATTGAGGTGTCTTACCTCTCCGTTGACTGCCTGCCTGTCCTTTTGTATCACATTCATCCATGTGCTCACAGTACAGTCTGTGACAGTGTGCCTGTCTTCTTCCAGGGTAAGAAAAAGAAGAGGAAGAGAGAGAAGCTACAGGAATCCACATCAGGTAGGCCCCGTGTGACTTTCCAGCCCGCTCTGCTTCTGAGGAACACCTTTAAAGCAGTCTGCATCTTTCTATACACTGCTTTATTTTTCAACTATACTGTGATTCCTAAACTCGGCTTTTCCTCCTGAAATTCTTTTAAAATGTTTGAAAGAGCTTTCTTTTAAATGTGACTATGTGAAGGTACCTCTAAAAAGCTCCCCCAAACCCTGTTACCAGGAATCCTCGTTGTTAACTGTGATTGTTTTCTTTTTTCCTTAGTTTTGTTTTTGCTTTTGTTGTGTGTCTTCTCTTTGCTTTAACACTCCTGTTCTTCTAGTTGCATAATTCCTCACATTACAGTTTTTTATGATGACCCTGTGATATGCCACCTTGTATCCCCTGGAGAATCTTTTCTATGGTTTGGGGTTATTTAAAAATATAAAACATGATGCTAGGGTTTATCTTTCCTGTACAGTAATTCAAGGCATCAATCAGTGAGGTCCTATTTATTTCCCCTTTTCTTTCATTAAAGATAAGGCCTCTACTTGTACTGCACAAATGAAAAACGGCTGGTATAAGAACCATAAAAAAGAAAGCAAAGAGGTCCACATTATATTGTAGCTACTACGTATTTGGAATGTACAAAAACCTCTTCAATAAAAATTTGTTAAAGACACAATTTTCTGCAGGTACAGGTCCAAGAATGACAGCTGCCTACATCTGAAACATGGTAAGAACGACTCTCTGGTCCTACTGCTGACGTTACTTACGAACAGAGGCACTTGCGTGTGAATCTTCTTGCTTATCCTGATGCCGTTCAGCATGGCTCCTTTAAAGAGGAAAGACCACCAAAATCCAAGCAGTGCTTTAAAACATCTCATGGTTTTTATACCGGCTATAGACTTGCAATATAGTATGTGTCTCTCTTCTTCCCTTTTTTGCCCCTTTAATCTTTCTCCATTCCCTTTCCCCTAACTCTTGTCAACCATTCCTTACTAACCAATGGCAATCTGCCTGCTTAAAAGACAAGTAACAAAACCCAGCAAAATGCCATCTTACTCTGCAAA
Organism: Bubalus bubalis; assembly: GCF_019923935.1. Classification (NCBI taxonomy): domain Eukaryota; kingdom Metazoa; phylum Chordata; class Mammalia; order Artiodactyla; family Bovidae; genus Bubalus; species Bubalus bubalis. Next base: position 92,404,980 of record NC_059163.1, read on the forward strand.
CCCAGGGCTGTGCTGGAGGAACTCAGGCCCACACTAGCCCAGGACTTGGAAGGTTTTGCTCTGTAGAGACTTTTTCTCAGTTGGGATGATATATAGAGGCTTACAAGTAATGTATTTATTTCTAGGGAGAAAGAGGCTTCATTTTTTTCTATTATTTAAATATATGGCTTGAGGACTTATTAACTGTATTGTACTATCAAGTTCGTTACTGGTAACCATTGCTAGATCTTGCTCTCATCTTTATAGCTAAATTTATTTCATTTGATTTTTGACCATGTGACCAGCATCCCTGGTGGAAACCTGGCTTTGTAAACTGCCTCATTCTTTGCCAGGCTTCGATTTCATAGTGTGTCTGTGAATTCTCAGTTCTTCTCAGAGGCACTCCCTTTGATTCTCTTCTCTCTAGGAACCCGTATCCAGTCCCGTCAACTCAGTCTTTGGGGTCTGTCTCGAGTCTTGCCTCTCACACTCAGCAGTCCACAGCCTCAGCTCAGGTGCTCTAACTTTCCATCTGGGTTACTGTACTAGCTTTGGATGACTGTCCTGCTGCCAGACTTCATTTCTGCCAGTTCTTTGTGTTGCTCTCAGAGGGATTTGCTGAAACACAAATGAATGGTCCACTTCCCTGCTTGAAAAGGGCCAGTGCCTCCCCGTCTGAAGGACACAGTGCAGACCACGTTAGCGCGGGCCTGCGTCTACCCTCTGCTCGAGGTTCCGTGCTCTGCCTCTCCTCACCTCCAACCATGCGTCCTGTGCTCCGTCCAAGCAAAATCATCTGCGTCCCCCAGACAGATGGAGGCTGCTGCACATGCTGTCCCTGTGCTCAGAAAGCCCATTTCCTCTGCCTGAGTGTGGTGTTTCTCAGGAGAAGAGCATTAGCTTGTGGGTCATTTAGTTCTTTACTAGAACAAGATGACCACTTAAACTTTTAGAACTTGATTTTGGTGCTAAAATTTCAATGGGTTTTCCTAGGAAAGCCTGCAGAGATTTTGGTACCAAATAGATATGAATTTTACATCCACTGTTTTCCCAGCTTGAGATTCTTAATCTTCATTTCCCTCCACTCTAAAATGGGAACAGTAAGCGCCACCCCTTAGGGTTCTTTGTTTATCATCAGTGGCCTCCCTTCATCCCTCCACCCCACACCAAGACCCAACTCAGCTGTCCTCTTCTCTGTGAGCCTTTCTTCATCTTTATTCAGAGTCTCAGAGTTCTTCACAATTTCATCATTGTTTTATGATATCAAAAGTCTTATAAACTAGTAGTTAGTGGCAGGCTTTTCTCCAGGTATAAAGATCAGACCTTCATACAGGTGACCAAACAGGTATCAGAAAAATAATGTCACAGTTGATGTTCATATTTAATTTAGCTTAATAGCTATTACTGAGGACCTCTTCTGAGCTGGCCTTGTAGCTGGGTTACCAGGAGCACAGGCCCAGCCCCCGGGTACTTACGGCATCATAGTTTAGAAATAGTTCTAGTAGTAAACACATATGCTTTTGTACCTTTTTTGTCGCGTTTTATTTCTTGAAGACTATTGTTCTTTTAATTACTGAACACCTGGGTATGGACAGCAGCCCCTTTAATGCTTGGTTCTAAATGGAAAACCCTCATAAGCACAACATGCTAAGGACTGATAATGGTCTGGTTTACTCTGTCCTCTGTTTGCACCACCATCTTTAATGCTGTTTCTATTCAAAAATCATGCAGAAATCTGTTTCTATACTTTTGTTTCTATACTTCAGACTTTAATATTTGGTTTTGTGTCCTTTATGATTATATAGTATTTTAGATTTGAAGATTAGCGAAATGCCTTTTTGTCCTAGAATGTACCCCAAATATCTCCTTTTTAAAAAATAATGTTACAGTAATCATTATGCTTCCTTGTCACTTTCGTGTTTGCTTTTTTTTTTCTTTTTTTTTTTTTTTTTTGAGGTCAGGGTGTCCCCTCTGCCCTGCTCCAGAAAAGCACAACAAAGCTTACCTTCCCCCAGCCCCAAGAAAAAAATTCTTGGCTCTTGTCAGCTGGGCTGCACTTAATCAGAGTCTTGAGTGTTCCTCTCCCCTCTCGGTGCTGGATCAGTCATGCAGCCTTTGAAGTCCTGTCCTCCACACTATCCTATTTTAGAGAACGGCACTGCCAGTCATTTGATAAGAGTTACTAAGCAGAGAGGAGGTCAGATTTGCATTCATAAAGATTTCAGCAAATTAGGAATGATACTACCCCTACTGTTTCCCCACCCCTTTCTTTGTTTTAAGAATTCAGAAACTTCTATGGGTAGCAGTTGACTTGTTTAGTTACTATTCAGCATTTATTGGGCACTTTATAAATGCCAGTTAGCGCTGTAATACCTAGAAATACACCACTGAACGAGGCTCCGGAGGCCCCTGCTCTGTACTGCTTACATTGCTGGCAGGGCAACTGATTAAAACCAGAAGCGTGTGCGCGCTGTACTACAAATAAGCAGAGTGACGGAGGGTTGGCTCTGGGCCGATGACGACACAGGGCCTCCTGAGGAGGTGACACTCGGTAATAAGCGATTGTCTTCCATGGAGGGTGTTCTGTGTATTGTTCTAAATGGAAGACCAGGGCAACAGAGCATCCCGCTGTTAGAAAGAGCTTAGACTGGGAGTGAGGCCACCCAGGCTCTCACATTAGCCCTCCCTGTGCCATGTGATGACCTGGGGCAGTAGGTTTAAGTCAGGAGCCTCCGGTCCCTCAGCAGAAGGCAGAAGTGAAAGAGGGCTATTTCCTGGCCTCTAAGCTCCCAGCTGCCTCCAGTCCCAACTTTTCCTGGTTTGCTTTGTGCTTCCGCGGGCTGCCCTGCCTCCCAAGCGTTAGTAAAGGGACTCGAAGTCTCTTCTGTTTACTAATCTGTCCTCATTCTAGGTGTGAGTGGGGCGGCTCTGTAGAACTAATAAGGCGCCTGTATGATCTTGAAAACGACTTGTGCACGATGTGCTTGCTGTTCAATCCTGTGCAGGTCACCTCCCCCCGCCCCTGGAATGAGCGACAGAAGCACTGCCTCTCGTTCGAGGCTTCGCTTCCCTACTGGTGCCGCCACGTGGCCTCTTGTCTGCCAGACTTCAGTCCCACCTGTGCTGGCCCCACCTCAGGAGCCCAAGGCAGATGGAGTCTTTGGTTAGGCGCAGTCCTGCCCACAGCGGGTGTGAGGTCTCTTAGGGCTTGCTCTCAGCTCCGAAGGGAAATCCTGGAGTCAGGCTATCCCTGCAGGAAGGCAAAGCTGATGGAACGCAGTGCCCAGATGGGGAAGATGCTGTGACTCCAACGTGAAGAGATTTTTGAGAGGGTTTCTCTCTGTACAATGAAATTTACCGTTACCCTGCTCTCCTTAAAAGAAATTCCCGTTAAATTAGATCACTGAGCTTAGAAGTCTGTGATGTAGCTCAAATGGTAGGGAGCTCTCATTACTCTGAACTAGCATGGGATATGGTGGATTATAGGGAAAAGACTCCTCTGTGAACAAAAGCCGTCTGAGAACTTGTCTCTTCTACTCCTTAAAAGACACGCGCTTCATTTAATGCTTTCACTTTGTTGATGGGAAATGCCATTGGAGTTGCTTCATACACCCAGCTGTGTCCCCATCTGCCTGTGTGTTTCAACTTTTGTGCATTATATAAAAATAGTCATTCTGGTGAAATCAAGTTGAAACAAAGAAATTAGCATTAACCCAGTCTCAACATCTTGTAGCCAACTTTAGGAATAATTAGAATTAGGATCTACAAAAGACATTCCTCCAAATCGGAGGTGATTTCCAAGCTGTGGGATCTTTCAAGAAATCCAAATTCATCCTTAGCTTTTTTTAAACTAACTCTTCACTTGTAGGAATGCCGGGAGCCCAGGGCCCCAGGCAGTGAGACTGCACACACACTCCCGTGAGGGCCGGTGTCCTAAACACCAGTTGTTTGCTCACTTTGTGAACATCCAATGAGGTCTACTCGAGCAAATCAAGAACTGCTTTAGGCAGTGGGGTGACCTGCTAAATGAACCCTGCCCATTTCCAGAGGAACTCTCTGTTTAAGAGGATACAGACGTATAAATGAATAATTACAAAATAATATGTGTACGGTAGAGAGGAAGCACACACAGTACACTGTGTTAACACAAATCAAAACGGGATCAAGGAAGGCTTCCTGGAGTGGGAAGTCACACTTGAGCTGTCCAGTCATGGAACAATTCTTGGGTTTGAAAGAACAATGGTCAAGTTGTGAGTTTCCAGTATTCTGGTACATGTTAGATTTGAAATATGTAACATCTCAAGGTTGTCAGAAGTCAAAGATTATCATCAAATACTTGCCTTTCTTCCTGACTTAAGATTCATGAGGAATTGAAGCAGCAAAGAATTAAAAATTTTTGAAAAGGTGGAGAAGATTATTATTCTCCATTTACTAACTTAAAAAACATTACTGATTGGTTTACTAATATTTACTTTAGCAAAACATATAAAAAGTCCATTATCTTAAAATTATATAGATTTTCAGTGTATTTCCTTTGATCATATAACACCAAAAGGCTAGTTTAAAAACAAGCTACCTTTTTTTTTTAAAAAAAAAAAGAGTTAAGCACACCAAGAGATACAGACAGGCACCCATATAAAGACACACTACACTATGATTTTGGCCTTGGAATAATCTTTACCTTATACACTTGCTAAACTGAGAATTTAAAATATTTTTTCCTAAATGAAAACTTTAGCCTTTATTTTCCTGGGCCAACAAGTGTGTGGGAGAAGTAATTTCTAGTATAGTAGACAGCACCATAGTTAATTGTGCAGTGCTTGGATTTATATCTTTTAAAATTTTTTCTAGCCTTCCATTTGATTGGACTGGAGTCCTCTTCAGAACTGACTGAAGGTCTCCAGGAGACTTGCCTGAAGCCCGAGACTTGGCTGTGTGCTCCTGAGAGTCAGGGAGAGGTCTGAGTCTTTTCAGGAGTCTCCTTGAGAAAAACGTTTACTTCATACAGTTTTTGAAGCTCACCCTAGTGAGTGTGACACTTTTGCCTAATCTTTGCCCTGAACTCTGTTCCCCGAGGACAGATGTAGTCACCCACATTAACTATCAGTGAGCCTCTGGTTCCCAGATTGGCTGGTCAAGTTAGAAAGCAAAGCCAACTGGTTACAGACTAGTAAAACTGGAAATACCTAGGAAACAGGAAGGCTTATCCAAAGTCTCAAAGTAGAAATGAAGGCTTTGATAATGAGAAAGTGAAAAAACCAGGGGTGTGTTGGCGTTGGAATAATCAAGAGGGGGGCAGGCAGATGGCCGCCTCGGTGCACTACACACCGGGGGCTGGGCTGTTAGTCTAGCACACGTGGTGGTTTGTCTCGGCGGCTGTACACTGGTGAAGGAACAGGGAGAGGATCGTGCTTACAGCGAGAGCTCGGAAAATCTCTGCAGTGCCACAGTGTCCTTCCCATCAGTTCTGTGCCGCTCTTGAATGGTCACAAGAGCTAAAATCAGGTTTAAGTTGCCTTGGGAAACAAATAGGAAACTGACCCCTTGGCTAGTGGGAGTGATCACATGCCATTAAAAAATGCTAGTAGAGAGAAGAACAAGGCTCTTACAACCCTCGAGACACATGGTCTTTAGTATTGTCCATGGAAACCTGTGAAATTAAGATCCAAGCACTTAAGAATAGTTCACAGAATAAAATGTTTTGGACAAATTTGGTTGTCTGAAACAGAGAATTTTCCTTCTGGATAATGGAGTTTGCTAGCGAACTCGAGGTTTACCTGTTTAAGTATCAAAACATGTACTTTTAAACTCTTGTGAGTACCGCTCTTTGTTCAGCAGAGTACATGTTATTTAAATGTTTTTTAATACCTCATGCCATTATTCTGTAGAGTAATGTACTGTATGGTATATGGCAACAAGGAATTGATGGTATCTGACCCTTGTAAATGACCCCAAATAATAGGGGATTTCTAAAGATCTGCTCTTTTTCATTTACTGTCTTCTCATTCTGACTAGGGACTGTACCTCTCCCTGACAGTAGTAAATATGTTCCTTCAGATCCATTTTGTGGATTTGGGAACCAGAAAATAAAGCTTATTTGAATAATATATACATTAAATAGAGTCTGAGTTGGCGTATGGAAGGTGCTCTTATTAGGAAGGGTAAATGTGCCTTTTTTTTTTTTTTTTTCATGAATCTTTTGTTACTGCAGTGAGAGCTTAAGGCCCTTCCACTTCCTCAGCTGTGCTCTGTGGGTCTGAAGCTGCCAGGTCTTAGATCCGAGGAGTGAGTCTAATAATCTGAGGTGATCCTGCCTTAGCAAAGTCACTCTTTTTTTTTTGACAGAATGAGGGGGAAGAAATGAAAGCATTTCAGTCAAACAGTAGTGCCCACTTTTTTAAGTCCTAAGTCAAATCTAACTTGAAGTTTTCTAAATTTTCAGATATATCCTCTGTAAATATAACAACAAAATTTTTGCTGCCCTTTGGTATTTTTTCCCAGGTATCACTGTATTTCTGTAGACATTGTAGAAGATATTTTATAATACATTTGATAAGAGAGACTTTGCAGAATTCTCTATTCTTAATTTTGCACCAGAAATTCTGTAAATAATACAACAGTTGCTTTTACCCCCAAACGTGCCACATGAGGTCGGAACAACAAAAACAGAACTAACACTGCTGGACCACGTATTCTGTCCTGGACGCGCTAACAGAAGCCTCTACGCCCCACTTTGTGGCAGCCCTGTATGGGGAGGGGTCTTGGCGCTGTGTGAGGGGTGAGAAGATGTCAGTAACTTGCCTAGGGCCGTGCAGTCGGCGTGCAGCAGCGTCAGGCTCAGACCTAGCTCTGTTTCTCTTTAGCTCACATCTCCACCCGCCACAGTAACCAACACTCGCTGCACCGTTCAGATGCTAGGCATGTAATGTCATGGGTGATTATCTCCTTTCATCCCCCTCAGCGTACATTATGAGGTGTAATGATGTACTATCAATATTTCTATTTTACAGGTGAGGAGACTGGGGTTTTTACGTAACTTGCTGAGGATAATCAGGTGATGTGATAGAGGCTGGGGCTCACCCAGCCCAGGACTGACTGTTCTCAGAGCTCATGCTCAGAACCCGTAACGCATTGTCACCTCCCTAGGATACTTAAGACTCACAGACTCCTACACATACAGAAGTGACAGTGGAAAGAAAACAGAGCGCACACTAGTTCTCTTGCCTCACTTTTAGAAGGTGAAGTTAGCATCTTTAGTGTAGGAGAACTTGTAGAGAGAAAAAGTGAATTGGATAAAGAATTTAGAAATGGGTATGAGTCTCCATAGATACTGTCCTCCTGAAGCACTTTGATATACAGAAGTAAAATGGATTTTGAGGCTCTCTTATTCAAAACTTTCCTCAGGAATATTTCTGCAGTGTTTCTTGTGGAGGTAGGGGTCTAGGGTGGGATCTGTGAGGCCCCGCCAACCAATGTGATGTGCTTCCTCACAAGGGAGAGGCAAAGGGCTGATGAGAAGAGGAGCCAGTAGCTGCAGATGGAAATAAGAAAGTCCCCTAGAGCAGTTTATTAATAGTTACAGGCCTGCCTCAGAGTCATCTTAACATTGCCAAAATCTGCTTGCCCAGATAATGATTCACTCTGAATAACCACAAGGGAAGAAACCACACACATGCAGTGACCTTGCCTTGGTCTATATGACCTGGGTCCAAGCCCAAGGCCAGTGACCCCTCATGGCCCTGCCCTCTCCCTCCTTCCTCCACATTGTGGAATCATCTTGCATCGGGGCTTATAGCTGGGGACTGGGGGCCGGCTAGCTTGATGCTGGGACTTAAGGGCTAACTCCACTGTAGAAAGAATAGACAGCACCAACCTTCCCAGCCACATATTATCGTTCTTTCTTTTTCTCAAATACTGGGTAATCCTTTCAAAGACCTGAATCTGCCTTCTGTAGGTGATACTTTAAATCTTAGAGATTTAATTTCCCAGTTGCTTTCTCACGCTCTTTGTCCTCTCATCCTGCTCTGAGAGCAGGTCATCTTGGGGTGGACAGTGGTCTAGATGTAGACCACCACCACCTCCACTGTCATAACAGTGCTGTTGACTGGCTCATGGGTATGGCAGGCGGCCAGGCGAGAAGCAAGGGAGTGATAATTCCGCTCTGCAGTACGGTGGAAAGAAATTGGGTTGAAGGCTCAGAAGCTAATTCTGCCCGCTATGGTGACCTTAGCCAAGGCCATTCGCCTCACACAGCCCGGTCCTTCTCTGCAGATGGGCCGAAGTCAGCGGGGCCGTCGCGGTTACATGACGCCGTGTCTGTCCCAGCCCCTGGTGCCGCCGGGCTCAGCCCACACTGTCCCTTCCTCCTCGCCAGCTCCTGTGACCTACGGGGAACCAGGAGCCCCAGCGAATCTCTAGGGGTCCCTCAGACCAGTCAATGATGAGCAAATGCCTCCATCCCCTCTAGAAGGACAGGGCAGACCAGCTCTGTCTTGCTCGCTCTCTGCTCTAGAAGTCTGCTGTGTAAACACATGCAGAGGGGCGCCCGCCCCGAGAGAGCAGGCTTGTGTCGGTTTGCCCAGAGGTGAGGCAGGAAAACTTGGCCGTGCCCAGGAGGTGTGTGGTGTGCTGCGGAGAGGCAGGCGCTCTTTACAAAGTCTCTGCTTCTGTTCACCTTTCACAGACTCATCTTTGATGCTGTCTCCTCAAACTTCACATTGTAACTAAAAACATTTTAAAGTTCCTGCTCTTTGCTAGTAACATTTGGGAGGGGAAGGATCTCTTACTCCAACCACCTTTGTGTGTTCCTCGCGGTTTCTGTACGAGGAGGTGCTGTTACATGACAAGGCATCTCTCAGCATGCTGTGCCCACGTGGCTGCATCTGACCGGGTGGGTCCTCATCACGTGTCAGGCCTCCTCTTCTCCACCTTGGCCCTGCTGATGGGCTTGGTTCCTTGCCCCTTCTGCTGGAGGACAGACTTGGGGGAGGGCTGGGCCACAGAACCCCAAGGATAAGGGCTGGCAAAGCACTTGGCTTCCAATAGAGGCTGATGTTTGCACTTAAGAAGACATCTCCCCTTTCCCTTTCTTCACATCTTTTGAGCCAAGGTCATCTCCCAGACGCAGGTCTGTCTTGAAATTGAGATTTCCCTTTAGCACTTGGGCTCTTAATAAGCAACTCTGTCTGGGCTCCTGGTTCCATTTGGTTAGCAGGATATTCTGTCAAGACTGGAGTTCAGTCCAGGAGAGAGTGCTGGATTTCAGCTGGATGGTGGGGGGAGGGTGTTTTCTTGTGCCTCCTTCAGAGTCACTCAACAAATGGCCCACGTGGTGACTCCTCACGGAGGGAGCCCAAGCCTGACATGTAAGATGGGGCTCCAAGCTCCCTTTGAAGCAGGCACAGTAATTGCAGCTTTGATTGTACCGACTCCGCTGCTGGGTTGGGCTGCACTGGGGCTTGCCTGGCCAGCCCAGCCTCAGCCACAGGCCCCCCAGTGAAGCCTTAGATGTGGAAGTCTCCAGTCTCCCAAGCTTCATGCCTGTGGTTTCTTGAAAAGAATCTTGATTTGACCTGTTTTATATCTGTAAAGCAACACTGGAAGGCCCCCATTTTTCCCATTTGGGGTAAAACTGGTCTCCCCTGACCACCTTATATTTTAAAGGACCAACCAGATTCAAATAAGGTGCTCATTTGATAGACAGTTTCTTTACCACTTTATTTAAACACTAGTTACACTATTAGAGCATCCAAGGTGGAAAAGAGGCACTTTTTGATTGGCAGTTGTACAGAGCACCTCTGGAACCAGCTTTCCAGGAGGATCCTGTAAGAGGATACTGTGGTAATAAAATAATGGTGGGAACGTGTGACACTACAGAAAGAACTGGCTTTTTTAGGAAATGGACCTGGCCCTGGGAGTCAGGGGTGCCCAAGCACCCTGTGACTAGGAATCTGTGGGCAGTGCCTCCACCCCTTGCCCAGGCTCTGTCCGTCTCCTTGGAAAGCCAGGCCCTTTGCAGCGCTTCCATCCTCCTGTGTGAAGCATCTGTATTCTGCTTAAACTTTTAAAAACCACAGAGCTGTTGCATGGTTTTCCTGTTAATTGGGCGAAGGGCAGTCTTGCAGGAGAGGAATTGAAACCGTCCCTGAAGACCTCGCTGTGTTGAAGGCAGCATTCTCTGGCTGCTTTCCTCCCCTCGTGCTTCCACTTGCCTGTTCACCAGCCACCAGATAAACATCTCTTCACAGTTGTGATGATGCGTCATCTGGAGGGACAGCACTGGTGGCGGTGGCCGTAATGATAATGCTCACACGCGGCTGGTCAGGGCCCTAACGCAGGGGCTCACTGTGCGCTCTGCGCGTCCCTCCAGGGTACCGGCCGCGCCCATCCTCACCACAGCCCACGGCCCGCTCCTCCCAGCCCCTGGGCTCCGGACCGCTCTTCTCTGAACAGCACCATGTGGATTGGAACTCACCATCCTGAGTTTAGTTTCTCATTATTAAGCTATTTCAAAGTTTCCTTTTACTTCTCCTCCAAGGTTTCTTTCTACTCAAAAAGCATAAAGGAATGCACTCCACTATTTAGAATTTTTTTTTCAAGGAAATGTTTGCTAATAAGAGGACATTGCAGCACAGACAGTTGAGATTCGTCTGAGCTGCCAGGGGACCAGGTGGGGGAGGTGACCTCCCTGCAGCTGGACCAGGCCGTCTCCCCAGTTGCAAAGGAGGGGCATTGGATGCTGTCCACAGAGGAGCTGAACTTGGGGGTGCTTTTGCTTTCCTTTCGTCTCTGATTCTGTTGCAATGTTTTATTTGTAATCACTCTTTGGGTCTAAGATTATTAAAACTTTTGGGGTTTAGGGATTATCCTTTTTGAATGCTCTTGTCATCAGCAACATCTTTAAATACTTGTTGAGTGTACATCCCAAGCATAATATTAGAGATCCTAGTTGTTATAAAGGGAAAAAAAAATACTAAGAATTGAAGCCTGAATATTGGAGAAGCTTATGCTCCTCAGACTGAATATGAGCGGACAGAAGCCATCCCGGCTGCACGGCTGCTTGTTGTGGGAATGTGGGGCACTCACTCACTTGAGTGTGCTTTTAGTCTCCTGTCAGGGTCGCAAGGAGTGCGACACAACTGAAGTGACTTAGCACATACGCACGCGTGCAGAGTCCTACGACAGCTCCCCACAGTGGACTGAAAAGACCGAACACTTTAGAATGACAGACCCTCCCGAGCTGGCCATGGCCCGCCATTACGGTTCATGTTTGGCCATTCTCTTCTGACGTTTTTCAGATTTATTTTTAAGAACCGTGATCCAAAGTATTATGTGTATTTCCCATCATAACTCTGTACATATATATACATATACATGGAACTAAGGTAAACACTTGAGTAAAGTACACTTATTCTCTAACGTAATCTCAGGATTTAGGGCTACCTTAGGGCAATCTGTCTTAGCTATCACCAGATCAACAAAGAGGATTAATTAATTAAATGCAGAGCTCTTAAGAGGTTGCAGCTGAGGTTCAAAATCTGTAAAGGTCTGTGGCAAATGCGCATTAACAGCATTTTATTTGTTCCTTCTCGAGGTGGAAAACGAAGCTCATTCCCAACGTGCAAAGCCAAGGCAGCGACCCCGGGACCTCTCCTGGAGATGGAAGCTTGTTGAAAACCCAGACTGTCTCCACGGCTTGCCCAGTCGACCCCAAAGGAGAAATGACACCAACTTCACCCTGAGGTCACTGCTAGAGACGCTGATCCATAAAGACAATCACTGCCAACCCCCTTTCATCTACTGCAAGAGCCAAGTTCCACAGTAAAGCATATAAGGTTTTTTTAAAAGAAAACGCACGAGAATGCTAGCAGGCCCTGGGTCAGCTGAGCAGCTTTCCTCCCCCCTCCGCTGTGCACTTCCCAGAGCGTCCTGCATCCGTATCTGTAACCTTCTGGCAAGGACAGTAACCTGGCTGCTTCCGCCTGCCCCAAGCACCTGAGCACTGGAAGCGGAAGCGGGAGCGGCTGCAGCAGAGCCGCCAGGTCCCCGCAGGAATGTGGGGAAGAGTTCCCTCTGTTTCCGGCTTCGTGTTTCTTCTCCTCAAGCTTTTATTTAACAGTGCAAAAGGATCTGTCTTGTTTGCTTCTTTTTTTAAACTTGAATTTTTTTAAATTGACACTTCTTTTTTCTTGTATATTTTGCTAGCTATGAGCTTTTTAAGTAAAATTCAAAGATCTGGAACTGTTTGAAATAAAAACGAAATGAAAAGAAGCCTCCTCCTTTTGAGAGCGATCTCGTCTGCTAAGTGGCTTCTCCTGAATTACCTGTAACAATAGCGGCCTCTCTGTCTTTGTAAGGTGTCTGATAGAGCTAAATAAACGTAACAGCCAGTCCACTCTGTGGGCAGCAGTTGGCAGTCCTCTTTATTTTTCTTACGATCTCTCTTTTTTTTTAATGGTAACCTTAACAGATACTTTCAGCAGACCAGTTTGCAGTGAATTTTCATTTCTTTCCTTCTCACCCCCTTGTTGTAAAAAGCCCAGCACTTGAATTGTTATTACTTTAAATGTTCTGTATTTGTATCTGTTTTTATTAGCCAATTAGTGGGATTTATGCCAGTTGTTAAAACGAGCATTGATATGTACCCCCCCTTTTTTTTTTAATAACAAGGCACAGCCTTTGCCCCAAATTGTCAATCTAACGTTTGTCATTCCAGTTTGAGTTAACGTGCTGAGCATTTTTTAAAAGAAGCTTTGTAATAAAACATTTAAAAAGTTTTTTCTAAAGAGTGAAATTCCTGATGCTCTACAGTTGGTTATGGTGACCTGCATCCACAGGCCAGGCCAGGGCTGGGACGGAAGGCCTGCCGGCCAGCCTCCGTGAGCAGGCCCATGGCTGCCCCGTCCACGGGCCGCGAGTCCTCAGAGGCCCTGCGTGCGCAGCCTGGACCACCACCGCCGCGGCCACGCGCAGGGCTCGGGGTGAGTCAGGGCCGCGGGATTCAGCCAGGAGCCTGCCTTCCTTCCTGGGCCTGCAGGCACCCTGACGGGCTCTGCCGGCAGCGCTCAGCACCTCTGCTGGTGCCGCCCACGGTCAGACCCCCTGCTTCTCAAACTGGGCTCCCCCGTCAAGGATCCCTGTGTCTAACTCCCACTCACCTCCCCAGATGGACAGTTTCCCAATTTGGAGTCCAGAATTCTCTCTCCCTTAAGCTTCTGATACTATTATACAGCCTGGTATCAGGTTTAGCAAATCCTACATATTTTAAGTTTAAAACATCAATAGTTCATGATCTTCCACAAAAATTCCACAATCCATTGAGCTACTTTGAGAACCACTGACACCACTGGTCTAACTTCAATCTATCTCCTGCTGAAATTCTAGTTCTGTTTCCTTTTTTCAACCTTCAATACAGCTGGATAACAGCTGGCTACCATACTTGTAATAACCTCCACATACTGTACTTGAAGATTGCCATTAAATCACCCCTCAAATTTCTCTTCTCCAGGCTAAGTAATCCCAACCCCTTGAACCTTTCATCATTGGTCCTTTAATCATTTTCATTACTATCCTCTGGACCCTCTCCAATTCCTCCTAATTTAGTCCTAAACTTGAACCAGGGGAAAATATCTATTATGTTCAGGGGACCTACTTGTTAAAGGTTTCATATTCATTTGAAATTCTCTCCATTTTCTTAACATACATGAACCAAGTGGTTGTAACTGTTTAAAGCTGCCACTATGTTCTCTCCAGAGTTAACTAGAAAATGCTGTAGGAAGTGACACTGTACTTTGGAGGGAAAAAAGGTAGAAGCAACACATTGTCCCTTCTGAGCTTTAGAAAGAAACTGATTAGCAGTAAGTCTGTCCACCAAGCAAGGAGAGCAAGGGTACAAGAGAGACTTGAGCCTCAGCCACACCGAGCAAGGAGAGCAAGGGTACAAGTGCGACTCGAGCCTCAGCCAAAGCCACTTGAGTCTCCTCTCCCGGGTTCCTCCTCTGCATTTTTATGACACAAAAAATAAATAAACGATATTGAAAGAAATGGCTTGTTTGAATCTCCTGAGCCAGTTGTTTCTTCCACAACTTGGTCCCTCCTAGTTCCCTGGATTTCCTTCAGAATAACTTTTCCCAGGTAACCTGGGTGTTCTGGCAGTGCCCACCCTGGCCCATTCTACCCAAATCCTGCTTCTGCGGGCAGGAGAGTCCAGAGTGCCCTGAGAGGCACACACAGGCCAGGGCTTCTCTCCTGAGGCATCTGGGCAGAGGGACTCCCTTCCGGCCCCTGCTTCTCTTCGGTCTTGCAGTGATTCTGCCTCCTTCCCTGCAGTGAGCTCGGAGCTGGCCTGGGCCAAGAGGAGGACAGGCCCGCCTTCCTGTGGGGGTTCAGCCTTTTTCGAGGTCGCGGCTGGTCCCCATGGATGGGTGCTCTCCTCCTGGCTTCAGTTTGTTTGCTTGCAGGGTTGCCAGCAACCACCTGTTTAGCTGGAAGAGATGTTCAACAGTTTCACTGTCCTAAATGTCACTTGTTTCCTCCATACTTTGGTCTAAGATTCCAACAATACGTCTGCATAGGTTTCCTTTTAAAGGAGAGAAGTCACGAGGGAGAGAAGAGAAAACAAATTCCACGTGACATAGTAGTTGTACAAAGTACTACATCTGCCACAGGATGTTATTGTTCATACATAGAAATTTTAAGAGCTGCCCCGTGAAACCTAGGGATACATACAGATACATGCACACAAGATTTGAACTACTTTTTAATAGAAATTGAATAGACTAACAAAGGTCCATCTACTCAAAGCTATGGTTTTTCCAGTAGTCATGTATGGATGTGCGAGTTGGACTATAAAAGCTTGAGTGCCGAATTGATGCTTTTGAACTGTGGTGCTGGAAAAGACTCTTGACAGGCCCTTGGACTGCAAGGAGATCCAATCAGTCCATCCTAAAGGAGATCAGTCATGAATATTCACTGGAAGGACTGATGCTGAAGCTGAACCTCCAATACTTTAGCCACCGGATGCAAAGAACCAACTCACTGGAAAAGACCCTGATCCTGGGAAAGATTGAAGGCAGGAGAAGAGGATGACAGAGGATGAGATGGTGGGATGGCATGACCGATGCAATGGATATGAGTTTGAGTAAACTCCAGGAGTTGGTGATGGACAGGGAGGCCTGGCATGCTGCAGTCCCTGGGGTCACAAAGAGTAGGACAGGACTGAGTGACTGAACTGACTGAACTAAGTTAAGCATCTTAATACTAATAGAAGAATGTGGTCCTCAGCAGTGTCAGGCATAGTAAACCAGCATTAAACACAAATGGTTGATGCACTCATTCAATACCTATTTACTTGCCCACGGGCTCTATTGAAATAACTTGCCCCCTAGGAAAATGTTTTTTGCTGTTGGTAAGCTTGTTCACCACCTGTATTTGTTATAACACAGGCATCCTTCTCTTCCAATAGTAAACTTTAAATATCAAGTTTTTATCATGGAAAGAGGTTCACAGTGGGGAAAGCCCAGGTTTGGAGAGCTGGACAGTGTCCTCCAACCCTCAGTTCACACCTCCTCTTGGGCTGAAGAAGACCTCACTGACCTCTACAAATGGACAGCGAGTGGAAAATGAGAGATGCTCCACACACACAAAATAACTAGCAAATGAATTTTCTTTGAATTGCTTCATAATCTATTATTAAACAGGTTTTTCCCCCCTCCCAATGTAAAAAAATACTTTGTTTTCATCATGCCTATAGCCATAGAACATGGGAACATATTTCTTCTATCCATGGAAGCAGTTAGTAACCAGACCTAACTATTCTCTTTTGGACCAAAGACCAAGGAAATACTTACACAAAGGGGGCAGAGTCTGGATTTTATTGGGTCATTTACACTGGTGTATTTATTATTTTTCTTTACCTATAACATCTTGAGATTATTATTAACCACCTAAGTTAATTTTTCAGAGAAGGCAATGGCAACCCACTCCAGTCCTCTTGCCTAGAAAATCCCATGGACGGAGGGACCCTGGTAGGCTGTAGTCCATGGGGTCGCTAGGAGTCGGACACGACTGAGCAACTTCACTTTTACTTTTCACTTTCATACATTGGAGAAGGAAATGGCAACTCATTCCAGTGTTCTTGCCTGGAGAATCCCAGGGATGGCGGAGCCTGGTGGCCTGCCGTCTATGGGGTTGCACAGAGTCGGACACGACTGAAGCAACTTAGCAGCAGCAGCAAGTTAATTTTTGATCTCCATTAAATATATGGAAAATCTGGTAGGAGATGTATTATTTGCTGGATGGAATGAGAAAACTGCCTACAAACAGACAATCACACAACGGTTTCTCTTTGTAGTCACAGAGGGATTGGTAGATTAGTCTCTTCTGTTTGTAACTTAACTGTCTCAGAATTTGAACTGAGTAGAATCAATGACTTATGTTCTACACTGTAATTATGTTTTCTCCCATCAGGAAAATGGTATAAAACAAGCAAAGTAAAACAGAGCCTTATACAAAATGGCCTGTAGTTCTGACAGATCCCATCAACCTTGCTCAACTGGAGAAAGGCAACCCACACGGTTTTAAAATCCAGCCTGCTCGAATACTTAGTTCTAGCCATCAAGCTGTACATAAAGCAACGCCTGTGCAGTGCTCACGGGGGCTTTACAAAGCCCAGAGGTACCTGCTGAACAGCTTCATCTGTTCCCATGCCAGCATCTAGCACAGACTGTGCCTGCTCCAATTCCAATGGTCCAGTTAGCTCGCATTCTTCCCTCAGTGCCTGATCTCAGAGAGTGCCAACCCATCCAGACACCCCTTACAAAAACGGCCCATCTTCCAGAAGACCTAAACAAACACTTCTTCAAAGAAATACAGATGGCCAATAGGCAGGCATATGGAAAGATACTCAACACTGCTAATTAACAAAGAAATACAAATCAAAGCTACAATGAGGTACCACCTCACACCACTCAGAATGGCCATCATCAGAAAGCCTACAAATAAATGCTGGAGAGGGTGTGGAGAAAAGGAAACCCACCTACACAGCTGGTAGGAATGCAAGTTGGTGCAGTCACTGTGGAAGATTGTATGGAGGTTCCTTAGAAAATTAAAAACAGAATTACCATATGATCCAGCAATCCCACTCCTGGGCATATACCCAGAAAAAAACTGGATAATTAAAAAATATACATGCATGCCTATGTTCACAGGAACATTATTCACAATAGCCAAGCCATGGAAACAAATGTCCAGTGGCAGATGAATGGAGAAAGAAGATGCAATATACATACACAATGGAATACTACTCAGCCAGGAACAGAGCAAAATGCCATTTGCAGCACACGGATGGACTTACAGGTTATTCGTAATAATGGAATTCAGAAAGAGAAATAAAAATACCATATAGTATCACTTACATGTGTAATCTAAAATATAACACAAAGGAACCTAAGAAACAAACACGCTCAGGGACAAGCAGAATAGACTAGTGGGGGAGGGATGTGGGAGAGGGATGGAGTGGGAGGTTAGGGTTAGGGGATGTAAGATTTTATACAGAGGACAGATAAACAACAAGGTCCCACTGTATAACACAGAGAACTATATTCAATATTCTATAATAAACCATAATAAAAAAGAATACTAAAAAAAGAATGTATATATATATAACCGAATCACTTTGCTGTACAGAAATTGTTCAGTCGCAAAGTCATGTTCAACTCCTTGCAACCCCATAGACCCTGGCCTGCCAGGCTCCTCTGTCCATGGGATTCTCTAGGCAAGAATACTGGAGTGGTTTGCCATGCCCTGCTCCAGGGGATCTTCCCGACACAGGGATCCAATCTGAGTCTTCCTACGTCTCTTGCATTGGCAGGGAGGTTCTTCATCACTGGGCCACCTGGGAGCCGACCCCCACCCACCCAAAGGGCAGCAGATTCTCTCTAAACATCCCCACACGCGTTGGTTCTCAGCCTAGGATATGCGGACATCTGCTGAAGCTCTGCCAGGTGTGCAGGCCCCCTCTCAGGATGACGGCTTCCCTCCCTCACCCATCACCTTTTCCCTGACGCCAGTTAAGCAGGAGCATCACCTGGGGGCACTCAGGGCGGACAGCCTCTCCCCTGGACGCGGCTGGAGGATGGAAGGCCACAGGACCAAACGGGGCGCACCCGCTCTGGCTGCCTGGACTGCCCGAATCCATGCGGTAAGGCAGGCTGCCGCTGTACCCGCACACTTGCCTGGAACTCCAACACGAGCGGAAAAGTGCTGGAAATCCACCTCCCACGAGCAGGTGGTGAAACCTCCACGGGGCTCCAGAGTTCAGCCCTTCAAACACTGCGACCAGAAAGCTTGGCTCAAACACGCCTTACTCCCCAGGTCTGTTGGGGATGCTTCTGTTTCCTGTCTTCTAAACCTCAGGGAGGCAAGTGATTATGAGTTCTTTCAGGTTTTCCCTTCCGGCACGTGCTCGCTCGCCTGAGAATAGGCTACGTGTTAATGGCAGGCACGAGGCCTGGACACCCAGCCCCACCGCAGCCCTGTCCGTGTAAGGCCTGCTCTTCGCTCTGCCTTGCTGACCAGTGGCCTTCGCATTGCTCCTGTTTGCATACCACCCCTGCCCTGATTTCCGTCTCTGTTAGGAGCCTTTTTTCCGGGGTCTTAAATCATCCTCAGTTTACCAAACACAAAACATCTAATACCTAGGAGACAGCCACCTCGCCTGCTCGCTAGATGCTTCCTGCGAGTTTCTCTTTCCGGGTCAGCTAGGAAGGGTCCGCACCCCTCCCACAGCTTTGGGAAGCACTTCCGGAGCAGCAGCGGAAGTGGCCCCACGTCTTCACTTCTAGGACTCTCTTTTCACTAGACCCGTGGGGCTATTCCCAATCGTCAGCCTACTCCCCCAACGGTAAAAGTTCAGGCTCTCTGTAAACCTGTAGGTTCGAGGTGAACCGTGGCTTCCTTTCAAATAGGGCGCAGAGGAGGGAGGTGGTCGCAATCCGTCTATTAAGCCTAGCAGAGAGCTCATCACCTAACATCCATCATCTTATTTCATCTCAGCCACCTCGTGGGACAGGACCCACCATTCTGCCAGCTCTCTCCAGAAGGCAAGTAACCCCGCACCCCACCCCCCCCACCCCCCCCCACCCCCGCCAAGGTTAGGCTGCATAGGTAAAAGAGTGGAGCTCAGCTCTAGATCCCAAGTCTGTTTAATTCCAAAGCCCTTTGTGTTAATCATTTATACCAATTAATTCTGCAACAGCCATAGTTGGTCATTTTAAATAAAACATTAAATAGAATTAGATTTTTGTCTTTCAGGAGTTAAATTTTGTTCTGCCATAGAAATAAAAATGTGATTATGAAATATTGAGTGATTTTAAGAACAATTTACACAACCAAATGGGTTGAAAATGCAGCAATGCTTCCATTGTTCAAAGCATTTTTGATTAATATTTATGTACCATCAATGCCTGTTTACAGGAAAATTGGTTCCACAAAATTACAGCCATACTTTGTATTTTGGTAAGACTTAATTGGTTACTTAGATTGAAATGTTAAAGGGATTAAAATCAAGGTGGGTCACGACAAAAGCTTGTTTCAAAGTGTGAAAAGTGTAATTTGCAAACTATGGAAGTGAAACTAGTGTATGTTGTACAGGTGTATAGGTGTGTAGTGTATGTTGTATAGGTGGTGACTACACAGTAGCCGGTCCTGATTTGAAAGCAGAGGACCTGACTGACCACAAAGACCCTTCTCCCCTCGCAGCCCTTGGCAGGCAGTAGCTGTGCTCACCTGAGAAAGCAGAGACTGGAGCACGGGGCTGAGAAAGCCACTCTCCACTCCTGTGTGTAAGAAGATGTTCAAAATTCCTTCCCAGACCCAAACATGACACATGCAAGAGGATTTTCGAAAATAACAAAATATTCAGAGGCCAGGTGTTCTGACTTTCTGGCAGCCTAAGAGCACACGGAGAAACGTCAGCCAGGGAGACGGCTGCAACCCCCCACCCTCACCCCAGGCAGGCTGATGGCCACATCCCTGAGTTTGCTCTTTCCTGGAATCCAGTGGTCAAGAGTGAGCCCTGCCATTTCCAGGATGAGGGCCCACATCCTGTGGGCAGTCCAGTCAGAGAATGAGAAGGAAAGGAAGCCCCTCCTAAGCCCAGGGCTCCTGTCAAAGGTCAGGAGCCAGCCTGAGAGTGAGCAGGGGGCTGTCAGACCACAGGGTAACCTTAAGTAATGGAAATGGTGAGGGTGTCACAGGTGCTTCCTTTTTTTCGTTAGGAAATATAAGAATAACCTACAAGTTTCCTAAACCAGGTTCTGTGTGTGGTAGAAATGTATGCACATAGTTATTTTTCCACTATGCTGTAGTTAGATTCAAGTAAAAAAATTTAATAAGCTCCCCTTTATCCATCATGAAATGGGTGGAGGACAATCTCTTAACCATGAGCACCGTGACCAAGAATTCCAAACAAGGATGCCCATTTTAGGGACAGTACTGTAAGGAAGTCTGGATTTGAAATTTTCAAATTTGCTGTATTTTATCAAAACCTAGTTCTAATCCTGGCTCTGTCACAAAACTTCTGGTCACCTTGAGCACATCACATCAGCTCTTTGTTAATGAGGCCACTGGACCTCAGGGTTTCTGATGTCTTTGCAGCCTCAAAATTCTATCTTGGAAGACACTTTCTCAAGCCAATGATTAAAAGAAGCTTATGTTACACTATTTCTTTCTGCTGGCAAAGAAGAAACAGATGTTCCTTAAAAACTGGTTTTTGTGCCTTTATTACTGCTTTCCTGGTAAGAAATCTGGAATGACAGCTACAGGCAGGCTGTACATAAACACCTTCTCCGGCCACTCCTTCCTCACCATTGCCACTCAAAAAAGCAACCACAGGCCGAAGACGGCACAGCTTCCACCTAAATAACCAGCCTTTACTTTTATAACCATTTAACATATTATGATTTTAAATTATACATGTTTATTTCAATTCAAATTTTCAGATTAAAAAAACTGCATTTTATTAGAGTCAATTTGCAGCAATGATTTCTCATGGGAAAAAAAAAGAGAGAGACAGACAATAATCATTCAGATTTTGGATTTGAACAAAACATCTTCCTGCACTTGGAGATCTTCCCACTAATCCAGCAGCAACATCTCAATGATGAGTTGAATCAAGACATGATACCTGACATCATGCCCAAAGGAGGGTAAGGCTTGAGGCTGCAGGCAGGAGATAACCCGGTAAAGGCAAGAGGCAGGTGCTGCCTCGCAGCCCTCCACAGACACAACACAGTGTCAGTGGCTGGAGACTTTCCCGTGCGCTAACAATGGACACAGGATGCTCTCGCTATAAGTAAACGAATTCAGGTTCTGGCAACTCTTCATGAAAATAACAGGTTCAAAAGAAATGTCTGCTCCAAGGCACCAAGGGTGTAAAGCTTTTTAGAAGATACACAGAAATGAACAGACTAAAAAAGGGAAAGGGAATTAGCTTCTCAGTGGAGGAATCTGCCATTACTCTAACTCTTGTAAATGATTAATTCAGATAGATTACAATCAAAACGTACATCGAACAGATCATGCTGTGGAAGGGAACATCTGACCAAAGACCATTCCCGTGGGCACTTGGGGAGCTGCTGGTATGTGCTTACGGGGCTTCATCCTCGAGCCAGAGAAGCTGCTCACTTGTATTTGTAAAATCCTTCTCCAGATTTCTTGCCAAACTTTTTCTCTGCCACCAGCTTATTCAGGAATGGGCAGGGCTGAAACAGGGGGTTCTTTGAGTCCATTTCATGCCAACCTATTGAGAGAGGGAAAAAGAGCTTAGGATGAAGTGCTGGGTTTATTTTACATCTCAGCATTCCCAGGGTGAGTCTGTTGGCCTGAATCGCATGAGTGAGGCCCGTGGGCCTCTCCCACGTCAGAGTAGGAACCCTTCTCCCCACGCTCTGCCTCCAGACTCGCAGAGGCAGAGGGAAGGCTGAACATGAGCCTCAAAGCAGGGTTGCACCACTGGGCTGTGTCTCGCTTGAGGCCCAGCTCTCCCATGGCCCTTCTGTTCATCCAACCCCTTCCTGGAAATAGCTGATGCCAAAGGTGTCCATTAATCTGGTGGCTGGACCCCTCAGTGACACAGTGAAATGACTTTCAGGCATGTTAAAAATCTGAATTTGCTGCTACTGGTATTTTATATCTTCATAAAGTTCTTGCTTCCACTAGAACCTCCCCTTGCTCCTTCCCATAGGTATTCTTCGTACAACTTGGTACTATGAGCTACATTCAACTTCAGTAGCCACTACAGTAAAATGAATACACAGTTTTAAATGGTTCTGCATCTTGAATGCAGTGGCTACACAGATCAGCATGCCTGACAGAATGACTGTGTACCAATGCCAGTTTCCTGGCTCTGCTACCACTGTGGCTGCTAGGAGATACAGCCCTAAGGGGAAACTAGTACCCAGGCCCTGTCTGTGCTGTATTTCACTGAATGTGGGACTTCCTATGAGTTCACAATTCTTTCAAAACAGAAAGATTTTTTAAAAGTTACCTTATGAGACTAGGCAGTCATATTTTTCCTTCAGTCATGTTACTTGAATCTTTCAGCTGGTGGGACAGGACTTTGGAAGGTCTACTAAGGCTCCTTATCTATTTAAATAGGCATTTAATTTAATTCACAGTTGAAAGAGACTACCTCAGCTCAACTCTAGACAGACAACAGAGAATTCCAATTCTTACCATCTAGGATGAACTTCATAGTATCCAGCCCAACATAATCAAGAAGCTCAAACGGACCCATGGGGTAGCCGGCGCCCAGCTTCATCGCCGTGTCGATGTCCTCCTTGGATGCTTCACCTGAGCAGCAGAGGGCAGCACTGAGCCACCACCACCCTTCCCATGGCCACGCTGTCCGCGCTGAGTCCCTGAATTACCAGTGTTCTACATGTCATGCACATTCAAGAAAGTTCTGGAGTCAGGATTTCCGGCTTGGGTAAGATTTTTCTAAGAGGTCACAAGATTTTCAAAGCTACTACATGAAGTTACTCTGTGAGGTAAATTCTCAAGCACTACCATTCTGTTCGTGGAGAGAGAAGGCCCCAGAGGCCGGGAAACATTAGTTACTTTCTAATGGATTGGGTTTCTCCTTCTCTGGAATAACTTACCAAAAAGTCCTTTAAAGCTACAGCATGTTTGTGATTGATAAAGGGACTGTTTTTTAAAAAAGGAAACAATGAAGCTATATGTTTTTCTATGTATTGTATGTATACTTTTCTTTTTTACCTTTCTTGGTTTTGTAAGTAATGAGTCATTCCTTTGAAATCCCACGCAAATAAACTCTATAGTCAAGATAATGTTTAAAGAAAAGCCGAAACCTGACTTAGAACTGCCACTCAAGTTTGAAAGTGTGTTGAGGAAACTAAGACAAGAACCAAAGTGCTTTTTCTGTGGAATATTATCCTTCACATAATGTCTGTGGACCAGAGGTCTTTAGAGAGAGCAACCTGTCCCCTTTCTCCAAAATCAGGAGCACAACTAGCCTGTAACAAGTGTCTGTCTAGAATTTTGTTCCAAAGCATAAAGAAATGGTCAGTTAAAACAAAGCTAAATAAAAAAAGTGATTAAAAAACTTGAGAGGACATCACAACCTAAATATTTCAGATATTTTAGGCATGAAGAACAAGAACTACTTAAACATGCATAAACGTTCTATTTTTAAAAGCATATGAAGTACTAAGATAATGCCAAAGGATTTCAAGGTGGTTCAGGATGATTAAAATACCAACCAATTATTTCTCCTGGGTGACTTTATCGGTACTCCTCTGATTAGTCAACCAGAGGTTCCTGAGAATGATTTGAGTTTCAGGTCAGAAGAGAGCAAAAATGATCACACAGACATTGGCCTTATCAGGCAGCCTCACTCATTCATTCAATTTCTGTTTAATATCTGTTATGTATCAGGCACCAGAGACTTGGAATGAAACAAAGAAAGACAAGTACTGCAGTGTTCATGATCTAATGTGAGGATTCAGATGGGCAAACCAAAACTTTCATCTAACAAGTGCTGAAGATTCAGGAAGATTCACACGGCTATGTGGGCAAAGATGGAGAGGTTTACTCACAATGCTATGACTTCACCAAAACCACCACCCAGGAATGGGTCCTGATGGTCCTGAAGAGAATCCCCAGGGAAGAGCGGGCAAGGAAGGGCATTCCAGGCAGCAAGAATAGCATGTGTAAATCAGGAATGAGAAAGCACATGGCAGCTGATAAAAGAGTCTGCTGAGAGGATTTCATTAGGCTCCCAGGCTTCTGCGGTACAGAGGCCGAACACTGAAGCAAGCCTAGCATGCTCCTGGGGCTCGCTCCTGCTGCTCCTTGCACTGGGATCCTGTCCTCAACATCTGCAGAACTCTGCTCAGGTGCCAGAGCATCAGAGACTCCCCTCCTCTCTGCACATAACCTAAGAGCTATCAAGACTCCAGGCTAGGACTCCTGCCACCCCCTAGACCCCCTATATTTACCTTTCTCAAGGATTACTGGTCACAACCTAACATGTTATCTATTGGTTCACTCGCTATAGGCCGTCTCCCCTTATTAGAATATCAGCTTCCTGCGGATAGAAATCTCATAGCATAATGGTTCCAACTTACCTTAAAGCCATTTAATCAAATCAATATTCAGGAAAGACAATAAACCCTAGAGTCAAGAGTGTTATCCTAGATTCAGAGACTCACTTGACTATTTTATTTCTAAAAAATAATATGAAGACATAGCACATTATGGGGAAAAAAATCTGAACAGTTTTACAAAGTCAGCACAATTCTAAAAATTCTGTTCTGAGTAAGAGAGTAAAAGGAGGGGGGAGAGAGAGAAATATATAAAAGAGACTGGAATGCCAAGTGGGAGTTAAACATGGTATCATGCTTTAGATCATTAATTCCTAATTTTTAGAGTCAAGCACTTCAAATCTGATACCTTCTCCAAAAAAAATGTGCATACACACGAAATTCTGCATCAACCTTAGAAGGTTGATAGGGCCCTCCACCCCCACTCCCTATCCCCTAACTCTGGACAAAGAAAAGCATCCTCAGTGAACTCCCAGCTCTTCTACAGACCTGGGAACTGGGGACCTGCCCGAATAGGCTTCTTCTGCTGGCTCATCAGCACCACCTACCGACCATTCTTGGCAAAACAACAAACCAGGGTCACAGGCAACAGGATCAGAACTTCGCGCAGCCACCATTCCTTTATCCAACAGCAGCTACCTAAAGCCTGGCTTACACAAGCACCTTGGAAGTACGAAGATGAGGACCCAAACACTGAAAACGGAGTACAGTCGGATAAGAAAGATGTGTGCCATGCGGCAGGCATGTGCCCTGAAGCAGAAGCAAAGCATAGAGAGTTATGACAACAACAAAGATTACATCCAGCTTGGAGCACTGGGGACGGTCCAGTGGGGCCTTGAGAGAAGGTGGGAGTAAGGCGTGAGGCAAGACAAGAAGGCAGAAGGTGAGGAGAAAGAAGGCTCCCTGGCGAGGGCACTTATCCGGTAGGCTCCGACGGAACCACTGAACGTGTCCCGAGCACGGCAGGGACACTGTGAGCAGGATGTCACACGGTGACTGGGGCACAGGCTCGTGACACTCCCAGGTGTCACCCAAGAAAAGCTAACCACTCAGCCCCACCACCCTGCCAGAGCTGCCTCTGACCCGTCAGTGGCGTCCGACAGCAGGTGCTGTCTGCTGCGGCCACCAGCCTGCTCAGAGGTCTGCAGAGACAGCCCTGACCCCAGGGATGAGATTACAATGGGAATGCCCGCAGCACCAGGAGTAAGGACAGAGGCTGCGAGGCACTGCGGAGGAAGGCCTGACCTAGGAGCAAGGAGGCCCACAGCCAGGGAGCGTGGTGAGCGGCAGCGGCGTGCCCGAGACCCCACGGACAGTTGGCAGATGCACCGCTAAGGGCCTGCGAACTCAAAGCTGTTCAGCTGCCCAGGAGGCCCGAGTGGACAGTGATGGAGCGGATTCTCTGTTCTAACACCCCACACATCCTTCCGATGACCCCCTACCACTCAAAGCAGCGCTCCACCCACCTGTCTTAGAGGCATGCTCACCTCAGGTATATCAAGTATTTGTTATGTGCCCCAAATTCACAACGGAACCCTACTCCCTAAATACAGTGGTATAAGGAGGTAGGACCTTGTAGGAATTGGAAGAGTCACAGGGGTGGAGCTCACAGGGCTCTTCCCAGAGTCACAGGAGAGCTGGTTTCCTCGCTCCGCTCTCTACCATGTGAGGACACGAGAAGTCAGTGGTCTGCAGCCAGAGGAGGGCTCTCACCAGACACTCGATCGTGCTGGCACCCTAGTCTTGGACTATTGTCTCCAGAAATGTGAGAAATAAATTGTGGTCATTTATATACCACCCAGTCTATATCGCTATTTTTTTTTAAGAGCACATAAGCTGACCAAGATAATGTCATACAAAGAAGTTCTCCACCATGCGTTCGGAAAGGGGTGGGCTAAGCTGCCTTCACGGTCCAACTCTGCTGCCGTGCAGAAATGGAACACACTGTCCCCTCACCCTCCTGGACAACACGATATTGAGGAGAGCAGTTTGGAAAAGACAGAAGCTAAGTGTGGATCCCTTGTTGCCTGAGGAGCCGCACTACAGGCAGGCTGACTGGCACGGGGAGACTAGATGACAGGTGGGAGTCAAGTGACAAATGAACAGACATGGCAGGTGAAGGAGGGTAATCCATAACACTTTCAGATTTCAAAGGAGAACGGAGGCAGCTCAGTCAGTCACTCCAGCAGGTGAATGCAAATGGGATGGCAGGCGGGCATGTGAGCACGCTTGCTGCTGGCAGAACCGTGAGGTGGCAGAAGGGACACAGTAAGAAGCCTGAGGCTGAGGAGTCCAGACCACAGTGCGGCTTTCCAGGAAACAGCACCCACCCACTCCAATACTCAGCCCTCCAGCACACTGAAGCAGCACCAAGGGCAAATACAAGCACTTCCCTGTGGGGTCAGATCCCCCGCCCAGTTTCATCTCCCGGGTGGCTATGATGGTAAAGGTCAGAGGGATCCATCTGTACAGAAAAGGACCACTGCTGATGGGACGAAAGCGGAAGACAAGAAAGTGACTTTCAACTTACAGCCAGACACGCGGTTCAGGTGAAAATGTATCAGAAGTGACAGTATGTGTCAGTGAGAAGAACACCATTCAGAGGTGGATCACCCATATGCTATATTCTAAAACATTACATTACCAAGAAAACCCCTGTCTTTCAAAGGAGGGCAAAACGCTTCATGCTGTCTTTGAGGTGCAATTAGATGTATTTGTTGATAGAGAAACACAGAAGTGTTGGTTTGATCTTGAAGCAAAAGTGAGGCAAATGCCTCCATAAAACACAGAGAAAAGTTTTAATATTTAAAGCAGATTTTGAGGAAGCAAATATGCTTTCATCTCTCTAGAAGAGCTGGTATAAATGTTTTGTTTCAAAAATGACATTCTCAGGAGCAAGCATTTGTGAATGAAGTAACTGAAAACAATTACAGTTGCTTTTCATTCAGTCCTATTAAGGCCTGTTTGCCTTTGAAGCAGAGATGAAACAATTACCTTCCACAAATGCCATAGGGAACGTAGGCAGGAAGATACATGACATTTTCTAACCTTGGATCATGTCCCAAGTCTATTTCTACAACAGGGAGAATCATTCTTTGTCAATCTACCAGTATTGACAAAAAACCATTTTAGACCATTCTTAAGGTTAAAAAGAAAAATGCATCATAACATCATTCAGGAAGGACGGACACCACAGTCAGAAACATTCCTTGTCACGTTACAAACTTGTTACTAATTTCCCATCTCCTGTCACAATTTTACACCCTTAGGGAATTTCAAAGGTTCCCTAGCCCAGTGATTTTTGTATCACTGTCATCGTTTTAAGCAATAAATCGCTTAGCCAGAGACCCAGGATATAAACCCACGTTGGCCTATGACTGCTCTGGCTGAGACTGTAGTTGGAGGTGGCGGAGGGGGAAGTCCCCAGTCACCCCCTAAGCCTCCAAGGGAATCGAGGGGGTCCTGGGAACACAGTGACAAAGGCACCGGGCTCGGGGTGAGGCTGATTCACAGGAGTCGGAGAACAGAAGCTCCTCCCTGCTCCACAGGCCCTCCCCACAGAAGGCCTACACGCCTGCTGCCCGCGGGCCGGGTGGGGACAGCTACCTCGCTCACACAGCCTGACTGCTTCCATGAGGTACGGCACCAGAAGACGGTTCACGATAAACCCAGGCGTGTCCTGTCAGAGGAGAGAGAAAAACGGACAAGTGAATTTCTGTGAACTTTATCTTTACATAAAGTCACCAGCTCCTTCTCACCCTGGATTATCACACACATTCATCAAGCTGTACATTTTCAATGTTTCAAAGCACCAAGACAGCCTCGCTTCTATGCCACATGACAGTTTAACCAACTATTACAGTAACCAGAAGCCCCTACTGCACGGGTCCTGAAAGGAGTAAAGGCGGAGCCCGGGGGCCACTAGAAAGAGCACAGCTTTGGGAGCGGGCGGGTCTGGGCTCAGGTTCGAACACTCTTTGACCCTGCATCATTCTGAAACTCAGTTTCATCATCTGTGAAATGGGAGCAGTAATTTCTACCTCACTAGTTGTGAAGATAAATGAAAGCACATAAAATGCTGCACATATAGCATTATTATGCTCCCCTCAAACAGTAGACCCTTTACTCCTCTCCTGCATTTCTTAACGAGTCTAGAAAAAGTCACACTCCATCCTGAACGCGCCTTGGGAGCACAACTTCCCAGCTGTTGAGGATTTCCTCAGGCTCTTTCTATGTGCACTCTGGCACTGGGCACAGGACTCTGGAGCTGGGGACAGGGCCCAGGACAAACTAGCAGGTCCCAACAGACGGATGGCCTCTCCCAGCTCACCGACCAAGACTCCTCCCAGGAAGACGCCTTTCTTTGTTTCCCTCCTCACTCAAACACTTAACCATCTCTCCTGGAGGGATGGTGGGAATGCGGATTCTGTCTACTGAGCTCTCCTGGGAGCTTGTGAGGCAGGCTCACTTGGTAAATCTTAGTGGTTTTTATGGGAAGTTGATTTCCACTAGGTAAACAGAGTTCCCCTCTTTTAACAAAAGGCTGTGACCCTCCCTCAGGAAAAGACCCTCACCCTGGCCCAGGCTGTGAGTCCCGTTTCAAGCACACACTGGGCACTCCATACACATCTGAACAGAGATGCCCAGGCTCCTCTGTTACTCTACTCACCTGCCTGCATAATGTAGCACAGGGCCGTTCCTCCTTTCACTCTGGACCAACTGAAACCACCCCTACCCTACCTCCCAGGAACACAGAGATGCACAAAAGAGCTTTATCTGTCTAACCAAGACTATTCATATAATTATGTTGATTTATTAATAATAACCAGGGCAAACCTGTTTTTTAACTTCAAAAATTAACTGCAGAAATTCAGGACAGGGTAGGGTATCTGACTACAGGAGGCCACACCATACACAAGGTTAGAAATTAGAAAGTAGTCTGAGAAAAGTATTTTCTCCAATATACGGAGTGTTCATATACCGTTACAAGGCTGCTCTGGTGGCTCAGTGGTAAAGAATCTGCCTGCCAATGCAGGAGACACGGGTTCAGTCCCTGGGCTGGGAAGATCCCCTGGAGAAGGAAACAGCAGCCCACTCCAGGACTCCTGCCTAGGAAATCCCACGGACAGAGAAACCTTGTAGGCTACAGTCCACGGGGTTGCAAAAGAGTTGGACACAGCTTAGCGATTAAACAACAAAAAATCGAAGAAATATTCAGTAAAACAAAAGAGCACGTTACCAGTAAGGTTACTGGCAAGGGGCTTTGTCCCCATTATGATATTCAATGCTGTTGAAGATACAGAAATACTCTCATAACACTGGAATGGAAAGAGACGCAGCCCTTTGATAAAGCAATTTAACTTTATGTACTCATACACCTTACATTTTTCGTACTCATTTACTTATTTATTAAACACACTTTATTTACTGTACTTATTATATAGCAGGAATTGTTTGTCCTAAGTACTTTACAAACAGTCATTCACTTATTCCTCACAGTAACCCTGTAAGGTCAGCTCTGTTGCTGCCTCTGTGTGAGGGAGAGGATGCCGAGGCACAGGGAGGTTATGAGACCCCCCAAGGTTACACATCCAGTAAGTGCCGAAGCCAGGGTGTGAGCCCAGGCAGGCTGGTCGAGTCCACGGCCTTCACCTTTTCACACCACACTTTGCCTGTGAAGTCTCCCTATGAAGAAAGACACGTTTTAGGCACACTGATGTCATTCTTCTATGTTGGGTGTTACTACCCTATACTCCTGGAGGTCAAATCCACATCTATTTGTGTAAATCACGTTTTAGTGGAGCAGACGCACACCACTCCTTGCAGGTATGGCCCACGCTGCTTCCCTGTGACAGCAGCAGAATCCAGCAGTTGCAGCAGAGACTGTACACCCTAGAATACTTCTATCTGGCTCCTGAAAGAGAAGCCTGCTGACGTTCGTTCTATGCGATTTCCTCTACTATCTGGATGCCACACCAAGGGCCTGAATAACTGACCCTGAGAGTTAGTCAGGGTCTAAAAGACTCCCTGAATGCCTAAGGTAGCACCTAAAAAGAGAGTTCTGCGACGACGTAACAAGAGCAATTTCATGAGACCACAGTCCCCAGGCCTGCACCCGCCATGGCCATCCCGATGGAAAAATGGATCATCGCTCTCCGTGAATTAATGACTTTGCTGCTAAAGACCACCCCTGGCTTGTTCCTGCACTCTCATTCACACCTAGCTTTTTCTCACACAATGGCTACTTTTTGCCATGAACAAAGCAAAAACTGGTAACAAAATACAACCATACCCTCTGGTTATTAATGTGATATATATTTTTTTAATACAGAAGATTTAAAACCATAAAACTAAACCAACAAAAAATGAGTGTTAAAAAATGAGATTCCCTAATATAACACTCCAGTCCTGGAATGCGGGGGACTGGCATGTTTAAGTCTGCTCTCTTTGGTTGTTGGGGTCCACACTGACATATGACTTATTCAGATGATTCATAAACCACTGGAGTTTTCATAGATTAATTCAATACTGTGAGTTCAAACTTGAGACTATTTTGGAAAGTAAAAGTATGCTATGAGAAGAACCACCATGATATTTAAAAGATTACAGTCAACTAGCTATTCCACACCTGGGTATATATCTGAAAAAAACAAAAACACTAATTCAAAAAGATATGTGTGCCCCAGTGTTCATAGCCAAGACATGGAAACAACCCAAGTGCCCATCAACAGACAACTGGCTTAAGGAGACATGGCATATATACAATGGAATACTACTCAGCCATATAAAAAAGAATGAAATCCTACCATTTGCAGCAACATGGATGGACTTGGAGAGTATTATGCTAAGTGAAATAAGTCAGACAAAGACAAATACTGTACATCGCTTACATGTGGAATCTAAAAAATACAACAAACTAATGAACAGAACAGAAGAGCAGATTCACAGATATAGAGACCAAATTAGTGGTTACCATGGGGTGGGGTGGGGTATGGACAGTACAGGGGTGAGAGAGGGAGACACAAACTAACGGATGTGAGACAGGTCAAGGATGCATCACTGTACAACAAGGGGAACATAGCCAATATTTTGTAGTAACTGTGAATGCAAAGTAACCTTTAAAAATTACATGAAAAAATAAAAACTTTAAAAAATGTAAAAAAAATTAAATTACGGTCAAAACGATAAATGACATATTTACAAATAATTGGGATTCCCTGGTGGCTCAGTCAGTAAAGAATCCACCTACAATGCAGGAGACCACCTGAAACGTAGGAGACACAACCCCCTCCCGTATTTTTGCCTGGGAAATCCCATGGACAGAGGAGCCTGGCAGACTACAGTTCATGGAATCACAAGGGTCGAACACGACTTAGTGAGTAAACCACCAACCATCATAAAAATTTGTAATGGCATCTTGTGACACAATTGTCCTTTCAGAAAAACTACCAAGTCATGCAGAAGTGCCGTTCCTAAATTTGGGGGAAACTAAACAAGAACTACAGCAAATGCAGAGACTGAAGGTAATCAGAGCAAAGTAGGTGAGAGCACCAGGGATAACTTTACATCTAATCACCAGGACTCCTTGCCAGACGCAGCTCGCCCTCTACAGCCTGCAGACAGACCTGCAGGAAGAGTGCCCCTCTCCCACATCAGCCCACAGCAGAAGACTCCCTCCTGGAATAAGTCAGGGTCCCAGAAAAATCACCCCCTCCCTGCAGGAAGACTGCCCCTCTCCCACATCAGCCCACAGCAGAAGACTCACTCCTGGAATAAGTCAGGGTCCCAGAAAAATCACCCCCTCCCCGGGCTACCCATACACTACCTTGCAAGCAACAGGATGCTTTCCCAGGGCTCTGCTGAAGTCTAGCAGAGATTCAAACGTCTTCTGGCTGGTCATTGGTGTTTTAATGACCTGGAGATGCAAAGCAGAGAAGAATTATAACCATAAAATCAGCAAACAATTTCAATAGAACAGTTCAAGGAAATATAGAGGGAAAATGGCCATACAGGTGGCAAAAATAATTTTTAGTTTCAGAAAAGAAGGATCTCAAGCCAGAAACAAAATGTCCACTTCAAGACACTGGACTATCACAGAACACACAAAATCAAGGCTAAAAAACTGATATAAATGTGTGTATATGCATGTAGGAGGTTTCACAGACTTTGTCACTGAGACTTGGGCTCAAACCCCAATCACACCACTTACCGGCTCTGTGACTCTGGGAATGTTTCTAGAAATTGAAATAACATTGAAATCACTCTACCTACCCTCAAGGAGCTGAGGTGAGACTGGAATTAGATTAGGAAGTAAAGCATTAAGGGCAGCTCCAAGAAAATGCTCAGTAAATACTGGCTCTTTTTAGGGTTTTACTTGCCACTGTTAATGAGTTCAGGGAAGTAACTGGAAGTCTACTAGAATATAATGCTTGCCTTTAACACACTCGGCATGAAGATGCACCTTCTCCTAGTCCAAAGATGAAGAGAAGGAGCCCCAGGAAAACTGAGTGACGCGCCCAGGCCACCAAGGTCCTGTGGACTCTGAGGGGTACCTGTAACCCCCTATTACTCCACCCTCTCCCACACAGATGCCCCAAAGGCCAACAGCTCCCTCTGCCTCAGAACAGGCTCATCCCAGAGGGAGGCCTTCATACCCAGCAAAGGCAGGCCTACAGCTGGGGTGTACCACCTGCCCGAACCCCGGGAAGGCCCAGGCCACCCCCCAACCCTCTCTGTGAGGTGCATGGCAAGAGCACACCTGCTGCCCCGCTCACGGTGGGCTGCAGGGCTCAACAGGGGTCGGCACCGGGCACCACACCTGGCAGTCAGCTCGCAGGAAAGAACTCGCCTGTCAGGAATTAGATTTCAGCAAATGAAGAGAGACCCAGAAGAATTTATATACGTTAAATATATAATTGAAATGCCAGTTAAGGGACTTCAATGAGAGTCAAAGCCAACAGGCTTGGCTTCTACAGCAGACCCTTTATATAAGCTCAGGTGAGGTGAGTCAAAGCAACCCCTGGTGCCTCAGCTTTCGCATATGAAATAGGGACGACAATATCTGACACATCCTCTTTCTTCTAAGAGGACTGTATGGTGTAATGAGATAGTGTCTGTGCAGGATGGAAAGCGCTATATGAATGAAGAGAGTCATCAGCATTATCATTCATGCTTTAATGTGATCACAGCTTGGGATGTGCTGGTATGCTACGACACGGAGGGAAGCTAATGAATGAAAACAGACCAAAGGCGCCATTAAAAGGGGGTTGAGGATGGCATGATACTGCTCTGCAGGCACCACGAATCAAACAGGAACCCGAGGATTATTCAAGAGGAAGCGGAAACATCACCTCCATCTGGACCAAACAGACTGGGCCGTGACAAGGGCTGCGAGTCAGGGAGTTTTAAAAATAATTTGGTGACTTAAAGGAGTCAACAGTAAAGAGTCTTGTTTTGTTTTTAACAGGATGAATGCATACTTATTCATTCATCCAACAAACAATGTGCTGCAGATACTCTGTTCCAACACAGGGTCTGAAAAATTACACACATACACATATAAATGTGCCCAGTCCCAAGTAAGGGAAAAGAGCCACTCAACTCACAGTTCATTTTGGTGTTTACCACCAGGGACATACACTTGAATGCTCAAGTTAAAAAATAAAAATTGCATAAAGAAGAGCACTTTTAGAAAACATTTTCTAGAAAATGTTAACATTTGTCAAACATTAACTGTTAATAATCAATGTACCATATTTCCAAAGACACAAATGGACATTATCAGGTAAATGCAGTTGAAAACAGTATTATAGTTGGAATATGTCCATCTTCAAAACACATACATACATGACATAGTAACTGAAAACGTGGAAAATTTCATTTCACTTCCTTGCTATTTCCTGCATTAGGAAACATGCTTTCTTCTATTCCCTGTGCCCCTTTCGTTCCTCAACTTCTTCAAAAACAGCCTTAGAGATTGGCAGTAAATTAGAAGCCAAGAAGCAATGTTAGTGGAAGAGAGAATTCCTATCATAGGATGGTTTAGAGTAGTCCCTGAAAGAAAACTGTAGGGAAATTTAGTCATCCTTAAACTAGATGCTAATGCTTATAGAGGGGAGGGGCTGAGCATCAGGAGGTGGCAGAAACAAGGGGACACCGGAGGGAAGCGGGCCTGGAGAAGGCAGCAGTGGAAGACCACATCTCTGCTCTCTCCCAGGGAGCCCCAGCTAGTCTCTGGAGGTCTGCCTGGATCCACAGCCCCCACACTTCGCACGGCAATAACTCCTCAACCTCAGTACAAATGCTGTTTTAATAGAAGCTGCTCCTCGGACTCTGTAATTAGCCACTCTATAAAAGGCAAGTTGCAGCATTTCAGTGCAAATTATCTACTGTGACTCCACCTCCCTTGTACCCGAGTCTTGAGCAAGCAAGTGGCGGCAGCAGCCCAACAGCCCTCCCTGGCCACTTCCCTCCGCCTCCTAGGGCTGAGGTCAGGAGGTTCGAGGCTCTGAGGAGCTGCTTCATAGCTGTGGTCACAACACAGAGGAGCTGTGCCTCTGTGGGGACAGTACAAAGGCCCCGTCACCGGAGCTGACACCAGTGTGACCCAGCAACAATGGACAGTGTAATACAGAGGCTCCGGGAGGAAACCAGGCTTCTAATAAAATGCCTCATCCAGCCTGGACAAGACAACACGAACGTGTGGTTCTCCCCTCCGTGGGCTCATCAGGCCAGTGATCTTCAGTACCACCTTCCCAATCTGATGCTTCTCTCTGCACTGCTCATCAGCTATAGCATAAACAATAAGTGATATTCCACACAGGTAACAGCCCTCCTGGACACCACTGGTCAAAAGAGAGCTCTGCAGAGAAATAAAGCCCAGGGGCCTTCCTAGATATTAGGTGCTGTTTCTTCCTTTGGCTCTGAAAGGAGACTCTGGCTAGAGAAACCCAAGCACGAGCACAACCAACCTGCCAACTTCCCACTAAAATTCCCGGTGGAGTGCAATCCCCACTCAGAAGCAGGGCTGAGAGCGGGCAGAGCAAGCACGCATGCACAAGCAGACCGCACTGACCTCCACAAGCCTCATCAAAGGCACCGGGTTGAAGAAATGGAGCCCGGCGAACCGGTCCTGTCTGGTGGTGGAATTGGCTAGGCTTGTGATCTGCAAAGAGGAAGTGTTGCTGGCAAAGATTGTGTGTCTGTGGAGAGAAAGACATCGGAGTGTTGGAATGAGTCCCATCTTTGGAAGCAGTCAGGGAAAAGACACAACTTCATTAACATTAGGCTGAAATCAAGTGACCTGCTTCATTTAAATTCTAGTTACCTGCTCCAAAAGTCTGCTTAGTCTTTGCTAATCCTTCCTTAATTTTAGGCAACACAGTTTCTCCTGGCTACTTGCATTATTTAGTTTATATGGTTCATGAAGAATACAAGGAGGCAATTACGGCATCACAAGACGCAACTGCGAATGAACAAACGCTGAGGAAAGACAGCACGCGTCACAGACCCTCAGAACAAACAAAAACTGTGAAGAAACACCCGAATCCTCCGTGAGAAACATCCGACATGAACTAAAATCATCTCCCCTCAAATGAAAAGCTTTACTTCCCCACTGATTGGGAATTAAAATGAAAACAGAAGGAAGCCAACATGGCCCAAAAGAAGTTTTAAGGCTACACTGGTAGGTTTGGGGAAGGAAGGACACGTGTATACACATGATAAACATGGTTCAATGCATTCTTATTGCAGCGAAAGTGTCAGTCACTCAGTCGTGTCCAACTCTTTGCAGCTCCGCAGAATGCAGCCCACCAGGGTCCTCTGTCCATGGGATTCTCCAGGCAAGAATACTGGAGTGGGTTTCCACTCCAACCGTTTCCTTCTCCAGGGGATCTTCCCAACCCAGGGATCAAATCCAGGTCTCCTGAATTACAGGAAGAATTTTTACCATCTGAGCCACCAGGGAAGCCCTATTCTTATTATAAAATCTCCTTAAGAAGCAGTACCATCTTCTTTTGTGTATATAAAATATTAAATTATTAATTAAAAAAACTCCATGCTGATTTCAACCAAATTTAATTTTTAAAGACCTCAGTAAAGTGGGGTGCCAAAGGCATGACAGGCAAATCTTTAGAGATGGGCAAGACTGATCAGCTTTCCTACAGCACCACCTTGTGGATAAATATACACTAAGTCTACTAATAACAGCAATCACAAGGGCTTGGCCACAGCACAGGAAGGGCGGTGATCCCTTACGACCAGATTAGGGTGTTCCTGCTTGCCCAAAAGGCAGTACTCTAATCTGTCCGAAATCAGGAGCGAGTGGGAGGAGAGAAGAAGGGAAGGGAGCAGAAACCAGTAATGTGGGAAGAGCAGAGAAGAGTGAGGTTGCGAAAGCAGCTGGTGTGCTGGTGTGCACTGGTGCAGCCATGCGATGGAATACTACTCAGCCACAAAAAAAGGAGAAAATCACGCCATCTGCAGCAACGTGGATGGACCTACAGATCATCATACTGAGTGCAGTCAGTCAGAGAAAGACAAGTATCACATAGTACCACTTCCATGTGGAACCTAAACTGTGACACGAATGAACCAAGCTAGGAAACTAACAGAATCATGGACAGAGCGAGCAGCCCAGGGGTTGTCAAGGGGGCAGGGGTCTGGGAGAGGCACAGGATGGGAGAGTGGGGTTAGAGATGTGAGATTCCATATAGAGGATGGATAAACTGCACAGTGCTACTTTGCAGCACAGAGAGCTATATTCAGCATCCTACAATAAACCATAATGGAAGAGAACACATGTATAACTGAGTTACTGAGCTGCACAGCAGAAATCAAACACTGTAAATTAACTGTGCTGCTGCTGCTTAGTTGCTTCAGTCAAATCCGACTGTGCGACCCTACGGACTGCGGCCCGCCAGGCTCCTCTGTCCACAGGGATTCTCTTGGCAAGAATACTAGAGTGTGTTGCCATGCCCTCTTCCAGGGGATCTTCCCAACCCAGGAATCAAACCCGGGTCTTCTGCAATGCAGGCAGATTCTTTACCACTGAGCTGGTATGCTTCGATTTAAAAACACTGATAGAAAAACACTGACCCATTTCATGAGTAGGATTCACTGTATCTATGTACCACATCTTCCTTATCTTTCCTCTGTCAATGGGTGTTTAGGTTGCTTCCATGTCTTGGCCATTGTAAACAGTGCTGCAATGAACACTGAGGTGCATGTATCTTTTGAATTATGGTTTTCTCCGGATATATGCCCAGGAATGGAATTGCTGGATCATATGGTAGCTCTATTTTTAGTTATTTAAGGAACCTCCAAACTGTTCTAGAATCCTCCTACCAATGCAGGAGAAACAGGAGATGGGGGTTCAATTCCTGAGTTGGGATGATCCCCTGGAGGAGGAAATGGCAACACACTCCAGCATGCTTGCTGGGAGAATGCCATGGACAGAGGAGCTTGGTGGGCTACAGTCATGGGGTCGCAGAGTCAGACATGACTGAAGGGACCGAGCATGCGTACTGTTCTCCACAGTGGCTGTACCTGTTTACCTTCCTAGAACAGTGAAGAGGGTTCCCTCTTCTCCACATTCTCTCCAGCACTGACTGTGCAGATTTTTTGACGATGGCCATTCTGACTGGTGATACCTCACTGTAGTTTTAATTTGCATTTCTCTAATAATTAGTGATGCTGAGCAGCTTTTCATGTGCCTTTTGGCCATCTGTATCTTCTTCTGAGAAATGTCTATTTAGATCTTTTGCCTATTTTCTGATTGGGTTGAATGGTTTTTTGATATTGGGCTTCATGAGTTGTCTTCCCTTGTAGCTCAGTCGGTAAAGAATCTGCCTGCAGTATAGGAGACCCGGGTTCGATCCCTGGGTCGGGAAGATCCCCTGGAGAAGGAAATGGCAACCCACTCCAGTATCCTTGCCTGGAAAATCTCATGGACAGAGCAGGAGCCTGGTGGGCTGCAGTCCATGGGGTCACAAAGAGTCGGGCATGACTGAGCGACTAACACTTACTTACTTACTTCATGAGTTGTCTGTATACTTTGGATGGCCAACATTTTATTGGGCTTCCCTGATGGCTCAGACGGTAAAGAATCTGCCTGCAATGCAGATCTGAGTTTGATACCAGGATCGGGAAAAATCCCCTGGAGAAGGAAATGGCAACCCACTCCAGTATCCTTGCCTGGAAAATCTCCTGGACATAGCAGGAGCCTGGTGGGCTGCAGTCCCTGGGGTCACAAAGGGTCAGACACGATAACATCTTATGGAAGTACTTTTTCCTCATTCTGAGGGTTGTCTTTTCATTTTGTTTATGCTTTCCTTTGCAATGCAAAACGTTTTACATTTAATTAGGTCCCGTTTATTTTTGTTTGTATTTTCATTACTGTAGGAGGTGGATCGAAAAAGATCTTGCTGTGATTTATAGATCAACAGAATACAACAGAAAGCCCAGAGATAAACCTACGCACCTATGGTCACTTAATCTATGACAGAGGAGGCAAAAATATACAGTGGAGAAAAGACAGTGTCTTCAGTAAGTGGTGCTGGGAAAACTGGATAGCTACATGTAAAAGAATAAAATTAGAACGCTGTATGCAAAAATAAACTAAAAATGGAGTAAAGACCTAAATGTAAGGCCAGATACAATAAAACTCTTAGAGGAAAACAGGGGCATAACACTCTCCTACATAAATAGCACTTCACTTTTAAGGCACAAGAACAGTGACCTTTCTCAACAACTTCCAAGTTGGCTGATTTAAAGGCCAGGCAAAGGGGCTTCTCCTTAAAGAAAAAAACCTTTTTAGCCAACACTCCTAACCAAGACAGTCTGGTTTCTGTCACATGGTGCTACAACCCCTAAGAGAAGTGAAGTTGCTCAGTCGTGTGTGACTGTTTGTGACCCCATGGACTGTAGTCCTACCAGGCTCATCCGTCCGTGGAATTTCCCAGGCAAGGGTACTGGAGTCGGTTGCCATTTCCTTCTCCAGGGGATCTTCCCAACCCAGGGATTGAACCCAGGTCTCCTACATTGCAGGTGGACGCTTTACCCTCTGAGCCACCAGGGAAGCCTGTAAAGTACGTGAGCATGCTAATCAGCTGAGTGACACATGGGAGACAGAAAGACAGGCCTCTCCTCTTTGTCAGGGTCACCAGGCCACACCGCCCTAAGGGCCGTCAGGCCAGCAGGCCAGCATGCAAGTGTCTCTCTTAAGCCACTGCTTGCTGGTGGCTGCCTAAGAATTACTGTTGTCATATAATCTTAATCTGACTTGAGTCCCAATCAAGACGGGTGGCGCATGGCCAAGCAAACATAAGATGAACATGAATGAGCATGTCAGGGGCCAACATCACCAGGAGCCACGGCAGAACTAGAGCTGTACATGTGCATGGCTCGCTGATGCCCCACAGTCCTGAGCAGGGGCCCTGCGTCTGACCTGCACGAGGCTAGCTCTCCTCACCCACCCTTCGCCAGGAAGCTGGGTAACAACTCCGTGCTCCTTAAAGGACCCCTACTGTTTTGACTTAACCCACAGAAGGCTCAAAGCAGGAGGACCCTGGAAAACCATGGAAACAGAAGGCATTCCCTTCAATTACATTATTCTGTTGGTTTCATCCAAAAGAGGGGACACACCAAATTGCTCTGAGGTTGCTCAGCAGACATCTAGGGACATGACCGAGTGCCTCTACCCTCTGGCCTGGGAGGGGCCATGACGCAGACGCTGCAAGAGACCAAGACCTGTCCCTGGATGGACCCTCCAATTCACGTGGGAAAAAACTACCCTCCTCTGGGGACAAGGATCAGATTCAGGGCAGCCCACACCTCAGGAAACAAACTGGGGGTGGAGGACAGAGAACAAAGGAAGCAGTGTTGGCTCTTCTGGAAACAGCTGTAGAGTAATAAAAAGAAGTCTTAGTGTCAGGAGACTCCTTCCCAGGAGGAAAGCCCAAGCGCCAGGAAGGGAGCCCCCAGCACCAACGAGGTCTCCCAGACATCACGTACTCGGCGGCAAACTTGTCCAGCCTCTTGAACAGCTCGTTCTTCACCTGCAGATTCTCTACGATGGCCTCCACCACCAAGTCTGTGCTGTGGACCACGGATGCTGCATCCGTGCTGGTCGATATGCTGCTCAGGGTCTTCGCCACAAACTCATCAGCACCCTAATGCCGTGGGGGAAGGAGAAGAGAATGGTCACTGGGCTCGCTGGAAAATGGTCGATGCCTGCAGAGGGGGAAAGCGGGAGGGCGAGGGCAGGGCAGGACACCCCAGACAACCTGAATGCGCCCTGGAATCCCGAGAAATAAATTCTCTACGTCTCTTCTTAGGGTAGATGGCATCTCAATGTGCTTCTGCACCCTAGGGCAAGAATCAGCCTGTGAACAATCCCAAGTGCTGGTCAGCACACTGTTGTGTGTCAGTCATAACCTTTCAAGCTCTTAGCCAGCTCTGCTCAGGTTACTAAGCTGTTTGTTCACAGCGTCGGTGTTGGCCTGTTCTATCTGCTCTGTGTCAACAGACAGCCATGTACTGTTCCATGACAGTACAGGCTTGAAGCCTGTGATCTGTCTTCCAGAAAAGGGTAAAAGTGGCTCTCAGCCCCATCCACGAGTCTGAGAGGTGGTGCTGACTATTCCCCTCTAGCAGGAGGCAGGGAAGAGCTGCCAGACTCAGCAGTTGTTTATCAACTAATAGTCACCCATCATGTGCCGGCAACTGGTAGTTCAAGAGCACACGCCAGATACAGCCTCTGCCCTAGAAGAGCGTACAATCCTGTCTTTTCCTCATTTGTACCTCCAGGTTTCCACAAACAGATCTCAATCAGGGCAGAGACAGGTGGTCCCCTTATTAGCTGCTATTTTACCTCAGGATATAATTTGCCCATGAGGATTCAAAACGGTCCAGCAAAGGCATCCAAAATCATCAAGGAATAAATAATTCTCGGAGCTGTTCCAATGGTATGTGGCAGCCTAGGTGGGAGGGGAGTTTAGGGGAAAGTAGATACATGTATATGTGTGGCTGA
Organism: Bubalus bubalis; assembly: GCF_019923935.1. Lineage (NCBI taxonomy): Eukaryota > Metazoa > Chordata > Mammalia > Artiodactyla > Bovidae > Bubalus > Bubalus bubalis. Next base: position 92,446,611 of record NC_059163.1, read on the forward strand.
CTCCCTTTGCTGCCCACCACAAACTATCACAACATTGTTAATCGGCTATATTACAATATAAGATACAAAGTTAAAAAAAAAACTATCAGAGCTGATCAATAGAAATGTAATGCAAGATGGTAGCTGATTTTAAATTTCTATCAGCTGCATTTTAACATGTGAAAACAGGTAAAATCAATTTTATTTAACCCTAAGATATCTAAGCTACTATCGTTTCAACATGTAATCAATATAGAGATGTCTTGTGTTCTTTTTCTACTCAGTCTTTGAAATCTGATGTCTATCTTACAATGCACCTTGGTTTGGACTAGCCACAGTTATCGTGCTCAACAGCCACCTGTAGCCAGTGGTAACTGTCCTTATCAGAGGAGAGCTAGATGAATACAGTTCATGTCAAGTCAGTAAGTGGAAGCTGACCCTTCAAGCATGTCCCTGGCAGAGGTGGGAAACACCAGGAGACCAGACTCCTGAGGAGTGACAGTCAGGAGCGAAGCGTCTTGAGAACAGATGCCACCTTTTTACCTCCAGGGTGGGGCCCAGAGCCTCGGCCCAAAGAGGGATAATTGGCAGAAGTGTGCACAGTAAAAGTGCAGGTTATCTGGATCCACTCACTCTGTCCTTGCTTCCCCTCGGCCCTCTTCAAATCCCGCCTGACCAGACCCTCGTCATAACATGCTCCTCTCTATCGCGACCAGTGAGGACATATGAAGGAGAGCTTAACCTGCCGTGATACATACTGCTCAGATTTCTTTAGGGAGAACATAAAATGATCTCCTCCCCTGCTCCTCTGATTTTTAAAAGATGACTAGATTTTAAGAAGATGCAAACCCAAATCACAATGAGATACCACTTCATAGCTCCTATGATGGCTGTTACAAAAATAACAATAATAATTGTAGGCCATGATGTGGAGAAATTGGAACCTCCTTGTAAATTACTTGTAGGAATGTAAAATGGTCCAGCCATTGAGGAAGACAGTTTGGTGGTTTCCCAAAAGGCTAAACCTAGGATTGCTGTATGACCCAGTGATTGAACTGCTAGGTATATACGTGAAAGAACTGAAAAGAGGAACCTGAACAGACTCATGGTCACTACGGCACTATTCACAATAGCAAAAGGTGAAAAGAACCAACAATATGGCTATTTACGTCTCCTGTTCTGTTATCAGTCCCCGTGGAATATTTAGTGATTATGTTATTATACTGGCCTAAAGTTAGGCCTGTTTTATTGGCCTCAAGTTTCAATTCAAACATTTAAAAAGCAAACAAAGGCCAGAACCCCCTCACAAATGTGAAGTGGTCAGAGAACTGGTCTTGAAGATGATGATGACAAGAAATCACCTTGGGGTTTTCTGCAAACTTCTTCTTGGCCACTTTCCGAAGACTTTCCTCAATTCCCTTTCTAGATTTTTCCAGGATGTCCTCTGTTTGGTCCACCAACACTACTGTGTGGCCAGTTGCTGCAGCAACCTAGAACAAAACAAAAACAAAAACAAAAAGCAAGAAAACATAAAATTAAAAAAAAGTTAGTAGATAGGAATTCTCTGCAGTCCAGTGGTCAGGACTTGGCACTCTCACGGCTAGGGCCTGGGTTCAGTTCCTAGCTGGGAAACTAAGAGCCTGCAAGCCACTCAGCGCAGCCAAAACAAACAAATAAAACCCAGTGAGTTTCATATTCTACATGAACTCTAGCACTATTCTACTCAAAATACCACATAAACATAATAATAAGCCAACAGAAATTAAACACACACTTCTTCTCAGGCACTGCTTTAAATCCTTAACATGGATGACAATTCTCAAAACAACCTTACAAGAAGATCAAGAGATGAGCCCACAGTCACACAACTGGTGTCTGGAAAGGGACATGTGGAGAGGGTTCATGCTCCATGTGCCTAAACTGTTTGCACAGTTTAGGCACACACTCACACCTGCTTTCCTTCCCAGAGTCTGAAATTTTGACACTGGCCAGGCAGACAGTGCCTGTGAGACCAGCCCCAGTAAAAATTCTCGGCTCTGCATCTCTAGTGAGCTGAAGGGAGGTATGATAACCACCGGTGGGGTACTCTGTCCACAAGGGGGGCAAGCCGAGGTGCTGGCTCGGGGACCTTCCATTTTTGTCTCAGCTCCTGTGTGGCGGACCCTCTGGAAAAACAGAAGTGATTTTCACCTTCCTCTTAACCTCTGACCTAGCTCATCCTTTGAATAGGCCAAACAGGATTCCTCAGATTCCTCCCTGCCCAGTCCCAATACGCTTTCCCTCACTTCCACTTCCAGCATCACTCAGCCTTTTTTTCCCCTCAGGGGCTTGGGGAGGAAAATTCAAGCACTTTTGGAACATGTGAAAAAGCTGAAGGCAACAGAGACAAAGAAAGACAGCAGAGGTACTTCGCTGGTGATTCAGCGGCTAGGACTCTGTGCTTCCACTGCAGGAGGCACATGTTCAATCCCAGGTTCGGGAACTAAGATCTCAGAAGCTGCAGCGAGTGGCCAAAGAAATAAAAAGAGAAAGTTAAAGCAGTGTCCTTTTGTTTTGAAACTTTAAAATCCCACTGAGAAAACACGGGAGGAAAAAAAAAAACACTCAACAATACAAAGCTCCGTATGTCAGATGTCAATGAAAATAAAAGCCGCATCATGAAGAACTCTGTCAGGAATCAGGTCTCAGAAGGCTGAGTACACCTTCTGTACCCAGAAGGAGTACACCTGGACGATGCCATTCTGCCAAGGAATAAGGCATTAGCCTTAAAGAGGTGGAGCGGAGCCAGCGAGGGAGGGGGATCCACCATCTCCCTAGAAAGCCACTTGCAGAGTTACTGTAACCGTGTGAGACTGTGACAGCCACAGGGCATCTTTGGTTATGCTGCAGATAAGCTATGATGCATCCCCTTAAGACTACTTTTTAAAAAAACTGCAAACACAACCAATCCAAGAGATGAAGCAACCCTCAAAAATCCAAGTGAAGCAAGACAGACTTACAAGAACACTAAAATTCAACTGGGAAAATCCGTGGCCAAGAAGTATTTTCAGCCTAAATGAGGACTTATCCAAAGTCCTCTGATAAACACCCCCAGCTCCCCCACCCCCACTCCCGCCCATAAGGAGACACTGGGCAATTCAGTCCTTGCTTTTCTTCATCCAGCGTCTGCATGGCCACATTGGAGATGATACAGTATGCAGACACCAGCCAAACTCAGCTATTAAATCAAAGCCCTCCAGGCAATGTTCTGGAAGAACAAAGTGCACATGTCAAATGATCCATGTCAAAGTTACTGTGTGTACAAAACGTCTGCTTACTTTCCCATATCAGGGGCCAAGTCCCAGAAAGGTAGCAGACAGACCTTCACAGTGCGCCACTGATCACATCTCACTCTGCAAAACGTCCCTCAGCCGCACAGCGCCTCATCGGTCTTTAAAGAGGCTGCTCTTGTAGGAACTTACCTTAACTGTTTTCCCTAACTCAATTGCCTCGAACATTTTCTACAATTTCGGGATCTTCAAAATGCCTAGACTAGTATTTCTGGAAAATCCTGAAAGAGATGGGAATACCAGACTACCTGACCTGCCTCTTGAGAAACCTGTATGCAGGTCAGGAAGCAACAGTTACAACTGGACATGGAACAACAGACTGGTTCCAAATAGGAAAAGGAGTGCGTCAAGGCTGTATATTGTCACCCTGCTTATTTAACTTATATGCAGAGTACGTCATGAGAAATGCTGGGCTGGAAGAAGCACAAGCGGGAATCAAGATTGCCGGGAGAAATATCAATAACCTCAGATATGCAGATGACACCACCCTTATGGCAGAAAGTGAAGAACTAAAAAGCCTCTTGATGAAAGTGAAAGAGGAGAGTGAAAAAGTTGGCTTAAAACTCAACATTCAGAAAACGAAGATCATGGCATCTGGTCCCATCACTTCATGGGAAATAGATGAGGAAACAGTGGAAACAGTGTCAGACTTTATCTTTTTGGGCTCCAAAATCACTGCAGATGGTGACTGCAGCCATGAAATTAAGACACTTACTCCTTGGAAGAAAAGTTATGACCAACCTAGATAGCATATTCAAAAGCAGAGACATTACTTTGCCAACAAAGGTTCGTCTAGTCAAGGCTATGGTTTTTCCTGTGGTCATGTATGGATGTGAGAGTTGGACTGTGAAGAAACCTGAGCACCAAAGAATTGATGCTTTTGAACTGTGGTGTTGGAGAAGACTCTTGAGAGTCCCTTGGACTGCAAGGAGATCCAACCAGTCCATTCTGAAGGAGATCAGCCCTGGGTATTCTTTGGAAGGACTGATGCTAAAGCTGAAACTCCAGTACTTTGGCCACCTCATGCGAAGAGCTGACTCACTGGAAAAGACTCTGATGCTGGGAGGGATTGGGGGCAGGAGGAAAAGGGAACGACAGAGGATGAGATGGCTGGATGGCATCACCAACTCGATGGACGTGAGTTTGAATGAACTCCAGGAAGTGGTGATGGACAGGGAGGGCTGGCGTGCTGCGATTCACGGGGTCGCAAAGAGTCTGACACGACTGAGCGACTGAACTGAACTGAATTGAGAAAGCAGTAATTGTATACTCTAAATTGTTATCCCTTTAAACACTTTCTACTTCAGCTTTCCTTATCTTGGTTTACTCATAAAGCTTCAGTAAAATACAAAGGAAATCTTATAGTATTGCTATTCCACAGGCAGAAAAAGATATTCTAGTTTAAACCCAAAGTAGACATGGCTATTGGGGAATTTCCTGGAAGTCCAGCAGTTAGGACTCTGGGCAGATTTCACGGCCATGGCCTTTGTTCAAAGCCTGGTCAGGGAACTAAGATCTCACAAGCTGCATGGCATGGCCAAACAAACTACACCACCACCACCCCCCCCACCACACAAAGGGGATACAATTAAGACTGAATGGAGAAAATATAGGTGAAAAAGATACAATTCTCGAAATATTATCCATTTTATGATGAAGTTCTTGGTTGCATAGCAATAAACTACCATTTCAGCACAACTTCAAGCAATTTCAATGAAAGCAGTATTTTCATTCTACCCACTTGTAGACAGCAACCCAATCCAACCTAAAGAACTTCCCTTAGAATCATTTGTTTGCAGACATACCCAAGAGACACAAGGTTGGCAACATCTTGAGGGTAACTTCCTGTCTATTCATCTTCACAAACCCAGTGCCTGGTCCATGGTGGTGAGAGGGTAATAGGCAGGAAGACCAGGGGTCTCCAAACAGAGGAAATAGGCTGCAAGTGTCAGACATTTTTTTCTCTCTTAAGCAGTAGGAGGAAACAAACAAGTGTTAGATTTTTTTCCCCTTCTCTACACAAATTTTAAAAGAGGTTTCTTCTGTGTTGCCATGACAACACATGGTTCCACCTGCACTTAACTTCTCAAACCTTGAGCTAACCAATGCATTTTTTCTATGGAAATATTTGTCTTAAGCTATGTTAATGAACTATGTATTTACCATTGCCTAATGGCCCTGGACAACTCACCTTCTGCCAATGTTATGCCAAAATGCATGTTGTGGGTGAAGGGCTTGGTGACAGTCTCTGAGTTTTGAGACGTTTCCTTTCTCCAATTAGCAGACTGCTAGTAGCTATATAACATCCGGCTAAAGACTAGCAGGGGGGCACTCTTTCGGCCCACTTCTGATGTCTATGTCAGAAGCTTTCTATATCTCTTTTATACTTTAATAAAACTTTATTACACAAAAGCTCTGAGCAATCAAGCCTCGTCACTGGCCCTGGATAGAATTATTCTCCTCCAGAGGCCAAGAATCCCAGGTCTTTCATGGCTCAACAACAACCTTTCAGCAGGCACTCAATGTATATTTGCTGAATAAGTAAATGAACAAACAAACCACAGGTAGCCCACTGCCTGGTATGTATCAGGTACCTGACAACATTTCCTGGGATGAGTCCAATGTTCTGATTTTATTCATCTACTCCAAGTGGGGCTGGTATTCCTCCCTACTGTTATAGGCTATCGTCAAGATAGAGTGAGGATGCAGGCAGCCTATCCCTTGTCCCCATGTAATCCATGTCAGACCTGAAAGGTACATGACTGCCTCCCAGGCTGGCTCAATAAGCAGATGCAACCTTAAGCATGCCAGTAGTTAGATCTTCACTCATAGCTTCAGCTACATGCTGGTTTGAAGGCTAAAGCCAGAAAAAACATAACAAGAAGTGCTGTGTTTTTCTTGGAAGCCAAGTAATTGTACTGGGATATACAATCTGGACAGTGGGGAAGCTTTCAAGTAGTTTGGGTGAAAAAAATGCAGATTATTTCAAAATGCTTTGCACCAAATGACCGAGGGCCACACAAAAGCTTTGGCTTCTCTGAGGTGAGCACTCTTGCCCCACCACCCCAACACCTGAGCTCCCCTGGGGTAGAGAGGAACCACCCTTACCGCAGCATGCTGGGCACAGCTCTGCATTCATTCCCGTCACTACTGCTCCCTCCTCTCAACTCAACAACCATGCAGGGCCTGTTCCTGGCCCCGGGACAAGGTGATGAACAAAACAAATCCCCTGCTCTCAGAGAGCTTCCACTCCTCATAAATCATCCTCTTTGGTCTTCATAATAGCCTTTGGGGGAGACACTGTAACAGTAAGTGAACAAAGTCTGGACGTGAGGGGCTTTGGAGCTAGGCCTGCCTGTATCCCGAGCTCACACGCTGGCTGTTGATCCTGCAAGGCATGGCTGGGTCCGAGGGGAACAGTCTGAAACAGCTCTGAACTGGGCTAGAGCCAGACTCTGGAGCCTGTCTACCAACTATGAGACAGAAGAATTCCTTAACTCTCAAAGGCTGTCTCCTCATGTAAATTGGAGCAGAAGAGTTGTTGAGAGGATCAAAAGAGTTAATACATGTTGAGAGGATTAAAAGAGTTAACACAGTAGAATTGCTGAGAGGATTAAGAGTTAAAGAACATGTGATATGCTAGGCACCCAGAACAGTGCCCAGTATATCACAACAGCTTCATGATTTTATTCTAGGCAGGCCCCTTCTTCCTTCTGTAAGGGTCCAAGGCTTAATAATAGATCCAAGTACTGCCTCTAAAGGAAAATATTTTACTTTGCCTTTAAAATTACATCTTCTCACGACTTGCCCCCTTTCTGGTTTTCATTTTCAGGTTTTCTTTCCTGTGTCCTTGCATTTTTACAAACAAGTTAGGAACCCTCTTCGTTTAAAAAGCAGGGGGAACACCCACAAACTTCCTTAGCCACCTGAAGCTGACGTTTGCTTCACTACAAAAGTCCTTCAACCGCCGGGGGACACAGCTGTACGCGAGCACCAGAACTGCTGAAAGCAAGAAAGAATCAAAGGCCTTCCAGGCGCTAAAGCCAGCGCCTGTTCTTGGGCCTCATCTACTTTCCCACAGCCCTACTCGCTGCCAGCTAAGCCTTCCTTTTTGAAATTCTCCCATTTCTTATCTCTATCTGTTCCTTTTAGCCATATTAATTCTCTCAATCTTCTCAAAGGTATCTTTCAAGGTTCTGCCTTCAGTATTCTTCTCTGTCTTTGCATCTTTTCTCGCTGGAACCTTAATCATTCTCATAATTCCAGCTAGGTGTGACACCAGCACATTCTGTCCTAAGCTAGTCTACGCCATGTGCGTGCATGCTAGGTCGCTTCAGTTGTGTCCAACTCTGTTACCCCATGGACTGCAGCCCGCCAGGCTCCACTGTCCATGGGATTCTCCAGGCAAGCATACTGAAGTGGGTTACCAGGCCCTCCTCCAGGTGATCTTCCCGACCCAGGGATTGAACCTGTGTCTCTTGGGTCTCCTACATTGGCAGGTGGGTTCGTTACCACTGAGCCACCTGGGAAGCCTGCAGTCAATACCTTGTGACCCTAAAACCAGTTCTCTTGACCTCCATTAATGTTACCACTATCCTGAGGGTCACAAGAGTTGCTGGACAACACTTTTTTCTTAACCTCGGCCCTAATTACATCCAAAGAAGTTCTATCCATCATTTAAGGCCCATTTCAAAAGCTACCCTCCCCAAATGAATGTGTTTTTTCTTGTTTTAAATCTTAGAGCTAGACTTTTCGGAGAAGGCAATGGCACCCCACTCCAGTACTCTTGCCTGGAAAATCCTGGTGGAGCCTGGTAGGCTTCAGTCCATGGGGTCGCTGAGAGTCGGACACGACTGAGCGACTTCACTTTCACTTTTCACTTTCATGCACTGGAGAAGGAAATGGCAACCCACTCCAGTGTTCTCGCCTGGAGAATCCCAGGGACGGGGGAACCTGGTGGGCTGCCAGACGTCTATGGGGTCGCACAGAGTCAGACACGACTGAAGCGACTTAGCAGCAGCAGCAGCAGCTAGACTTCTACTGCTGTTACTAGGCTGCCTGACACCAGTCAACGGTGCCACGCGGCCGCTGCTCTTAGACCTGACTGCCTTAGTGGTGACACTGGTCTGGTCCTTGTGTCCCCTGCCACTCATCACGTGTACGTGGTCTTGTCCGGTAACTCACTGCTCAACACCAGGTTCCGAGAGCAGGGTGATCCAAGCCTGTGCCCTCCCCCAGCCCCATCACAATGCTCCTTGGGCTGCTTCCCAGCTCCACAACCCGGCCCTGAGGTTCCCTCCCTCAGGAAGCGCCTCCACCTCCCTGATGCCAGCCCTCTCTCCCTCGGAGAATGCTCTCTCAACCTCTAGCACAGGTAGTCGCTCCTTTGTGCTCTACTGACTTACAGACATAGCAGGTCCTTCCTGCAGGACCCTAAACATAGGAAAAAAAACAGTGTGGAGCTGGTGAGAGTCACAGCTACCAATGATCACTCAGTTATGTTAACAGCAGCCCAAACCCCAGGACATGAATATAAGAGAGAAATAAAACACAAATGGTTGTAAGCGATTTCAAGTTGTAAAAAATCTCACGAATTTTAGAATAAAGGTCATAAACCAATGACGATGTAGGAGGTATTCCAGATGTGAAAGATAAATTAGACATGGAAAAGTTAACTAACACCAGCTTTTGATGATGAACTCAAAATACTGAATAATAGCTAGAGACCTTTTCAAAAGACCTGCCACATCGTCCACTTCTTCAGAATCCGAAGTAGCTGTTACCACAAAGCCCAACATAGGGTAGTTCTGTCATACTCTGAACTTCAGTCCAACCAAAATTTCCAGTAAACGCAAATTTCATACACATATATGTAGTGCAGTTACATACATACGCCTTTTTTTAAACACATACTTTTGAATGTCCCTTTTTCCTTACCTAGGAAGATATATCCTATATATCTATAACATCATATTTTAAGTGTGTAAAGGCCGTATCTTAAGGTAAGGTATTTAACCCACTAAAACCTTCATCTGTGTCAGATGGCATCCCAGATATGGCAAGCGGGGCATCTGTGCCTTCATGACGTTAGCTGTTCACACTTGTGCCTCTCCTGGATGGTGAGCAATTCAAGAGCAGCAACCACATACTACCTCTCACCCACCTCAATGTCTAGCACAAAGGCACACTTAATCTTCATGAAAAGAATGGGTGAATAATAGATCTAGTTTTTAAAAGCTTCAGTTTGTGAACTATCTTAGGAATAAGTTCTCAAGAAATCATGACTGGTTTTGCTATTAGAAACTCTTTATAACAAATTTTACATAATCAAGTTATTAATAGAATTATGAAAAATCACACATATAAAAGGATAGACAGAAAAAAAAATAACTGGATTCTTTAGTCAATTACCAAATTAAAAAAAAAATACCACAAAAATATCTCTCTTATTTTGGTGGGCAGACCAACCATTTTCTGGCACTGGTGGTGGAGATGCCAGGCAAAAGGGGAACTAGAGGGCAACTGCCGTGTAATATGACCGCCTCTGTACTTTCAAAACTGGATTTATGCTTAATTTCCTCCAGCATGTCAATGAGTCCTGTACCATTTATCAAAGGGGCTGTGGGCAAAGAGACACGCAGACCCTGTGTGTGTCCGTCCATCTGTGAGGGACACGTGTGAGCCAGGGCAGGGACGGCGGCAGACACACAACACAGGCTTCCCTCCAGTGTAGCTTTCTTCTCTATCACAGCAGGGAGAGGGTGAGAGGCACCTTAGTTTCTCAACTACTGCAAGGTCAGAGAGAGGGAAAATTATTTACTGTTCAGCTTTATTAGCTACAGATAATCCAGATCATCAATTACTAGAGCAGGAAAATCAGTGCAACCGTTTTCAGGCTTTTTAGCCATGAAATTATTCCTCCTAAGAATGTATACAGAAGAGCAATACATAAAGCACAGGTCAGGAGAGAGGGGTTTGGGAACCGCCAAGGACCCACACTGAACTCCTAACCCTAAAGTCATCAGAGTGTAGTATTAAAAACCTCTGATCCGTAAAGTAATTAACCTCCAATTAAAATTAAAAAAAAAAAAAAAAACCTCTGATCTATTCAGACCTACTATGATGGCTAATATTTTTAAAAAAAGAAACAAAAACAAAAAACATAAAATAAGTGTTAGCAAAGACATGGAGAAACTGGAACTCCTGCACACTGCTGATGCAGTCCCTGTGGAATATGCTATAAGAGTTCCTCAAAACACTAAAAATAATTACCATATTATCCAGGAATTCCACTTCTGGATATATATCCAAAAGAAGTCTAACACAGGCTTAGAAGCAACACTCTAACATAGCTGCAGACCATGTTCATGGCAGCATCCCCAATAACTGAAAGGTGGGAGCAGCCTAAGAGTCCACTGATGGATGAACGGGCAGACAAAATATGCTACAGACACGCAATGGAATATGACTCCACTAAAAATATCCCGATGCAATATTATTCCTCAAAAAGGAAAGAAATTCTGACACATGCTACAACACAGATGAACCTTTAACGTTTTTAGATGAAATAAAGCAGTCACAAAAGGACAAATACTGAGTGATTTCTCTCATATGAAGAATCTAGAACAGTCGGATTCATAGAGACCAAAAGTAGGACGGCTGCCAGGGGCTGGGGGAGAGATGGGCGATTATTATTTAACGGGCATGTACTTAAATGCCACTGACCTGTACATTTTTTATGTGCATATTTTCAGTTTTATTAGATAAATGCCAAAGCATTTCCCAAACAGTTACACTAATCTATTGATACATTCCCACCAACAACAGGAAACATGAACTTCCTGTTGCCCCATATCCTTACCAACACTTTATCAAATTTTTCCAAGCTGATGTGTGTGTATAGTATTTATTTGTAGTTTTTATTTTTTTAATTAATTTATTTTAATTGTAGGCTAATTACTTTACAATATTGTAGTGGTTTTGTCATATACTGACGTGAATCAGCCACAGGTGTACATGTGTTCCCCATCCTGAACCCCTCTCCCACCTCCCTCCCCATCCCATCCCTCTGGGTCATCCCAGTGCACCCTGTCTCATGCATCAAACCTGGACTGACGATCTGTTTCACATGTGATAATATACATGTTTCAGTGCTATTCTCTCAGATCATCCCACCCTTGCCTTCTCCCACAGAGTCCAAAAGACTGTTCTATACAACTGTGTCTCTTTTGCTGTCTCGCATACAGGGTTGTCGTTACCATCTTTCTAAATTCCATATATATGCGTTAGTATACTGTAGTGGTGTTTTTTTTCTGGCTTACTTCACTCTGTACAATAGGCTCCAGTTTCACCCACCTCATTACAACTGATTCAAATGTATTCTTTTTAATGGCTGAGTAATACTCCATTGTGTATATGTACCACAGCTTTCTTATCCATTCATCTGCTGATGGACATCTAGGTTGCTTCCATGTCCTGGCTATTATAAACAGTGCTGCGATGAACATTGGAGTACACGTGTCTCCTTCAATTCTGGTTTCCTCAGTGTGTATGCCCAGCAGTGGGATTGCTGGGTCATATGGCAGTTTGATTTCCAGTTTTTTAAGGAATCTCCACACTGTTCTCCATAGTGGCTGTACTAGTTTGCATTCCCACCAACAGTGTAAGAGGGTTCCCTTTTCACCACACCCTTTCCAGCACTGATTGCTTGTAGACTTTTGGATAGCAGCCATTCTGCCCGGAGTGAGATGGTACTTCATTGTGGTTTTGATTTGCATTTCTCTGATAATGAGTGATGTTGAGCATCTTTTCACATGTCTGTTAGCCATCTGTATGTCTTCTTTGGAGAAATGTCTGTTTAGTGAACTGTACATTTTTAAAGTAAGTTTTACTTTATGGTTTGTTTTTTTTTTTAACCACATACAACACACAAAAACCTTTAATCCAACATACCTTCATTTTACTGAGAAAAGCAGCAGCAACTAAAGCAAAAATATTATTTATCTAAGATCACATATCTATCCAAAACATAATTCTGTAAAAGGTACTTCTGTCTAGATTACTAACTAAACTTTTCAATGGCTCCTGGTGATCACAAAATAAAAGCTCCTACACATGGCACGCAAGGCCCTCCAGGAAAAGCAAAAATCCTCCTGGATTCTGACTAAATGAGACCCACACCAAGACGCACTAGAATTAAAATCTCAAAAGTTAAAGACAAAGATTAATGTTGTAAAACATTAAAAGCAGCAGGAAAAAACCAACTTGCTACACACAAGGGAATCCCCAATAAGACCAACAGCAGAAACATTGCAGGCCAGAAGGGAGTGGCACAATGTACACAAAGAACTGAAAACAAAAACAAAAACTTCCAACCAAGAACATTCTCCCTGCAAAGCTCAGAGTGAAGGAGTTCATCACTACTAAATCTGTATTACAAGAAACGTTAATGGGACTTTAAGCTGAAAAGAAAGGGCACTAATTAGTAACAAGAACACATATGAAAGAATAAATCTCACTAGGAAGGTAAACATATATAACAAAGGTAATAGATTACTCATTTATAAAGCTGGTATGAATGTTAAAAGACAAAAAAGCAGTTAAAAAAAAAAAACCCCATGATTACTATAATTAGTTAAGGGGTTGTTATTGTTGTTCAGTCACCTAATCGTATCCAACTCTGTGTGACCCCATGGACTGCAACATGCCAGGCCTCCCCGTCCCTCGCCATCTCCCAGAGTTTGCTCAAGTTCATGTCCATCCCATTGGTGATGCCATCCAGTCATCTCATCGTCTGATGCCCTCTTTTCCTTCTGCCCTCAATTTTTCCCAGCATCAGGGACTTTTCCAATGAGTCAGCTGTTCACATCAGATGACCAAAATACTGGAGCTTCAGCTTCAGCATCAGTCCTTCCAACAAGCATTCAAGGTTGATTTCCCTTAAGGTTGACTGGTTTGATCTCTTTGCTGTCCAAGGGACTCTTGGGAGTTTTGTCCAGCACAACAGTTCAAAGGCATCAATTCTTTGGTATTCTTCCTTCTTTACGGTCCAGTTCTCACAACCCTACGTGACCACTGGGAAGACCATGCTGTTTCGCTTCAGCCTTGACTATATGGAGCTTTGTTGGCAGAGTAATGTGTCTGCTTTTCAACACACTGGCTAGGTTTGTCATAGCTTTCCAGCCAAGAAGCAGTTATTTTCTGATTTCATGGCTGCAGTCACCATCTGCAGTGATTTTAGAGCACAAGAAGAGGAAATTTGTCACTACTTCCACCTTTTCCCCTTCCATTTGCAATGCAAATAGATGCCAGATGCCATGATCTTAGCTTTTTTAATATTTAGTTTTAAGCTGGCTCTTTCACTCTCCTCCACTCTCATCAAGAGGCTCTTCAGTTCCTCTTCACTTTCAGCCATTAGAGTGGTATCATCTGCATATCTGAGGTTGCTGATGTTTCTCCTGCCTATCTTGATTCCAGCTTGTAACTCATCCAGTTCAGCATTTCTCATGATGTGCTCAGCATATAGGTTAGACAGGTTGACAGCAGACAGCCCTGTCGTACTCCTTTCTCAATCTTGAACTAATCAGTTGTTTCACACAGTGTTCTAACTGTTGCTTCTTGACCTGCATACAGATTTCTCAGGAGACAGATAAGATGGGCTGGTATTCCCATATCTTTAAGAGCTTTCCACAGTTTATTATGATCCACACAGTCAAAGGCTTTAACACAGTCAATGAAACAGAGGTAGATGTTTTTCTGGAATTCCCTAGCTTTCTCTATGATCTAGCAAATGTTGGCAATTTGGCCTCTGGTTGTTCTTCGTTTTCTAAACCCAGCATGGACATGTGGAAGTTCTTGGTTCACATAATGCTGAAGCCTAGCATGCAAGATTTTAAGCATGACCTTACTAGCAGGAGAGATGAGTGCAATTGTCCAATGGTTAGCACATTCTTCAGTACTACCCTTCTTGGGAATTGGGATAAGAAAAGGTCCAGTCCTGTGGCCACTGCTAGGTCTTCCAGATTTGCTGACATATTGAATGCAACAGCTTGATGGCATCATGCTTTAGGGTTTTGAATAGTTCTACTGGAATAGAATAGCTAAGGGATGCACAAGATAAAAAAGTATGAAACGTGACATCAAACACATAAACCAAGGAGGGTTACTAATGTTGAGCATCAGAATAGAATCAAACTTAAGTTGTTATTAAATCGAATACAGACTGTTACACATACAAGTTACTATATGTTAGTCTGATGGTAACCACAAAGAAAATTAAAGTCAATGCAGGAAATTGAAGATATCTGAAATACATATCAGAATTCATAATCAGAATTCATAAACATTTCTTACAAATCAATTAGGGGAAAATGTACAACACAATAGTAAAATAGGAATGAAATCTAATAAGACATTATATAAGAATATATATGGCCAATAAACATATGAAAAGGGGTTCACCTCATTAGTAAACAGGAAATTCTAATAAAAATACAATGAAATACCACGAAACCCACTAGAATGACTAAAGGAACAACAACATAATCCCACAGAGCAAGGAGGACCTTCACGCCCTGATGGCAGAACTCTAACCTGATATAACCACTTTGGAAAACTGTTCAGCATTATCTGCCGAAGTTGAATATATTCATCTTTTGTAATCCAGCAATTCCACCCAACAGAAACATGCACATATGTGTGTCAAAAGACAGGACCATGGCTGTGGATAGCAGCTGTGCTGTGCGGGTCGGCCCAGGCAGGGATACAATTAGCCTGAGCAGTTCTGCTAAAGCTCGAGCATCACGATGGTCCCTGTTGAGGCGCGAGACCTACTGCTTTACAGAGCTGCTCTGCAACATTAAGAAGCTTGGGGGTGGTTTGTATCCACTTATCAGCACTGTTCATAAGACTGATATTGACGATTCACACCTGGTTTTCAAAATTACATTACTGAAGGTTCTTACTTAGAAAAGAATTTCACATGTCTTGGATGCAAGGAAACCAATCACACTCATTTTTCTCAAATTAATCAATGAATTATTCCCAACTTTCCGAGTGGAAGAGTAGATCACAAAAATAACCGATCCTTTTTCATCTCCCATAGATATATTTTTAATAAATAAGGAGGACTTTCCCTGGCACTTTAACCTGAGTGCCAATAATCTGAATCAACCCACTGAAGACCCATTGAGGACTCTAGTTTTATACGATAGTGACTACAAGACCTTGAGGACAAAAAGTCTGCAACGGGAAAAAAAAAAATGTATTTGACGGCTACGTCCTCAACTCCAACTGACTCCTCTAGCTTTGGTGGAAAGCAGGCTTAGCCAGAGGGAAATATTTTTGGACAAGGATGCTTCAGAGCTATAAAAATAGGCCCAGTAAATAGCACACTTGTCAAAATGCCCAAGTACTCCAGTCACAGGGCCAAGGAAACATGCCAAGCAGAAGTGTGCAGGATTTCTATATTTTTGCAAACATACCACTAGATTTGAAGCCCCTTCTCTGAATTATTACCTGAGTTATCAACTTGTGAGAATTGCAGCAACTGGTCCAGTGAGGGGTTCCATGTGCCTTTACACTACAGGAGGGCAACATTTCGACATTACATTCTCTCTGAAAACCGCTAAGTTTTATGTACCCTCTGCCACAACCAAATTTTGACTTCTCGATACCCAGAGGAAGTGTTCACCCAGAATAAGTACACTGAGTCACTGCTCCCCTGAGGCTGCTGCACCTCTGCATTAAGACCTGCCCTTGGGTTCTCAGGACGTGATCCAGGGAGGAAAAAAACCATAAATCAGTTGCATCTCCCAGAGCTGGCAAGTCTGGGTTCATGATTATCTCTGGTTATGCAATGCCTTGAACTTTGCCATCAATACCAGTTGTGTTCACTTACTTTAACACTCAGAAAAAGGCATTCTGTTGAAGCATTCAAGTACCACCACAGCTGGTTTATACTTAAAACCGTTAAGTTTATTGGTTGGTCTCTTTTTTTAACTTATATTTTTATACTTAAAAAACTATTTCTAAAAAGCCAAAGGAATGTGCCTCCATTTTTAAGTGAGTCTGTTAAATACACAATTTTTTAAAAAATTCAGTAAGCATCTGGGTTTGGTGATGGAGAGAAAGAATAACTTCTCTTCCTGGACTCTCCACACCATCTCCCACAAATTCTGGAAAGGAGATGGGATGGACGGACACATCAGTGGTATCAACCAGCTCTCAATTATATTAAGAATCTCTGAAGGACATTGCCAGAATGGATACTTTCTGAGTAGAGAAGAGAGCTGCAAATCCTAACTATTCTCTAGGAAGATTAATATGGCAATGGTTATTAGGAGGGTTTTTTCCTCTATTAGATTCTGCTGAAATGAACCAATTAAGATGCTTCCTCAACAATTCAGGTATCAATCCTTGTTCTAGGAATTAGAAAGGAAAGAACAGGGGCGGGAGCATTCCTCAGAGCCTTCTGCAGAATGGTGGACATTCTGACAGCAACCCCATCTTCAGAGGTGGCCACAAGGTCAACAGTGGCAACCACAGAGGGAGGAAGCTCTCTGGGAAAGCTGGAGAGAACAAAGAAGTCATGCCAGGGGAGTCTGAGTCTATTATGGGCAGAAACATGGTAGCAGAGTATGGAGATGATCAGCTAAATCTGGAGCTGAAGAAAGGACAAGATGCTAACTGTTGACTCCAGACACCCACAGATCCCCTTGCCCACGGAGGCCACACTTCTCCCCAAAGACAGCAGAGGCCAAAAGGTACGTGTAGAACGGTGGTCATCTCAGCCACAGGAATCTCCAGCCAGCAGAACCGTAAGTGAAAGACCTGAGTTCCAGCCTCAGCTCTGCCGCTGACCCTTGAACCCAGGTGACAGCTCTGCTGGGATGACTATTGTAAGGGCCACAAGAAATGACCGAGACGTTCAAGTGCTCAGAACAGAAAAAAGTGCACAACACACACACACGCACACACATCTGTAGTGTTTTTTAAGTGCCAGGCTCAGATTTAAATGCTCTGTGAGTATGAACTTACTGTATTAACCAAATACGAGTACAGAAAGCACTAAGGTTATCTCTCAACAACCCACACAATTAGTCTTAAAATCTTTAGAATTTTAGAACTCTCCCAAGCTGACTATCAGATCTTTAAGCATTGCTAAAAGAATCTAAAATAAGAGAAGTCCTCACCAGATTAGAGCTGATGGATCTACACCAAATAAAAGCAGCTAACAATTATTAAACAGCTTCCACTGAACACATTAGTACAGTTCTAAGCACTTAGCTCATTTCCTCCCTCAGAACACTAAGAGAAGTAACACTATTTGTTGATAAGGGAAGAAGCGGAGAGAGGTTAAGAGACTCGCTCAAGATCCCCACAGCCAGGAGGAAAAGGGCTGGAACCCAACTCCAGCAGGCACCTTACAGCCTGCTCGCTTTCAGTCACACTCAGCAGAAACCATCACACACTCAGCATATCCTGGAGGAAGATACAGCACAGCGACCAGCAGCATTACCTGCCTGTGGTTCCAGGAGAGCTAGGCAGTGAGGTATGTGCCTAAGGCAGAACTGGGGAGAAGACGGAGGGAGAGGAAATGAAATTAGAAACTCAAGAAAGGGGCAGATAATTGTGAGGTCTATCCAGGATACAGCAGACAAAACCCAAAACCTGACTGAGGTACCATTTCTGCTCCTCAATGTCCAAACATATTCCATGGCATTCATTTTTCTGCCTGTCAGCCCTCCCTCTTCTAGAGTGTTCCCAGCCACACCCCAAGTCCAAAGACTAACATGTCGACAGAAGCTGATTTTACTGTCCCCAATACATCATGGAGATCAGAGAACAGCCCAATTAAGAACCCTGCGACAACACAGAAGTGAGGAAAGAACTTCACAACAAACACACCCCATGCGCCTGAGGACAAAGTTAACACCTGGGAATAAAACTATTCCCTCCATAAAGATGTCTGAGTCCCAAAGGAGAGCTTACAACTTAATGATGGTGCCAGGCTCTTGAGATCTTAAAACTTCTCCTAGGCCCCTGCTCTGCTTTCAAGCAAATTTCAACAGAGACAAATTCACTGAGGCAACAGGGAAAAAGTAAAGCTAAATAACACAAAGCAATTCTGATCATTCTTCTATTCAGCATCAGAAAATTCAGAGTTGGGGGGCAGGAAAAGAGATGGGTGAACCAATGCAGAGCCGAGAGAGGAGACTTCTAACCCACTTGAGTCCTCAGTAATACAACATCAGGGAAACATATATTTGTAGTTTAGAATACGGCTCCCCCAACCCCATCCTGTTTTAACAGCCCAAGGAGTTCTCCCCAGAAAAAATGTGCACTTTTTGCTCTTTAAGAGGGACCAAAAAAAAAAAGTCTTTGGGTGCAAACCCTGCTCCAACCCCCTTCAAGATGCCAATTCTCACTTCCTCAGAGTATGGCATACTAAAAGCAAGGTAAATCAGAAAGCTAAGAAGTCCACTCCTGAAATGTCATTCCCAGAAATCCCACTGGCTGCCCACCGGTAACTAAATGAAAGCCATAAACTCTCTGAGCTCCTTATATGAAAAAAAGGCAATGCAGGAAGCGAAGCTTAAACTCATTCTACAAATTGAAGAAATGCACAGCTAATAACTTTCTTCCTTTTTCCACTTCTTTACAAAGCAAAAAACAACCCATCCCCTACTCAAGGGTCAATTACTGGTGGAAGTTTCTTTGCTGGCCTAAATATCCAGCTGAAGATAAACTGGCAATCAGACCCAAGTAAGAATAATGTGTGAACACACAAAACAAGTTAACCTTACTTAAATATTAACCATGAGTCAGTTGTGTGTGTGTTTTTTTAATTTAAAACAAGCAAAGAACTCTTGGACAAAACAAATATACATATGGTCTGTGCTCTGATCAACTTCATATTATTAAACACAGAACTCACTTGTCTTAAATTGCTTAATTGCTTGAGAAACGTTGTCAGGCTCCCACAAAATCTAGGGTTTGTTTTTTTTTTTTTTTCATCCTACTCAACATGAACTGGAACACATGCCAAAAATGACAAAATTTTAAAGTATTAAAAATGTACATAGAACTACACCTTGATTAAAATTTAAACTACTTCAGAAAGAGTTCTGGAGAATGAAGCTAAATGCAAATTAAGGGCGTAATTTAGGTGTTACTTTGTGCTTATGCTTTTAAAGCTTTACTGAAGAGGATAAAAAATGCCTTCCCTCTTTTCAGAGGTCCCTGAACAAACTGCATTGCCAACTGGCATTCACCTTGAAGATCAAACAAGAAGGGACAGAATCATAACCAACACTCTCCATCTGAATATTACAGTCCTACCGCAGCAGCAAGATCAGAGACGGGAACGCTGTGAGGGGACGACAAAAGGACAAGGGTAAGGCCACAAAGGTAATACCCTCAAGACAGCGAGCATTCGAGTTCCTACTAAAGCCACTGCGCTAAAGGCTTGATGTGTGCTAATCCATTTGATCCCTCCACTCTCCCGGAGGCTGCTCCTACCTCAAAGATTAGTAAAATAAGGCCCAGAAGCACGTTTCCCATATCAGTACAACCAACGTGAGGCAGGCCAGCACAGGCCATCCCAGCTCCCCACAGTGAACTGAATACAATCTACAGTCGAGATGTAGCAACTAAGAAGTCTATGGCACTAAATAAGCAAAACAGATTTACCCAGTATCAAAAGCTGTAGGTCAAGGAGCATAAAGAATGAGGCAACACTGCCTCAAATGGCATGATCTAGGGTAGAGGGCAAAAACAGATCAAAGCCAACCAACTGGGAGAAAGTGGCACAGAGATATTCCTCAGGAAAGGGTGGTTCCCCTCTACAGGATTAAAACTGCCACCCACAGTGACTGAGGCTCTTTTAAACCTTGTTATGTAAGGACAGAATTACTTAAATCTTTGGTCTTTATCAACTTCTTGAATGACAGTTCCATTATATTTCCATTCTGAGGGGTAAACAGCTTTCTTTTTAACACCTTAGGTTTCAAAAGGCACACCTTGGTCCAACTATGCAAGGATGTGATCCACAAATCTGAACTGCGTCAGTGTCAAGCTCCTCCCTTCTTTCTCAGATGAAAGCTCCAACATTATACTTATAATTTAAGGTTCTACCTGTGTGCATTTTTGTACAACATAACACTCTTTTTTGGCCAATAATGGATACAACATTCTAAGAACTGAACAACTTGAATTTGTACAAAAGCTGAAATGACACTTTCAGCTTAGCTTATAATCCTCGTCTACTGATGTCTTGAAGGGACCATCAGCTTTAGTTTCTAACCCATTTCCTGTATTGTTATTGGGAGCTTAAGGCTCTAATCGGAGAAGGCGATGGCACCCCACTCCAGTACTCTTGCCTGGAAAATCCCATGGATGGAGGAGCCTGGTAGGCTGCAGTCCATGGGGTCTCAAAGAGTTTGACTCAACTGAGCTACTTCACTTTCACTTTCCACTTTCATGCATTGGAGAAGAAAATGGCAACCCACCCCAGTGTTCTTGCCTGGAGAATCCCAGGGATGCAGAGCCTGGTGGGCTGCTGTCTATGGGGTCGCACAGAGTCGGATACGACTGAAGCAACTTAGCAGCAGCAGCAAGGCTCTAATATCTTGCTACTAAGATGCTGTTTACAGGTTTTTAAGCAAATATAGTATTTTATACCTGCCCAAGATAAATCTCTCTCTCACGGCACAGGGAGATTTGGGTGGAGCAGGGATATACAAATGCACTCAACCTAAACTTTCTTTTGAGTATCATGTAGTATATAAAGTGTGGAACTTTCAAGGTTAAAGGGACTTACTCCTCCCACCTCACATATAATAAAGATTCCAGAACCCAGCACCAGGCATGTACACGATAAACAGGGTGATCTGAGAAGAAACAGGAGCATCTCAGGGTAAAACATTAATGAAATACAGATTTCAGGAGAAATTGCTCTCAAATTAATATGTTGCAAAAAACCTGCAGTGTAGGAAAGTTTAAGGTATATAGTACTACTAATAAAATATTTTTCTAAAAAGGAAGCACAGAAAACAGACGCTGTAGCTAGAAACAGACACTAAAAAAAAAAAAAAATTAAACTCTATCATGATCACTCCTCCAAGAAAAATTAGATAAATGCTCCCTGCCCACAATACAAGTAGCAAAGGGCTGAAATGCTGAGAATATTATCAGCTAAGCTATGAAAATCAGGGCTACCTGATCTGATCTAGAAAATAACCGTTAAATATCAGTAAGTAAAAATACAAGTATCACAGCGTGTGTGTGTGTGTGTGTGCGCGCGCGCCTGCTCAGTCGTGTCCGACTCTTTGCGACCCCATGGACTGCAGCCCGCCAGGGTCCTCTGTCCATGGGATTCTCCAGGCAAGAATCCTGGAGTGGGCTGCCATTTCCTCCTCCAGGGGATCTTCCCAACCCAGGACCCAGGTAATAACTGCACACCTGACCCTGAATCACAGCTCAGCTGGAACCGGGCCGAGTCCTGCAGATGCAGCGAGATTAGAGGCTTCTTCAGAGCCCTCAGTCGCCCCCTCCCCCAGTCTCCCCAGCGCCAGAGGGCACTGGGTCAAAGACATCTCGTGCAGCTGTTAGTGAAGTCTCAGGGCCTCACAAGCTCCGATTGGGTAACTTTACAAAATGCTACAAAAGTGCTGACTACTATTCTTTTCAGCAAGCAAACACTCGGAGGGGAGAAAGACCATTTAGGAGAGCAGAAAACTGCTCTGACTAACGACTGAAGAATAACTGATAAAATTAAAACTGATCGCAGTCCGGGTCTCGGGAAGCAAACCCCGAAACTGAGGCTCGGCCCAAAGACACTAGACCTTTGGAGGAGTGGAGACCCACAGGCCCAGAAATTTCAAACTACTCGGGGGAGGGTCGGGATGAAGACTCCCGTGGCGCTGGCCTCGGGCCGGACACTCCACTCCGTGTCACGGCCCGCCAGCGCCTTCCTGTCAGGACGGGCAGAGAAACAAGCGGGCAGAGGTGCCCGCGGACGGCCCACCTGGGCAATGCCGGCGCCCATCAGCCCACCGCCGATGACTGTCACGTGCTTGACGAGGATTTTTTTCGCCGAGGCCGCGGCGCTGGAGGAGGAGGACATGGAGCGCACGAACTGCCTGGTTACGAAAGCCATGGAGCAGATGGCGAAGGCAGCGACAGGCACAAGACCTGGCTGAGTAGCAACCTGCACGGAGCCCAAGAAACAGCGGCGACCCGAAGTCAGGGGGCGGAGGTCCAGGCGCCCAGGAGCCCGCGCGCCCTGGGCGTCTCCGTGACGTCATCGACGGCGGGGCGTAGCCTCGCGGCCCGCTTTCCCCATTGGCCGAGGCCCCAGGGACGGCGTTCGAACGTCCGAGCGCGGCGTCCAAGCCCCATTGGGCTGGTTCGGGCAGCCGCCGGCGTCTGGAGAACCCGAAGACCTGAACTCAGTCACCGCCGCCAGGCCAGACGCGGAGGGGCGGTTAGCGCTCGGGTACCGGCCCAGGGCAAGTGTTTCCTCGGAAAAGCCACGGACCCCTTGTAAGGGGAAGTCGGTGGTGTTGCCTTGTTGACTCCTCGCTGTTAGTCCTCGTGTATAATTCGGCGCCGAATAAATACGTGCTATTTTGCAGTGGTGATGGGGGAACCAAAAATGAGCACCTTCCATTCACGTCAGCAAATAACCAAGTCTAGGGAATATTCTAACCCAGTGCGTATTGTTCCTGCTAAAAACGGAAGGAAATAAAGTGCTCACAGCCAAAGCAATGTCTACTGACACATGAGTTTTAATGTAAAAATCAGGCCCACTAAGCGAAAGAGAGATTTAACCTTTAATTGCCCGTTTCAACTTTACATCTTTATCAATGCAGGGAACGAACGTGTGGACAGTTTAGTCAAAGAGCAACCTTTGTAGTGTAACTGATAACAATAGGCCAATTTTCTCGTGTGAGTAATTTTTAGTTACTGTGCCTTAGTAATACAGAATTTTTAAATTTTATTTTTAAATATTTTATAACGATTCGCCAACCCACCATCAAAAGTCGGCCTTTTCCTATTGGAAGTAACTTACATAGTGAATCCCTTGTTCACCATTCCTTTGCTTTCGTCTCATTTCTAATTCTGTAAAAATACGGGACAAGTGCTTGTGTTGAGCACTCCGTTAGGCTTGGGACATTTTTACTGCTGCTGCTGCTGCTAAGTCGCTTCAGTCGTGTCCGACTCTGTGTGACCCCATAGACGGCAGCCCACCAGGCTCCCCCGTCCCTGGGATTCTCCAGGCAAGAACACTGGAGTGTGTTGCCATTTCCTTCTCCAATGCATGAAAGTGAAAAGTGAAAGTGAAGTCGCTCAGTCGTGTCCGACTCTTAACGACCCCGTGGACTGCAGCCCACCAGGCTCCCCCGTCCCTGGGATTCTCCAGGCAAGAACACTGGAGTGGGTTGCCATTTCCTTCTCCAATGCATGAAAGTGGAAAGTGAAAGTGAAGTCGCTCAGTCGTGTCCGACTCTTAACGACCCCGTGGACTGCAGCCCACCAGGCTCCTCCGTCCATGGGATTTTCCAGGCAAGAGTACTGGAGTGGGGTGCCATTGCCTTCTCCGGGGACATTTCTAAGGAGATCATTATTGGCTGAAGACACTGTCACATCCAAATAAAGTCTGTTAAGTGCCATAGAGAAAGAGAGAGAGAGAGAGAGAGAGTGTGTGTGTGTGTGTGTGTGCATATGTTAGTTGCTCAGTTGTGTTGGAATCTTTGCGACCCTACTGACTGTAGCCTACCAGACTCCTCTTGCAAAATCCAACAAGACTAGAATTGGAATGAGTAGATTACCCACTCCAGTGTTCTTGCCTAGAGAATCCCAGGGACGGGGGAGCCTGGTGGGCTGCCGTCCATTGGGTCACACAGAGTCGGACACGACTGAAGCGACTTAGCAGCAGCAGCAGCAGATTACACAGAAAACCTAGTAACTTGAACAGATGAGTTAATTTATGAAGAAAAAAGCATTCCAGGCACAGGAAGCAGCACATGTAAAGGTAGCAATGTAAAAAAAATATTGTCCACACAAAAAGGATGAGGAATTAGATATATTTAGGGGTGAAGCTAGGATGGTAGAATAGGAGGATGCACAGATGATTCTTTCAGTGGATTTTCATTCTTATTTCAAAGTTGTGTTTAATGCTAAGCCAAACATATTGTCATCACCACATATTTTTTTTAATGAGTTTGAATGCTAAGTCACTTCAGTTGTGTCCAACTCTTTGTGATCCTATGGACTGTAGCCCACCAGTCTCCTCTGTCCGTGGAATTCTCCAGGCAATACTGGAGTGGGTTGCCATGCCCTCCTCCAGGGGATCTTCCCGACATGGATGGAATTCATGGATCTCATTAGCAGGCAGTTTCTTTACCACTAGCGCCACCTGGGCGTTTTATTGTGTGTAATGTAAAACATGATGCCTGAGTAATTGGTATGTTTTCAGATCTCTGAAATGGCAACCCACTCCAGTATTCTTGCCTGGAGAATCCCAGGGACAGAGGAGCCTGGTGGGCTGCTGTCTATGGGGTCACACAGAGTCAAACATGACTGACGCGACTTAGCAGCAGATCTCTGATTTCCTTTCCTCGGAAAAGAAAGAACAACCACTACAGTATTTTTCAGCAAATCTGAGGCCGTCTGTATTATGTGAAGAAAGGAGCACTGGAGTGAGCATCAGGAGTCC
Source organism: Bubalus bubalis (assembly GCF_019923935.1). Classification (NCBI taxonomy): domain Eukaryota; kingdom Metazoa; phylum Chordata; class Mammalia; order Artiodactyla; family Bovidae; genus Bubalus; species Bubalus bubalis. The sequence continues at coordinate 92,471,640 of NC_059163.1, forward strand.
TGCTCAGCCCCTGGTGTGGAGTATGATCATCTGCAGACAACCTGGGCTTCAGGCACCTTTCCAGCTGTATCACACTCAGAGTGTAACCCTTATTTACGCTCTTCTGAACCAGGAAGACCACACTGACCTCTATTCCTGCCCAGTCCTGATCAGATGACAGTTACAATAGAATCATTCTTCTTTTTGCCAGAACTGCAATTCTTTTCCTAAGTACAGCCTTGGGCTTCTGGGCACCTGGTAACAGTTTCTGTGGCCCTTGACTTGCACCTTCACACTGTTCTTGGGGTGCTGCTTCATTTCTCTCTGCAGGAAGAGTGGTATACTGGGAAGCATGGCCCTGGTCACTGATTAATTCAGAAACAGCAAAGGAAAGGGTATCCTTTTTTATAGGTAAGGAAACTGAGGCCCAGAGAGGTTCAGAAACTTAACTGAAGCCACACAGCTTAATGAATGGCACCGTGTAATTCAACCCCAAGACAGTCTGTTTTAAGGGCTCATGTTCTTGACCACTATGTTTTTTTCCTCCCTTCATAGCAACCCTGAGGTGACCACTGCTATACAACTCCAAAGGTGAGGAAACTGAGGTTCTGAGTGGTTAAGGCATTTGTTAAATGTCACTCAGATTAATCACTGGCTAGGCTTGGATTTGAATCCATTCTAACATCACTCCTTTCATAATTTCATACTCCTTAGAAAGTGCTGCTGCTGCTAGAGGGGAAAAAAATGGAGTGGGCTCCAGTAACACATATGTATGTCTAGATTTGGTCCTTTAACTGTTACATTAATGCAATCATTAAAGTTAAGCAGATTAATATTTTTAGACCTGCCTGCTAATTAGCCCTGGTACTGTAGGTTTTTCACAGTGATTCCAGTATTTACATCTGAACACTCTATACAGCCATGTGTTTTATGCCATCCTGATTTCTAGCATGTGGACTCGTGCCTCTCAAATGGAAACATCCATTAATAATTTTCTACTGATCACCTCTACTTGGAAACCCCTCAGCTACTTCACTGTAACTTACCAAATTTGAACCTATTATTTTTCTCCTCCCACAATGCTTTTTGCCTCCTCTTGCATTCATCATCTCAGTTCATGATGACCCTGGTCATCCACCAAGAGCGTTTCCCTTCCCCCTCACCACCATGTTGGTTGGTCAAATGTCATCGATTCCACCTCATTGATTCCATCCAGGATTCCTCCCTTTTGTCCCCCTCTGCATTTATTCAAACTGTCTCCCAAGTAAAGGCTGAGCCCATTCCTAACATGCCTTGATGAAACTAATGTCTCTTCCTCCCAGTTAATGTTTCACATTCTTCTCAGACTGATTTCTCAAGTTATAAACTGGATCACTGCACTCCCATCCTTTTAAAAACTACCCACAGGATAATGACCTAACTTCTCAAGTCCTGGCCCCAGTACTCTAAACTCACTTATTTCCTTCTACTCCTTCTCAAATACTTTAAATCCTAGCCACAAAGAACCAAGTTGATTTCCTAGCTTATAAATTGGAAACTATCTGATATAAAGATCCTAATATTTATAAATGAGTTGAAGGGCAAAATATATTTTGACTAACTATACTTCTGAGATTTTCAGAGCCAGGTATTTATTTATTTATTATTTTATTGAAGGGGAGGAAGCAAGGGTAAAACAAGCATTTAACGAGTGCTTAATTTGCCAGGCTCTGTGCCAAGCATGTGACGTGTATCTTCCCATTCAATCTCATCAGTCTAATGTTACTGTTTCATAATGTATATGTTTATTTATACTCATTCATTATATTCATATAATTATATATAATAATACATAATTATACTCATAATGCATATATATATTTCATAATGTATATGTTTCACATACGGGACAACTGAAGCTTAGAGCAGAAAATAACTTGCCTGATGTGTGATAGGGAGAGAGCATAGAGCCAGGTGTTGAGCCCCAGGCTACCCGAGTGCAAAGCTGTTGCTCATAACCGATGTCCTAACCTACTTCATCATGATGGATATGTTACAGCAGAGTAGTGAGGATGATTAGAAGGTTTTCAAGCAGAGAACATTTATAAGGACATTTCAGACAGAAAAGTGTATATGTAGCCTGTAAAGGAACGAAGAATAGAGAGTGGTCTGGAAATACAATGAATGCAGGATGGATAACAAAAGCCCAGGGAACTTTCAGGTGAATGAAGATGAGATTGGAAAGGTAGGCAGGGGCCAGATCAGAGTGGATGTTTTTATGAGAATCATAATCACAGTCATATTCTTTTCAGTTTTTTTTTTGTTTAGAAATAACTGAACTTATAGAAAAGTTTCAAGAATAGTGCAAAGAAACCCATATACCTCTTACCCACATTTGAAAGTGAAAGTGAAGTCGCTCAGTCATGTCCACCTCTTTGCGACCCCATGGACTGTAGCCTACTAGGCTCCTCCATCCATGGAATTTTCCAGGCAAGTGTACTGGAGTGGGTTGCCATTTCCTTCTCCAGGGGATCTTCCCAACCCAGGGATCAAACCCAGGTCTCCCGCATTGCAGGCAGACGCTTTACCATCTGAGCCACCAGGGAAGCCCAACCCACTTTTACCTATTGCTAATATTTTATCAAATTGCTTTATCTTATCAATTGTCTATATCTATTTTTCTATAATAGATATTTTATATACATATGATGAATAATTTCTGAACTGCTTAAAGGTAAGTTACATACATCATGGTCCTTTATAATATTTCAATGCATGTTTCCTAGGGATAGGGTGATTCTCTTATATAACGATAGTAATCAACTTTAGTAAATTTAATATGATACAACATTTCTATCCATTTGGGCACCTGTAATCCAATTTAGTTAATTGACCTACTAATGTCCTTTATAGTTCTTTTTTCTTCTAGTACTTAATCCAGTCTAGAGTCACGTATGGCATGACTCTAGACTGTTTCTGTCTCTCTCTCCCCCTCTTTACAATAACAGCTTTATTGAAGTTTTAATTTGTTTTTATTTTTATGTTGAAGCGCCGGCTTTCCCATAAACATGAGTTTGTATACAAGGAAACCATAGAAAGGACCAAATACCCTTGGAAGATATCTTTCAAAAACTATAATAATCATCAAATCACTACAAGTCTTTGCATTTCAAGTAGGAAGAGGACTGCTAAACAAACTCAGATTGGAAAAAAAGCACAATGAGAACAAATGCTGCCAAGTGGGGTATAATGGGAGAAGAGAGTTTTCAGTGATGGAACTTCCATCTTTAGCATCATGTATTAGAAATGCCAAATTGATATATTTGTTGTGGAAAATTGTCTTTTAAATGAGGCACAACCTAAAGTAAGAAAACTGAGTAATAAATCTGAATAAGAAGGAACTATAAGATATAGGTCATTTAGTAGTAGTCTTTTCATTGTTGCATTAGTAATTTAATTTTAAACATGTTTGAAAAAAATAACCACAATCTTCTAGTCTGTTTGACATTCTAAAATATTTTCTTGGGCTGTTTCGTCAGTATTTGTGCTGTGCTGTGCTCAGTCGTGTCTGACTCTTTGCAACCCTGTGGAATGTAGCCTCTAGGCTCCTCTATCTGTGGACTTTTCCAGGCAAGAATACTGGAGTAAGTTGCTATTTCCTTCTCCAGGGGATCTTCCTGACCCAGGGATTGGACCTGTGTCTCCTGCGTTGGCAAGTGGATTCTTCACCACTGTGGCACTTATACCCCTTGTCAATATTTCTTTGAAATAAAACTACAACTCGAGATGAGCCATCCTTGCAAGACATATTTTACATGATGAATATGCTCATGTGATGTATCTGAGATTTGCTTCATAATAAATCAGTACAGAATGGGGCTGGTGGGAAGTGGGATAGTGTAGATGAAACAAGATTTGAGCTTAACTTCTGTACGTGTTTCAAAATGTCCATAACTTTTTTATGCTTGGAAAAGTCGCTTCCCATTCCCATATATTTCAGGAACACATACAAATGTATTATTTTTACTTATTATACCTCTTGGGATTAATTTGCGTGTTTGGAAAGAGGGAAGAGTTGTTTAATTTTCTAAGTAATTAACCAATTGCCCTTCCCAGGTTGCGCCAGTGGTAATGAAAGCACCTGACAATGCAGGAAACGCAAGAGATGCATCTTTGACCCCGTGGAGAAGGAAACAGCAACCCAGCCGGCATTCTTGCCTGGAAAATTCCATGGACAGAGGAGCCTGGCAAGCTACAGTCCACAGGGTCACAAAGAGTGGACACGACTGAGCAGGCACGCAGCAACAACCAATGGCCCCAGCACTGCTTTTTAAAATATTTTGTTCTTTCATACTGTGATGCCAGAGGAGACTCTTGAAAAGTCTCTTGGATAGCAAAGAGATCAAACCAGTGAATCCTAAAGGAAATCAACCCTGATGTTCATTGAAAGGACTGACACTGAAGCGCCAATACTTTGGCCACCTGATGCAAAGAGCCGGCTCATTGGAAAAGACCCTGACACTAGGAAAGATTGAGGGCAGGAAAAGAAGGGGGCAACAGAGGATGAGATGGTTGGATGGCATCATTGATGCAGTGGGCATGAATTTGAGCAAATTCCAGGAGATGGTGAAGGACAGGTAAGCCTGGTGTGCTGCAGTCCATGAAGTCACAAAGAGTTGGACACGACTGAGTGACTGAACAACAGTGTGATGCCACTTTTATACACTAGAGGATATGCTGTTTTGTTTCATTGATTCGTCTGAAAATTCTGGTGTTAGTACAAAACTGTTTAGTGATTCATTACTTTAAAAGTAGTATCCAGGGACTTCCCGGTGGTCCAGTGGCTAAGCCCCCACACTTCCAATGCAGTGGATACAGATTCCATCCCTGGTCAGGAAATTAGGATCCCGCATGCTGGCTGTGCAGCCAAAATAAAGAGACAATGAAAAAAAGAAAAAAAAAGATAGTATCCACAAAGAAAGAAATCCTTGTGTATATGGTCAAACAATTTTGGACAGAAGTATCAAGATCATTAATTGGGGAAGACAGCCTTTTCAAAAAATAGTGTTGGGGAAATTGTTATCCACATGCACAAAAGTTAGACCCTTACTTACACCAAATACAAAAATCAATTCAAAATGGATCAAAGACCTACACATAAAACCTAAAACTATAATATTCTTAGAAGAAAACAGGGGGAAAGCCTCATGACATTGGATTTGGCAATGATTTCTTGGATATGACACTGAAGACACGGGCAACAAAAGAAAAAATAGACTGCTGCTGCTGCTGCTAAATCGCTTCAGTCGTGTCCGACTGTGTGACCCCACAGACAGAAGACCACCAGGCTCCCCCATCCCTGGGATTCTCCAGGCAAGAACACTGGAGTGGTTTGCCATTTGGACTTTATCAAAATTGAAAAGTTTTGCATCAGTGGTCCTCTGGCCAGAGGTGGAAGAGATGATGGAAACTGAGGATTTTAATAAACAGGGTAACTGTAAATAACGAGGAGGTCTCTGGAGGAAATAAACTGGGTGATAAATCAGAAGTATTTTATCCAATTATGGTATTATAACAAAAACACCATAGACTTGAGATTTTTACAAGTAAATTTATTTCGTATGGTTCTGGAGGCTGTTTAGTCGCTAAGTCATGTCTGACTCTTTTGTGATACTGTGGCCCACCAGGGTCCTCTGTCCATAGGATTTCCCAGGCAAGAATGCTGGAGTGGGTTGCCATTTCCTTCTCTAGGGGATCTTCTGACCCAGGGATCAAACCTGCATCTCCTACATTGATTGGCAGATTCCTTACCACTGAGCCACCCTTCTGGAGGCTAGAAGTCCAAACTCAAGACATCTGCAGATTCGGTGTCTGGTGACAGCCTGCTTCCTGGTTCTTGGACGGCTGTCTCTGCACTGCGTTCTCATATGACACAAGGGACCAGGCAGTTCTTGGGGCTCTTATAAGGACCCTAATCATTCATGAGGGCTCCACTCTCATGACATAATCACCTTCCAAAGATTCTACCTCCAAATACCATCACACTGGGGATCAGATTTCAACTAATGAATTCTTGGCAAGGAACACATACATTTAGTCTATCCATTTCCATCAGTTTCCATCATCTCTTCCACCTCTGGCCAGAGGACCACTGATGCAAAACTTTTCAATTTTGATGAAGTCCAAATAGCAGAGAGTTCTCAGGAAAGGCCACTTTAGATTGGACTTTAGTGGAAGTCGTGCCTGAGGAGGTGACCTCTGAGCTGTAACCTGTAGGAGGAAGACTGGGCCATGGAAAAAGACTGGCAGTGGGCTCATCTAGAGGAAAAATCCATAGGGTGGGGTATTTTAAAAACTCGTTTTCCTGAGCTAAGAAGTGTAATTGAGATAAGCACTTGATACTTTGCCACCATGGGCTTATACAGATTCATCCATCCTTCAAATCATGCAGGATTTTGATGTGGGAAATAAGAAACGTGGGCTTTAAGACAGCCCTGAGAGTAACTGTGTAAAAGAGAGCATATTTTAAAAGAATTATCCTCCTGCCTGGAGATCATGCTTATATGTGGCCATCTCTCTCTCTTTCTGGAGGTCTGTTCCCTCTTCCACTTCCTAACTTGACATCTGGTAAGAGAGAATTTTGCTTAGCAACTGAAATAAAACCCCAAAAACCCAGAAGTGACACTATCTTAGTTAAAATTAAAAGTTTAATAAAAACATCAAAAATCATGTTCAAGATGAGGACTAAAAGTAGGTATCAGGCAGAATTATAAAACAAAATACTATTCTTTTTACACTTCAAGTAAATCATAAAATACAAAATCGTAAAACATCAACACACGGGAGGAAAGCACTAACAGTCTTTGCAGTGATTTGCCATAAACAGATGTTTTTAAAGTGCTACAGTTTAAGGCATTATGTTTTAAAGTTTAATAAACATCTTATTTCAACATACTCTCACAGAAGAGTTTTTTTTCTCAAATTAGCTGCAAAGTGTCTAGGGAATACTGAAAATGTATTTATAAATTGAGGAGTAATAAATTTGCTAATGCAGAGTTAATAGTGCAATTCCAAAGCATATGCAATTCCAAATGAGGAACAAACTGCCCTGCTCACGACGCAGGGTAACCCACACCATCCATCCAAAATCTGCACAACAAACTCTCCATTCATTCACAGTGCCTAGGTGTTTCATTCATTAGGTTTTCTATTTTAATTAACAAAAAATGCTCAAAGCACCTAAAGATTGGCCTGTATGTCATTTATCCATGTTGAAAATGCAGAGAGATAGGCTGCTATGGGATCTAGTGGAGGAAGTACCAAGAAGTGGTACAGGAAGAACTCTCCTGTTATAAACTGGTAGGTTTGAAACAAACAGTGGTACTTCTTATTAATAACTACAGGAAGTCCTTAGCTTCTCTAAGCTTGAGCTTCATAGCTACAAAATATCATCCTGTGACTGGACAGTCTGTAAGAATTACATAAGTATTCAACTGAAGCATAAAGTATGTTGCCAGAATGAGGAAGGCTCAAAAAGAACAGCTGCTCATATTATATCACAATTCCTTCTATATACGGAATACAATGGGAGAATAAAGGAAAGGCCTGGCCACTTTTGGGGCATGTTCTCTGTGGATAGGTCTGCTCTTCATTGTCTAGGACTGCTCAGACATTTATCATCCTGGCTTTGTGGCAGCAAAAAAGGCCAGTAGCACCCCCATGATTGTGATAACGAAAAACACACCCCCATATTTCCAAACACCTCCTGAAAGAGGGCGTTACCTTTTTCGAGAACTGCTCTTTCAGAAGGAGCTTATTTATTAAGAAACAATTTAGTTATCTTAATAAGCAAAAGAATGCCTTCCTGTCTTTGCGAGTCTTCAAGGATGAGATAATGTTAGGCCTAGTGGCAGGAAGGAAGAACAGGAAAGGAACGTGCAGTACAGCTCAACTCCTTCCCTTATAAATCCCAGTATCAAAATTCCTGAGCTCACTATTCAGGGCTCAAGTTAAAAGCTAGAGCTACATCCTTGTGGGTAAAGACAGCAGAAAGGAATCCTGCCATGAAGCCACTTCTTCATCTAGGCTCACTGTTGATGTAGTTGAAATAGAAGGCAGACACATACATTCAGACCATATCCATTCCTCAACATACTGAACAAGGGTTCTCTTCATCCTATGTCTACAAAAAGTAAAAACTAAAATCGTAAAAGGGTAATGATAACAAGTCCCCTAAAACTGACATAAAACTCTGTTCCAAGATAAGTTCTAATTCATTGTCACTCAAGCCCACATCCTTCTCTGATGAAGTATTAAAGTCTGAACACCACTATCATGTTGCCATGGGTCTTAAACAGGTAGGTCTTCCTTCTCCCGGATTTGTTCTCCAGAACTTAACAGCATCTTAGTGATGTCAGTAAAGATATGGGGCATTTGACCATCGTTCAAGCCGAGATGAGTGTCTGTAGTAGCTCAGTGGTCAAGAATCTGCCTGTAATGCAGGAGCCACAGGAGACCCAGGTTTGATCCGTGGGTCTGGACGATCCCCTGGAGAAGGGAATGGCAACCCATTCCAGTATTCTTGTCTGGAGAATTGCATGGACACAGGAGCCTGGTGGGCAGTCCATAGGATCACAGAGTTGGAGACCACTGAAGTGACTTAGCATGCACACATGCATGCCAAGATATGAGGCAGGTTTTTTTATCACTGCCCTCCATGTGGAAAGACTGAGGCACTGAGAGATGAGATGAAATGCCCACTGGTGGAGCCCACTGGGCATAAAAATCTGTATCGCCTACTTCCTCATCCACTACATTCGTCGCAATCCCCCAAGTCACATGCATTATTGAAATGGCTGAAGTTTCCTGCAGAGGAACCCCCCCCTCAAAAGGAAAAGTCCCACATGTTCTACCTCTTTTCAATCTCTCTCTGATCTGAGCCCAACCTAGATTTTCAGAGTTGCCAGATCCACTGTCAATTACAGAAGGAAGACTCTGTTTAGAAGGATGTGTATTTACATTCTCTGCACCATCTCTTCATGGAGATGTTCTTTATCTCTTTGAAATGATTATATTAAATGGATGTGGGGCTAAAGTTAGACCATATTTCCCAGTCAGGATTGGCTTTGAATCCTTAGGCAAAACAAACGTGAAACTCTGCATTAGGCTCACGAACATCAGGAACAACTCCATCTTTGCCAGCTGCTCTCCCATACACACCCGCTTCCCTAAAAATAAGACCAGAAAAAAGGGATTACAAGAGCACTCCTTTTCCTACCTCAAAAGGGATACATTTATACAAAAACTCTAAATTGAGTGTTTTAAAGGCAGACACAGAGAGGTTTGAAATAAAACTGCCACATATACCCCAGGGCTTCCCAGAGTCTACCAGAATTTTTACCAAGTTCACATTTTAGCTGACTCCTCACAAAAATCTATGCTCATCCTAGATAGAAACTGGAGATTGACCCAACAAGGCGAGCTACCTCGTCTCCTCCATACCTACTTATCTCTTTCCCTGCTCTTATCTGGAAGATTGAAGAGAAAAGACATCACATGAGAATCTCCGGAGCATTCCTTTTCTATAGAAAGAAGCCTCCTTGCCCTCATCTAGGGACCTAAAAGAGTAACTGCTGAGATCAAAGATCCCATCCTCTTACCCACCATTCAGGCAGGTTGAAAGCTGCTCTTAACTCTAATAGGTCTCTGGGACTTCAACAATCACTTGGACAATGCAAAAAGGAAGATTTCTAGTCACATTTAATGATTTAAAATCAACTGCTTTCATTTTTTTAAATATGAAATGAACATAGTGGAGATGCATTATCTAAATTATTTCTCTCATATATTGGCTTGTCAAGAAAGACACATTTTTAAAACAATATCATGAAATAATAAAAGATTCTTCCAGTTCTACTTCTTTCTTAATTATACCATTAAGAAAATAAAAGTTTAACTGACCTATCCCAAAAGGAATAAACGTTTCCTTTTTCATAAGTTGTCCTTGATCATCCAGAAATCGATCAGGGTAGAAATCATTTGGTTTCTCCCAGATGGCTGGGTCTCTGTGTACTGACCATAGGTTGGGTAATATTATTGTGCCTTTAGGAATGGTAAATCCTTGGAGCACTAAAACAGAACAAAACCACAGAATCATTCAACATGCTTTTACTAATAGCTCTCAGTAAACATCACTGTTTGAAAAAAAAAAAAAAAAGAGCTAGTTATGTATCTAGGTTCTTAAGCTGCTGAGAGTAAACTTTCAGGTACTTTGAGGGCAGGGAAAAGACCTTATTAACTGTCATCGTCTCCACATGATCCCTAGACCCAGCCTAAGACAGAGCACAGGAGCTGCTCTGATGCATGCTGAGTTAATAAATCCAATCAAACCATTAAAAATTATAATTAAGAGAAACATTAAAATAGAAATCATGTGGCATGTCAAGTAAACTGTTCCAAAAAATTATAAACTCCTCCCTGGTGGCTCAGTGGTAAAGAACCCACCTGCCAATGCACGAGACACAGGTTCAATCCCTGGGTTGGGAAGATCCCCTGGAAGAGGGCATGGCAACCCACTCCTGTATTCTTGACTGGAGAATCCCATGGACAAAGGAGCCTGGCAGCCACACTCCATGGTGTCACAAAGAGTCGGACATAACTTAGAAACTAAACTCAGATGGTAAAGAATTCGCCCGCAATGCAGGAGACCTGTGTTTGATCCCTGGGTTGGGAAGATCCCCTGGAGAAGGGAACAGCTACCCACTCCATTCTTGTCTGGAGAATCCCATGGACAGAGGAGCCTGGCAGGCTACAGTCCACGGAGTCGCAAAGAGTTGGACATGACTTAAGCGACTTTCACTTCTCTTCACTTCAGACAACAAAAATTCTTATATATAATTTACAGCTCACAGAGTCTTTTATGTCCACACAATAATGCAACGAAGAGGGTAAACTAAAGGGATATAACAGGACGTCAGCACTGGCTCTCACCAGCCGACAAGATCATATGTACTTTAAACAATGCCCCAAAGATGCCGCACATACTTCGTATCTAATTTCCACCCAACTGGTGAGTGATCCAATGTCATTGATAAGTGATTGCCTCCTACAATTGTCTTATAAGTAGATGTAAGGCCATTTCATCACAGGCTGTCTCCAGAGGACAACTCCTGGCTATGAGGGACATTTACAGTCTGAGAGCCTATATGTCACTGTAGCTGAGAGGCTGAAACATGTGCCCTCGGAATCAGAGGGGCTCTTCTAATTCTTCACCATTTGTGCTTCAGCTGCAGAACTGTTAAAAACGATGCAGGATAATTCCCAGTTGAACTCCTTAATTCCCAATTTAGGCTAGCTCTTTGGAACCTCCAAGAACAGGAGGACTGAGAGGGACCTTTGTTAACTATTGTATCTGCCAATACAGCCACCTGAAAGGGCAGCAGAATTTGCCTGACCAGTGTACATGAGCATGCTCTGAAGCCGAGAGAGCTGTTTACCAGCCAGCCAGTGTTGGAATGCCAGCCAGTACAGCAAACAGGGGCAGCGAGGCTGAAGCATCCCCTGGACATTTGATTATCCATGACCATGACAAACCCCCGCTGCACCCTCACCTCAGGTCCTCTGGGTGAAGGGGCTGGGTTCCCCTCAAGGGCATTCCAAGGAGGAAGGCCCTGGACTTGCCTGTTTTCTCTGAGGTCATGTGAGGGATGGAGAGCGGCACCACAGTGCTCAGCCTCTGCACCTCCATGATGGTGGCTTCTGTGTAGGGCATCTGCGCCTTGTCAGTGAGGGAGGGGGCGCGGTCAGCACCAATGACCCTTGCAATTTCTTCATGAACCTTTTCTATACAAAAAAAAAAAAAAAAAAAAAAAGGAAAGCAGAATCCAAAGGATAAGCCAGGAGAGACTGCCCTCCCATGCACACTTCCCATCACCACACCTGCACAGCTGGGAAGTCGGCAGTAGAAGCTGACTTAGTCTCCGTGAAATGAAGCACTGGTCAGATATCCCAGTAGAGGCAGCTGGTCCCAGGGACTCTGTACCAGCCTGGGACTCTTAATGGAGCATGGCAGAGCAGACAGAGGGGCCAAGGGGAAGGTGCACTGGATTCAGGACCAGTCTGAATCACTCTCTCGTATCAGCTTAGAACTGGCTCTCTAAACTTTTACCTGTGATGACGTGTGACAGCTCAACATGACCCCCAGTGACCCCACCTCTTGGTGGTCACATCTTTGTGCTGTCCCCTCCCACTTTATACCAAACTGGTCTCTGTGATCAACAGAATATGGAGACGTAATGGTATGACCATTCTGAGCTTGGGTTAGAGTTGACCACCATGGCTTTTGTCTGGACCACTCACTCTCGGGTCATTCACTCTGGGAGAAGCTGGCAGCCAAGTCAAGGTCTGAAGGGCAAGGCCTGCCAGCAGTCATGTGGGTGAACCATCTTGCTAGAGGATCCTCCAGTCTTAGTCAAGTCTACAGGTATTTGTCACCCCGGCCAACATCATGATTATAATTTCATAAGAAATCCTATGCAGAACATCTGGGCTAAGCTGCTCCAAATTCCTGATCCTCAGAATCTATGTGACATAATAAATGGTTGTTCTTTTAAGATGCTAAATTTTGGGATAATCTGCTACTCATCAATAGTTAATGAATGTGGGTAGGCAAAATCCCATCTGTAGTAGGCAGACAATGGTCCCCCAAGATGTTCATAATCCCTTAGAACCTGTGAATATGCTATCTTATATGGTAAAGGGACTTGGATTAAATGAAGGACCTTGAGCTGGGGCAATCATGCTGGATGTTTTCGGTGTGCACAGTCTAATTACATGGGTTTTAAAATTGGAGAACTTTTCCCAGTTGAGTTTAGAATCAGAGGGAGATACGACTACGAAAAAATGGCCAGAGAGATACAAGATTGCTGGCTTCAAAATGGGAGCAAGGGGGCCACCAGCCAAAGAAGCTGGAAATGGCAAGGAGATGGATTCTCCTCCAGAGTGTCCAGCAAGGCATGCAGCCCTGCCAATGTCTTGATTTTAGCTCACTGAGACAGTGTCATACTTCTAAGGTACAGAACTCTAAGATAACAAATTTGTGTTAAGTCACTAAGTGTGTGGTTATTTGTTGCAGGAGCAATGAATACACTTCTTCCCCCTGTCCTTCCACTGTGAACTTCCACTGATATTCACTACCTACTGGTATTGATGTGGTGGAACTAGCTCTGTGACCTTGCAAAAACCACAGAACTCTGGGCCTCTGGTCTCACTTTCAAAAAAGATGGATGGGTTCAGATGATTATGATTCAACTCTAAAAGAGTCTTCTCTAAAGTTCTTTCTTCATCCTAGATTTCACACAGAATCAGACCTGTAGAGATTTAGAGCAGATGCATGCAAGCTGTGGCCTTTGTGCCACTGTCTAGAATCTTGGAGTTTCACTGTTAACACCTTACCAATTCCCTATGAGATGCAAGCATTTCCATTTTGTTTTCCAGCCTGAAGACGTGGCTTATTGATAGGAGCCACAGGATCACCAAGGTTGTTGATCCTGATTTAAATATCCTGGTTTTGCCATGAATAAAGGAAACATCTGTTTATTACCTTGAATGTTGGGGTGCAGTGACATATACAGGAGGCACCAAAGCAAAGAGTTAGTTGTGGTATCAGTGCCAGCAATGAAGAGATCGCCAATGATATAAAATAAGTAATCTTCATCAAAACCACTATTGCTATTATTTTTCTTCTCCTCCTCCACATGGAGAAGATACATGTCTATGAAGTCCTGAGGGTTCTCTACATCCAAAGACTCTCGATGGTCTTTGATGATTTTTTTAAGGAAAATGGTTAAATCCTTTTCAATCTGTCTTAATTCCTTAAATGGTCCAAAAGGAAGGTAATAAAGCCAGGAGCATATGTTGACCAGGAGGAGCTGGGTGTTCAGACAAACTTCTAAGGCTCGTGACATAAAATCAAGCATTTTCTTAAATTCACTATTGGTGTAATCAAAGCGCCGACCAAAGCACAAAGAGCAAATGATGTTAGAGACGGCGTTGTTGACAATGGGGAAAGGATTGAAAGGGGCATCTCCGTGCTTTTGCATTTCCTCTTTCACATATTTGAACTCCTCAATAATCTTGGGCTCCAAGCTAAGCTTTCCCAAGCCAAAATGACGAAGAGTTGAATGAGAGAACTTCCTCTGTTGTCTCCAGACTGGACCATAATGTGCAAATACAATCCCTGCAAAAAGAAACCAAGTAAAGAAGGTGAGAGACAGCAAAGCTTGATTATTAATACTGAAGAGGACCAACCATGAAGTGGACTTGTATTTCTCAAGTCACTTGTGCAAAGCCCATATACATATAGATAAGGACCACCAGCCAAGAAGAACGACTGGCAAAATTTAGTTATCCAGGTAGTGTATGTTTCTAATAACAAAAATTATATCTAATTTCACTAGAAAACTTTGCTAAAAAGCTTATTATTATAATTCTGGGTGAAATACGAGAAAACAAGATTCGATTTCTAGAGTTACCTAAATTTCAAAATCTTATTTTCTTAAAGTGAACCCAGACTTAGAAAATATCTCAAGCTGCTGCTGCTGAGTCGCTTCAGTCATGTTCGACTCTGTGCGACCCCATAGACGGCAGCCCACCAGGCTCCCCCGTCCCTGGGATTCTCTAGGCAAGAACACTGGAGTGGGTTGCCATTTCCTTCTCCAATATCTCAAGCTAGGTACACACATATTCTAAATATTATGAACAGAAGAAGCACAGTAACAGAGCACACATGAGGGCAGGGATAATATCTGAGTTTGCTCATCATTAAAGTCCAAACTTCTGACATAGTGCTACATACAGAGGAGGAGCTTGTTAAGTATGCGCTGAATACATCAATGACCCAACTGAATTAGAACAGTGCTCACCAAAGCTTGGATCAAAGAACGGGCAAGTAATCTAAAATGTCTGTTGTTGCAAACAGCCCTAAAAGCCTCCGAACTCTAGGACATTCACAACCACAGCTTATTTGATTCTCACTTATGTTATAATCTTTCACCATCAACCCCAACAGAATTGCTCTCAGATGTTGTATCAAATTGTTCTCAAATATTCCTTGCTTCCTGTCACTTATTTCATCCTCCTCTTTTCCGTGGTGTGCTTTATTGTTTCAGCCAGCTCTCCTCCTTCCTTCCCATTTTTCATCTACTTCATTCCTGCTACCTTCAAGGACATGCTTCATTCACTTAACGAATATTTCTGAATGCCTACTATGTACCAGACACTGGGATGCTGTGAATACAGCTGAGAATGAAATAAAGACCTCTCTCAGTGGTCTGTCTATGTAAAAGGATTCTCAATTAAAAAAACAGTCATATGGTCTGTTTTGAATGATTTATCAGGTTCATTTTCCTGCCTGGAATCTTCCACACATCTGCTCAAATACGATCTTCTTTCTAGGCCTTTTGTTTAGGTGTTTCATGACTTCCATTTGTCATCATCTACAAATTTTTCTAGGGGCTTCCCAGGTGGTGCTAGTGGTAAAGAACCTGCCTGCCAATGCAGGAGACGTAATGAGACACGGGTTTGATCCCTGGGTAGGGAAGATCCCCTGCAGGAGGGCAGGGCAGCCCACTCCAATATTCTTGCCTGGAGAATCTCAAGGACAGAGGAGCCTGGCAGGCTACAGTCCACGGGGTCAAAAAGAATTGAACGCAACTGAAGTGTTGCAGCGCACCGTAGAAATCTTTTTGGACCCTCCTGTGTTGAACCCATTTCCCTGGAATCTATGTCTTTTTCTTCTTTCACTACTGAATTTTGTTGAAGCCTATCCTCTAGTAGTTTCCTGGGAAAGGATACATCAGAGACAGATTTTCTAACGATTTTCAGCACATGTATTAATTGTACCTTTCCCCCTCCATCAGAATTTTGAAAACATTGCTAACAGTATGTTGATGTGTCCTAAAATACACATACCTTCAATGTGACTGCTGCTGCTAAGTCGATTCAGTCGAGTCCGACTCTGTGCGACCCCAGAGACGGCAGCCCACCAGGCTCCCCCGTCCCTGGGATTCTCCAGGCAAGAACACTGGAGTGGGTTGCCATTTCCTTCTCCAATGCATGAAAGTGAAAAGGGAAAGCGAAGTCGCTCAGTCATGTCCGACTGTAGCGACCCCATGGACTGCAGCCCACCAGGCTCCTTCGTCCATGGGATTTTCCAGGCAAGAGTACTGGAGTGGGGTGCCATTGCCATACTGCCAAACTCCTCTCCAAAGTGGAGAAAACCCCAAAAGTGTGCCTACCAGAAGTATATTAATGATCTCTTGTCAAATAGTTGCCATCATTTGGCAGTTATCGACATTTTATTTTTGCCAATCAGAGGGCTGAAATGTATCTCATCTGATTTTTATCTGCATGTCCCTGACTGTTACAGTGAGTTGGAACAGCTTCTCATATGGCTTTTGCCCAAGTTTCCTATTCTGTGATTTGTGCTTATAAACTGTGCAATTTTCTTCTTATACATTCTACATGCAAAGCAGATACTGTCTTTCATCACATGAATTGCTTTTTTTCATGTTTTCATGCTACTACTTGATAAACAAGTTTTAAATATGAAGGTAGTTGCATTTACCAATCTTTTCTTAGTGGTTTGTGCTGTGTATCTTATTTTAAAAATCTTTTCCTACCACAGGTTCATAAATACAACTATTTTCTTGTAAAATTAAAACATTTTGCTTTTTGACATTTAAGTCTCTATAGCCTACCTGGAGTTTATACTTATGTTAGGTATTCCTGGAGAAGGCAATGGCACCCCACTCCGGTACTCTTGCCTGGAAAATCCCATGGATGGAGGAGCCTGGTAGGCTGCAGTCCATGGGGTCGAGAAGAGTCGGACACGACTGAGCGACTTCACTTTCAGTTTTCACTTTCATGCATTGGAGAAGGAAATGGCAACCCACTCCAGTGTTCTTGCCTGGAGAATCCCAGGGACGGGGGAGCCCGGTGGGCTGCCATGGGGTCGCACAGAGTCGGACACGACTGAAGCGACTTAGCAGCAGCAGCAGTAGGTATTCCTACTTGTTGTGAAGAAGGAATCCACTTTACCCCCTATTCTGATAATCTGTTATTCAAGCACCATTAATGGAACAGCTTCTCCTTTTCCCTACTGATCTACACCACTTCCTCTGTCATACATTTGCTGTATGCTGGCAGCTCCATTTACAGGTTTTCTAGTCTGCTTTCTTGTATATTGATGCCGTTGTTTAGTTGCTAAGTTGTGTCCAACTCTTTGGGACCCCATGGACTGTAGCCTGCTAGGCTTCTCTGTCCATGGGATTCCCCAGGCAAGAATACTGGAGTGTATTGCCATTTCCTTCTGCAGGGGATCTTCCCGACCCACATTTCCTGCATTAGCATGCCGATTCTTTATCACTGAGCCACCAGGGTAGCCCACTAATTTTCAGACCTTTATCCTAATAAAGGGTAGTGAAGGCGCTACAAGGGTTTCCCAGGTGGCTCAGTGTACAGAATCTGCATGCCAGTGCAGGACACACCCCTGGCTTGGGAAGATCCCCTGGAGAGGGGAATGGCTACCCACTGCAGTATTCTTGCGTGGGGAATCTCATGGACAGAGGAGCCTTGGGCTACAGTCCATGGAGTTGCAACGAGTCTGACACTATCGAGAGACTAACACTTTCACTTTTCAAGGCTCTACAGTCGCCTTTGAGATCCACTTTAGCTGCGGTCCACAAGTATTGTTTGCATGTCTTTTCAATACATTTGAAGTATAAAGTTTTTCTTCTGTTACGATTCTCTTTTGCCACCTAGGTTAACTGGCTTTTGCTGATTTTTTACATCAATGAGGCTTTTTAGTCTAGAATGTGATCAATTTTAATAAATCTCCAAATAAAGTAGGGAAGAATTTTTATATAAGCAATTGTTGGGTATGCTGCTGCTGCTAAGTCGCTTCAGTCGTGTCTGACTCTGTGCGACCCCATAGACAGTAGCCCACCAGGCTTCCCCGTCCCTGGGATTCTCCAGGCAAGAACACTGGAGTGGGTTGCCATTCCTTCTCCAATTGTTGGGTATAAGGTCCTCTTTTTTCGAAATTTTAAAAAAACTTTTAATTTTATATTGGAGTATAGCCAATGAACAATGTTGTGATAATTTCAGGTGAACAGCCAAAGGGACTCAGCCATACATATACATGCATCCAATACAATTGAAATTTAGCACTGTAAAATTGTCACTTTGAAACTAAAGAAGAAACAGAAAAGATAGTGATTTTTGCATATTGTTACATGACCTTATTAAATCTTTTTTTCATATGAAGGATGAGAGCACTAAAAAATGATCCACTACAGGTGATAAATACACTAAGCCTGCCACTGTAAGGTCCTTTCCAACAAAGAAAGCTAGATAACTGTTAGAATCAAATCTTCTTTATCCTTACCAAATTTTTATCTGCCTGATCTCTCAACTATTCAAATACTTTTGTTAAAATATTTTGCTCTAATGGTACTTGTCAATTTCTTTATGCAATTATGTAAGTTTTTGTTGTGTGTGTGTATATATATATATTTTTTTAATAATTAAAATACACAAAAATTTTAAGTATCTATGTTGTATATGCCAGACAACATTGTCAGCTACATTCAAATTTAGAAATATTTTATCTTCCTGGTTTAAAAAAAAGGGTTCCTGTTATCATCATGTAATGCATTCCTTATTCTTTCTTTCTTTCGTTTCGGGGCTGCACTGGGTCTTCGTTGCTGCGCTCCGGCTGTCTCTAGTTGCGGCGAGTGGGGGCTGCTCTCTAGGTGGAGTGCACAGGCTTCTCATCGTGGTAGATTTTCGTCTTGCATGGCACAAGGTCATATCTCTCTGCCCTCATTCCCCTCTCTACTTCAAATCACTGGCTGACCAAGAGGTCACTAAAATCCAAAGCTCTTCAAAAGCTTCTATTTTCTGCAGGGAAGGTGGTGGTGATAAGGAACTGGTCTAACTACAGTTTATATGCACTTCTAGCAATTGCTGTTTTCAGCTCTCTGGCTCATCCCTATCTCCTGCAATCACTGGTACCTCCGATTCCTGAGCCTTTCTGGGATTCCTTAGGAAGAACTGTACCACACTCCATTAGCACCTCCCCCTGCAGAAACCTAAGGGTGGTCACCCACCATTCTCTGAAGTCATTTGCCAATCCTGTCTCCGTTTTCTGTCTTCAGATGTTGTGGTACAGGGTTATAGGAACATTTCATCATGGATGGGGTAGGTGCTTCTGTGAAAAGTTCCTCTGGTGTAGTGTGTGATTTTTCAAGAAGGAATAAAAATTTATTAACTACCCCTGAAACTAGACTCTCTTTGTTTACTAAACCCCCATGAACTATTTTCTAGGGAACCACAGCTTAGTCACACTTCCTGTCTTGAGCCCAACCTTTACTGCTGTCAGCAGTCAGAGGCTGTGTTATTGGGCTCCCTTCTCTTTCCTTGGAAAGATATGGTCTCTCACTTAACTTCAGGATTGTATCCTAATTTTAACTGCCATCTAATTTAAGATGTCACATTGTCACATATGACATCTCTGGTCTGTCTTATTTCTCAAGGGATTTTATTTTTTGTTAGGTCTTCAGTCTGTGTCACCTACTCATCTTTCAAACTCTCACCTTTAAACTTATCTTTAAATCCATACATTTGGATTTTAGAAACATTTTATCTAGCAAAATG
The DNA here is from genome assembly GCF_019923935.1 of Bubalus bubalis. NCBI lineage: Eukaryota > Metazoa > Chordata > Mammalia > Artiodactyla > Bovidae > Bubalus > Bubalus bubalis. The sequence goes on from NC_059163.1 coordinate 92,491,314, forward strand.
CCCTCTATTAGTTTTTCCAATATTTATTTAGGGTCCCCTATGTACCAGCTACTAAGGGCATATGGATTTAAAAGACACAGTCGCTGTTCTCGAGATGCTTTCAGTTTTTTGAGGAACTGGATAAATCAACAACTCTACTGTTCTATGCTGGACTCTACTGAAGTTGCATAGCATATTGAAATGTTGTATGGTGGGTTGCACTAAAGTTGCATAAGTGGTATGTATGGTATTGAGTTGTTGCATTGTTGGGCTGTATAGGATTGAACGCTTGTATGCTGGACTATACCGAATGTTCCATTGTTGGGATACATTGTATTAAATGCTGTATGTTGGAGGCTATTGAGGTTTCAGTGTAGGCGGGGGAAAGAGCATCCTGTCAGCTGAGTGAAAGCAGTACTTCTCAGAGAGGACATCTGGGTGATACTTCATTTGTAAATAAGGATGTATATGAAGGCACATTTTAGAAAAATAAAGAACTTGGGGAAAGTTAAAAAGGGGCTGGTTTATCTTTAGGGAAAAATTCAGGTTTAGATAAGGTGGGGAAAAGGAGGGAACCCTCTCAAGAGAGGCTGGTCCTTGGGCATTGGGTATTGACAGCAACTTGACAGATATGAGGACTTCCCCAGTAGCTCAGATGGTAAAGAATCTGCCTCACATGCAGGAGACCTGGGTTTGATCCCTGGGTCAGGAAGATCCCCTGGAGTAGGAAATGGCAACCCACTCCAGTATCCTTACCTGGAGAATTCCAGGGACAGAGGAGCCTGGCAGGCTACAGTCCATGGGGTTGCAAAAGTCGGACACAACTGAGAGACTAACACTTTCACTTGGACAGATATGAAGTGCAAGACGTAAGAGGTGTCCAAGGAGACAGTGTCTGAGAATGTCAGGGATGAGAGGCATGAGCTAGCTGACTATAGTCTTTATGTTTAAAAACAACATCAACTTGTCTAAGCACAATCATTTGAAAAACTCAAATAACTTTCCTACATGCTAGAACTCGTTGACAATGTGTTAAGTGAACAATTTCCAGCACATCACTGTTCATGAAACATTCCTTCTCTGCTAGTCTCACCCACTTTAGTAGCAAAATTCTTTAAAAACAATTTCTTGTAAGAAACATTTAATAACACTATTGGTCTCCAGTTCCTAATATCACCTTCTCTTATAGCCTACACATCCTCCTTCTGGACAATGTCACATTTTATAAGGTTGCCGTTGGAAATGACACTGAAGAGAGTGAGCAGGGAGTGAGGAATGCCTGGGCACTCCTCAAATCTTGCTGAGTCTCTCAGCCTTTCATTCCTGTGGCCGATCTCCTTCAAGCTGACCATGCCATCCACTTCTAGATCTATGAAGTCAACCCAGAACTCATCTGCTCCTTTATCCCTTGATGGGCATCTTGAGATAAATTTACCTTCTCCCGTTTTATTCTTCACCTTTGAAACAATTCCATTAAAAGAGTCCTTGACTATCTACATTTTCCTGTGCAGATGGCCTATTGTTTATTTCAAGTAAAATCTATAAGCATTTCCCTTGTTACATATGGTTCTTGCTTTACCTTCTCCTGTCAATCATCTTAACTAGCAACAGAAATTTCTTCCAGCACATTTGCCCAACATACATCCACCAGAACACCAGAGCAGCATCGCCTGAGAAGTCCTAGCTGTGTCTTGGGGGAATTAATACTTTCAGGTCAGACACTGAAGCAGCAAATTATCCTGGGCACCCAAGACTTTCCTAAATAAGGAGGGATCTAATAACAAGCTGTGATCCAACTAATACTTAAAAACTGCCTTGTTATATATAACAACTACCTTATATATGTAATAATAACCACCTTATTATATATAACTGGGAGAAGGCAATGGCACCCCACTCCAGTACTCTTGCCTGGAAAATCCCATGGACAGAGGAGCCTGGTAGGCTGCAGTCCATGGGGTTGCTAATAGTCGGACACGACTGAGCGACTTCACTTTCACTTTTCACTTTCATGCATTGGAGAAGGAAATGGCAACCCACTCCAGTGTTCTTGCCTGGAGAGTCCCAGGGACAGGGGAGCCTGCTGGGCTGCCGTCTATGGGGTCACACAGAGTCGGACACGACTGAAGTGACTTAGCAGCAGCAGCAGCAGCATATATAACTACCTTATTATGTATAATAATAAATGCCTTACAATATATTTATGTATAATAACTGCCTTATTATATTACATATAATATATATCTAATAAGGCAGTTTTTAAGTATTAGTTGGATCACAGCTTGTAATTAGATCCCTCCTTATTTAGGAAAGTCTTGAGAGCCTGAGATAATTTGGTGCTTCACTTAAAAGTATTAATTCCTCCAAGAGACAGAGCCTATTATACAGAGTGAGTGAGTCAGAAGGAGAAAGACAAACATTGTATATTAACGCATGTGTATGGCATCTGGAAAGACGGTGCTGATGAGCCTATCTGCAGGGCAGTAGTGGACACAGACACAGAGGACAGGCTTGTGGACATAGTGGGGGACACATGGAGAGAGCAGCACGGAAACACACACTACCATACACAAAACAGAGCCAGTGGGGATTCGCTGCTGACACATGGAGCTCAGCCCAGGGCTCTGTGACAGTCTAGAGGGGTTGGACGAGGGGGCAGATGGGAGGGAGGTTTAAGGGGGAGAGGACATATGTATACCTGCGACTGATTCACGTTGATGTATGGCAGAAACCAGCACAGTATTGTAAAGCAATTACCTTTCAATTAAAACAAAAAAAAAACTGCCTTATTATCGATTATTGACCAAACTATACATCCACCAGGAAGGACCTCAACGAAGAAAATCTAATTCTTACCTTTAAAAAATCAGGAGGAAAAGACAGACAAGCAACAAAAGTGACAATACAATGTGGTAAGTACAACAATAGGTGGTGCTTGGGTGCATGCATTCATTCATTTCTTGACTACCTACTCTGTGCCAATTAGTGGGGGTACAGTGGTTAAGATGACCTAAGTCTTTACCCTCACAGAGGTCACATTCTGGAGGAAGGTGGGGTCGGTAATAGGCTAAATGCTTTCAAAATGTTTAATGAATGAGTTTGGTGAAATATGAATGAGATTAAGTTATGATATTGGACAGTGTCTAAACTAGAAGTGAAAGGTGACATTTGACCTAAGAGATGATAAAGAGTCAGCCAAGTACAAAGTTATTCCAGGCCCAAGGATAACAAAACCCAGTAGCCTGAAGCAGTCACCAACTTGCCAGGAATCAGCTTAGTGTGTCCAAAGCAGACACTGTACTTGAAATGTACAAGGAAGGTGTGAGTAGAAAAACATAAAGTCCAAAAGGCAAACAGACGCCAGACCCTTTAGGGTATAGAATGGGGTCAGAAGCAATTGGTTTCAGTGGCAGAGTGACATGATTTGTTCTGATTCGTGACTTTTTGTTTTTCTTTTAAGAGATCCCTTTGATTGCTGTATATATGAATGATCGGAGCAGAAGCAAGCAGGCTAGTTAAGAGGTTTCTGCAGTAAGAGATGAGAACTGACTGTAGCTTGGATAAGCTGGAGATGGGGAAAAGTGAATGGATACAGCACACGGATGTATCTGCAGTAGGAACTGACGGGACTTATTGATTGACTGGTAGGGAATGGGATGAGAGTTTAACTGAAAACAGTGGTATCACAGAGAAAAGAGTAGCGCACCTCTGCCCGGGAGGGTAGAGAAATATGTCATAGAACACATCCTCGGAGAGGAGACATTGAAGCAGGTATGAGAAAACAGAGCGCAAGTGTTGGTGAGGATGTGGAGAAACTGGAATGTTGGCCGTTGCTGGTAGGAATGTAAAATGGCGCAGCTGCTATGGAAAATGGTATGGCAGTCACTCAAAAATTAAACACAGAGTTACCTATGATCAAGCAATTCCATTTCTGGATTTACACCCAGAAGAACTGATAGCAGCACTTTGAGCGGTTATTTGTAGATACACCACGTTCACAGCAGCATTTTTCACAATAGACTAAAGACAGAAGTACCCAATAGTCCATCAAGGAGGAACGGATAAAGAAAGTGCAGTGCAAACGTTAAATGGAACAGCAGTCACTCTTAAAAAGGAAGAAAATTCTCACACGTGCCACAAGATGGATGAACCTTAAAACATTGTATGAGGTGAAATGTATCAGTCACAAAAGGATAAATACTGCATGATTCCACTTAAATAAATTACCTTGGAAAATAGAATGGTGGTTGCCAGAGGTTAGAGACTTTAATGTTTCGTGGGTGTTTAGTGTTTATTTAATGGGTCTAAAGTTCCAGTTTTGAAAGATGAAGAGGGTTCTGGAGATAGCAGAGATAGTTTCACAATGTTATTGACTTAATGACGCGAAACTGTATGCTTAAAAATGATTAAGATGGTAAGTTTTATGCTATCTGTACTTCACCACATTAAAAAAAAAAAAGAGAGAAGAAAAGCAGGCAGAAGTTCTCCAGGTGGCCATGAGATCGGAAGAGAATTCCAGGTAGAAGCAGCAGCCTGTGTGAAGGCGTGCAGAGGGTGAGGTGTGGACTATGACATGTGTAATTTGTTTTTCAGTAATATCAAAATTAATGTTTTAAACATTAAAATATTAAGATCGTCTTTACTATTCATTTAAAATCCTGATGCAAAAATCTGGCTTAATCAGGGTCTAAAAAGCCTGAATCTCTTTATGCCACATTCCAAGAAGGGGAAGCAGCAGTTCATTTACTTAACAGTTACTGACTCCTACTTCCAGGTGGCACAATGGTGAAGTATCTGCCTGCCAATGCAGGAGATGCAAGAGACAAGGTGTTCAACCCCTGGGTCAGGAGATTCCCTGGAGAAGGGAATGGTAGCCCACTCCAGCGTTCTTATCCGAAAAATTCCAGGGACAGAGGAGCCTGGTGGGCTACAGTCCATGGGGTCGCCAAGAGTCAGACACGACTGAGCACACACACACACTACACTACTGCGTGCCAGGAAGGACAAGGAATTACTCTGTCCTCCTAGATGTCAGTCTAGTGGTGAAGGCACAACTTTGGGCCCAAGGTTATAAAATCCTGAAGTCTCAGGACTTATAACTGCAGCGAAGGAAAAGTACTTTTGCAATTAAACAAGTTCTAACAAGGGAGCCTAACCTACCTGCTGCAGAAGTGAGGGGGAAAAAAAAAAAAAAACTCCCTGCAGCAAAGACATTGAAATTAACACCTGAGTTAAGGATAGGATTGGCACAGATGGAAAAATAGTCTGGGACCCGTGCCGGCCAATACAACAGAGGGAACACTGATAAATAAAGGGCAACTGTGATATTCGACTGCAGCAGATAAGATGTTTACCAACCCTCAAAACTGCCCAACTTAGACTTCCATAAGCAGGAATCAGAGAGACTCTGAACCTGATGTATTAGTTTGTCAGTTGGCTCCTATCCTATGGGAAAATAATCACATTAAATTCTTGCACTCCGAAGGCCAACGGTGTAAATATCCCTCTCTCTTTTTAACCAGGCCAAAGTTTCTCGTAGGGAACACAGCCTGAAGAGTGAGGCTCCGTTCTGGGAAGGAGTGATTACTCCTGGGGTGGATGGAGCCTATCTCAGCGGGATGGACGGGATCCGGGAGTGGGAGGCGCGCCTCCCTCCACCTCAGGGTACAGGTGCGCGGCGGGCCGGGTGCGCGGCCCCAGGGGCACAGAACCCACAGCCTCTGCGCACCTGCAGCCCCAGCCGCGCGTTCACACGGCCCGTGACCCCCGAGGCGCGGCCCAGCTCACCCTTCCCCTTGGTCATGATGGAGGTCAGCGGCATCCGCGGGCGGTCGCTGAAGACCTCGGCCTGCTGCACCAGCGCCTCCCGCACGCTGTGGAAGTCGTTGAGGACCACCACCAGGTAGTGGCCGATGAAGAAGCTAAAGATGTTGCCGTACACACGGCCCAGGTCGGCCAGGAGCAACTGCACGCCCTGGCCCGAGGCATTCATTCCTCCGTTTCTCGCTCGGCGATACGGCCAGCTCTTCCTTCGGAGAAAACGCGGCAGCAGCACGAAGCCGAAGTTGCCCACCACGGGCCAGGGCGCGGGCCCGGGGGGGATGCCCCGCTCCGGGAGCCGCCACAGCCAGCTCCAGCCCAGCAGCGCGGCGAGGACGAGCAGCAGCAGCGCGCCGCCCGTGGGGTCCAGCCGCAGCAGCCCCGGGGGCGCGTGCAGGAGGCGCAGAGGCCAGGCCGCGTCCTCGGTGGGGGGCGGGGGAAGCCCGGGGGAGGCCATGGCCTGTGCACCGGTGTCCGTAGCCTCTTACCGCAGACCCCACGAGAGTCTCCCAGACACTGGTGTCGGGCCCCAGGGCCAACTCCCCTGGGCTCCCAGGGGCGGGGAGGAGACGCGGATGCCACTCCGGATTGGCTGCACCCACCGCCTCCGCCTGTCCCTCCAATCAGCGTCGCCCGAGCTGAAACGGGGACGCGCTCGCAACCGCGCTGTTGAGGTCTGCGGACCCGGCTGGGCTCGCGACCTGAAAGTTGGTTGCCTAAGCCCGGTCGCGCCCCTCCGCTGGGTCGGACTTAGCAGTGACCTACGCCTGAAAAAAATATACTCGCACATATTTACGCTCTGTTTGGTTATCGGACTTCCTGTGTCCATTGTCAGTTGCGTGCTTAAACCGTGCCAGGTCAATAGGCCCCTCTTATGACTCAGCTTAAACATTAGCACTTTTACCCTGAGCTGGGAGAGAGGTCCTCGCCCCGTCTCCTGGAGCAAAAAGACAGGATTGCTGCTTTATCTAAATCGGGATTCGGAGAAAGAAGGGACCCTTTCTTCCACCCAGAAACAGCAGGGTGATGGAAATGCAATGTGTAGAATTTGTAGATGTAGGTGACCAACGCTTTGGAAAGGATGGGTGGGGAATAGTCGAGAGAGGGTGGGGGAGGGCGGGTGATCGAGTAAAGCGCGTAGAACTTGCTGCAGGCGGTGGTAATATCTCTTTTGTGCGGAAAGTGAAAGCTCAGCGTGCGTTTCAGCGTGTGGCCGAGGTAAAGCACGAGACCTAATCCAGAAATTTGCTTGGAGGGTTTAATTAGCTAACAATATAAAAAGCAAATTGGGCGAGGAGGGGTGACAGTATCGTTCTAGCTATGATATCAAACCAGAAATGCTGAGGTTGGCATATTAAGAATTGTGTAATGCTTTCCAAGTCTGTCTTTAATTTTTCATAATTATGGCTCCTCCCTTTTTTCTGACAGCACACAGGATATAATTGCATTCACATTGTTTTCCTAAGTAAGTCTCTTCTGTGATGCAGCTAGGAAGTATTATGGGCTGAATTGTGTTCACCTGAAACTCATATATTGAAGTCCTAAGCCCGAGTACCTCAGAATGTGACTGTATTTGGAGACAGGGCCTTTAAAGAGGTAGAGTAAAATGAGGTCATGTAAGTGGGCCCTAACTCAGTATGACTGGTGTCTTTTTAAGAAGAGATTAGGACAGCAACAGACACAGAGGGAAGACCAGGTGAAAACACAGGAGGAAGATGGCCATCTACAAGACAGGGAGAAAGGACTCAGAATGAGATCAACCCTACCAACACCTTGATTCTTAGATTTCTAGCCTCCAGAAATTGAGGAGGTCTGTAGTACTTTGTTATGGCAGCCCTTGCAAACTAATTCAGAAAGGGAGCCCTTGTTCATAATACATACTATGGATAAATTATTTTAACATGAAACATATAGCTCATCCAGTGCTTCTTAAGGATGAATTTTCCCAAATGATATTCAGGCCTTTCTTGTCAGAAAAAGGAATACTGTCTACTTCATCCATCCTATTTTAAATAGAGGAATAATATAATAATCAGTAGCAGTAAAGGAAAGGAATACCAAAAGATCTTTGGGGTGGGGAGAGAGGGAAAGGAAGAGGAGAGGAGTATTAAGGGAAACATTTTTAAATGGAATCCCCAAAGATCATTTAAACCACTCACCTTTCCACTGGAATCCTTCCTGCTGGATTTCAGCCAGAATTGTTGGTAACAGTATATCCAAAATATCTAAGTACTATTATTTTGTTATCAAGAGTGGTGTTAAATCTTTAAAAGAGAGGTGTTAAATTACTCTATTTGTAAAACTACAATTGTCCAGCCGGCTTGTAATTCCCTGGGAGGTAAATGCTACACTGGATACCCATCCAGAGTCAGTGAACATGAACAGAGAGAGCTTACGGCTTAAGAAGAGTTTGCAAAATGCTAATGAAAGGAAAAGTTGAAATACTAATTATATTATTTAGTTGCACAACTCTACTCGCCATTTAAAAACTAAATCCTTCATTTCCTTTAGGTTCCTATGATTTGCTTCATATATACTCCTTCATACATACTTCCACATATGGTATATAGGTACTTCTATGCATGTTCTCTGAGCGTCCATTTGCCCTACAGGAAACTGGGTTAACCAATGTGCCTACATCAAGTGTAAGGATTACATGAAGTAATTAGCACAATGTCTAGCATTTAGTTCAGGCTCAATGAGTACAAGCAGCAATGGAAATAATTATCTCTGGGCCCTGACTCTACAGGTTGGTGGTACTGCCTTCCTTTTTCACCTCTTGCAACTTTACCTGCCTTTTCCAAAATTAGATTGTGAGACTGGCCAGTATATTAACTTGCTTTCTATATTCAGCCTTTCAGACTTGTATGATGAATAAATAAACTGGCTCATCTTCAATATTACCCATATCATTCTTCTCTAGTTGAATGTATTATGATTTTCCTGGAGAGGAGATGAGGGGAGGGAGGACCCTGAAAAGTATTGGTAGAAGGCAGAATCTCAATAGTAACAAAATCCGATTCTCAAAACTCTTTAAAGTAGGAGCGGAACATATAGTTTTGTTTACTGCCCAAACTGGTCCAGATGTCCTTCAACAGAAGAGGATGGGGATTCCACCTCTTTGTAAAATAGACTGCTGTACTTAGTTGCTTAGTTGTGTCTGACTCTGCAACCCCATGGACTGTAGCCCACCAGGCTCCTCTGTCCATGGGATTCTCTGGGCAAGAATACTGGACTGGGTGGCCATTTGCTTCTCCAAGGGATCTTCCTGGCCCAGAGATCAAACCTGGGTCTCCTGCATTGCAGGTGGATGCTTTAGCATCTGAGCCACCAGGGAAGCCCAAAATAGACTACTGCTGCTGCTGCTGCTGCTAAGTCGCTTCAGTCGTGTCTGACTCTGTGCGATCCCATAGACGGCAGCCCACCAGGCTCCCCCTTCCCTGGGATTCTCCAGGCAAAACTCATCAGTAAAAAGGTATAAGTTATGATACACCCCACAGCATGATGATTCTAAAAAACCACTATTCTGAGTGAAACAGCCAGGCATAAAAGTCTACATACTGAAAGAACTCATTTATAACAAGTTCTAGAAAGGCACGCCTAACTCATGGTGGTATAAACCAGGGCAAAGGGCAGGACTGACTGAGAAAGGGACATGAAACACTTTTCCAGGGGGTGAGGTGGAAATGTTCTATGTCTTGATTGGACATAGAATCTTGTTGGTTATCATGGGCCTACACATTTGTCAAAACTGAACTGTGCATTTCACGGAAGGTAAATTTTGTCTCAGTAAAACAAACTAAAAAAAAAAAAAAAAAGAAATCCAGTATCTTGGAAAGAAAAGACACAGGTGAAGTAAGAAGACTTATCTACCTATTGTGAAATGCATGCCCAATAAACATGTTATGGGATGTATTGTTATAACAAGAGTGACCAGTACTTTAGTATGTAAATAGAGATAAGAAAGAAAGTGGTTAAATAGTAACATTCCTCTTAAAAGATAAACATCAGTTCAGTTCAGTTCAGTCACTCAGTCATGTCCGACTCTTTGTGACCCCATGAATGGCAGCACGCCAGGCCTCCCTGTCCATCACCAACTCCTAGAGTTCACCCAAACTCATGTGCATCAAGTCGGTGATGCCATCCAGCCATCTCATCCTCTGTCATCCCCTTCACCTCCTGCCCCCAATCCCTCCCAGCATCAGGGTCTTTTCTAATGAATCAACTCTTTGCATGAGGTAGCCAAAGTATTGGAGTTTCAGCCTCAGCATCAGTCCTTCCAATGAACACCCAGGACTGGTCTCCTTTAGGATGGACTGGTTGGATCTCCTTGCAGTCTAAGGGACTCACAAGAGTCTTCTCCAGCACCACAGTTCAAAAGCATCAATTCTTCAGCGCTCAGCTTTCTTCACAGTCCAACTCTCACATCCATACGTGACCACTGGAAAAACCATAGCCTTGACTAGACAGACCTTTGTTAGCAAAGTAATATCTCTGCTTTTTAATATGCTATCTAGGTTGGTCATAACTTTCCTTCCAAAGAGTGAGTGAGAAGTGAAGTTGCTCAGTCGTGTCTGACTCTTTGCGACCCCATGGACTGTAGCCTACAAGGCTCCTCTGTCCAGGCAAGAGTACTGGAGTGGGTTGCTATTTCCTTCTCCAAGGAGTAAGCTTCTTTTAATTTCATGGCTGCAATCACCAAAATAAACATAACCTGACTTTAATTAGCCTGGCCATATGGTTACAGACTGTGGACTTTGGTTTTTATGTAAGCCAAAGCAAGCTGGAATCCCTGTTCCTTTCTTCTCCCTCATTTCCATTTATTTTGCAGAACTCAGCATAGAGTCTGCCTAGATCTAAATGGGCTGCGTGGACAAGTTGTTAACCTTTCTGACTTCTTCACTGTAAAATGAGGGAGCTTAATCCAAGGCTCTAAAATGCCTCTGGTCCCTAAGATTCGCCCTCTTAAGTAGATTGTCAGGACCTTGAACTTGGCCCTTGATTAATAACATGTTTAGTTAATAAAATCTGAAAGAAATAAAGTACATTCCCAAGGTCAAGTATAAGCCCTTTGCCTCAACAAAGCATACGGCTTTTACTTCCTGATGGCAGTCAGCATGCTTTGGCTAATAATGAAGCCTCGTTTCTAAGTCTCATGTAGAATCATGTTTTAGGAGGGACATGAGTGGGTAAGGAATCCACCTGCAATTTGGGAAACCTAGGTTCAATCCCTGGGTTGGGAAAATCCCCTGGAGAAGGGAACGGCTACCCACTCCAGTGTTCTGGCTGGAGAATTCCACGGACTATACAGCCCATGGGGTCGCAAAGAGTCGGACACAGCTGAGCAACTTTCACTTCAAAGGTTACCTACTCTTTCCTTTAGGCAAGAACATACTCACAGCAAATAAGATATTTGAAAGTTGATAGTTTCACTCTGATTTTAAAAATGGCAATACATAGTTTTGTAGAAAATTTGAAAATGCAAGAAACTGTAAAGGAGAAAATAATAGCCTTTTTATTTTTTCCACCTAGGGTTAATTTATTATATTTCTGTATGTATCCTTCCAGTCTTTTAATTCATATATCTATGATATTTTTAATTTTTATAAATAAATATGTATATGTGTCATTAACATTTTTCATGTTGTTCTCCCACAAATTATTTTTAATTACTCTCTTCTAGCCCAAGGATTCAGCAACATTTTCCTGTAAAGGACCAAACAGTAAATATTTTTGGTTTTGTTGACAATTTGGTCTCTGTCACAACCGTACAATTGTGCTATGGGAGCCGGAAAGTAGCCATAGGCAATAAAGAAATGGTCATGGCCATATTTCAGTAAAACCTTATTGAGAAAACAGGCAGCCAGCTGGACTTCTGCAGGCCATTTTCTGCTGACTTCTGAACTTTTAAAAATCTTGTTCATTGTTTAGGAATATTTCAAAATTGATCTGACCCTTAGCCTATTTTCAACATGAGCTATTTTCGATTTTTTTGCTATTGTGAACAATAATGTGATATATATATACCTATGATTATTTCAGTAAGATAAATACCAAGAAACAGAATTGGTACTAAGACCAAAGTACCAATAGAACAAAGTACATACACACATACACTCATGCACTTTGTCCTTCTACCAGTGAGAGATAATCTCTGTTAAAAGTGGGATGTATTTCCTCTCAGATTACTTATATGCTTACATAGATTCCCCCTGCTGCCCATAAATGGCATCATACTAAGTTTTTGGTTTACTAATCTGCTCTTCTTATTTAACACTGATGTTTTAATAGAATCATTTTGACTGTCCAGTAAAGGGGCAGAGACGAAACCAAGACTACAGACATGTCACAATGTTGGTCCAATTCTCTGCTAAGAAATACCTAGTTTATTTCCAACTTCTATTAAAATTATACTGGAATAAATATGGGGGGGCTTGTTTTTATCTAGTGTGGTAAATGTGGGGAAGGTAGGTGGTGTGGGGACTTTAGAACATAAGCTCAAATACCTGACATTGTTCTCAACTGAAATCCAAAAAGCTTGTACAGCATGACAAACATATGTATCTTGTATTAAGTAGAGAATTATTAAATTCTTGCAATTTAAAAATTCTAAAACTACTTCCAATAAAATTTTAAAATTCCATGAAGTTTATTTTCTAATTAGGCATTATTCCTGACCCTGGGATTGAACCCAGGTCTTCCACATTGCAGGCAGACACTTTAACCTCTGCGCCACCAGGGAAGCCCCAATGTATAATAGACGTATATAATCAGGCAGTATCAACTGCTTTACTGTACATTACCTCCAATCTGCAACATGATGTTAGGAGGTAGAAAAATATCATTCAACAAATACTTGCTGTGGTAAGAACTTAATTAGACACTGGGACGAATACTAAGACAATTCTTTCTCTGAAGGAACTTTAATTTGGTATATTAACAGGGCTTGTCTTTTAAGATCTTAAACCAGTGGGTGTATCTCACATTTTGACAATTTTTTTTGCATATATCTTTTAGGGAGGAATTCAGATTCAGAGAAGTAAGGCAAAGCTTTCAGGAGATGAGACTTCTGCTGAACTTTTAGGACAAGCAAGATCTGGATATACACGAATAACTTCAGAGCTAGAACTACTGTACCCAGAAGATTTAAGTGCATTTGGCTAACACTGAATGTGTCCCTTGTAACAACCCCTATCATTTCTTTCAACAGTTCTGTGAGACAGGGACTGTTACGATTTCCATCCCACAGATAAAGAAACCGAGGCGCAGAGGTTAGGCAACGTGTTTCAGGTCTTCACCTCAGCCAGTACTGGAAGAACCGAGATTCAAACCCAGAGAGCACAGGGCCACCGTGTCCTCTGCCTTCTTCAGCAGGCAGGTGACAGTCTGGGGAAGCACCTCACGTGGCTGGACTGGGCACTGCAGCACAGCAGACCAGGAGGAGAGCAGCCTGACCAGGACAGAGGGGCTGCTCATTGAAGCAGCGGGCAAGTGCCTTGCATTCATCAACAGGCTCCCAGATCAGAAGAGACTCGGGGCCCAAAGAGCTTCAGAGCTGATAAAAAGTGCACTTTGCTTTTAAAAAATGTATCTGTGTAAAATCAAATGTCTGATTTTATACAAATTTGAAACCCAGATGTTATGGACTACATGTTTGTGTCCCCCCACACCAAAAAAAAAAAAAAAATCCATCATGTTGAAATAAAACCTCTAGAGGACTGTATTCAAAGGTGTGGTCTTTGGGAGGTTATTGGGTTTAGAGGTCAGACGGGTAATGAAAGGAGGGTCCTTAGAAGAAGAGAAAGAGATCAGAGCTCTCTCTATGAGCCATGTCCCAAGTGAGAGGAAACAGGGAAGACGGGCCTCACCAGAAACTGACTGTGGCAGCGTGGCCTCCGACTCCCCAGCCTCCAGGATCAGGAGAAGTGTTTGTTGTTTAAGCTACCCAGGTTATGGTATTGTGTTAAAACAGCTTAAACGACTAGGACATCAGGGAAATGTCTTTCCCCTGGTGTCAAATGTAAACATTCCCTTCAAACCATGGACTAGGAAATTGACCCGATGTAATACAAAGTATGTTCAAAAAGTATGGCTTCCTCCCTGCAAAGCCCTGTGTGCCTGGGGACCCTGGGGTGTGTGCTCTGGGTGGGGGGAGTCTCCTTGCAGACCCAGGGCTCCTGCCATCTGCCGGAGGCAGGTGTGTGATGAAAGGAGAGGGAAGATGCTATCATTGCACATCGGTTACAGGGCATGGGGTTATAAAGAGGAAAAGAACAGAGAGATGAAAGGACTAGAGTTAATGTGGAGACAGGACATTTGCAGAATGTGGGTCATAGCATCTTATAGAGCTCAGGGTCACGCACTGCTTAACTTTGCTCTCAACAACATAAAACTTGGTTGTCAAAAGATTTCTGCAAGAGGCCATTCTTCTCCTCCTTCATTCCTCCCGTGTGGGGTGATTCTTCCATCCCACTGGTGCAATGGGGAAATTACGGGCTTCGGACAGTGTGTGCCCATCAGCAGTTGTGTGCCCCGTTTATCTCTCTGAGTCAGAGTTCCTTCAAGTGTAAAAGGAGCGCAAGGAGACTTGCCTGGTGTTAAACAAGAGGACACCAACTTGCAGTGCCTGATCCATGGTAGCTTAAAGGAATTTAGGTAGAGAAAGATAACTTCTTGGAAACAAGAACTGAGGCAAAGTGTGCCCAGACACTTGGTCAGATGCAAGCACATGTGTTGGACAGATTTTTAGTACGGAGAACTCACCAGTTCACACTAGGGCCAAACAATCCTATGGCTTCACTTTGGTCCCTTGGGGAGCCCAGAATCAACCCAGACTACGACGTGTCCCAAGACTCAGTTCCATTTCCTCAGAGCTTTGCTGTCCTTTGAAAGCAGGTCAATGTATCTCTTCCTCCTTTTGATTTCCCCTCGAGACTAATCCCTGAGAGTCACATTTAGAAATAAAACGTGATGCACACCCCAACCACCACCACCCCAACCTGTGTAAGGCTAAGGTGCATGACAGTAATTATGTACTATTGGAGGAAATGGCAACACACTCCAAAGTTCTTGCCTGGAGAATCCCATGGACAGAGGAGCCTGGTAGGCTATAGTCCATGGGATCGCAGAGTTGGACACAACTGAAGTGATTTAGCTTTAGCATCCTATAAGGGATACTTGTAATAACTTTGTTTTATTGTAACAAATTTGTAAGCTCAAACCCAGAGATTCATTTGTTTTCAAGGCCATTTTGCAGGAGAAGAGTTGACTTTTCTCCCCCTCTGAAATGTAGTAAATCCCAACTATAAGAAAAAATCAGCAGCATTGGACAAAGAACTTGTTCCAAGGATCAGTTTCCCTCTCAACAAACGAATTGGTCGATAAGAGAATAAACTTCTCCAAAAACAAGCAACAACAACTACAAAAACAAAACCTCTGAACAGTGATGGTAACCATAGTAATTATCACAGGGAGGCAGAAAACCAGAGAAAACAAGATTCAGGTTCCAGCTGTAACACTTCTTAGCTCTTTCATCTCACAAAACGAGGTCACCAACTCTTTCCTTGTCTACCTTGTGGGATTTTGTAAAGATTCAAGAACGTATGTCAAGCATAAAAACTGTAAAATGAGACGGCTCATTGTACATCTGCCACATATAAATTAAATATGCTTTAGGCACACAGTAGTGCATAATCCCGGAGAAGGCAATGGCACCCCACTCCAGTACTCTTGCCTGGAAAATCCCATGGATGGAGCAGCCTGGTGGGCTGCAGTCCGTGGGGTCGAGAAGAGTCAGACACGACTGAGTGACTTCACTTTCACTTTTCACTTTCATGCATTGGAGAAGGAAATGGCAACCCACTCCAGTGTTCTTGCCTGGAGAATCCCAGGGACGGGGGAGCCTGGTGGGCTGCCGTCTATGGGGTCACACAGAGTCGGACACGACTGAAGTGACTTAGCAGCAGTAGCAGCAGCAGTGCATAATCCACTATTCTAACACCCGTTATTACTCATTATTTGGTGAGTAATCTAGTACTATGCTTCTGATAGTCTTACATATTTTATTAGAAGAAAATGAAATGTAAGGACTTCTCTGGTGGTCCAGTGGTTGAGAATCCTCCTGCCAATGCAGGGGACATGGGTTCGATCCCTGGTCCAGGAAGATCCCACATGCCACGGGGCAACTGGGCCCATGGGCCACAACTGAGTCCTCACTCTAGAGCTCATGCTGAGCAAGAGGAGAAGCCACACCGCAATCAGAGGCTTGGGTGCCAAAACTAGAGAGTAGCCTCTGCTCTCTGCAACCAGAGAAAGCCACGTGCAGCAACGAAGATCCAGTGCAGCCAAAAACAAAACAAAAAAAATTTTTTTTAAGGAAAGGGAAAAGTTAGTGTCAAGGTTTGTCAAACAGCACGTTGGTTCCTTGTATCATGCATTCTTGATAAAAAAAGGCAATCTTTGAGGCTCTGGCCAGCAAAATCAGCAAGCCAATATTTCAAACAGAAGGATGGAACAAGTTTTTCATCCAAAACTGGGGTGGAGGTGACGAAAAGACTACTGTGATTTAGACTCACTCTATCATTTCCAGATAATCCAAAGAAACCTGAATTATCCAACAATTTGATCTTTGAACCATATTATCTTACCCTTGTCCCCTTATCCCACTGAGGTCCTTTGAAGGTCATGCCTTCATCTTTTATCAGGGGGCCCAAAACAACTTATAGCAAAGCTCTGTTGCAGTGACTACTGAAGTCTGGCTAAGGACATTACCTTGGGGCTCACTTTGTGAAAGAAGAGGATGATAATTTCTTTCAGAATTGAGCAACAGAAAGGACTCTGCTTTCCTTGAAGAATGAATGATTTATCATTTTGTTATTTTTTACTCTGTGAACAATGAGACTCTGAATTATGGAGCAGGGACCTGATTTTATACCTTTCCACGAATGACCTTACACTGTTGTGAATTATTTCTCACCTTAAATCCAAGGGCAGGAAAATAACACACCCCAGTTTAATTAGTATGCTGTTATCAGCTTATTTAAAAAATAGTGCTTGAAGAAAATAACCCTCCTGTGGTTTTAATAACTACTTAAAACTAAATACTTTTTACAAACATTTAAAGAAAGCAATAATCTGTTTTAATTGAAGAAAACCCATAATACTAATTTTGAAAAGACTGTTGATGTCACGGTGGTTTATTAGGTAAATACAAAGTATAGGCTCTTGCTTTTTTTTTTGTTTGTTTAAGCAAAGCCAAAGAGATTAGAAACCAAGTAGACACATTCTTTTATAGAATAGAAACATAAATTAGTTTTAACTAACAATTAGGCACTTAAAATGTAAATGTAAAATGGCATTTTGAAGTACAAACTATAGTTAACATGCCCAAATTCCTCCTGAAATGTTTCAACAAACACAAAAGCACAAGCATGGAAAACATATTTCTAAACTAAGAGAATTTCCCCTTTTGAAAAAAAGAACCTGAATTCAAATCTGTATGACAGACCAATGATTAAGGTACCAGTGGGTAGGAGAAAAGAGTTTCTGAAATTTACATATTTAATTAAAACATAAGCATTTAATAAAACTATTACAATAATATACAGTATATATCATAATGAAAAATATATGTCAGGAAAATAACGAATTCTAGACTTAGAATTTTACTTTACAACAAGGCACTTAACACATTGAAACAGTACAGTAAATTTCCGAAAGATGCAATTAGCTACCTCTCAAACCTTGTAATATTTCTTTTGTGAATATAGCAAAACATAACCATACATTTTGCAGCATTAATCATTGCATAGGAGGTAAACTAAATAATGAATTCCAACTTGGCAATTAGATTAACTTATAGCTTCTTCTTTTTCTTTTAAAGGACAATTTTAAATAAATCCACAATAAACAGCTATTCTTATTCATGATTCATTCAGAACACAACATAGTTAGATTAATGAGCAATAATATAAATCAGAACTTACAAGGTGTGTATCTGTATAAAAAGTTATCTTTGGGTACCTTTCAACATGATTTTCAGTGTTTAGGTATTGAAGTCAAGAGCACTTCTTAATAGAAGAAATATTTTTAGCAAGTAAGTCAAAGGAGTTAAATTATTGCAACACAATGACATTAAAAAAGGACTATACATACAAATAGAAAAGCCTTCAACACATGGCATATTAATTATAATATGTCCGATTTAAACATGTAAACTTATTTATTAAGAAATTCCTTCGCACACTTCCTTACACTACAGGAGTGAGGGTGTTAAGACTGGCTAACATTTGAAATCAGCTTTCCAGCACAAACCAAAGTCAACAATATAAAAGAATTTTAAGAGAAATATTCAAAATGTTCAAGGAACAAGATGTTAACTCTCAAAAAAGGAACTGCATGAATTCTAGCATGTAAAAAAAAAACAAAACACACACACACACACACACACACAAGAAAGATGGCCAACTTGGTGTTTCAAGGTAAACAAAGAATAGGAAGTTATAAAGGGAGACATTAATGATTGTGATAGTGAGAGGTAAAAATGGTCTGCACATTTTCTTTGATCAGATGGATAAAAGATTAGAATTATATAACCCCTGTGATCTAAGCACATTTTCCCTTTGGAAAAGGTTTAAAATGCCTTTAAAATAATTCCTTTTGAAAAATATTATTACTTTTGCATGATGCTTTC
Source organism: Bubalus bubalis (assembly GCF_019923935.1). Taxonomy (NCBI): domain Eukaryota; kingdom Metazoa; phylum Chordata; class Mammalia; order Artiodactyla; family Bovidae; genus Bubalus; species Bubalus bubalis. Next base: position 92,509,804 of record NC_059163.1, read on the forward strand.
AGATTACTGGTAAAAAGAATAATTTTAAAACGCCTTTAAAACCTTGGAAATACCCTTGCGTCTCGTTTGTGTTCCAAGTCATATACCATATTTCCACAAGAGGGCGCTGCTGTACAGCGAAGACCCTCACGTGCTGTCATCCACCACCTCAGTCACAGCCACCGCCCCACCTTCCTTCCAGAGCAAAACCTGTTTCCCAAGATGCCAGGAAATTAAACACCAAATTCCAAATTACCTTGGGTGGAACTGAGTGGGTAAGAAGACTTTACTTTCAGAGCTAATGTAGGAACTCAAAAAAAAGAATCTGAAAGGAACTCATTTTCACTTGAAAGATTTTTTTTTAAATGTGGCATCATTCGTAGAAATTATATATTATAGAAATATTGCACCAAGGACTTAATCACAGAAAAAGCTTCAAACTGGAGCACTGGCTTAAAAAAACAAGGATAATAGATAAGATCTTATGTTGTTTCAAAAGGCAAGCTCATAATTACGTTTTTTTTCAATCGAGGTAAAATTGACATAAAACATTATATTAATTTTAGGTTTACAATGTAATGATCTATTTGTACATATTGTGAAATTATCACCACAGTAAGACTAATAGTTGTTTACGTTTTATATCCCCAAGAGGCATATGGGGTTGAACCTCAAGTTTGGTTTCCTAAATGTAAATGGGTTTTGTTATTTCTCTTATTTTCCCATCTAGAAACTCTAATATTCCCCTCTCCCCTTATTGTCATACCACATGCTTCCACAGCATTTATTAAAGAGCAGTGGCATATACATGGGAGCAGTAGTGTCCTTACATGGGGTCATAGATGTTTTTAAAGTTCTTCAAAAGGTGATGGCATTTAAAAAAACAAAAACTGGATTACTTGATTAAAATGCAAAGTTTATACTGTTTTCAAGGTTGTCCAATAATCAATACACCATGATTTTTAAAGCTTAAACACCTTTCCTTACTTAATTTGAAAAAGAGTGGGTTATACCAGACATAGCTGAATGAGGCTCTAAGGTATATCAAGTTGTTTTATTTGAATTCAAGGCTCAAGGACTATATCAGTGTTAGGAGAACAAAACTCAAGCTTCTGTGTCAGACACTTTTCCTCACAATTAGGAGAAATTTAAAATCAGTATTTTCAAGTAGAATACATTGTCTTATCGCAAGCGTCAATGTTTAACAAATGAAAATTATGGAGAATTATAGCTAAATACACCACATAAGCTGTACATATGGTTCTTATTGACTTACTAATAAATACTGGAAAGACTTCTTGCATTTCAAAACCTGCCAAGGATGTATAGGGTTTCAATTTGTGTTTTAAATAAGTAAGTTAGTCTTTCTGCCTTCTGATTCAACCTTTAGTGTTTCTCTTTTACAGAAAGAATCATACTGAAAACATGCACAGAATTTTAGCACCAAAGGATGATGACCCTTCTGAACAGAATTGTTTTGTGCTTCTCTTAGACAAGGTAAAGTTCAATTTTGTGTACGGAGTCAAGGCTGACTCATCAACAATGACAAACTTAGGGATGTTTTCCATCCTAAGTGGAGAGAATTCTTCACCATCAATATAAATGTAACTGCCTCCTGCTACCCATACTGACTTCTCCCCTCTCTGACTACTGTTGATGATTTTGTAACCTTAAATTGTTTTCTATGATTACTAGAAGTTTAAAGAAATCAAGCCAAGAATTATCCAAAAGATTCAACAGCATTAAACAATGCACTAAATCTGGCCGGATTTTTTAAAAATCCATCTTTTTTTTTTTAACATCACCTGAAAGAACTTGAGAAACAGCTACCCCCCTTTCCTGAGGAACCGTCACCATCTAACGCGCCCATTCCAACCGCAGATTTCAGTGCAGCACCGTGGTATCATTTCAGGGTCAAAGTAAAATTACTCAACTGTGGTATGTGTCCTTAGGACCAGTACATAAGAAACGAGTCTCTTGCTAAAAGGCAAGGATGAGATCAACTTTTGGACCCCCTCTTGGTTTTTCCACAAAGCACAATGGAACTAGGAAGAAATGGTTTTCAGTGACATGTGACCAATTGGATTTCTGAGTTCCAATTCACAGCTCCATGACAGATCTCAGCCAGGGTGTGTGTGAGCTGGCAGAAAAACACAGGCTTGTTCCCCACAGGGCAGGAGGGTCAGTTCACACACCCATGTATGTTCAGCCTGTGCTACACTGTTGGCTGCCTTGGGGGGTACAGGTGCGAATCTACCAGGTGGAGAACAGAAGCCCCCCTCATTCGCATACACAGCGCCATGTCTCCTGTAAACCTGTCATAGGGATCTCGAAATATTTACACACATGTGAAATCTGCGGGGTGTCTCAAATACTTCTCTACTGACTTAGTTCACTTTTTAAGTTATAAAATTATCAGTTAAAAAAAAAATAAAGTGAAAATGACACATAGTACATTGGCTGGTAGCAGCAGCACATATTCCCAGACCTGACCCTGACCTCCCCTGAGGCAGGGCAGAAGCAAGGTTCACCCAAAGGTCACTCACAACCCACGGCTGCGAAGCCGAACGCTAAAAACCACTCTCAACATTTGGAGATTTTATTTACACAGTAGCTGTCTATATCCAGATATCTTTATTTATTTAAAATTTTAACAAATTCTTTTGACCTTGGAGGGAAAAAAAAAAATCCTGAAAAAATTCTGAAGTAGAGAGCTTTCCTGGAGAAAGAATAAGGAAGGAGTAGCATGTTCTTTGGCACCTCTTTTAACAAGCTCATTAGTAAAATCCCCATTGGAGGGCTTGTCACCAATGAATGAAGAGCCGAAGGAGAATTTTAACTTTCTCAGGATGAATTAAAAAAAAAAACCAGTCAAAGGGTAATACTTCGTTCATCTTTCTAATCACTTGCACAAAACTTGGTCCGCTTCTTCCTTTAGTGATCAGTTTTCCTAAAATAAAAATCAAAACTATACCTTTGGTTACAGCGTTAACTCTTTTGGTGTAAGAGCTGATGCCTCTGCTCTGCTCCTCAGGTAGATTTCTCATTATCTTCACCAATCTTCTGAACCCGTGAGTACTTCTTGCAAGATGATTTGAAGCAGCCAGGAGGCCAGGACAGAGGCCAGGAGAAGCAGCAAGGGATCGAGCCTTGTACGTTTTTCTCAAAAAAATAAAAGATGGGGAACCACCACGCTCGAGACAAGAAATTAGTCTGTGACGACACCTTCAAGTTCTGTAAAAGACAAAGAACAGGAAAATGAGACATATTTTTCACGATTTGCCTCCTACTTTGCTTCTGAATTGAACTGTCATTTGCTATAACTGAACAGGGAAACCAGCAGAATCTGGATCTCAAGCCAACAGTCGTCGTTGCTCCTTTCCCCAACTCTGATAGGGCTTTCCAGGGGGCGCTAGTGATAAAGAACCCGCCTGCCAATGAAGGAGATATAAGAAACACAGGTTCAATCCCTGGGCTGGGAAGATCCCCTGGAGAAGGGCATGGCAAGCCACTCCAGTATTCTTGCCTGGAGAATCCCCATGGACAGAGGAGCCTGCCAGGCTACAGTCCATGGGGTCGCAAAGAGTTGGACAAAACTGCAGCGACTTAGCACGCGTGCATCAACTCTGACAAGACTCTGGCTCCACCCTCGAACCCCTCCCGTCTTTGTGGCTCAGGCAAATCTGCCTGAGATTCCAGGAAGAATGGAGACTCAGGAATGGATGTGAGAGATCTCCAGGAGGAAAAATTTTCAGGATGTGTGAGTGGTCAGATCTATGGCTCAAGGAAGACGGAAGAGTGAAAGGAGAGCTCATAAAGCTGACAGTCTTTAAGAGGAAAGATGAAGATTTCGGTGCAGTGGCATTAGTCGATATCTAGATGGGACCGGAAGAAGGAAGACGTAAGTAGGAAACAGAGCCACAAGGACAAATGAAGTAATCCATAGAAAGGGCATTTATTAGTGGGCACAACACTAACGAGAACTGGAGTTAGATCCATAGGGAATAGCATATTTCATTGTTCACAAATTCTCATAACACTGTTAGCATCAGACAATATGGAAAATGTGGTATCGGACAATAATCAGATATCCCAAGATAAGTGGGCTTCGCTGGAAGCTAAAACAGTAAGGAGTCTGCCTGCAAAGCAGGAGACCCAGGTTCAATCCCTGGGTTGGGAAGATTCCCTGGAGAAGGGAATGGCAACCCACTCCAGTATTCTTGCCTGGATAATCCCATGGACAGAGGAGCCTGGCGGGCTACAGTCCTTAGCATTGCAGAGTCAGAAACAACTGAGTGACTAACACTTTCACTTTTTTTTCTCACATCCCCAGATAAGTAAATCATGGCACGCAGACTAACTCTGTTAACACCAAGGACATACACTAAGGCTAGGAAGACACGGTGAAGGGATCATTCTGTCTTGAGACTAGAGGCAGAGAGCAGGAGATAGGCAAGGCTTCTCAGAAGAGATGACATCTGAGCCACCTCTTTGAGAATGAATGGGAGAAGAAAAAGACAGTCATATGGGAACAAGAGGCAGCAGAAATAAGGAAGGAAGGATAAGAAGGGAAGTCAGAGAGCATAGTACCACTGAAAGATGTACAAAGTCCAGTTATTCATGAGTTACTCATTTTTGCCTGACTTTAAAAGAGTTGGTGTCTTCTTCAAAATAAGTTCTCTGACTGCAAGCACAGTCCCACCCAGCTGCACAACAAAGCCTCTACAGAGAAGGCTCCTAAATTTTTATCCAATTTTAATTCTCCTATACGTTACCTGATGAGTAAAACACTGTGCTTTACAATTACACAGCATTTTACCCTTAAATGTCATTTATATGTGTGACATTCTTTAAGAGGCAGTCATCCCTATAAGGCAATTGACCTCAACCACCCATTTAGGTGGCAACAGCAGCTATTCCCATTAAGTAAGTAAGTAAGTGAAGTCGCTCAGTCGTGTCTGACTCTCTGCGACCCCATGGACTGTAGCCTATCAGGCTTCTCCGTCCATGGGATTTTCCAGGCAAGAGTGCTAGAGTGGATTGCCATTTCCTTCTCCAGTTATTCCCATTAAGCTACATGAAACCCCCGCTGTGTGCAAAGGGGGTCCCCTGCCTTTAAAGAACTTATCCAAGGATAATTTCACTGCTCTCACCTTTTCATTGGCCATGGAATGGTACCACCAGAAGAGCCGAGTTGTGATGTAATAGGCAACGATCACGTCGACGGTATAGTGTTCGTGTGCTACCAGAATGCAGATGATTCCGGCAGCGCTCAGCAGCCAGCAGATTAAGTGATACCACCAGAAGTGGCGAGGCGAATCTGGACAGCAGAAAAGTGGCAGAGTTAAGAAGCATTCCCCGAGATGAACTGAATGAGGACAGTCTACCCTAAAGACCTGCGAGAAGTCTTTCTAAGGCCAAGAAGTCACTGGCGGAGAAAATGGATAACCCAAAATTATGAGTCACTGTGAACTGCCCAGGATTTGCTCAGGTTGAGGGTCAGGGGGGCAGGGGAGGCTGCTGGTAGCAGGTCTGATAGTCATTTCCCTGCGCAGGTTGCTAACACTGCTCTAGGTTTGCTCACGCAGGTTAATAATAAGGAAGAGAACAGAATTATTTCACATTAGGTTGGCATTGGCTCACACTGGCTCCCGTAGGGACCCCACTGGAAAGAAAAAGGGTAGAGGTCAAAAGAAAAAGGTATTGTCTATGAAAACAAGGGATGACAAAGCAAGAGTGATTTTCATTCTTACATATAAACTTATTTTTATTTCTGCAGGAGAGAAAAATGGCATTTGTGCCTAGCAATATTTTGATTCTCAGCAATTTTATACTGTTATTGCCGATAGCAACTACAGGACAGTCCCTATATAAAGCTTGGGCTTCCCAGGTGGCTCAGTGGTAAAGAATCCACCTGCAGTGAAGAAGATGTGGCTTCTGGAGAAGAAAATGGGAACCCACTCCAGCATTCTTGCCTGGGAAATCTCATGGACAGAGGAGCCTGGTGGGTTACAGTCCATGGGGTTGCAAAAGTGTCAGACATGACTTAGTGACTGAACAACAACAGCAAAGTAAAAGCTTAGGATTCTTGCTAACTCACTTATGGGTTTGAGCCTTACCTAGTGAGGCCACTAAGTTCATGACACTGATCAGCTTTAAGAGAGAACTAAAGCCTGTCACCGGAGAAGATAATGGCACCCCACTCCAGTACTCTTGCCTGGAAAATCCCATGGATGGAGGAGCCTGGAAGGCTACAGTCCATGGGGTCGCCAAGAGTCGGACACAACTGAGCAACTTCACTTTCACTTTTCACGTTCATGCATTGGAGAAGGAAATGGCAACCCACTCCAGTGTTCTTGCCTGGAGAATCCCAGGGACGGGGGAGCCTGGTGGGCTGCCGTCTACGGGGTCGCACAGAGTCGGACATGACTGAAGTGACTTAGCAGCAGCAGCAAGGCCCTTCACAGGTTAAACATGATCCTGCACCCCCAACCTTCCCACACAGGCCGTAATGACACAGGTATAAATGGAACCAGCACTCATTTCCAATAAGTCTTCTTTCTCTTGAATAACTGTTTTTTTTTCTATTTTAAAGCTTTATTAGCTCACAAAGATAATAATTTAATACTGAAATTTATTTCATATTTAACTGTGATTATTTTTATGGTGATATTTACTTTGAAGTGTGGAAGAATGGTTGAATAGCAAAAAGATCCATTTCCAGAACTTTACATGATACATCAAATTAGGCATGGTTCAAATAAAAAATAAAATAGCTACTGCTCTTTAGGTCCAACGTGGAACAGTAATATGATAAACCTGTATTTGTATTTGAAAGTCTGATTTCGTACTTCTGAATGTACAACTCATCAATTCTTACTTGCTTCATCCTGCCACCAGGTTCCAGCCAATAGCTCATGGAATCTGAGAATTTTATAGCCGGGAATAGCCTTACTTCCGTAATGTGGGGGGTCAGATCCAGTCCCCATAACTGTTCTGTTAGGCTCTGAATGTTAAAAACTGAAGTAACATGCAGAAATCTGGAGCTCTCACTAAATATGCATTCTCCAGCACCACAGCACCCTTACCCTTCCCTGAAATCTCACACCAGCCTTGCTTCCTTCCCATCCTCACGGGTCACCTGCTATTTACCTTAAAAGTTCAAAATGCTTGAGCAAACCAGAACTACTTTGTGTTGATTTATCCACAAGAGGGGCTTCCCTGGTGGCTTACACGGTAAAGAATCTGCCTGCCAACGCAGGAGACCCTGGTTCCGCCCCTGGGTCAGGAAGATCGCTTGGAAGAGGAAATGGCAACCCACTCTAGTATTCTTGCCTGCAAAATCCCACGGACAGAGGTGCCTGGTGGGCTACAGTCCATGGGGTTGCAAAGAGTCGGACACGACTGAGCGATTAACACTTACGCACAAGAAGCAAAGCTGAAGTAGGTGGGGAGTAAGGAGGTGGCCCGAATGACCAATTTGCTACTCACAGAATTGAAAATCAGACTTTAGGAATATCTAGACACCCTAGCACTGCTCTCCCATAAACATATATTCCCTTCTAGCTACTACATTGGGACCACTGCTCATTAATTGAGAACACTGGTGGACCCAAATAAAAGATCTAATACAAACTATTTTGAAACAGAAATGGCAAAATGGCAATCCTCTCTGCTCTCTGATTCCATCGCCAGGGATAACCTTGAGCTGAGAGATGATGACAATTCTTAATGAACTCCACTCTCTGTGTGGGACCCCATCCCTGCTTGTCAATGACTACCAGAGACAGTGGACTCTGTGCAGTAGCAAGGTGAAAAAGAAAAAGAAAGGAAAGGTTTTCTCAACTAGTAAGACATTTGGTACTAAGAGCAAGGTGGATTTCTCCAGGCTAACTTTATAAGGAAGGAACCTAGGTCCCGATGATAATCCACTCATGACAACAGAATGTCAAACAAGGAGTGTCCCAAATGATCAAAAGTCGGGAAAGCAAAAATACACAAATGATGCATCTAACTCTAGCAGCAGAATCTTCAAAGAAACCACTGGATCCACTGCTTACTCATAACAACAATACATGGTATAATTTAGAAGCTGACTGTTTCCCCTAATTGCATAGGAAGCGGACCTAAACATGGGATACGTGGCCATACAGAGCAGATCCTAAAGTTGGGTTTGTATCCAGTGTTACAGATTTGCCCTTTTCTTTCTCACCAAAGCTTAGAGAAAGCAGAATGTAATTCTTTCCCTGCTATATGCAAACTTACACAAGTTTAAAGATCTCAAGCCCAAACCATCATACCTTTGGAAGGAAACGTGTCTACGTCCTGCACTTGCCTTTATTAAAGTAGAGAAATAATTATGAAGTTGCCCTATTGTGCTGAGGTAAAGGAACAACAATAAGCCAACATCCAGGCTGCTGCTGCTACTGCTGCTAAGTCGCTTCAGTCGTGTCCGACTCTGTGCGACCCCATAGACGGCAGCCCACCAGGCTCCCCTGTCCCTGGGATTCTCCAGGCAAGAATACTGGAGTGGGTTGCCATTTCCTTCTCCAATGCATGAAAGTGAAAAGTGAAAGTGAAGTTGCTCAGTCGTGTCCGACTCCTAGAGATCCCATAGACGGCAGCCCACCAGGCTCCCCCGTCCCTGGGATTTTCCAGGCAAGAATACTGGAGTGGGGTGCCATTTCCTTCTCCAATGCATGAAAGTGAAAAGTGAAAGTGAAGTTGCTCAGTCATGTCCGACTCCTAGCGACCCCATGGACTGCAGCCTACCAGGCTCCTCTGTCCATTTCTTACCAATTCTACCAGATCAGATGACTTGGGTTTCCAAAAATTCTAAACAGATACACGAAACTGATAGTGGAACTGCTGAAGTCAGCCTCGGTTACTAACTGTGGACTGTGGCTAATTCACTCACTTTCCTTATGCTTAAATTTCCTCTGGAAAAATGGGGGAAAACAGTGCTTCCCTCCTGGGTGGCTGCAGGGATTAAATAAGCCAATCTGCACCAAGGGCTCAGAATAGTGCCCAGCACAGAGGAAGTACTCTACTTGTTGTTATTGGTAATGTCACCTCGTCTTCAGTTATCAAACTGACCCTCAGTTTCCTGGGGGTGTTTTCTCTTCATTGCCTTGTTTTCCACCCACAGTAGCTTCATTCTTAACTTGTAACATCTCCCTGCCATCATCCTCATCTTCTATAAGCTTTTGTGATATACAGATTAGACGGAAGATTGTACCACCCAAATGAACCTCTAAACCGGAAAGTGACTGACCTTACACAGAGATGGGACCTTTCCAGAGCAGAAGTTAGAATGAGACCCACACACAACATAAATCGCTCTGCCCACCACCCAGAACCAACAACTAGGTATTAGAAATTTCAGAAGACTGGAGTTGAAGGAGATACTGGTGCCCAGCCAGAGCTAGGTTCCTGTCTTCCGCCACTTCCCCAACAGTGTAAGAACATAAAGAAGACAGGAAAGGGCCGAAGGCCCTCTGCCTTCAAGGCAGACAGTGTGACAAAGGCCCAACACTTCACAGACTGTTCACCCTACTCAAGGCTTGTATGTAGCATTTAGAAAGAAAACAATTCAGAAGATATACAATTGCCATCAAAAAACAAAAAGACTTCATCTACTACAGAGACTCTCATCTCTTTGGCATAATGCCCTCAAAGCAGAATTAAAACCTATATATCCCAGGCAATCTAAGGGCAAGAATTCACCTCTGCTCCACTGGAAGATAAACCTTGATGGGTCTAAACCTGTTTGGATTGATGATGGTTAAAAGAAGAAGGGAGAGAACTGAGCAAAGGGGACAGAAGGGAGGTCTCCTTCCCCTGCTTTCTGCCCAAAGACCCTTATGATATGCTTTGCAAGTGAACAGAATTGAGACAAGACTCCAAAAGAACACTGGCATGGGGATGGGGTATCTTGCAATTGAAGATGAAGGGTAATACTGACCAGCTGGTAAAAATGGAAGAAGAAGCATCACTACTTCAAAAGAATTTTGAAATAATGGGCCCAACTACACAAAGCCTCAGAAATCTACAAGGGGATGTGCTGGCAGCCAAAATCAAATACAGTCCCCACCCCTCTGTCCAATGAACAAGATATTATTCTAGGCCCGCTCCCCATGAAGTTATTGGAATACACAAGAATTTTGTATAATGAGAATTAAGTATATAAATATGGAAAGATATTTCACATTCTCATCTCCATGTTGCTTTTTTTTTTTTAAATACTATAAAATTTCTACAGCCTAACTTAAATCAGACAGTTGAACTTCAAAATATTTTTGAATGGATGGAAATTTTTTTTTAAATTTTATTTTATTTTTAAACTTTACATAACTGTATTAGTTTTGCCAAATATCAAAATGAATCCGCCACAGGTATACATGTGTTCCCCATCCTGAACCCTCCTCCCTCTTCCCTCCCCATTCCATCCCTCTGGGTCGTCCCAGTGAAATGGTCAGAATTGGCAAAATGTTTCATGAAGATGCCTATTAAAGCATAGAAAGCTACTAGAAGTGACAAAATTAGAATAAAGTGGGACAAGGAAAAGTTACAAAAGAGGAAAACATTAATCAAAGCATTGGGGATGATGAAATGAATCCGTAAAATGGAAATTTCACTCAAAAGTCCTTCCCATTTGGCTCTGGAGCACACTGATTCTTTTTGCAATAAACTTAACAACGATTCCTCTTAATTCCAACATTAAAATAGCCTTTCATACCTTGGTAGCACTAGTGGAAAAGAATCCACCTGCCAAAACAAGAGACTATAAGAGACTCTGGTTTGATCCCTAGGTTAGGAAGAGCCCCTGGAGTAGGAAATGGCAAGCCACTCCAGTATTCTTGCCTGGAAAATCCCAGAGACAGAGGAGTCTGGCGAGCTACAGTCCATAGGGTTGCAAAGTCGGACACAACTCAAGTGACTTAGCATGCACACACCTTAAGTACTAACCAAGGAGGGAGACATTTTGGAGACATGCTGAATGTTAGCAAGAAGCCAGGGTTAAGATTTAACCCTTCAGTGTTCATGACTGGTTGAAATGATTTTTAATATACACACACACACCCCTCTTTCCATGGCTCTCAATTTCAACAGAATAAGCGCTCATCAGTTTCAGGGCCTAGGGATTCCAGTCACTGCGAGAGTCAACAAAGCAGCAATGAGTTATCACTTACATTCTTTGATGAACAAATAAGTAAGCGTCAGCACAACTGTGTGGCCGCTGAAGAGGAAGTCCCCACACAAGATGTGCGATCCCGTTATGGACAATCCACCGCCAGAGATCAACCGTAGAATCCGCTGTACTTTGGCCTGAGAGTCTCCGTTGAGCTGAATGACACAAGAAGATCAGGAAGAAAATTCACAAGCTGATCAATCAAGCGTTAGCCTAATTTATGTGACATTTACAAAGGTCATCAGTTGTGATTTTTTTCCTTTTTAAGTCAAAAAGAATCCAAGGGGGAAGCTCCTCAAACTGGGTTTTATTCATTGCATTGGCCAGTTTTAGTGACACGTTTTAAATTATTCAGTATGTTACTAATAATACGTCTTGGTGGTGGTGTGTCCTTGGGCAAAGCTTTTAAAAATATTAATAACCAATGACTTCACCACAGTTATGCACTGAAAAGATCAAAGCTCCTCTCTTTCCTCTTTGCAGGGGAAGTCGGGGTTTCGGATAGTTAATATTTGATTCGGCTGCCCTCCACATTACTAATACTCTACAGAGTATTCCTACCTTGTGTCAAGTGGGCAGCCTAGGGGGTGCATATAGTTGTATTAATGTCTGATCCAAACATCTGCAGTTAAAAAGAGCTGCAATTTGTTAAATAATTTAAATAGGTTTGAAAATGATGGATTAGCGATGCACTGGTTGCTTTAAAAGGAGTGGCTTGATCAGGAAAAGCATTCTCAGAGCAATAATCTGTGTGCCATGGCAGGGGGTCAGCGAAGGGCTCGCCTGGGCGAGGGTGGAGAAGCCCCGAGAAGCCATCATGATGACACAGGAGACAATGACGGAGTAGGGCAGGAGTTTGATACAATAGTCAAAGGTTTATAACCCATTCAAACTTAAGCATACAGATCTCTCTTACATGTAGAATCTACTACAAAATGCAATAAACTAGTGAATATAACAAAAAAAGAAGCAGACTGACAGATATACAGAAGAAACTAGTGGTTACCAACGAGAAGACAGAGCCGGGGAGAGAGGCAACACAGGGGTGGGGACGTGGAGGTACAAACTGCTGGGTGTAAGAAACGGAGATGCACTTGTGGGCACAAGCCATCGTCAACCCAAAGGTTTAGACCCATCAACTTTTATCTTCCAGTGGAGCACAAGTGATGACTTCTTGCCCCTAGATTGCCCAGGGTTACAGGTTTTATGGACGGACTTGCAGACACAGCGGGGCAAGGAGAGGATAGGCTGAACTGAGAAAGTAGTGGGAAGCTGCTCTACAACATAGGGAGAGCAGCGTGGCGATCTGTGATGATCTAGAGGGGTGGGGCGAGAGAGCGGAGGGAGGTTCCAGACGGAGGGGGTTTATATACAATTTTGACGGCTTCCCATTGTTGTATGGCAGAAATCAATATAACATTGTAAAGCAATTATCCTCCAATTTAAAAAAAAGTCTCAAGGATGTATTGTACAACACAGGGAATACAACCAATATTTCATAATAACTGTAAGTGGAGTGTAACCTTTAAAAATTGTACTAAAAAACAACAACAAAACCCAAACCTTAGGTATACGGGAAGGAATAGTGGACTGAGCGGGAATACATGAGAAATTGGAATACTTAAATGCTGGGCCACGGGGTGGAAGACTTCGGATCAGCCTAATATCAAGTGAATAGGTTTAGAAAAGCAAAGAATGATACTCAGAAATAAAACGAAGTAAGAGTAGACATGAGAAGAGAAATATAGAAAGACGGTCAATGACTATGTGCTTGGGGCCTGTGCGCACAGCTACGCGACATGCTGTCCCTCACACTCAGTGACAATCCTTCTAGGCAACTGGCCCCTGACATGTAGCCAACCCGATCACAGTGGTGGTTCAAGTCTTTGGCAGTGTAGACAGGTAGTGTCTAGTCCAAGTAGACGTGCAGTGGTAAAAGAGGGTAAGATGTGTACAGATGGGTAAGAGGACAGTCCAGTCTCCAAAGCAGGTGGAAAACCATCCTGTTCAGTACCATAGGAACGGGGGCAGGAATCTTTGTCTAAAAATTTTCCAATGAAAAGTATCTTATGGATCTGGAAACATGTCTGGTATTCAGATGACCCCTGTAAAAAGCCAAACACACTATGCTGAGGTGACAGTTAAGTGTAGGGTTCTGTAGCACAAGATGATGGGAAATAGGATTAGAGGTCAAGGTAAGAAACTGGAGGTTTCAAGGAAACTCCTTCCAAAGTTGGCTCAGGCCAAGCCCAGGAGGCAAATCCGAGAGAACATACAGGTTTCATTGAGTTGACAGTCCTTAAAACAAAAATGTAAGTAACAGGTGACCCTGCCTTGAAAAGATAGAGCTAGAAGGCAGTAAAGGATCCACAGGGGATTCCCAGGGCATGCTAGTGGTAAAGAACCTGCCTGCCAATGCAGGAGACATGAGAGACACAGGTTCAATCCCTGGGTTGGGAAGATCTGCTGGTGAAGAGCATGGCAACCCACTCCAGTACTCTTGCCTGGAGAATCCCATAGACAGAGGAGCCTGGTGGGCTACAGTCCATGGGGTCACAAAGAGTCGGACATGACTGAATTACTAACACTTTCACTACTTTCTCGCTTTTCAAAGGATGCGTACCCGGGGAAGAGAAGGACTGTTGACAGAGCTGCAGGACTCACTGCAAACCACATGAAATGTTGTGAAAGCCCTTGATGTGCAGGATGGAATCCAGCACGCGCTTTATCAGATCTGAGGTGGACCTTCAGGAATTTCTGGTTGTGCGGTTGGTACAGACTGTCAACACTGAGATCAAATAAAAAGGTACGAACACTCCACCCGACCATTGTGTTCTCAGTTTTAAGAACACATTATTCTTCACTTCAAAACCATAATAATTTTTTTTTAATCCACTCACCTACCCCAATTCAATGCTTGGATTTTCTAAGTGCAAAAACACTTAATCCAAAGGTATAACCAAACCAGGAGCGAAAATACTACCGCCACCCATACTCTCCGCCCCCCTCCCTTCCAGCAGTGTTCAGGTATGAAGATCTGCAATAGCAGTTCACAGGACAGAGCAAGGGCTCTCTTCTGCTCCTCCTGTACTTTCTCAGTTCTTAATCTCTCAATCCTGTCACTGCTATCTTAGACGTCAGAACACGCTCGGCATAAGTGCCAAATAGAACTTCAAGAAAGGAAGTGTAAAAAGAGGGTGTAAAGAAAACTGGGGAAGGGGCAGGTAACAGAGCTGAGATTAATGGATTTTTCCCTGTGTGTGTGCATCCTCAGTCACTTCAGTCATGTTCGATTCTTTCAGACCCTGGGGCCTGTAGCCTGCCAGGCTCCTCTGTCCATGGGATTCTCCAGGCAAGAATCCTAGAGTCAGTAGCCATTCCCTCCTCCAGGGGATCTTCCCGACCTAGGGATTGAACCTAGGTCTCCTGCATTGCAGGCGGATTCTTTACCTTCTGAGTCACCAGGAAAACCCTGCTAAGTCACTTCAGTCGTGTCCGACTCTGTGCGACCCCATAGACGGAAGCCCATCAGGCTCCCCAGTCCCTGGGATTCTCCAGGCAAGAACACTGGAATGGGTTGCCATTTCCTTCTCCAGTGCATGAAAGGGAAAAGTGAAAGTGAAGTCGCTCAGTCGAGTCTGACCCTCAGCGACCCCATGGACTGCAGCCTACCAGGCTCCTCCATCCATGGGATTTCCCGGGCAAAAGTACTTGAGTGGGGTGCCATTGCCTTCTCCGAGGGAAACCCTAGATCTGTTCTATTTCATTGGGACCTCCAGCATACACCACTTAAATTCTAGTTCCTCTTAATTTCCTCATTTTTTATACCATTCTATGCTATTTCTGAATATAGACTTGAAGATGTAAAAAAACAGAAAGAGAAGCATTGATCATAATAGCCAAAGCAGACAGAGCTCAGTGTTCTCAAGGGCTCCTCCACCTATGACCTCCACACACCATTTCCCACAAAAATAACTTATGTACAAAAGAGATCAACTTGGCTGCTGCCAAACCAGAAACCTTCCCATCCATACATTCCCTTCAATTTAGAAGAGAAGAGGTCCTCTGGACCTCTACAGCAAGGATGAGAGGGCAGCTTTCTTGGGAAAAGGAAAGTAACTGTGCCAGCCCAACATTCCTGTGGAAAAAGGGATTTGAAAACCTAAAGCATTTCATGCGAGTCCTCATAACTAGGCCAACATCCATCTAAACACAACTGTCAGAACTCAAATGTTGTGCCTGAAAACTGAAGTTTGGGTGGGTGGGATGAAGCAAATCATAACCTAAGGACTTAAACCCTAGGATGGAGAAGGAAGGAAGGCAACCAGAAGACTGCAAGCCAATGATTCTAGCGAGGGCCTTTCACTGCAGTGGCTTCTGTGACCACACCCCGTGAGTAACAGGTGACGTCAGGCATCACTGACCGGTCAGACATCCTTCCAGGGCAAGTGGTTTCAGAACACACAGTCGTGTCATTGCTCTCAGTCACTAAGGGCATTCTATAGAGTCAGCAGCAAAGGAGACAGGTGTATTATCTAACAGTTTTGTAACCACAAATCTAAGGAGCGCTGGAAGCCGGAGGCTGGACTACATTTAAAATGCAATTCTGCTCCCTGTTCTGTCAAACCACGTCATCCCTAGTCAAACAAACTGATGGGTGTTTGCTTTACTGAGCCACAGTCTAGGCACCCAAACCCTGCTGATGCTTCAGAAAGAGGGTCTGGGTCTTGACAATTGAACACAGGGGCCAATTGGCAAGGATGTCCCTAGAGCTTCCCTGCAAGTCTTTGCACCTCAGTTACTCAGCAGTAACATCTGCTCTTGTGGCTTCTGAAAATTGTACATTTTCCATAGAAGATAATCTCCAATTTACTTCTTTCTGTAAACATAGCAATTCATCCCTGTAAATCACACCTTTTACTAGGATGGGCTTGCCTTCTCTCCTGTGGCCATTTCCTCATTTAACCCACCACAATAACCCCTTAGAAGTATTTATTATGCCTCTGAACTTCTCCCATGCCTTAAATTAGTTTCACTAAAAATCAGCCAATGTTTAATTCAATATGTACACTGTTTTAATTACACACACTTTCTGCCTTGATGGCTTTAGAAAATTAGAGCTTCTCAAACCACATCTATATTTGGTGAAGGAGACTGTTGACTTCTTTAGAACAACTCTATTTTTTCTCTCCACCTTGGACATCTGCTTAGTGTTCAGTAAAAAATGTTAGGCTTTACTCCCTTGCCCAGAAAGCACATGATTTGCACGTTTCCTTTTTTATAAACCAGGGCACACTGGAGTCTAAGATGATTAACAGCTCTCTTGAGAAATGACTCTACCTGGAGAAACTATAAATCCTGCTTACAATAGTCTCAGTATCCATTCTCACATTCTGTCTCAGTAAATGGGTGAATTTAATTCAGATGACCATTATATCTACTACTGTGGGCAAGAATCCTGCAGAAGAAATGGAGCTGCCCTCTTAGTGAACAGAAGAGTCCACAATGCAGTACTTGGGTACAGTCTCAAAAATAACAGAATGATCTCCGATCATTTCCAAGACAAATCATTCAACGTAACAGTAATCCAAGTCTATGCCCCAACCACTGAGGCCAAAGAAGCTCAAGTCGAATGGTTCTATGAAGACCTACAAGACCTAGCACTAACACCAAAAAAATATATGTCCTTTTCATCACAGGGGATTGGAATGCAAAAGTAGAAAGTAAAGAGATAACAAGCAAGTTTGGCCTTCGAGTACAAAATGAAGCAGGGCAAAGGCTAACAGAGCTCTGTCAAGAGAACAACATACTAGTCATAACAAACAGCTTTGTCCAACAACACAAGAGATGACTCTCCACATGGACATCACCAGATGGTAAATATAGATATCAGACTGATTATATTCTTTGCAGCCAAAGATGGAGAAGCTCTATACAGTCAGCAAAAACAAGACCTAGAGCTGAGTGTGGCTCAGATCATCAGTTCCTTATTGCAAAATTCAGACTTAAATGGAAGAAAGCAGGGAAAACCACTATGCCATTCAGGTAGGACCTAAATCAAATCCCTTATTATTATACAGTGGAGGTGACAAATAGATTCGAGGGACTAGATCTGGTAGACAGAATGCCTGAAGAACTATGGACAGACGTTTCTAACACTGTATAGGAGGTGGTGACCAAAACTATCCCAGAGAAAAAGAAATGTAAGGAGGCAAAGTGGTTGCCTGAGAATTTAAAAATAGCTGAGGAAAGAAGAGAAGCAAAAGGTAAGGGAGAAAGGGAAAGACATACCCAACTGAATGTAAAGTTCCAGAGAACAGCAAGGAGAGATAAGAAGGCTTTCTTCAATGAACAATGCAAAGAAATAGAGGAAAACAATAGAATGGGAAAGACTAGAGATCTCTTTATGAAAACTGGTGATAACAAAGGAACATTTAATGCAAGGGTAGGCGCAATAAAGATCAGAAATGGTAAGGACCTAACAGAGGCAGAAGAGATTAAGGAAAGGTGGCAAGAATACACAGAGGAGCTATACAAAAAACATCTTAATGACCCAGATAACCACAGTGGTGTGATTCACTAACCTAGAGCCAAACATCCTGGAGCATGAAGTCAAGTGGGCCTTAGGAAGCATTACTACGAACAAAGCTAGTGGACATGACGGAATTCCATCTGAGCTATTTAAAATACTAAAAGACGATGCTGTTAAAGTGCTGCACTCAATATGTCAGCAAATCTGGAAAACTGAGCGGTGGCACAGGACTGGGAAAGGTCAGTTTTCATGCCAATCTCGAAGAAAGGCAATGGCAAAGAGTGTTCAAACTACCATACAATCACACTCATTCCACACACTAGCAATGTAATGGTAAAAATCCTCCAAGCCAGGGTTCAGCAGTAAGTGAACCAAGAACTTCCAGAAATACAAGCTGGGTTTAGAAAGAAAAGGCAGAGGAACCAGAGATCAAATTGCCAACATTTGTTTGATCACAGAGAAAGCAAGAGAATTCCAGAAAAACATCCACTTCTGCTTCACTGACTACAATAAAGCTTTTGACTGTGTGGATCAAAACAAACTGCGGAAAATTCTTAAAGATATGGAAATACCAGACCATCTTACCTATCTCATCTCTTTCCTGAGAAACCTGTATGATGATCAAGAAGCAACAGTTAGAACCGGACATGAAACAATGGACAGCTTCATTCAAAATTGGGAAAGGAGTATGTCAGGCTGTATATTGTCACCCTGCTTATTTAACTTATATGCAAAGCACATTATGTGAAATGCCAGGCTGGATGAATCACAAGCTAGAATCAAGACTGCTGGGAGAAATATCAACAACCTCAGATACGTAGATGATAATAGTCTAATGGCAGAAAGTGAAGAGGGATTAAAGAGCCTCTTGCTGAGGGTGAAAGAGGAGAATGAAAAAGCTGCCTTAAAATTCAACATTTGAAAAACTAAGACCATGGCATCTGGTCCCATCACTTCATGACAAATAGAAGCAGAAAAAGTGGAAGCAGTGACAGATTTTACTTTCTTGGGCTCCAAAATCACTGCAGACAGTGACTACGGCAATGAAATTAAAACACACTTGCTCCTTGGAAGGAAAGTTATTACAAGCCTAGACAGTGTATTAAAAAACAGAGACATCACTTTGTCAACAAAGGTCTATATAGTCAAAACTATGGTTTTTTAGTAGTCAGGTACAGATGTGAGAGTTGGAGCATAAAGAAGGCTGAGTGGGAAAGAATTGATGCTTTTGAACTGTGGTGTTGGAGAAGACTCTTGAGATTCTCTTGGACTGTAAACAGATCAAACCAGTCCATCCTAAAGGAAATCAACTCTGGATAGTCATTGGAAGGACCGATGCTGAAGCTGAAGCTCCAATACTTTGGCCACTTGATGTGAAGAGCTGACTCGTTGGAAAAGACCCTGATGCTGGGAAAGATTGAAGGTAGGAGGAGAAGCAGGTGACAGAGGATGAAATGGTTGGATGGCATCACCAACTCGATGGACATGAGTTTGAGCAAGCTCTGGGAGATGGTGAAGGACAGGGAAGCCTGGAGTGTTGCAGTCCATGGGGTCGCAAAGAGGTAGATACGACTTAGCAAATGAATAACAACAACAATCTGAGCAAAAGGCCACTCTATCTTTCCAGTTACTAAAAACTCTGAGTTTATCCTTGATTTCTTTCTCTTAAACCCATGTCCAACTTATTAGTATATCCTGTTTGCTCCACCTTCAAAATCTATCCCAAATGGAATGACTTCTCCTCACTTCCGCAGTCACCACCAAGGTTCAAGTTCCTACAATGGGCTAAAGGTCCCGTGAAATATGCGACTGCATCATCTCAACTTTTCACAACTCTGCTCAGCCACTCAGGTCTCCCTGCTATTCTGGAATGCACCACAACGGTTATTTCCTTGTCCTGGAGTTCTCACCCCATCCACATGGCTCACTCCCTAAGCCTGGTTGTCTAAAAGCTTTCTTATTGAAGAAGTTTTCCTGACCACTCTGCAAAATAGTGTTGTTGTGTTTTAGTTGCTCAGTCATGTCTGACTCTTTGCGATCTTACGGACTGTAGCCCACCAGGCTCCTCTGTCCATGGGATTTCCCAGGCAAGAATGCTGGAGTGAGTGCTCATTTCCTTCTCCCCGGGATCTTCCCAACCCAGGGATGGAACCTACGTCTCCTGCATTAGCAGGCAGATTCTATACCACTGAGCCATGGGGGACACTTGTATAAAATAGTACCTACCCTCAGAGTCCCTTTCACCCTTACTCAGCTTTGTTGTTCTCCAACTGACAGCTACTTGACCTACCACCGCGTAACAAGTTATGACTATTTATTCACTGCCATCCTTCCATAAGAACATACATTCTCAGAGGAGGAGAACTTCATTTTGGTCATTGCTATCCTACAGCGCCTGGGATACAAAAGGAACTTAATACTTTCAAAATGATTGGATGAATGAGAAAATGAGATGGCAAAAAAGCAGAGTCCAAAATCCGGCAGTAACTTCCGGGTAGCAGAAAATAAAAGTTTTATGCACAAAGACATACATTTTATTACCACATTTTCATTTCCCCCCCACCCCCAAAATCCAAAGCAAAGCAGAAAATGTGTTAGATTTCAGTTAACACATATGAATGTGTCTAGGAGAACGAATAACAGAGAGCAGGTGCTCAATCACTGCTTAACACCCTCTAAAGGGTAATTCGGAGGGGCTTACCTTTGGAGCACACTGGAAATGCATTCCAGGCACCGGGAGGGTAGTGACATACATTGTGATACAGCGATATAGGTATAAAGTTCCAATGATAAAAAAGAATCTGCGCCCCACTATTGACCTAAGGAAAAAATAGGGATGGGGAAAAAATAGGTTTACTGGGGCTTTTTGATCCTAAAGGCAATATAAAATAAGGTTTAACAAAAAAAATAAAATAAAATAAGGTTTAACAGAATAAAAAATATCTGCAGTTTTCTGAACTAAAGATTCACGTACTGCGATCAATCTAGGTGGGTTGGGCCCCAAAGGTGTGATGAGTCTCTGGTGAGTTAAAGTAGTTTAAAGGTTAAACAACCACCACTCCTTAAAAAAGCACTCTTTGCCAGAGAATTCAATGAACCTCTCTATGTTGTCAGTCAATCCACTGCATTAATAAGCCCTCTCTTGGGAACACAGCAGTGGTATAAGCGAGCCACAGCCACAGAGGAATTTAGTAATGAGCTAAGGTGATACTACATAATTGGGCACACAGGGAAATGGGACAACTCATTTAACCTAAGTTATATAAGCAAGGGTTATTTGGGGACCATCCAAAAATACTCTGACAACTTCGGCATGAACTATTTTGTCTATGACTATAGATTTTCAGAGAATTATATTTTGAAGACGGTCAAAGGGTCCTCGTGCATTTAAGGATATTTAAGAGTGAAGCTGTAAATTTCACCCTTATTTTATGCATTCTTGATGGAAAGAGGCAAAAAAATTTAAAAATCTACAAGTCCTTTTTCACTTTGTATGTTTTGACTAACATTAGTCCTGTCCTTTGCCCTCTGAGTCCTTAGTCTAAGGCAGTGGTTCCTAGAAGCTGGCTCTGAGCACATTGTCTCCAAAGGGAAAGGCTTTGCCTGTCTGCACCACTGCCTCATGGGCTCCTGAATACGCATGGGAAGTTCTGAAGACGGGACTTCTCTAGTGGCTCAGGGGCTAAGACTCCTTGCTCCCAATGCAGGGGGCCTGGGTTCGATTCCCAATCAGGGAACTAGATCCCACATGCCACAACCAAAGCTCCTGCATGCCACAACTAAGACCCAGGACAGCCAAATAAATATTTTTTAGAAAATAAAAAAAAAGAGTTCTGAAGATGGCCCTGCTGTGCAGTCAGAGATGGGTCTATAAACTCTGGGCTCTGGGGATTAAGACATGGGTGAGACCCACAAAGCCCTTAGAATTACTAGTTGTAACTTTCCTAGTACATAAAATATATTACTCCAGGTCCCCCATTTTCAGAGCTCTCAAACTTCCCAAACCAGATCTTCCCAAAGATCTCTGGAAAAACAGACAGTTCCAGGCATGTGGCATATTTTAAGTTTTATCTGAGACTGCAGTCTGCTGTGGATCATGGTCTAATTCAGGTAACTGTTGAGACTTCTAATTTAAAGAATTATGTACAGATATAATTTTAGCTGTCTGTCTCCAAGAGCTATTTTAAGAAGATTCCAGGGTTTCTGGGGTCAAAATATATAGAGAAAAACCACCTTGACTAGTTGATGAAAGCATTTATTTATTGCAAGGCATCTCTTTCAAAGGCTTACTATTCTAGCATTGCCTTTTCTAGCACTGAAAAGGAACAGGTGATAAACACTGCTGACTGTCTCCATTTGGTTAAGTGAAAAACTATTCTCCCTTTGATTCAACCCCAGGCTCAAAAGGAGCGCTGAACTGTGCTCCATGCTGTTAGACAAGGTGAAGTAATAAGCAGGAATTATTATGAGTCAATTATATTCACTCCAGTATTCACAGTTCAGCAGTGCTCAGAACAGAAAATTAACTTAGAGGTGAAATATGCATTCTGCAGTCTTATTTAGTTTAAGAACTACTGCCAATTATTTTTCCCCCATCGCTTTGAAGGTGCTCTTAAGTGAGAGAGTGAGAGTACAAGCAGAATTTTTTATTCAGCTGGAATGTGCAAAACAAGTTATAAACATTACTCCACCAGTTACTAAAATGTTAGATCCGAATCTACCTGAAAAAGAAAAATTAGTGCGATTTCCCCCAACAAGTTTTTGCTGGTGGACTGTGACCGAAACAGTGGATGCTATTAAAATGCGTGGCTGGCTTATGTGACTACAAGTTTTGATGTGGTAAAACCGAAGATGGCCATGGAGAGGCAGGTAACAACAATCCTCTGGATGAACATTCAAACACACCAAGGCAGTACTTCAGGCTGGAAGCCAGCTGCTAACCAGACCCTGGAACATTTCTATTTTCATGGACATATACGAATAAAACTTTGCTCTAAAATAAAAGAGAGCAAATACCTTTGGCCTGAGCAGTCTCTCTTATATTGTGTCAATTCCAGACACTGAAAAGAAAAATGCTAAAAGTTTTTTAGCTTTTAGCGTGAAGCATGTCATAACTAACACCTCCTGTAAGAAGTTCTAAGACAACTGACAGCTATGTGATTCACTTATACATATTGAGAGACATATTTTATTTACAAGAGAATGCTCAGGAATGACTTCAGTTTGTGGAACAAGTTTTCAAAACTGCAAACTTGATGTAGAACTCTTTAGCAAAGATATATTGAACTCTTCAAATCTCAAAGCAACAACCAATTGAAAAAATAATACAGCATAAATTCCCTCTTCAAAAAATGATCTTGTGGCATTAACAATGAAATCCTATTTGACTCTGAAGTGTATTGAATACATTAGCATATATTATACTTTCAAAAGCCTTGTTTGTGGGCAATGTTTTGATCAAATTTATATTTGTGACTTAATTACTAGAATCTTAGCAAGAAAAAACATCTGAATGATGGCTGAGAAGAAAAGAGGAACTGAGGGCCCCCCCTCTTTTTTTTAATGGGCTAGCAGTCTGAATTCACAGGGAAACAGAAATAACCACTTCAGAGCTATGTCCTATTTTTAAGTGTCTTCAAAGCAAAAGTACCTGGCTTACTACACTTCCTGATTTCTGCTATTTTAAAAAGGGAAGACTGAAGCCAGTGAACTAGCTGCTCCTTTGTGATGGCGTGAGGAAACTAGAAGGCCTGTTTACTACAGGTATGTAAAACCCAAACTGCATGGACCCAGGTCTAAATGCAGTTTATTAAGCAAACTCTTGTGGTTGAATTGCTAATAGGCAAATGGAAAAGAAATGTAAAATCTGAGAACTCTTGAAGAGAGGCAAACCTCAAAGCCTGCTGTGATTGACTGTAGACCAATATAATCATCACATTCTGAGTAACAGCCGACTACTTTCCCCACCTGTCAAGAGCCTGGAATAACACAAGCATGATGAAGTGAATGTATTCCTTTCCAAGCCTCTGAATGTATCATGCAAATACCATAGTGCCAAGTTGCTTGAAATCAGAACTGCACCTTAAATTTACAAGCTTTGAGTCATCCACCACAGCATTCCTGCACCTTTACACACACCTGCCACTTCCATACAGATGCTCAATAAATGCTGATGGAATAACGACTGGATTTACTCAAGGTTGTAGATCTTTCTATCTCTTCTTTTCATCAAGTGCCTGGATAAGACTGAAGTTATCAGATAAAACCGAGAAAGAGCATTTCGATTACACATCTACTCACTTAAATATAAACTCCCATGGCAAACCCCCCAAAACATGTTAGACCTTACTTACTTGTATCTCAAAAACAGCCACTGGGTGATCCATAATCCAACTAATATAATCCCATTTATTTCTGATACAGAAAATGCCCATTTCACCCGATCTATGTAATCAAAAAACTTGTCTGGGAGTGGAGGGCTGAGTTCCTTGGGAGGGACCCTCTCGTGCACAACCGTGATCATGACGGTTGTCAGGACAAGGTTGAAAAGAGCGTACACGAAAGCAATGCCCGTTTTCCACCACTCGAGGGGAAATTTGTTCCTGGCTTCTGTGGGCATAGCAATTTGGATATAGTCCGGGTACTTTTTGGTGCTCTTCCGCAACCCATTGGATAAGCTCTTAGGTTTACTGTTGCCATTTTTGTTCTCTTCTTCGACAGGCTCAGGAGGTCTCGCGTAAGTGTTTGCAGGGTCATTGGTTTGATTTTCCATATGTTCCTCGAGTTTTGCTGTCTCTATGATATCCATTGTCCCCTGGTCTTCAGGTCAAAAAGGAGATGGTAAAGTTCTTGTTCTTTGCGGAAACTTGACTTTTTTTAATCCTTCTATTTCCAAGATCAACATGGACTCTTAAGACTGATCTTGTTTCCTAGTGGAAAACATAGATGGTCTCCATCTCTCTAGTGTTCCTCCTGGGCCATCATCTGCTATACGTTTACCACTTTCAGGAAAGGAAGCCAATTTTCTTTCCCCCAAAGATGTTACTGTCCCACCTGGAAAAACAAAACAGAACTCTGTTCAGAAACCATGCTTGTCCACTTGCCAACCATCCAAAACAAAAACATTATCAAAATAAGGAAATAAATACCAAAGCCATTTGCTTTATAAATATATCGTCAGAACATAGTTAAAAGCTGCTGAGATGGAGTTTATTTATAAAACATTGAATTGTTTCATCTTGGAATTCTTCTCTTTTTGAGCTGATTTCAGTATAAATAGGAACATTCTAATAAACAATTCCTTTTCAATTTCTTTAAATAAAAGTCAGGACCCAGCATTGCAAACACTTCATCAGACAGTATCCCTTGTTGCTAACCATGAAGTCATAATAAGCCAGAACCTCCCCAGAGATCATATCATTCCTTCCTAAGACTGCATCTTCTCTATGAATCTTAAAAAATAAAACACTGTGATGAGTTGCTTACACGTATGGAATACTTGTTACTCTCTGAATTTGTCGACTTTCTATTTTCATAGTAATCTTTAAGTGACTACTTTTTAGAACATATTCAAGACATTTTAAACGGTACTAACTCTGTTTATCCTTTTGCAGTCAGAGATTCACACCATACAGAAGGAACGCTGACAGCCTACAAAATAACACAGTGAAAAGATACCAAAGCCTTACTAGCTATGTCTCATTTAGGGAGCAAACTCTACTGGTTTCTGGAAGAAGAAAATAATTCACTACAACCAACATAGTGAATTAGTAACTGAGAACATTTCCATGCATCATAATTTCTGTCCAACTATAGAAGCGGGCACCCAGAGGACCGGCTCAGACGACTTACCCACCAGGACACCAGGGACGAAAGGTGCTCTCTGCTTGAAGCTCCACAGGCCCCAAAGAGCAGAGACCTCTCTCCACAGCACAGAGCACCAGCACCACCTCTTTTATACGGGGCAGCAATACAGCGCCAGCTGTTCTCAATTTAGGAAAGCAGTATTTTCGTCCTGCTGGAGATCCCAGCCACCTGAAGAGGTTTCCAAACCTCGTAATTAGTCCCCACGCAGAGGACACTGCACAACTTAAGCACAAGCTTTTGCATTTTAAAGACCTCCCTTTCAGAGTGACCTCAGGGGGTGGAAATTGGGAGAAGGAAAAACTCAAAGTGATGACAGCCAAGCCTTTATTTAACGAAAGAACAAGGAAAGAAAGTTAAAATGGCACAGACGGTATAGACAGGCAGTATTTGTTGACAGTTGTGAATGGCAAACAGATCAACCAGAAATGTTCATTGTGCACCTAAATGTCCCGACACTGATGGATATGTAGGGGCAAATAAAAAGAAGTTAAAAAAAAAAACATACACGCCAACCAGAATGCCACCCAAAGAGCTCAACGTCTAACTGAAGAGGCAGAACCGAAGTGATGAAACTTTGAAGACTGACTGGCATATTGTAAGAAGAAGAAGAATGAGGTGGATGGCTAGATCAGAATGTAGCTCTAGTTGTGTCCCAAAAATGTGTCCAGAGAAAGGCACTGTCCGTTTCCGAGGAAGTGAAAGCAAGAGGAAAGTTAGCCTACAGGGCTAGGTGGATCACTACGAGATGAAGATCCGCTAAGAGCGATTACCCCTCACCTTTCTCCTGGCCCTGGGAAAAGCCTCCAGATACTAAGGCATCAGAGCACAGTGAGAAAGGACCAGGGCCCCTCTCTGTAAAACAGGCCTAACAGAGACTCTTTGCACTGCCCTGGCGCAGTGTTGTGGGAAGACTAGGTATAATGAACAGGTGACTCCATAAGGTATTTTACAAAACAGACCATCAACACCATGTCAACTCCTTCTAATGGAGGTACTAAAGCACTGGGTCAGCCAGAGCTTGTTTCTTTTTGCCAACTTCAGGCTACACCACTCATAGCATCCTGCCAAACTATCATCCAAATTCCATCCAAATTTACTACTCCACAACTGCTCTGCATTTGATGTTTGTAGGGGAAAGAAGCTTGTAATTTTGAAGCCCAGGTCCACTCTAGCAGACATACAGATGGTCTTTAAAAGGTAGCTACCTAATTCTGGAACATAGAATGTAGAACAGAAGAAAATAGTTGCCTTTTTTTTTTTTTTTTTAAAGAGGAAGCATCCAGCTATCTACCTACTGGGACAAGTGTGCGAATGACTGAAATAATTAATCATAAAGAGCTTTGTGCTCCTGGGAGGAAGAGCACTCTGTGAGTACAAAGCCTGTTTATTGTCATTAGTGGCAGGACTGATGTTTTCCTTGGGGTTTCATTAAGAAGATTAAATACACAAAGCACATCATCATGTGTCAACCAATCTTGGGACGCAATGTTCATCATCACGACGATCATTACAACACACTCATTCCCACGGTGAGACTCGCCTACCAGCAAGTATCTGGAAAGTGACAAAAGCCACAGCAGTTCCTCCTGAGGCTGGCAACCCCTTTAGGTCATTTGTTTAGGGTATACTCTGCCAGAGCTCAAGCAGATGAAAAGCTTTCCAAGTCTTCTTACATTGCAAAACACTGCAAGTTAGTCTAGATAATATTTTAAAAGTTTAAGATCCCTATAGACTAATCTTGCTTTTGAAGGCAAGTGCAAAACTCAGAAACTGTTAGTTTAATAACACCGCTTTGCTAGGGCTTTTTTTTTTTTTTTTTTTTTTCCCTTTAAGACCAAAGTATAATTTACTCCAGAAATACAAGCTTGCAAATTAGGAGATAACTGTAATTTGTATTTTATTAAATACAAAGAAATGTAAACCAAAAAGATATGATCATCTTGCTGCTGCTGCTGCTGCTAAGTAGCTTCAGTCGTGTCTGACTCTGTGCAACCCTATAGACGGCAGCCCACCAGGCTCCCCCGTCCCTGGGATTCTCCAGGCAAGAACACTGGAGTGGCTTGCCATTTCCTTCTCCAATGCATGAAAGTGAAAAGTGAAAGTGAAGTCGCTCAGTCGTGTCCAACTCTAGCGATCCCATGGACTGCAGCCTACCAGGCTCCTCTGTCCATGGGATTTTCCAGGCAAAAGTACTGGAGTGGGGTGCCATCGCCTTCTCCGATGATCATCTTGAGTGATGTTTAAAAGGCACTGATAAAATTCACTATCCACTTGATCTGGGGGAGAGAAAGCACTCAACAGTAGGAACAAAATATATATATATACAGCTATGGTCTTTCAATGCCAATATCACAATTTTAGCTGTGTAATATGTGTTCTAATATCTAGTGGGGAAAAAAAATCCTACACTTTTCATCCCTAAGGGAATTTCAGGATCTTTCTGTCAAATTATAAAAAAATACATACTTTTGTTTATATGTTTTATTTTACCTCTGTTATACCATAAAGGGTTTGATCTTACCATATTGAAATACATTAATCACTTTCTCTTAATAATCCCAATAGTATTTTTCCTGTAATTTGACAAAATGATTCTATGGTTCATCAAGGAGTAAAAATGGGAGCAGCAGAAGCTTTGTACCAGTAGATATTGCACAACACAACTAATATTGGGGCAATGGCACCCAGTTATTCTATTTTGGGAATTTATCTCAAGGCGATAAGGATGCACACAAAATATTTCTACAAGTATGCTTTCAATACATTTATAAGCAGAAATTGGAAACACTCTAATGTCCAACAATAGGGAGTTAAATAAATTACAGCCATCATAATATACTTAACATACTGTTTTTGGATACAGTAACTACAAAACTGTGAGACAAATACATAAATACTATATAAGAAGGATGCAGTATCACATTAAGTACAGATTTAGATCTGGAAAAGTGTAGAGGCTTCCCTGGTAGTTCAGACGGTAAAGAATCTGCCCACAATGCAGGAGACCTGGGTTCGATCCCTGGGATGGGAAGATCCCCTGGAGGAGAGCATGGCAACCCATTTCAGTATTCTTGCCTCAGTAATTCCTATCAGAGCTTCAGTTCAGTTCAGTCGCTCAGTCATACCCAACTCTTTGCAACCCCATAAATTGCAGCATGACAGGCCTCTCTGTCCATCACCAACTCCCGGAGCGCTCCCAAACTCATGTCCATTGAGTCGGTGATGCCATCCAACCATCTCACCCTCTGTTGTCCCCTTCTCCTCCTGCCCCCAATCCCTCCCAGCATCAGAGTCTTTTCCAATGAGTCAACTCTTTGCATGAGGTGACCAAAGTATTGGAGTTTCAGCTTCAACATCAGTCCTTCCAATGAACACCCAGGACTGATCTCCTTTAGGATGGACTGGTTGAATCTCCTTTCAGTCCAAGGGACTTTCAAGAGTCTTCTCCAACACCACAGTTCAAAAGCATCAATTCTTTGGCGCTCAGCTTTCTTCACAGTCCAACTCTCACATCCATACGTGACCACTGGAAAAACCATAGTCTTGACTAGACAGACTTTTGTTGGCAAAGTAATGTCTCTGCTTTTGAATATGCTATCTAGGTTGGTCATAACTTTCCTTCCAAGAAGTAAGCATCTTTTAATTTCATGGTCTACCAAAAATGGAAAAGGAGTAATGTAACAGAGTTTTCAAGGCTTGAAGAAAAGGTGCAAGTGTGCGGTTTATGACTCACTCCCAGTTCTGATCTGAGGCTCATGGCCGCATTCCACAGAGGAGACCAAGCACAGACATGAGCTCCAGTCAACAGGCTAAGAAGCACTTTGCTTGTTAAAGTTGTATGTTGACCTGGTTGGGCATCTGGAGTGGTTAAAAAGATAAGATGTATTAAGTGTGTAAATATAGTTTAAAAATTAAGGAAACTTATTGAAATCTATGCCAAAGCCTTTGACTGTGTGGATCACAATAAACTGTGGAAAATTCTGAAAGAGATGGGAATACCAGACCACCTGATCTGCCTCTTGAGAAATTTGTATGCAGGTCAGGAAGCAACAGTTAGAACTGGACATGGAACAACAGACTGGTTCCAAATAGGAAAAGGAGTATGTCAAGGCTGTATATTGTCACCCTGTTTATTTAACTTATATGCAGAGTACATCATGAGAAACACTGGACTGGAAGAAACACAAGCTGGAATAAAGATTGCAGGGAGAAATATCAATAACCTCAGATATGCAGATGACACCACCCTTATGGCAGAAAGTGAAGAACTCAAAAGCCTCTTGATGAAAGTGAAAGTGGAGAGTGAAAAAGTTGGCTTAAAGCTCAACATTCAGAAAACAAAGATCATGGCATCCGGTCCCACCAATTCATGGGAAATAGATGGGGAAAGAGTGGAAACAGAGGATGCCTTTATTTTGGGGGGCTCCAAAATCACTGCAGATGGTGACTGCAGCCATGAAATTAAAAGACGCTTACTCCTTGGAAGGAAAGTTATGACCAACCTAGATAGCATATTCAAAAGCAGAGACATTACTTTGCCAACAAAGGTTCATCTAGTCAAGGCTATGGTTTTTCCTGTGGTCACGTATGGATGTGAGAGTTGGACTGTGAAGAAGGCTGAGCACCTAAGAATTGATGCTTTTGACCTGTGGTGTTGGAGAAGACTCTTGAGAGTCCCTTGGACTGCAAGGAGATCCAACCAGTCCATTCTGAATGAAGGAGATCAGCCCTGGGATTTCTTTGGAAGAAACAATGCTAAAGCTGAAACTCCAATGCTTTGGTCACCTCATGCAAAGAGTTGACTCATTGGAAAAGACTCTGATGCTGAGAGGGATTGGGGGCAAGAGGAGAAGGGGACGACAGAGGTTGAGATGGCTGGATGGCATCACTGACTCGATGGACGTGAGTCTGGGTGAACTCCGGGAGTTGGTGATGGACAGGGAGGCCAGGCGTGCTGTGATTCATGGGGTCGCAAAGAGTCGGACACGACTGAGCGACTGATCTGATCTGATCTGATCTGATTGAAGTCTATATGTGGGTTTCAATGCTCAAAAAGATGTAATCTGTTGAAGATAGAGGTTAAACACTGACCAAAGAGAATGTGTTGCTAACATCTGCAAATCACAATTATGAATGAAAGAGATTTAGATGTTGCTTAAAGGCTTAAGAAAAACAAGGTCTTGAAACAGAGTTGAATGATCAATGGAAACAAAAGAGCTGATGAGTTTCTTAACAGACTACTAAAGCTTTGTTGCTGCTGCTAAGTCTCTTCAGTCGTGTCCAACTCTGTGCGACCCCGTAGACGGCAGCCCACCAGGCTCCCCCGTCCCTGAGATTCTCCAGGCAAGAACACCGGAGTGGGTTGCCATCTCCTTCTCCAATGCATGAAAGTGAAAAGTGAAAGTGAAGTCGCTCAGTTGTCTCCAACTCTTAGCGACCTACCAGCCCTTAAAAAAGAAAACCCAGGGGCTTTCCTGGTGGTTCAGCGTAAAGAGGCTGCCTTCCGATATAGGAGACACAGGTTCGATCCCTGATCCTGGAAGGCCCCACATACGGCAGAGCAACTAACGGCCTGCCCCACAATTACTGAGCTTGTACTCTGCAGCCTGGGAGCTGCACCTCCTGAGCTCACACGGGCAACTCCTGAAGCCTGCACACCCTAGAGCCTGTGCTCCACACGAGAAGCCACCACAGTGAGAAGCCTGAACACAACAGTTAGAGAGTAGCCCGTGCAGCAACCGAGACCTGGCATGGAAATCAACCAATCAATCAATAAAATCTAAAATAGAAAAAAAAAAACCCCAATGTCACCATAAAGCCATGAAAAAGTCAAGCTGTAGAATAAAACGGACACAATATCATAGTTCCCAAATATGTGTCGGGTACTGTGCTTTGGGTATTATATAATTAATCTTTAGAACAACATTAGGAAATATTTTTAAATATTTATTCATTTAGCTGTGTTGGGTCTTAGTTGTGGCACACGGTTCTTCCTTGCATGACTCGGGATCTTTCAGCATGGCACATGGACTCTCTAGTGATGGCAAGCAGGCTCAGGGGTTGTGGCACGTGGGCTCCAGAGTGCACAGGCAGCATACGGGCTTAGTTGCTCCGGGCCATGTGGGATCTTAGTTCCCCGACCAGAGATCGAACCTACCAAACCTACCCTGCATTGCAAGGTAGTTTTCTCAACCACGGGACCACCAGGGAAATCCCAGGAAATATTTTAAAGAAAAGAAGTTGAGGTCATGTGAAGTGCTCAAGGTCAGACAGGTAGGAAGTGGCAGAGCTCAGATCTGAACCAGGAATTCGATCTCAGGAGCCCCTGTTCTGTCACAGAGGTCAACAATATAGTCAGTGAAAAAGATTGAGACAATCAATTACAAGCTTTTTTTTAAAAAAAAGGAGAGATGCATAAACACATAGGAAAGTCTCCAGAAAATATAGGCATTTTAAAATCTTTATAATTTTGAAGAAATTAATATAAACTTAGAAAAAAAATTTAATATATAAATCACCTCTCTTGAGGGGAGAGGGGAGGAGCCTGTGAAGTATTTCCCTGTTACCCATATTTCCCTTTTAATTGTAAGTACTGTAACAAACACACCACTATATTAAATTTATAATATAGATATATTGCTATGTTAACAGGATTCCAGTTTAGCTAAGAAATTTTACGCCTATAAAAGTTTTTTCAGAGACCAAGACATCTCAGCTTTTCCTTACTAACATTCTTAGAGCTTAATTTACTTGTAAAAATCCTCCTGCCTAAAATGGATAGGCATTGTTAGTATGATTACAGAAACAAGGGTGCCTGGTGAGTCACGGCATTCTATTTCAGAAATGCCCATAAAATTTGCTAAATATTTTTACTAACAAGTTCTTGAAAACTGAAAAGAAGACCCACTATTTAATTAAAAAAAAATCATCATGTATATTTGTGAAATACTCTCCCAACAAAAGTTACATGGAAAGGCATCCTTGCCAGACCCTTACAGGTCCCATGTCTGTATAAGAGTGACAGATTTAAATCAGGGAAACGGGCAGGCCTGGAAGGTAGCTTTGTGACACTATTCTGAGGATGGACTGGGAAAAAAGACTTAATTTAAAAGACAAGAATTAAAAAAGCAGCTACTGTGATGACTGTAATTATGAACTCGGGGAGAGTGATGCTTGGGTAGAGAATAAACATTTTGATTTCTGGTACTAATTTGCTATCCCACACTAAGAGAGACTAGACAACTTTAGTTCTATAACTAGTTGTTGTAAGAGGAAGACTCAGCCTATCAGTGGTGGTTGCTGGTAGGAATGGAGAGAGACTACAAATAGGCTGCCGTTTTCTTTTCAGGGTGATGGAAATGTTGTAAAATTAGATCATGACGGTGGCTGCACAATTCTGTAAATTTACTAAAAATCATTCAACGATATACTTAAAACACATACATTTTATAGGATGAAAGTCATAACTCAATTAAGCTTTACTCTTTAAAACAAAAAAGCCATAGCCCATCAAGACACATAGTTTCTAAAGACTTAGAAACCAAAGACTAACCCATGTTCTGTTATTATAGATTCCAGGCTCACTTATCCCTTTAAAGTGTTGTTATTTACCAGCTGAGCACTTCCTCAGCCGTGACTGAAATAACATACATTTTAAAGTTTTCTACAGATAGGATCAAGAACCCTCCAATAAAATGCAAACTGTTTAACAAAATTTGTGTAAACTGTGCTCCAAAAATAAACTGGTAAGTAAATAAGATGAAGTGACAAAAAACAGATGGGTTTTCTAACAGAATTCATCAAAATTTACTATGAGTTGGACCTCAAGGGGGAAAAGTGAGGGTCTGATTTCTTTCTCACTATTAAAAAAAAATTGGTCACTTTAACTGGCGAGGTAGTTTAATACTTGTTGAAATGAATATTTATTGACACAGAGCAAATATTAGCTGTGCAAATTTGAAAACAATAAATTTGGACTCAAGAGTATTTCACAAGAAGTGATCATCTGGGGTCTGTCCACAGGGCGGTGCCGCACTCAGCCAGCAGTAACTGTTTCTGATGCCACTCAGTTTGATAGAATAAAATACCTTCACTAAAATCTGCTTTGCAAAGTGTTCCATAGGATGTTTTCAATCTTGTCTTCTATTTCTTGTTCATATTTTTATTGATGGCTGGAGAACTCTAAAGATTAGATCCAATTCCAGGAGAGGAATCTTAGAGGTGGAGTCCCAGAGAAAGACAATTTTAACAATCCCTGGTACATTGTAGAACATGTAGTAACAAGGAAAATGAATGAACAAATGCATAAATAGGGGAATGAGCAAGTAGATGGACAGATAAGATAAGTAATCAGACAGACAGATGAGACCCTGAAGATAGAAGAGGGCTATAAAACAAGGTCCAAAGCTAGGGAATATTTTAAATAATCCTTTATGTTTCTTGGGGATATACTCTAAATCAGAGGTTCTCAGAGTTAAGGGGTAGAGTGGGGGAACACATGTTTTTCCCAAATACTGGATGATGTCTGCCCCAAGCCCCTTTCCCCGCCTCCATTCCTGATACATCTAGGAGTTCAGAGAATTTCTGGAGGGTGAGGGTGGGTGGACTTTCCAGGTGGGTTCTCCCTCCTTTGCCTGCGTGTTTGCAGGGTTTAGAAGAAAGAACAAGGCAGGAAACTTCTGCTTCCCACCCCTTTATGTATTTACAGCCCGCATGATAAACCCAGGACCCTGGGGAATAAGTAAAGAGGGTTGAAGTCTGGTATTTGTGGTAAAATGCTTACATCTACTGCAGCAAGCAAGCAAGAGACCTTCCTGATAATTTAAACAGACATTTCTACCTTTAACACCCTGAACTGTGATTCTATTAATTTCCGGGCAACCCTGTCCAAGAGGTGTTTGGTCAGAGAATTATTCCGCGCTAACTGGTACCACCTGCTCCTTGTTTAATGGTCAAACAAAAGTCGAAAGCACCAGCTTAGCAGAAACGCCCTGGGGGCTGTATCAGAAAGGTTAACGCTAACAGCCTAACTGAACAACAGTGGTAATTATCTGCTGCTTCATCTCTAGCTTCCGTATATACCCCAAAGATTTACACACCTAGAAACTGATTCCCGGAGGTTTTAATAATTATTACTCTGTAGTAGGAGTCTGCACAGATTACCTACTCAAGTGAGAGGTTTCTAAAAATCATAAAAAACACATTCCATTTAATATTTTCAAAAGAGAGTGGAACTTACATTTTCTTCTAACAGTGGCTGGTCTGGGAGCAAAGCAGAAGCTGGGTCTAACAGCTTAACCTTATACTCTCTAAAACATACATTTTCTAAACCATATTAGAGATCTCATTCTAAATAAATAAATAGATCACAGTTAAAGTCAACAGCATATTTCATCAACATAAACAACAACAAACTTTCTAGATTTGGAAGTGTAGTCTCTTACTCTAGGAAAACCATGGGAAGGAAAAAAAGAACAGTTTCTTCAAAATAATTTCATAACTCTTTCCTTTAATAAAGCTCCTTTACTACATGCCTTTCAGATTATTTTAAAATCTACCTTTTGATTTCTCCCTTTACCATTTCGTGACCAAACTTGGTGTCTGATTTATACAATTCCAAAAAGTTTGCACACAAAAAATTAATAGGCTATTTAAAATGAGTTTTCAAAAAACTGACATCTTGGAACTTTGCTTGATGTTTATGAATACATTAGAAGAAAGTCGTAGCACTCAGAGATTTGAGTGAAGTCATCTTTAAGCGGGAATCTATAGGAAGGAGTTAAAAAATCCTGCTCTAGGGTGGAGGCAAAGGGGAGACTTCAGGACAAACATTTAACCTGGGGCTGCGGTTAGCACATTTTATAGTTGTAAACAGAGGCAAATGCCTAAGAACAGGAAGCTTACTCAATCCCCAGGGCTGCTGTCGGAAGGGCACCTAGGTACACTTGAATATAATTTCCTTGTAGAGGTCTAAAGTCTAGAATCAGACATTTTAATATGCATTTAAAATACAATGGGTTCCTTGTTACTATATTTCTGCTTAGTGCACTGTGTCAACAAAACAAGAAATAGCTTAAAACAGCCTCAGAGACGAAGGGGAACACTTCCTGTTAGCAAGAATTAAAACACTGAAAAATGAAGGAAAAGGGAGGTTCTAGAGTCTGCACCCTCAGCAGGTTGGTCTCATCTGCTTGCTGCAGTTGGGGTGTGGTGTTCTCCAGGCTTTGGCAGAGGGCAAGGAGAGCAGGAGGGCTAGACAGCTCTTCAAGTCCAGTGCTGTAGCCCCTCTGGTGTCCTCAAGGCAGAGCATAGTTTCATATAAGGAAAGGAAAAAGTAGGAGAGGAAAGCAGGCATGGAAGAGCCAAGAGAAGCCTGTATAAAGCCTCCATTTCTCATTCTCTTATGCCAACCACAAAAAGGTTCTTTTGCATGACTGGCTGAATAAGCCACTGCTTTCAAATGGTATGAGGCTATAAAAAGGAATACTTTCTCCAGGGCCATTAAGGTCACTACACTTGGCTTCCAGAACTTAAACTACTATGTTGTAGTTCAATAAATTATTTCTTGCTCAAAAGCACTTATTTGACCAATGTTTCCAACCTTGGCTTTGGTTTCTGCAAAGAACTCCAACACAAGGAATGGCACCCTTGGAGAAAAGGCAAGAGTAACATAAAAGATGAAAATCCTGAGTCTAACAATGCCACGTTTAACAAGTTTGAGGAATGCCAGTGAATGTTAGAATTGGGATTTGAAATAGGTCTCTAAAACATTTATCTACTGAATTTTTACTTATCCTAATAAATTAAGGAAAAGAAGAGATGGCACAAACTGTTTATTTCTTTAATTTTCACCAGAAAGTTTGCATATTAAAAAAACTCACTTGAAGAAAATAAAAAGAAATTTGGTTTATACATCACAGCACTTAAATATTATTTTAGGAAATATTAGTAAATAGTTGGATATTCAGAATAACTGCCAACAGACATGGTTTGCTAAGGAAAATGAGGCTGTTCAGAGGTAAAAGTTGGAAAGTTGCAAAGTCTCATCAACAAATGTGTCTTCTCTTGCCTGTTCTACTAAATGTTCCCTGTATGGAGCTTGAACCCTCTACGACAAAGCGTAGGTGGCTGTTGGGATGATAAAGACCATATCTGAGTGATTATCTACATACCATTGGTTTTGTAGTAACCCTTAACCCTTAGCCAACTGCCCGTTTCCCTTAAACAAAAATCCGGAACAGAATACACAGTTCTATTTTGTATTTCTCTTAGAAATACCATAACACGAGAAATTTTGTTCTAAGATACCCAAGCTGTCCCTCCAGGAGGTATTTAGAGAAAGAGAGAAAAGAGTTTGGAAAGAAAGATACAAGAAAACGAGTCAGAGTTTTTACAAGGAACCCTGAAAAGACAAAGACAAAATAGAAAAGTATAGGTATCAGAGCTGACTCAAATGGCTTCTAGGGGCCCAGAGTATGTCCCATAAAAGGGCACTTACAGCTTGGGGAGTGCAGAGGGGCACTGGAGGTGAGTGAGCATCAGTCCTTCTCAGCAAAACCAGGAGAGCTCCAAGGATTTGGACAGAAAAAAGTGTGGTAGGGATGGGGAGTGAAGGGGGAGTTGACACTGTTAAACAGAAACATAACTTTGAAAGTATGGGGACTACCTTTACTGAAACATTTCTTTCTGAGCAATAGTAAAGAAAGATAAGTGAAAGTGTTAGTCAATCAGTTGTGTTTGACTCTTTGCAACCCCACCGACTGTAGCCTGCCAGGCTCCTTTGTCCATGGAATTCTCCAGGCAACAATACTGGAGGGTGTTGCCATGCTCTTCTCCAGGGAATCTTCCCAACCCAGGGATTGAACCTGGGTCTTCTGCATTGCAGGCAGATTCTTTACCATCTGAGCCACCTGGGAGCGAGTGAGTGAAAGTCGCTCAGTCGTGTCTGACTCTTTGAGACCCCATGGACTGTACAGTCCATGGGATTCTCCAGGCCAGAATACTGGAGTGGGTAGCCTGTCCCTTTTCCAGGGGATTTTCCCAACCCAGGGATCAAACCCAGGTCTCCCACATTGCAGGCGGATTCTTTACCAACTAAGCCACAAGGGAAGCCCGAGCCACCTGGGAAGCCCCGAGCAGTAATAAATACAACCACAATTGAGTCAGCATATGAAACAATCAGATATTCTATTTAGCACAAATGGTTAGTTATCATATGTAAATAAACAAAAATATGTCATTTAGCATGTATTTACATGATCTATATTATATCTATAACTGGCTATATTATTCATTATAGATAGATTCACTACAAGTAACATGTAAAATCCTTTAATTATGATGATCTGTTTAATCAAGGCTTTCACGTAGGGCCTTGGCTTTCATCTTTCTTTCTTTGCATATTAAATCGGCTTTTCGTTTCCACAATCTTTGCAGTAAGGGCAGGTGATTTGATGAACCCAATCCCTGAAGTACACCCTCAAAAGCCACTAGAAGAACTTGGAAAAAGACAAGAGAAACAGAGAATGATTTCTGCTGGTTTATCCATGCAGTGAATGAAGAATGGTGAGGAAAGGAAACAGAAGTAGAAGATAAAATTCTGCGGCTCCATCTCATAGCCAGAGTTCATTTCCTTATTTTCTACACCTGCTCTGACAAATCCTAAGAAAAGAATTCCTGTGACTAAATGTCTCCCAGTTACTAATAACAGAAACTTCCTACAGAATGTTTCACTGACAGATTAAATACACAAGCTTTTACTCTATTGTAACCCATGGATAAGAACACTGGAAAGTTACCTTGAAACAAAGCCTATTAAAATGTAATTAAGCTATAATCAGAAAGAAGCATAAAAAATACAATAAGGATCATAAATTGTACAATTTTTATGAAAATCTCTCTTTTTAAGCACATGAGTTTTAAAAATGCTTACACTTCTTGACATATTAACTACTACTGAGAATTTATTTTGGAACAGTTTTAAATACAGAAAAAAACATTATCCAAAAATATATTTGGTTAAACATTAAAGCAATCTAAATGTCTACAGCAGACATTTTGAAGGATCCAAGAAATACATTAGGGATTCCCTGGTGGCTCAGACAGTAAAGAGTCTGTCTGCAGTGTGGGAGACTGGGTTCAATCCCTGGGTCGGGAAGATCCCCTGGAGAAGGTAATGGTAACCCACTTCAGTATTCTTGCCTGGAAAAACTGATCCTCAGTCCATGGGGTTGCAAAGTCAGACATGACTGAAATACATTATACTTTCTGTTTAAAAAACAGCAACATATTTTTATTTTCATAAAAATTTAAATGCATGACATTTAAAAAAAAACAAGTTAATAAATACACCCTAAAGAAGGTAAGGTGTTAATGTTGGTTGTGGGATTTACCAATTATTTTCTTTTCCTCTGGTTCTTGCCTACTTTCTCCAAATTTTCTGTGACAAAAGTATTTACCCATATATCTATTAATAGATGCAACTGTATTCTCAGTTTATAAATATTATGTTTAAGATTTTAATGATGAGGAAAATACAATATGATTTCAGCAATGTAAAGATGTATGTTACATATATACTTTTAAAACTCTGAAGAAAATGTACCATATATTAATACTGCTTAATGAATTTATGGTTGATTTTAACTTTTTTATTTTGATTGTATTTTCTAATTTTCCATATTAATCATTGTTGGTTAGATAGCATCACTGACTCAATGGACATGAATTTGAGAAAACTCCAGGAGACAGTGAAGGAAGGAAGCCTGGAGTGCTTCAGTTCATGGGGTTGCAAAGAGTTGGACACAACTTAGCAAGTGAACAACAACAAATAATCAGGAAAATGCTAATGGTGATTTTAACTATAAGAGTATTGACAGAGTTAACAGGGAAAATGTGCTTCTGTTCTTTAAAAAGGTATTTTGTTTTGTATAATTTCAAGTATGCAAAAAATGCATCTACAGAAAAGTCAGAGCACTAAAACATTAAGAACGGTTGTTCAAGTGGTAGGAGTATGAGATTTTTTTCCTTCCTACATCTGTGTATAGTCCACATTTAGAAATATTTTCATTACCAATGTGTCATTTTATACCAATAGCTAAAAGTATTGGAAACCATGTATAGCTGTTGCTGTTATTTTCACAGAAATATTTATCCACTGAAATCTTTATTTCATGTCTTCACTCAGCCTCAATTAACTGCAATAAAAAGCATATGTTTAGGGACTTCCCTGGTGGTCGAGTGGCTGACTCTGTGCTCCCAATGCAGGGGATCCAGGTTCGATTTGTGGTCAGGGAACTAGGTCCCACATGTTGCAACTGAAAGTTTAAATGCCGCAACTAAAACCTGGCACAGCCAATAAAAATTTTTTTTCAGCATATGTTTAGAATTTTGCATTTTGGACAAGTCTGCAGTATTGCTGCTGTAGAAAAAGCCTGGTAAACCAGTAACTATTTTTGGATGTTACAATCCTAACCTGAAGTAAACACGCAATTAAATTAGTCTTTACTTAGTGTTCAACTTTCAAAAACAGATGTCACTGTACTAAAGTGTGATATCTTCTGCAGGGTTTATTCCCAAGAAGGGTGAAGACTGCTTTATAAATTTCCATATAATGGATGTCAATCATTCTCTCACAAAAGAAAACCAGCCAGTCATTTAGCAAATCTCCAAGCCCTCTGGGTGAATATTGGTAAATTTTGTGCACCACAAATGTTTTAGGAAGCCTGTGTATTTAAGCACTGTTGAATATCTTTTTCCTGTTATTTGGTGGAGTTTGGCTTTGTTGTGGGCTTCTCCGGTGACTCAGACATAAAGAATCTACCTGCAATGCAAGAGACCCGAGTTTGACCCCTAGGTCAGGAAGATCCACTGAAGAAGGGAATGGCAACCCACTCCAGTATTCTTGACTGGAGAATCCCATGGACAGAGGAGCCTGGTGGGCTATAGTCCATGGGGCTGCAGAGAGCCGGACACAACTGAGTGATTTAGCACATATATACAGCACATATTAGGTCATATGGCTCACCACGATCACCTTGATAGATCTGGAAAACACCAGATATTCAAACAGTAATATATCTGAATGAGACATCAGATTAGATCAGATCAGTCGCTCAGTCGTGTCCGACTCTTTGCGACCCCATGAATCGCAGCATGCCAGGCCTTCCTGTCCATCACCAACTCCTGGAGTTCACCCAGACTCATGTCCATCGAGTCAGTGATGCCATCCAGACATCTCATCCTCTGTCCTCCCCTTCTCCTCCTGTCCCCAATCCCTCCCAGCATCAGAGTCTTTTCCAATGAGTCAACTCTTCCCATGAGGTGGCCAAAGTACTGGAGTTTCAGCTTTAGCATCATTCCTTCCAAAGAAATCCCAGGGCTGATCTCCTTCAGAATGGACTGGTTGGATCTCCTTGCAGTCCAAGGGACTCTCAAGAGTCTTCTCCAACACCACAGTTCAAAAGCATCAATTCTTCGGCGCTCAGCCTTCTTCACAGTCCAACTCTCACATCCATACATGAACACAGGAAAAACCATAGCCTTGACTAGACGAACCTTTGTTGGCAAAGTAATGTCTCTGCTTTTGAATATGCTATCTAGGTTGGTCATAACTTTCCTTCCAAGGAGTAAACGTCTTTTAATTTCATGGCTGCAGTCACCATCTGCAGTGATTTTGGAGCCCAGAAAAATAAAGTCTGACACTGTTTCCACTGTTTCCCCATCTATTTCCCATGAAGTGATGGGACCAGATGCCATGATCTTTGTTTTCTGAATGTTGAGCTTTAAGCCAACTTTTTCACTCTCCACTTTCACTTTCATCACTAAAAGAGGCTTTTGAGTTCCTCTTCACTTTCTGCCATAAGGGTGGTGTCATCTGCATATCTGAGGTTATTGATATTTCTCCCAGCAATCTTGATTCTAGCTTGTGTTTCTTCCAGTCCAGCGTTTCTCATGATGTACTCTGCATATAAGTTAAATAAGCAGGGTGACAATATACAGCCTTGACGAACTCCTTTTCCTATTTGGAACCAGTCTGTTGTTCCATGTCCAGTTCTAACTGTTGCTTCCTGACCTGCATACAAATTTCTCAAGAGGCAGATCAGGTGGTCTGGTATTCCCATCTCTTTCAGAATTTTCCACAGTTTATTGTGATCCACACAGTCAAAGGCTTTGGCATAGTCAATAAAGCAGAAATAGATGCCTTTCTGGAACTCTCTTGCTTTTTCCATGATCCAGCGGATGTTGGCAATTTGATCTCTGGTTCCTCTGCCTTTTCTAAAACCAGCTTGAACATC
This sequence comes from Bubalus bubalis, assembly GCF_019923935.1. NCBI lineage: Eukaryota > Metazoa > Chordata > Mammalia > Artiodactyla > Bovidae > Bubalus > Bubalus bubalis. The sequence continues at coordinate 92,551,667 of NC_059163.1, forward strand.
AGGAAGTTCACAGTTCACATATTGCTGAAGCCTGGCTTGGAGAATTTTGAGCATTACTTTACCAGCGTGTAAGATTAGTGCAATTGTGCAGTAGTTTGAGCATTCTTTGGCATTGCCTTTCTTTGGGACTGGAATGAAAACTGACCTTTTCTAGTTCTGTGGCCACTGCTGAGTTTTCCAAATTTGCTGGCATATTGAGTGCAGCACTTTCACAGCATCATCTTTCAGGATTTGGAATGAGACATAGGGATATATTGACAGTGACTTGGGTTATGAAGAGGAGGAGGGAAGGAAGGACCAAAGCGCCTTTTTATTTTTAGAAGTTTAGATTTTTAAATTGCAGATCAGTGATTCTGAACCTATACAACTCAAATCACATTATCTATCAAGATGGGACTGCTGCTGCTGCTAAGTCGCTTCAGTCGTGTCGGACTCTGTGCGATCCCATAGACCGCAACCCACCAGGCTCCGCCATCCCTGGGATTCCAGTTACATTATAATTACTTGTACAATAAAATTGTTGCTGTTCATTTGCTAAGTCATATCCAATTCTTTGCAACCCCATGGACTGTAGCCCACCAGGCTCCTCTGTCCATGGGATCTCCCAGGCAAGAATACTGGAGTATGGGGCCATTTCCTCCTCCAGGAGATCTTCCCAAACCAGGGATCGACCACATCTCCTGCATTGGCAGGTGGGTTCTTTACCACTGAGCCACCAGGGAAGCCCATACAATAAAATACCATCCCACTAATACAATGTTAGGTGAAGAAAGTTACAAAATGGTAAATATAGAAAATTTTTTACTGTGTGGGAAAATTGTGCTATGCATAAATAAACTAGTTACTAGAAAGGTGATATTATATGCAACATTTACTTCACTTTTTACCTTTTTGTGTTGAAAAAATAAGCAGCATATTTTTATTTTACTGCCTAAGAGCAAAGATAATTGTTGATTCAACAATATTTAGTGAGTATATACTCTGTATTAGGGGCTGTTGTAGGGACACAACAGTTTTTTAAAAGTCACTTCTTTCACGGAGTTTAAATTCTGCTAATGTTTACTACAACAACAATAAAAAAATTTCAAGTGCTATGAATAAAAATAAAATAAAAGGGATGTTTAAAGTAAGATCACCAAGCTTATGAAGCAATATTCAATTTTAAATTTTTAAATGAACACTCATTATGTGGAATAAAAATCAGTACCCATCAAGTCAAATGAATATCAAGAACACTTATGTTCCAACTTGCTGAAACTCGATCCCAGTAAACAGCTTCTAGAAACCTGTACAAATAAAACTTCTTGAAACTAAAAAGGAATCCCACTGAAGATGCTCCCCTACATACTCGATTGTAGATTTTTGCCTTTGAGTTCTTTGCCATTTCTGATAGATTAAAATTATGTATATATGTATAAAGTATTCTAGTTCTCTTGGTCATAATGGACTTTTATGACTGATCACCCCAGTACACTCTTTAAAGAAAGGTTTAACCCACATGAGGCTTTTAAGAAGGAAAGGTTAAAGATGCAATATTGTAAACACAGGAAGATTGTAAACACAGGAAGATTAAAAACAAAAATATTATGTGGGAACAGAAAAGTTGAAGCTGTCACATAGCTAATAAGGATTCAGAACTCAGTTTGAGTTTTGATGCAGAAATTATATTTTACCTTAAATAAGGAGAGAAACTACAGATATTAAAAAACTTATTTAATGAAACGATGACCAATCTCAAGATAAGCAATACATGAGGGTTAGATATGTAGTCAATGTTGTCCCCACTGCTGAAAGCTTAGATGAGGCAGATGAATGGTTGGCCAATCAGAACAGAGAATTATTTCTGGCTTTCTGTTCTGTGTGGAATTCGGCTCTAAGTGCTCAGGAAGGTAACAGAAGGCTGGCTCCTGTGTCCTCAAGAGATTTTTGATTAAGTAACTCCTACCCTCCACCCTTCTACCCAGAAGCCACTTAAAAAGACGAATAAGCAATAAAAACAAATTTTATAAATTAGAGAAGAGCCTGAAATACATTTGAAGTTTAGTAAGCCCCAAACTGTGTATCAGATAGAAGTAAAAGTGAAAAGAAAATTCAAATAATGAACATAAAGTGGGAGATGAGGGAAGACATATATATATCTTACAAACTTTAAATCTAGGGTACACAGATGAAAACTGAAAACAATTTTTTTTTTTAATGTAGAAGTCTTCTTTTTTAAATGCCAAGCTCCACAGATCAGTAACGAATAGAAAATCATTCTATTCCGTTTAGCTCTGGTCTATCCTTGGGAATGAACTATGGTCAATGTTTTCTACAGAGTGAAGCAGGTTTAGAAAAAACACAGGATGATTAAAAGCATTCTCTGAACCCGAACCTCATGCTAAAAAGTAGTCAGGAAACGCTATAAACTCAATGCTCAATTAGCATCCGGAAACTAAAAGATGTAATTCCATATTTAATCTTATTTCCATTAAATGCAATTTTCATTGATGAGTCTACATAAAGATTACTCATTCGAAACTGTCTTAAAAACATGCTATCAAAGTGAAAGTGAAAGTCGCTCAGTCATGTCCAAATATTTGCGACCCCATGGACTATACAGTCCATGGAATTCTCCAGGCCAGAATACTGGAGTGGGTAGCCTTTTTCTTCTCCAGGGGATCTTCTCAAACCAGGGATTGAACCTAGGTCTCCCCCATTGCAGGCAGATTCTTTACCAGTTGAACCAGCTGATTCTTTACCACAGAAGCCCAAGAATACTGGGGTGGGTAGCCTATCCCTTTTCCAGCAGATCTTCCCAACCCAGGAATCAAACCAGGATCTCCCACATTGTAGGCAGATTCTTTACCAATTGAGCTATGAGGGAAGTAAAACAAAGTAACAGTCTAGAAGTTTTTCATATTCTGACTTTGAAGGTTTTTTGGTTTTGTCTTTTTTTCTTCTAACATCTCCTGTAGCATAATATACAATAATAAAGATATTAGAAGACTGGGAGCCCGTTTCCAAGGCTTATACTGAACAAGAGCAAAAATGACATTCCAGTTAATATGTTTCTATACTCTAAAGTAAGGCACATCTTAAGAATGTCAAAAGGGATGATGGGCTGATGAGGGGTATCTTCAAAGGACATGAGTGAATTTCATTTGTGGGTGAGAGGGCCTTCCCTGTGGCTTAGAGGTAAATAATCCACCTGCAATGCAGGGGACTTGGGTCTGATCCCTGGGTTTGATCTCTGAGTTGGGAAGGTTCCCCTGGAAAAGGAAATGGCAATCCACTCCAGTATTCTTGCCTGGGAATTCTCATGGACGGAGGAGCCTGGCGGGCTACAGTCCATGGGGTCACAAAGAGTCAGACACGACTGAGCACGCATGCAGGAGGGTTATTTACAGGGTAAACAAAACCTTTCATACTCTTCATGGCAAGAATACTAAAGTGGACTGGTTCCAAATAGGAAAAGAAGTACGCCAAGGCTATATATTGTCACCCTGCTTATTTAACTTTTATGCAGAGTACATCATGAGAAACGCTGGGCTGGAAGAAGCACAAGCTGGAATCAAGATTGCTGGGAGAAATATCAATAACCTCAGATACGCAGATGACACCACCCTTATGGCAGAAAGTGAAGAGGAACTCAAAAGCCTCTTTTAGTGATGAAAGTGAAAGTGGAGAGTGAAAAAGTTGTCTTAAAGCTCAACATTCAGAAAACAAAGATCATGGCATCTGGTCCCAGCACTTCATGGCAAATAGATGGGGAAATGGTGGAAACAGCGTCAGACTTTATTTTTGGGGGTTCCAAAATCACTGCAGATGGTGACTGCAGCCATGAAATTAAAAGACACTTACTCCTTGGAAGAAAAGTTATGACCAACCTAGATAGCATATTCAAAAGCAGAGACATTACTTTGCCAACAAAGGTTCGTCTAGTCAAGGCTATGGCTCTTCCAGTGGTCATGTATGGATGTGAGAGTTGGACTGTGAAGAAGGCTGAGTGCCGAAGGATTGATGCTTTTGAAGTGCGGTGTTGGAGAAGACTCTTGAGAGTTCCTTGGACTGCAAGGAGATCCAACCAGTCCATTCTGAAGGAGATCAGCCCTGGGTGTTCTTTGGAGGGAATGATGCTAAAGCTGAAACTCCAGTACTTTGGCTACCTCATGCAAAGAGTTAACTCATTGGAAAAGACTCTGATGCTGGGAGGGATTGGGGGCAGGGGGAGAAGGGGACAACAGAGGATGAGATGGCTGGATGGCATCACTGACTCGATGGACGTGAGTCTGGGTGAACTCCAGGAGTTGGTGATGGACAGGGAGGCCTGGCGTGCTGCGATCTATGGGGTCACAAAGAGTCATACACGACTGAGCGACTGAACTGAACTGAAATAAAACCTTAGCAATCCTCTCAGCTTCAAATTCCTTCTTCTGCTCCCCAGACAGTCAGCCCACGTCCCATCCACTTTAATCCTGAATCTATCTTACCTAACTCTTATCTCTAAAACTCGTGTGAGCTTAGCTCAGCTCACAAACACCTTTCCTTATAGAAAGCATGAATGAGTCCAAACACATCAATAGCCACAACAAATTTCTAATGGATTCAATTTATCTACCAGAAAGATACATTTAAAAAATGTTTTTAATAACAATTAAAAAAAAAAAAAAAGCTGGGACTTCTCTGGTGGTTCAGTGGTTAAGACTCCGCACTTCCACTGCAGTGGGCACAGGTTCTATCCCTAGTTGGGGAAATGAGATTCCACATGCTGTGTTGCACAGCTAAAAAATAAAATAAAAATAAAGAATAAAAAGAAAGCCGAGTTGGGTACTAGGTATATGGAGCACTACGAGTACTTTGGACTGCTGGATACACAGTGAAAGTATTGCTATTAAGAGGAAGTGGGCAATCAGGAACAGGCTACTAAGAAGACATAAATAATCTCGCAGAAGGGAAAACTGGAGCCCCACAGACACTCACTGGGAAAGGAGTGAACCAGTACTTCATGCAGCACGCCCTCCCTCTCTGGTTTTGTTCCCAGTCCATTTCCTGCTTTATTGGCTCCTATAAAGCCCTCGAATGGCTTCTATTGGCCAAAAGCCCATTGCTTATTTTTGCTCAAAAACAAAAACACCTTATAATAGAAATTTTTTCAAATTTTGTATTAAAAGCAGAGAGAACAGTATAGCAAACCTCATCAGTTGCCATGATCATCATGGGAAAGCTATTCCAACTATCCTCTACCCTGAGTTTTTTTTTTTTTGGAAACAATCCCAAGCATCATTTCACTTGTAAATATTTCAGTACGCCTCTTTGACGCTATCTTTAAAAAAAAAAAAACTAATGCCATTATAGGTAAACAAAATAAATTTTATTTCCTTAATAACAAATATCTGGTCAGATCACCTTTCCCTAATTATCTTTTTTCTCTGGACTGCTTCTTAGATGCTGGTGTGTCCTTCTGCCAGGTAACACGGCTTAAAAGGACCTTCATAATCTGGCTTCTGCCTTCCTTTTCAGCCCCACTTTGAGACTCACTTTTTTCCCTTTCCCTAAACCCTGTTTCCAGACAGAGTTGCTTTATTTCTGTTAATGCTTAATGCTTAATGTTCCCTTCACATGCAACACCCGCTTTCCATATAATTTTTGAGCAGCCCGCTTACATACATGCCAAGAAATCTTTCCTGCTACAATTCCTGGACCCAGAAATGCATAGTCAAACACTGCACTCATCTTCCCGGGAGGTTACAAAACCTAGTGTACCCTTTCGTCAAGTTCCCACTGAAACACAAATGCCAATTTATAACTACAGCCTGTTAAGACACAAACCAACCTTTACCTCTGGGGTGCTTTGTGTGTGATAATTTCACCATTTTTTACTTTGCCTTTTGACTGTATATTCCTGTATAATGATTAAAACTCTTATACATGGTATTCTGGAGGTCAAAGAAGACTTTAGTGCAAAGATTTCAGTAGCAAGAAAATCCACAGAATTACTTAAACATTATATTTAATAATCATGAAGCTTTCAAATGGGAATGAGATATTTGGCAGATATCTAGCTGCAGAAGTGCCAGGGACAAAAGAGCTAGTAGCAAAAGAAGACCCCAGGGCTTCCCTGGTGGCTCAGAGGTCAAGAACCCACCTGAGGGGTGAAGGCCCCCTGGAGAAGGGAATGGCAGCCCACTCCAGTATTCCTGCCTGGGGACTCCCATGGACAGAGGAGCCTGGCGGGCTATAGTCCACGGGGTCACAAAGAGTCGGACACGACTGAACTCACATGCTATATTTTAGGGCAGCATGTTCTGACCCCCATGATATTAACTCCTTGAGGCAAAAAAAGAAAGCCTCTGATGGACAGCATGTAGTAAGCTTTTAAGCAATATTTCCTTCATCTACAAGGACCTACTGTATAGCACATGGAACTCTACTCAATGGTATGTGCCAGTCTTGCTGGGATGCAGGCTTGGGGAGAATGGATACATGTATATGTACAGCTGAGTCCCTTCCTTGTTCACCTGTAAATACCACAATATTGCTAATCAGCTGTATACCAATTCAAAATGAAAACTTTAAAGCAAAAAAATAAAATTCAAAAAAAGTAAAGAGGAAGAAAAAAAAAAAGATTTCCTTCATCTAATTACATTGGAAACACCAAGTGTTGGAGGAGTACAGAGAACCACAGAGGAAGGAATGATTAACTTTTTCTACAGGTGACGTGGTGTTAAATGAGGCTGGACCAGTATTTGAGCCGGTCCTTGAATTTACTGGGCTAGGGAGAAGGACTTTTTACGTAAAAGGAACCATGTCATCAGCGTAGGGAGAGTTCCAGCATTTCAGGTGTAACTTTCTCCGAGCTGCACCAGTTGATCAGTACACTGAAAGAATGCAGAGACCTCTAAAGGCTAGTGTGCTTCTTTGAAATAAAGAGGTAAATAATGTTTCCTTAACTTTTGATTAAATAAATCACTGGAGCATAAGGAAAGGCAAGGAAATGTTTTAGCTAAGGTGAAAATTACTAAGCTCACATCTGCACCCTCAATAAACTGAGGTAATTTTTTTGGTCAGAACTTTAGTAATCAAGATCACAAATTCCTACTGCAAACATTTTTGCAACAAATAAGCAAAATAAGTGAACTCCAAAATTTATTTGAATTATTTGAGACATTTATGGCTTCCTCTGTTTTTGAAAAGAAGTTACATATGTTCAGTAAGCTTTTATGAATAATGGTTAATACAGTTTTCCATCAAATAACATAAAGATTCCTGATGAAAGACTGAGAATCTAAATTAATGGGAATTAATCCTAAAGGAAATCAACATTGAATATTCATTGGAATGACTGTCTCTGAAGCTGAAGCTCCAGTAGTTTGGCCACTTGAACCAACTCATTGGAAAAGACCCTGATGCTGGTAAAGATTGAAGGCAAAAGGAGAAGGGGGCAGCAGAGAATGAGATGGTTAGATAAGATCACCGACTCAATGGACGTGAATTTGAGTACACTCTGGGAGATAAGGGAGGACAGAGGAACCGGGTATGCTGCAGTCCATGGGTTGCAAACAGTTGGACACGGCTTAGCAACTGAACAACAACAACAAAATATCAGTTATAAAATAAGCTACAAGGATATATTGTATAAAAGAGAAAATAAAGTCAATATTTTATAATAACTATAAATGGGGTATAACCTTTAAAAATTGTGAATCACTCTACTGTACACTTGTAACTTATGTAATATTATTGTATATCAACTATCCTTCAATCATTAATTACTTCGGTTCTTTTTAAAATAAGTCAAACTTAAAAGCATTTGCCCCAAGTCAACATTCTACGCTCAGAAAATTATTCAAAGTATAAGACTGCATATGAAATAAAGCGACCTTCAATGAAAAATTCAGTGAATGAAGCACTGTATATAGTGTGGCTTATAGAGTTAAATGGGTTTTTCTCTTACTTTTTACAGAGATCCTAAAGTTAACCTTGGTTGCTTCCCTGGTGGCTCAGATGGTAAAGAATCTGCTTGCAATGCAGGAGACACGGGTTCGATCCCTGGGTCAGAAAGATCCCCTACAGAAGGGCATGGCAACCCACTCTAGTATTCTTGTCTGGAGAATCCCATGGACAGAGGAGCCTGGCAGGCTACAGTCCATGGGGTCACATGGAGTCAGACACTGAGTGACTAACACTTTCACTTCACACACACTAATGTCCTACCATGGACTATGAGGATGAGCTCTTGAGCCAGCCCTGAGAGCCACTCCTGTAATCTCGTTCTTCCTCTTGATTTCACAGCAGATCCTTCCCTGGGAAACTCCTCCACCTGACAGAACCAGAGTGCAAACTCAGGAAGAAGAATGACTCCGAATTTCACAACTCTCTCCCATCACCCAGCCACTGCTGGGCCAGTAGCCCAGTGTACAGCAACACAATCCAATCTGCTAACATTCTGCTTTCCTTTCAAAAAATAAATTCAAGAATGCTTAAGAGATCAGACTGGGATTTAATGTCAGGACTTCCTCGCTTTACCAGTGCTCCTCCCATTTCTTTCGTCCAGCCTATGGGTTTGTAGTTTGCAGCCTACACAGGGGTTCCCCTCTGCTGGCTTAGAAGGTGTGAGGCCAGTCCATGTCTGATGTGCATCAACGTCGCTGGCCACCAGCCAGGTGCCCAGCATTCAGAGGCGCTAAAATGGCTGTGAATGAATGTGTCATCTCACACACTGAGAGACTCCAGCCCTGTTGCACCCTTCTCCACAGTACCATAGGCACCTTTCTTTTTCCAACAACATGTCTGCATAATTATAATTTCCATATGGGATACAAGACTCCAAAATTTCACCCGACTTAGAATGCTTTGTGTGACTGCATCTTTAAAAAAAATTTGTTTATTTATTTGGCTGTTCCTGGTCTTAGTTGCAGCATACAGGCTCTTGAATTTTTGCTGCAGCATGTGGGGTAGTTTAGTTATGGCTTGCAGGATCTTCAGTTGTTGCATGCAAAATCTTAGTTGTGTCATGTGGGCTCTAATTCTCTGAACAGAGATTGAACCCGGGCCCCTGCATTGGGAGCGCGGAGCCACTGAACCACCAGGGAAGTCCCTGTGTAACTACATTTTTATTTTTATTTAATTTTTTGGCTGCGCTGCAAGGCCATGTGAGATCTTAGCTTCCCAACCAGGGATCGAACCCACGCCCCTGCATTGGAAGGGCAGAGTCTTAACCACTGGAATGTAAGGGAAGTTCCCTGCATTTTTAATTATAATGTATCTTACATAAAGAGGAGGATAAAACATAAGGTATAAAAAAATAATAAAGCAAAAAACGCATATAGCTGCAGATACCCTGGAAACCCCCAACCAATCTCCATGATTATATCCTCCTGCACCCACCTAATCCAGCAGTAGTTTTTTGATATATAAATAATTTTCTAAGTAAGAAATGCTGAAAACCCTTGGAGAGGTTTCTTAAATGAGGCTGCAGTGTCTATAATTGCAGTTCTCAGCATGATAAAAGAATAGATAAATCCCTAAAAAGTTCTCACCTATCGTTGGGTGTTCCTTCATCCCTACACAGTTCTACCTTTCCCCACCCTCACCCGCCCCCACTGACCTCCCCACCCCCCACCGCTTACTTAGGGAGTTGCCTGGAGGGTGGAGGATGTGATTGGAGCTTCCCCAATATTAGCTGGTTAATATGCACAACCACTTACAGAGTAGGTATCATTATCACCTCCATGTGAGGCATGAGGAAGTGAGACCCAGAAATCCAGCAAGTGGTGAGAGGTGGGATTTTATTCTAGGCAATCTTAGCCATGGAGAAGGCAATGGCACCCCACTCCAGTACTCTTGCCTGGAAAATCCCATGGATGGAGGAGCCTGGTGGGCTGCAGTCCATGGGGTCGCTAAGAGTCGGACATGACTGAGTGACTTCACTTTCACTTTTCACTTTCATGCACTGGAGAAGGCAATGGCAACCCACTCCATTGTTCTTGCCTGGAGAATCCCAGGGACAGGGGAGCCTGGTGGGCTGCAGTCCCTGGGGTCACACAGAGTCGGACATGAATGAAGTGACTTAGCACCTTAGCAGCAATCTTAGCCACGCTGCTAGATTTTCTGAGATCTTGATCTGTTTTACAATCTGGAATGTGCTGACTTTATTTTTTTTTTTTCCCCCCTAAGAGCGGTGGATTTGCTTCTCCATGAGTCCTCCTGGGGAGATTTCACCTTTTCTTCCTCCACATTTTCTTCCCACAGTTACCACGTATTAACAGATAACAGTCTGTGTTTGCCCTAGGAGGTACGTCCTTCCAGATATTAGCTGGCCCCACCGTCTAACACAGCTCCCAGCTCCGGGTCATCTGGTACCTTCAGTGCCTGCATGAATGTCTGTCCAGCTCCCCAGTGACTTACAAGAGGGACACTTCCTGGAAATCTGGCCGATGGACATTTCACTGGAGTGAAGTGTTTAGAGGGTCTGAATCACTCCTGTTGCCTGGTAACCTGTTTGTATTTGGCAGGAGGAAGGCGATTCAGGCACAGGTACAGTCAGACGCAGGACATATATTTATTCAGGGCAAACTCCTCCCAGCACTAGACTGACTGTTGATTTCATGTTTAACCTTGACACTGCTCTTTCTCATGTCACGGGGAGGGAGGAGAGGCACTTTCAATTCTTTTCAAGTCTGTGCACAGATTTAACAGATCCCTCGCAGCTAAAATACAGTCTGCTTTATTTCTTCTACTGAGTTCTGAAGAAAAGCTTTAACAGAGAAAGCAAGTACAGGATTCTAACACATACAAGTGAACTGGAATTATAGTCTGTCATGGAACTTACCTGCCATCCCCATAAAAATTCTCTCATGAATTCATAGTTGATATAACACATTCCTAAACAGCCCTGTGTCACTAATTCTGACCTCGGAGTCAAAAAGGATTTTTTTCAGGCAACCAGAGGGTTGACTCCTTTGGTGGGCCACATTCCAGGTCAGAAAAACGACCTTTACATATACCTGTCTTTTGAATTGATACCACAACACAAGTAGCTTTAGAATTGAAGAGGTCCATCCTCAAACACCACCAGGAATATAAATAAATGTCACTGGCCGCCTAAGGTCACCTCTCTGAGCTTTGTCTTTAAACATAAATTAGCACCCATGCCTAGATCACTGTAGAAACCGAAACTCTAGAATAAAACACTCTGGGTTTGCATTTCATGACATTTCTCCACTAGTTATTACTGGCTCCCTAATACTTTATGGAGCCACCTTTCTTCCTAGTCATTGTTATGCATGAAATATTCAAAGGGGGAAAGTAGTTCTGAAAAGCCACACACATCCACACATACCAGATACTGTGTTGCCTTTTGTTTTGTCCTTTTCAGCCTTCAGAAGCCATCTCATTTCTTTTCTTTTTTAAAGCAGCTTAAAGACATAAATCTTTATGTTTAACACTTTTTATCAGTTTTCCATTTGAAAAATGTTAAACAGGATGTTAATATAATACAAAAACAGCATGCTAATATAATAGAATAAAGCAAAAATAAGCTTTATTTCCATCTTTGGGCCTTATGTCCTATTTGGGACATAAGCTGTCCTAAGTGATGCTTCCAGGACTACTGGTTTGCAGTTAAGCTTCAGAATCAGAGTATATTTAGGAATGAGACTGTCTGGCTAAAATTCTGTGGCTATGAAGCCAAAGAAATTTGAGTAAATCCATTTACCTAATAACCAAAGTATAGAAAGTTAAAGCAGTAAGTTTTTAAGCTGAGGTATAGGCACTGGGAAGACCAAATAACCAGCTGTGCACTCATCACTAAACACAAAACTCTCCATTCCCCAGCACTCTTCTTGTTGCCTCCATTTGTTAGATATAAACGCTAAATCACAGAAATCGAAAGCATTATGCACTTTACAATAGAACACAGACTATAAGTCAAGAGACAATATCAATTAACTGCATGCTAAAAATATCTGTGTCACTCACCACTAATACCAATACGGACAGAGAATGTTAGTCTTTCCAAGCTGTTTGGGGCAGGGTCCCCAAGACTCCCTGCGTGATGATTCACTAGGAGGACTCACAGGACCCAGTATACAGTTGTACTCATGGCTATTTGTTACAGCAAAGGGATACAAAGCAAAATCAGCTAAGGATAAAGGTATGTGGGGTACAGTCTAGAGGAGACCAGGAGCAAGCTTCCAAGGGCCTTTTCCCAGTAGAATCACAGGTGGTGTTTAATTTCCCCCAAGGAGCAGTGACAACACCTGTGAATTACCGTCTACCAGAGAAGCTCGTTACTGACTCAGTGTCTGGGGTTTTTACTGGGACTGGCCACATAGGAAGCTTCTGCTGGGCACGTACCTAAATTCTATACTCCGGGAATGCAAGCAGGTACTCAACAGAAACCAATACTGTTTGCACAAACAGGTCGGGCGCAGTGAGCCATCCTTACCAGGAAATGGTGGGAACCCTGCTCCAACCTAAGTGACCACGTGCCACCAGTCAAGGGCTAATCTTGCAAGCACTGTTTCCTAGAAGGGCAGTCTCAGCCTGCTGTGTTAACTCATCTTTGTACACTGTCCTAGTTCGATTACCTATCATAGAGCACCAAACTATATACGAAAGGTCTGACTCGTAGCAGATCACCTAGGTATATCATGAGCCTAGAAGCACTTTCACCTTGTATGATTTTCAGTATTTAAAATGTAGCATTTTCAACATGGACAAACTTACCTTACATAATAGAAGATGTAAGATGGCCCTTAGCGTCTTTTTTTTGTACAATAAAAAGAGCTAAATTCTAGCCTTGTTTACATTTCTGAGCACTTTCTTTTAAAAAATATACCACTGAAATTTCTGAATGAATAGTATTCCTAAACTGAAACTCTGAGAAACCGTTTAATTTATCAGACTGGCAAAAAAAAAAAAAAAAAAAATCCAGATCCAAATAACAGCTAGCCTCACAAATTTCTAGCAGGGGGTGAGAATAAGATAAACCTTCTCTGGGAGGCAATTTGACAAGACAGCTATCAAAATTACACACATCCTTTATGATCTGCAATTCTACTTGGCAAATTTATACACATATAATTGTGTACATGCAGAATAACCTACACACAAAGTTATTTATTGCGGCATTGTTTAAGAGCAAGGACTGGCTACAACCCAAACCTCCATCAATAGGTCACTATTTAAATTGTGGTACATCCATACAATGGACTACTCTGTGACGAGGGGGGAAAAAAAAAAAAAACGAGGAGGATGTTCTTTTTGTACTGATTTGCTAAACCCTCCTACATATATACGGAGGAAAAAATACATTGCTCAGAAGTATAGTTTGCTATCTTCTACTTTACAAATGGGGCAAATATGAACTCATACTATGCATAGAAATACTCTGAAAAGCTGCATTAGACCAAGGCTGGGAGGGGGCAATGAAGGCAGAATTGGGGCAGCATCTGTAAACCTGAAAAAAAAGTGACTTAAAATGGTTTATTTGAAAAGTAATCCTTCTTTCCTAAGCCTAGGTCAAATCACCCTGGCACCTGGTTTTTCAGTTTATTGTTTTAATAAGCTTCTCTATTTTGCAGTGGTTAAAACTAAAGCACTATACGATGGCTTTATCCTGTTTTCCAAACCAGGTTCCAGCTCTATCCTTTGCATCCTGTGTCTGTCTGCCATTTTGAAGGAGCTTTCCCCCGGCACATCTGAGAACGAGTCCGTTCCCTGCGCCTCCTTTATCCCACTTGTTTGCTGAGGATGTTCGGGGCTTTTAAAAGCTCCATGAAAACAGGGGTTTTACTTTGTTCACTGCATTCACGACACTGAAATGAGCGCCTGGCACACAGAAACCATTCAGTAAGTATTTATTGAACAAATGAATTCTTTTCTTTACCCAGCTTCAATGGGACAGACGCTATCAGACGAAGGGAGAGAAAATACTGCGGTCAAATATTCAGAAATAGTTGTCATTCCTAGCATTGGCCCATTATAGGCATTCTAATCCTAGCAACATTCTTAGAAGTATTTTGAATTTTACAGAAGACAAACAAGTAAGCCTATAGAGTGCTGTGCTGAACAACAACTTAAATGCTCATAAAAATGTATTTTTAATTAACCTGGGATTATATGGCCCTGAGGTCCATCTTTGGCTGAAGACTTTTTAGGCAAACATGATGATAACGAGTAATGATGAAAAAGAATGGCTATGTCAGAATAAACTGAGCCCCAGTCGTAAGGTGCCCATTGCTGTAGAGAAGAAAGAGAAACCCTTCTGTATTAAAGATGCAACTGCTATTTTTATTTTCAAGAATAAAACTATCCTAGGAATTAAATTCAAATTACTAATACTCCAGACAGTGGATTGAGTTGCACAAAGTCAACCATCAGCGTGAAAGCTTCCTTCCTTCTCAGTGGGCAAAAAGTGAAGTGAAGTCGCTCAGTCGTGTCTGACTCTTTGTGACCCCATGGACTGTGGCCTACTAGGCTTCTCCATCCATGGGATTCTCCAGGCAAGAATACTGGAGTGGGTTACCATTTCCTTCTCCAGGGATCTTCCCGACCCAGGGATCGAACCTGGGTCTCTGGCATTGGAGGCAGACGCTTTAACCTCTGAGCCACCAAGGAAGCCCAAGAATACTGGAGTGGGTTGTCATGCCCGCCTCCAGGGGATCTTCCCAACCCAGAGATTGAACCAACGTCACCCGCATTGCGGGCGGATTCTTAACCGTCTGAGCCACCAGGGAAGAATGTGTATAATTACCACATCTCTTTGACTTTAGTTTAAATACTACAGAAACAAAGTAACTTTGCTAGTAATCATTTCAGTAATGTTGTTAAACAGTTGCCCAGCTGACTGATGTTTCTTTGAAGGCTTTTAGTACCACTAATTTTTCTCAAAGCACCTTTGAGGCAATGACAGGGCCCTGTCTGTGGGCAGTCATGCAAAGAGGTTAGGAAGTTTTGGTATCACCTCTATTTCTCTTGCTGTCATTTAAGACAACAATCTAACACATGAGGAAACATCCACACACGTGAAACAGCTTGAAATCTAAGACTCTCCTGATGATAAGACAAACTCTCAAAGTTAAGGCATTTTTTTCTTAAGGCATGTTTTGAAATGTCTTAACTAGGAAAGAGAAGATAGCAGAGAAGTTGCAGGACAACTGGCAGGCATCCAACCCTGAGCAAATCACATGTATGATCGAGCACCAGGAAGCACCCAACCTACTGTTCGCAGGCTTCCCTGGTGGGTCAGTGGGAAAGAACCTGCCAGCCAATGAAGGAGACATGGGTTTGAACCCTGGATCACGAGGATCCCCTGGAAAAGGAAATGGCAATCCACTCTAGTATTTTTGCCTGGAGAGCCCCATGGACAGAGGAGCCTAGTGGGCTACAGTCCATGGGGTCGCAGAAGAGTCAGACACAACTTAGCGACTGAACAACAACAACAATAAATCCCACCATGGTCCGTGATCCTCGCAGAGGTCAACACTGTTAAGACTTGTCAGAGATCCTTTCTGTGAAGAGCGGGAAGGGCAGAGGATGGTAGCTCTAAAAGAGAAAGTGAGAGCTTAAGTCAGAATCATGCTTTGTTATGTTTTGCTGGTTTTCTTGGAGTGAGAGTGAAATGATGAATTCTATGATACTGCCGTCCCACCCTCAGAAGAGTCCCCGGGAGGACACTGGGTCTAACAGGTACCAGCATTTCAGGAGGAGAAAAGCAATTTGTGCTTTCCGCCAACATTAGCAATACCTGACAGAACTGTTCAGAGGTGGAGCGGGGGGAGGTAGGCAGAGTCCCACCCCTCATGATGCTCAACGGCAGATAAACAAGAAGACTGTGAGAACCGCCACTGAGAGAAGTTAGAGTCAGAGTGAGGCTGGCGTGGCTGACTTAGGGATTGTGGGTGAAGTCGCTCAGTCCTGTCCGACTCTTTGCAACCCCGTGGACTGTAGCCCGCCAGGCTCCTCTGTCCATGGAATTCTCCAGGCAAGAATACTGGAGTGGGTTGCCATTTCCTTCTCCAGGGGATCTTTCCAACCCAGGGATCGAACCCGGCTCTCCTGCATTGCAGGCAGACGCTTTATCCTCTGAGCCACCAGGGAAGCCGATTTAGGGATTAGTGGTTAGGAAATGAGCAGATAGTACTGGGCTGGCAATGTAATGGAAAAACCCGAATGAACTTTTTGGCCAACTCAATATTTGCATTAAGACTTAATAATAATGGGAAGCGGGTGGGGCATGGAAGTCAAGTATTTCAGGTCACAGAAACAGCTGGTTCAAAAGCCCTGAGGCAGGACTCAGCCAGGCAGGTATCAAGAACAGAAAGGCAATGGAGCATTGAAACCCAGGAGCAGAGAGGTACAGAGGTCAGAGGCCAGGGCACTGAGGGCTTTCCAGAGCAGGTGAGGAACCACCAGTACCCAGGCTGCTGTGGAGTGCAAAATGCATCACACTCCAACAAAACGGTGAAGGATTCCCTTGCCATATGTACAACTGCTATGATATTTTAATGGATTTTTTACAGACTTTATTTTTTAGAGTAGTTTTAGATTCACCCCGAGTCCACAGTTCACAGTTAAGGTTCACTCTTGCTAGTGTACATTCTGTGTGCTTGGACACGTGTATAATGACATGTATCTACCATTAAACTATCAGAGTAGTTGTGCTGCCCTAAAACTCCTCTGTGCTCTAACTACTTACTTTAACTAAAATTTGACTTGTAGATAGAAGTAAAATGTACATCATTTTCCAGAGGTTTCCAATTCATAGAACCATCTTATATCCTAAGAGTACAACCCAAGATACACACACACACACACACATACACACACCAGATTTGGTATTTGAAGTATATATATCTTTTAAATGCCCAGCCAATATCATTAAAATCTATGTTTAACAATTACGGGACATATATGCATCCACAACCAGAAACTGATTTTCAACTGAGATCCCACTTTCACCCAAAATACTCAACTGCTGGAAAAGACTCAAGAATGAATGTGTCACTCCTAGTTATAGATCCAAGAAAAATGAAAACCCTAGTTCACACAAAACCCTGTAGACAAATGTTCTTTCTGCATTATTCCTAACATCCAAAAAGCAGAAACAACCCAAACGGCCAGCTGATGAATGGATGAATACAATGCTCTGCACCCATATAATAAAATATTATTTGGCAATAAAGAATAATGAAGTGGTGATACATGCTAAAACACAGATGAGCCTTAACAACATTATACACACTAAGTAAAAGAAGCCGGTTACAAAAAATCACATACTTCATGATTCCACTTCTGTGAAATGTGCAGAAGAGGAAAATCCACAGAGACAGAACACAGACGAGTGTTGCCAGTGGCTGGAGGCAGAGGAGATTGGGTAGTGAATATCCGTGGGTAGGGGCTTTCTTGGGGGGATGATGTAAATGTTCTAAAATTAGGTAGAGGTGATGGTTGCACACCTCTGTGAATACACTAAATGAATTGTACTCTTTAAAAGGGTGAATTTCGTGGCTATGAATTGCATCCCAATAAAGTTGTTATAAAAATTAAAGAACAAAGGTATATCTGAAATGCTGGGTACAGATGAAATAAACTTCAACTGGTCAAAAATGCTACATTCCAGTAAGGCCCATAATAGGAGGTAAGCAACTCTGTGCTCATTTCAGATACCATACAATACTCTCAGTGGGACATGTTTAATCCTTTGAAAAGATCACCCCACCATCAGAGGATGTTTTTCTCATTTGGGACCTCACTCTAGCTACTACCTCTCTCTACTCTCCCCACCAACTCCACTAACCTGACCCTGTCTGTCCAACAGCTCCGCTAATAGCCATACTTGTAGACACCATCGTGTTTCCCCTGGACTGCATTAATCCCTTCCCATCCCAATTTTCCACACTGACCTTTCTACAAATTTACTCTCATTTTAAACCCTTCAGAGGTTCCCCCTATTGAAGCCATTTCTGGAACAGTGAGGTACTATTAGAAGAAATTAATTATATTCATATGCAATTAGGTAGTACATGGATCAAAAGGGTCATACCAAAGCTAAGTGTTAAGTGATAGATGATCAGTTGTGTCTGTCTCTTTGCAACCCTATGGACTGTAACCCACCAGCCTCCTCTGTCCATGGGATTTCCCAGGCAAGAATACTGGTGTGGGTGGCCATTTCCAGGGGATCTTCCCAACCCAGGGACTGAACACAGGTCTCCTGCATCGCAGGCAGATTGTTTACCATCTGAGCCACTAGGGAAGCCCCTTAACGTCAAAGGTGCCTACAAATGCAACCTCAGAGTATCCCCAAACTATGCCTGTCTCTGCCTTCAGGGACACTGGCTGCAGAGCTAAGAACCGCCAGTAATCTCATGGGCCAATCTCTGCATCTACCAACTTAAGCTACTCTATCTAAAGGATCAATGTAATTACCTGTTTATAAGGTCAAGAGTTAAGTTAGCTTAGATAAATATCTGATTAAGCAAGAACTGGGCTAATGAAGAGATTTTTCAAGAAGACACATTGGAAGGCCCAATATTTGTCAGGTACCTACACACAACTATATATAAAAACAAGCCCAGAGTGTCAAGATGGGAGAAGTTGAAACTTAAAGTAGCTCATAAAACAGGGCCAACATTTTATTTCTTAGGTAGCAAAGGTAAATCAAATAAGAGAAGAGAGTGGCTCCTGGCCTGTAACATCTGTGGACAATTATAATTGTTTATAACATGATGGGCTTCCCAGGTGGTGCTGGTAGCAAAGAACCCGCCTGCCAATTCAGGGCTGCAGGAGATGAGGGTTTGATCCCTGGGTCAGGAAGATCCCTTAGAGGAGGGCATGGCAAACCACTCCAGTATTCTTGCCTGGGAATCCCATGGACAAAGGAGCTGGCAGGTTACAGTCCAAAGAGTCACAAAGAGTCGGACATGCCTGAAGGGAGTTAGCACAGCACACCTATTAATGATGCTGATAAAATCATCAGCTTATAGTTTTTTTCATCTAGTCAAACTTAAAATGTGTGCTCTTATTGAAAAGGAGAGGTAAAAGGAGAGGGTGCTAGACTGTAAATTCATGCTGACCACTCCCAGAAGACCCATTTAAAAGAGTGTTATGGAAGAGCTCATATATCTTAATCTGAAGTGTATGTACCATGCATCACTTCATAAAGGAATAAAATAAAGGCTACAACCTACAAAGTAAAGTACTCCTACAAGAGGAGCAATGCAGAACCCAAAGCCAAGTAGAGACAGGGTTCCTGATCACAGGAAGCAGTGGGAGGGGCGGGGATGTGTTTCCCGTGACTGAATACGTCTCACCAGCTCCCAGTAAGGGAGCGCCACACTCAGCACCTCTGGAGCTCCTGACATGATGCATAACCTTCCCGTGCCTCAGTTTCCTCGCCTATAAATAGGGATAACAGCACTAACTTCATGGGGTCCTTAAGAGGGGTGAGGGCGTTAATATTTATAAACAGCTTAGAAACCGCACCTGGCACAGAGCATGCATGACCCGTATTTGTTAGCTGACTAAAATAGAAACGAAAAGAAAAGGGGTAACAGAGGGTACTAGGTAAGTCTTAAAACATGACAAAAACTGGGCTACATATTCAGCTCTCAGTTCCTTGGCAGCTAGAGTAAAAGAAGAAAGGAAATTTTCCAGGCTCAGAGGCAGACTGTGGTGTCTCCGTATCTGCTTGTACTGGGAGGCGAGGTGGGGAGTAGGGGATCGGTTTCCCAGGGGAAGAAGAGCTTTTCTTGACACTTGGCCCTAACATGCTCACTGCAGGTCTGTACACAGGGGCGGTGAGCAACAGCACCGACCAGGGAGACCACCATATGACATCACATGACAGATTTTCATCATGCGTGTGCTAGTTGCTCAGTCGTGTCTGACTCTTTGCGATCCCATGGACCGTAGCCTCCTCTGTTTACTGGAATTCTCCAGGCAGGAATACTGGAGTGGGTTGCCACGTCCTTCTCCAGGGTATCTTCCCAACCCAGGGATTGAACCCGGGTCTTCTGCATTGCACGAGGACTCTTTACCGTCTGAGCCACCAGGGATGCCCCTCAATAAATTCTGAAGCATAACTCTCCAGAGTTTTGTTTTGCTGTTGGTGTTTTTTGTTTGTTTTTTTTTTTTTTGGCAGGAAACCAAGGCAACACAATACAAATAAGCGACTCTAATGGTCTGGATCATTTCAGGAACACAACTGCACCAGAAATCCATCCTTTATTTCAACATCCGCCAGCCATGCATCTGACTAGAGCTGAAGAGAAGGCAGTTCCAGATTTGTGGAATAAATTCTCTATATCAGGAGACAACCAAGATGCAGCCACATAAAAACACTAAGTAACCTGATGCATAGAAAGTGACTTTCCACAGAAGCATTTGTTTTTAGGCCTAATGGACTGGAGAGTCATCGTCTGGCCTAAGAACAGCTATGATCATCTCAGGGGATTAAACAACTCAAAAGAAAATTCCTCTCTGTCATAGTCATCTCAGGCTCTACCCAACAGTTAAATGTGGAGTATTTCCAAATACAAGCACAGAAGCTCTTGTGCTTAAGGAGCACTTTATTGTAAGCTGGAAAATAGATGAAATTTTATTTTAAAGACTAGTCGCATGAGTGTTAAGATGCTCCAGTCATGTCCAACTCTTTGTGACCATATGAACTATAGCCCACCAGGTTCCTCTGTCCGTGGGATTCTCTAGGCAAGAATACTGGAGTCGGTTGCCATTTGCTTCTCCAGGGGACCTTCCTGACCCAGGGATTGAACCTGGGCCTCCTGCATTGGTAGATGGTGTCTTTACCACTAGCGCCACCTGGGAAGCCCCAAAGACTAATTATAAGAGAGCAAACCTTAGCAAGAAAAGGACCTTTGTTCCTTCAGATATCCCCGTGCTGTACATGGAAGACATGATATTTTCCACGGTTACTCCGCAAGTCCTGTGAGTACACTGATATTCCAGTGATTTGTCAGCTTTATTCCAACAGGCAAAGTGTGTTGTTGTTCTTAAGACTGATAATCTAAGAATGTTTCTTCACATTAAAATAGGGTTCATCCTAAAGTTGTTAATCAACTATAGCAATGTATTTTCATTTTAATTCTTAGGTGGGTATTACCAAAGCTGAGGGCTTCCCTTGTGGCTCAGCAAACAATCCGCCTGCAATGCAGGAAACCTGGGTTAGATCTCCCAGGTTTGGGAAAATCCTCTGGAGAAGGACACGGCCACCCACTCCAGTATTCTTACCTGGAGAATCCCCATGGACAGAGGAGCCTGGAGGGATACAGTTCATGGATTCCTGAAGACTCGGACGCAACTGAGCGACTAACACTTCGACTTTTTCACTCAGTCACCAGTAAAGAGTTGCTGGCTCTTTTCTGTCAGGCTGTACACCCCATGAGGGAAGGGACCTCATGAGTCAGGTTGTCTGCTGTTTTTCTGGCACACAGGTGATGTTATTTGTTCGCTGACTAACCCCCCGTTTATAAGACAGTCAGCTGTGTTCCTACAGGAGAAGGCAATGGCACCCCACTCCAGTACTCTCGCCTGGAAAATCCCATGGATGGAGGAGCCTGGTGAGCTGCAGTCCATGGGGTCGTGAAGAGTCAGACACGACTGAGCAACTTCACTTTCACTTTTTACTTTCATGCACTGGAGAAGGAAACAGCAACCCACTTTTGTGTTCTTGCCTGGAGAATCCCAGGGACGGGAGAGCCTGGTGGGCTGCCGTCTATGGGGTCGCACAGAGTTGGACACGACTGAGGTGACTTAGCAGCAGCAGCAGCAGCTGTGTTCCTAACAAGTCTCATGTGAGCCCCTTGCAAGTTAAGACAGGGAAGTCATTGAAATAATCTTACGCAGTGGGGAGGAAGGGAGGAAAGCATTTTAATATCACACAACCCACAAGTCTGATGCCTTGAAGAGTGTCAGAAGCGAAGTCCTTGGCGTATACAAGCAGGTATGAGTGAGAGAGGGAGAGAGACGGGCGCAGGATGGCCCACTAATTCAGATGGGTGCTGTACGAGTAAAATTTTATGATGAGAATGCAAACAGTGTTTTCTAATTATAGACTCTTAAATTTGAAATATCTTGAAAGGTCACTCTGTACTTCTTTCTGCCTAATACAGTAGGCAGCATTCAAGCATCCCAGAAATAGAAGTCCTTTAAAGAAAAAAAGCCCAGAGAGAAAGGTTGAACTAACAGATTAAAAAGCCCTGTGTCTCCCCCAACTCTACAGTTTCTCTGTTAGGTCTTCCATGAAGAAACAATTAACAATCTAGTTCTTTCCTTCAGACACAAAGTTACTGTTACATCCCAATCTCCCAACTCCTTACAGTAAAAGTCAAAATAAATAGTATCACACAGTATCATAACAGTGAAACTTCAATAATTACCTGATTTTAAGGAATGCTTCTGGACCTTTTACAACCAAAGAAAACAACCGTTCATACTTTAATGCTGAAAGTGAGACGGCGTTTTACACTCATTGGTGAGCAAAGGAACTCGAATCAAAAAAGTGAGATACCATGTTTCACATATTAAATTAGATTTAAAAAAAACCCACAAAAATATCAAGCTGCCCTCCAGGACTACCGTAAAATACATTTCTTGTATTTTACAAACAACCTATGAATGTGACATCCCATAGCCTCTGACATCACCAATAAGAGGGAAACACTAGAAAAAACTAAGTGGCCAACACTAGGGGGCTGCTTAAATAAACTGTGATGGAGGAATGCAACAGAACACTGAAATACTTCTCTACTATGTCATAGTAGTGAAGTGGGGAGTGACAAGAGGCTCATGATACACCCATCCGTGCAAAACAGTGACACGTGGATGACCCTATTTATTTTGCTTTTTAAAAGTTTCAAGCATAAACACTGAAAAGATCATGCAAAATTTTAACAGGTGATAGATTTATAGATGGCTTATGTTTTCCCTTTGATTATCCAGGTTCGAAATTTTCTAAAATAAACATGAGCTGTTATTAATTTTATAATTTAAAAGTTAAAGAGAAAAGGTGAGTCCTAAACTCCCAACATAAATTTCCAAATATTAGCTATCATATTAACAGTCTTTTAAAAGAGTTTGTTATGACAAGCACATAGTCTTTTTAAATACCATGTACTAAGGATAAAAATAACAAACCTCTTTTTCATTTTGGTTACTATGTGTGGTGTAGGCACATAAAAATATTCTGTCCTGGAAACTTAAAATGTTTTCTTTTTACCAAGATGCCATTTGTGGTGATGTACCACCAGGTAGCCTCTCTAGTTAAATATAGCGTAATTATATAGTTCATAAAATTAAAGTAAAATGTACATATTTATTGTGATGATTACTCTTGCTCAAGTATAATCCTGTCTTTGAAAATAAAAATGAAACTAGAAGTAAAAATGAAACCTGACAAACCAGAAAAATGAAGTGGATAAATATGAATTAAGACAGAAACAAATTGGGGTGGGGGGAGATATTATTAGAAAGAGGCTGCCAGACAGAGAGAGGTCACCTCTGGTCAGGGAGAAAGGATGTTTGTGGACGAGGCAGAGTGACTCCTGAGGATCTGGAAATACTATAATCAAAACCGCAAGGATTCTGTAGTATAGGTACCTGAGTAGGTTAACATAATGAGCAGGCTAGCTACACCTGAGTAATTAAGGGATCAGTAAACTTTGTGCGCGTTCATCAGCCCTTGTTCGGAAAGGTTTCTTTAGAATCCTAAATCTCTGCTTCCTGTAATCTGTTTCCTTTAGTTCTTGTTTTTCTCTCTTGTAAACTTGTTGTCCTCTCTATTAAGATTTCCAAGAGGTTGTTTACCGCAGCCTCCTCACTAGTTATCAGCAGTTTGCTTCTTCTGTTTAGAAAATGAATAATTTGTACTTACTTTCACTCTTATAAGAAGCTTCCCAGGTGGGAAATTTATTGTGGTGGATCACAATAAACTGTGGAAAATTCTGAAACAGATGGGCATATCTGACCACCTGACCTGCCTCTTGAGAAATCTGTATGCAGGTCAGGAAGCAACAGTTAGAACTGGACATGGAACAACAGACTGGTTCCAAATAGGAAAAGGAGTACACCAAGGCTGTACACTGTCACCCTGCTTATGTAACTTATATGCAGAGTACATCATGAGAAACACTGGGCTGGAAGAAGCACAAGTGGGAATCAAGATTGCTGGGAGAAATATCAATAACCTCAGATATGCAGATGACACCACCCTTATGGCAGAAAGTGAAGAGGAACTAAAGAGCCTCTTAATGAAAGCTGAAAGAAGAGAGTGAAAAAGTTGACTTAAAGCTCAACATTCAGAAAACAGAGATCATGGCATCCGGTCCCATCACTTCATGGGAAATAGATGAGGAAACAGTGGAAACAGTGTCAGACTTTATTTTTTGGGCTCCAATATCACTGCAGATGGTGACCGCAGCCATGAAATTAAAAGACGCTTACTCCTTGGAAGGAAACTTATGACCAACCTAGACATCATATTAAAAAGCAAAGATATTACTTTGTCAACAAAGGTCTGTCTAGTCAAGGCTATGGTTTTTCCAGTGGTCATGTATGGATATGAGAGTTGGACTATAAAGAAAGCTGAGAGCTGAAGAATTGATGCTTTTGAAGTGTGGTGTTGGAGAAGACTCCAACCAGTCCATCCTAAAGGAGATCAGTCCTGGGTGTTCATTGGAAGGACTGATGTTGAAGCTACAACTCCAATACTTTGGCTACCTGATGCAAAGAGCTGACTCACTGGAAAAGACCCTGATGCTGGGAAAGATTGAAGGCAGGAGCAGAAGGGGATGACAGAGAATGAGATGGTTGGATGGTATCACCGACTCAATGGAGATGAGTTTGGATAAACTCCGGGAGTTGGTGATGGACAGGGAGGCCTGGCGTGCTGTGGTTCATGGGGTTGCAAAGAGTCAGACACGACTGAGCGACTGAACTAACTCACTCCCAGGTGGCACTAGTGGTAAAGAATCCACCTGCCAATGCAGGAAATGCAAGAGACGTGGGTTTGATCCCTGGGTCAGGAAGAAAAGAGTTACCTTGTCTACCTGTGTCTCATGACCCATCTCAGACATCCTCACTCTTAGGTTTCCTTCTAAACAATGTCAAAGCAAATTACACATTAGCATATTTACATAATCTGCTGTTTCACAAAGTGATGTGTATCAAGGTCTTCTTTTAAGTCTCGGATAATGTTCAGAGGACAAAATATGAGTCAAGAAAGTAAACTCTCAGGGACTTCCCTGGTGGTCCAGTGGCTAAGACTGGCTCCCGATACAGAGAACCCAGGTTTGAACAATGGTCTGTATAGTCAAAGCCATAGTTTTTCCAGCAGTCATGTATGGATGTGAGAGTTGGACCATAAAGAAGGCTGAAAGTGAAAGTATTAGCTTTCATGAAAGCTCAGCCATGTTCAACTCTTTGCAACCCTATGGACTTTAGTCCGCCAGGCTCCTCTGTTCATGGGATTCTCCAGGCAAGAATACTGGAGTGGATTGCCATTCCCTTCTCCAGGGGATCTTCCCGACCCAGGGATCGAACCTGGTCTCCCACATTGCAGGCATATTCTTTACCATCTGAGCCATCAGGGAAGCTCAAAGTGAAAGAAGGCTGAGCACCAAAGAATTGATGCTTTCAAATTGTGGTGCTGGAGAATACTCTTGAAAGTCCCTTGGACTTCAAGGAGATCAAACCAGTCAATCCTAAAGGAAATCAACCCTGAATATTCATGGGAAGGACTGGTGCAGAATCTGAAGCTCTAATACTTTGGCCACCTGATGCAAAGAGCCAACTTATTGGGAAAGACCTGGATGCTGGGAAAGACTGAAGGCAGGAGGAGAAGGGGGCGACAGAGTATAAGATGGTTAGATAGCACCACCAACTCAATGGACATGAATTTGAGTGAACTCTGGGAGATAGTGGAGGACAGAGGAGCCTGGCATGCTGCAGTCCATGGGGTCACAAAGAGTCAGACACCACTTAGTGACTGAAGAACAACAACTTCAACAGGGAACTAAATCCCACAAGCCGCAACTAAGTTTTCATCCTGTAACTAAAGATCCTGCATGCCTCAACAAAGATCAAAGCTCCTACTTGCTGCAGCTAAGACCCTGTAGAGCCAAATAAATAAAGAAATAGAAAGAAAGTAAACTCTTGGGACCAAAAAAATTTATCTGGTGTCCAAATAAAAAAAACAAATAAAATACCAGGAATAACTGGAAAGGGGAAAGAAGAAAAAAGTGAAACAAGGGGCACGCTAGTAGAAGTTTTTGCAACTGAATCTTGAGAAAAAAAAAAAATGAAATGAACCAAAGCATCCAGAGACCAAGAATGATGAGCACATTTTAAGGGTAGGGGCCAGAAGTGAGAATCAAGACGTGAATCAGATACCAGCCTGCTGGTAGCACCCAGGCTCTAATGGGCTGGCACAAAAATGCATGGTGATGCTGACCAAATACATAAATCAGCCATGAGCTTTTACGTTGAGCTTCTAAATCATGCATGGTCAGAGGCTACACCTCAGAGTACATGAAGGAAAAGTCTGAGTAAGCTTTATGAATGTTATTATTAATGACCATCCTAGACTCTCTCTTGCTATTGAGATACAACCCATGGGCTTTGAATACTTCGGACATCACCTTGATTTCAGAATATAGCACCTTCAAGAGAAGGATGGGTTTAGCGCATCGAGAAAGAAACTTTGAGGTACCCCCCCCCAACATCCCTACAGTGTCTAAAGCTTGCCATAAAGAAAAGTGAAAAACTCCTATTCACTCTTACAGAAAGGCTTACAGATAGAAATGTTACATCACATTGTTATATCCCAATGCTACATCACATTTCTAAACAAACTTACTAAAATACGTCTAGGAAATGCAAGTATGTGTATTCTCTCCAGTAAGAATACACACATTCATTTTTCACTGTTTCATGGTACTTCAAACTGTAATAATGTATTAGGTGGTGAGTCACTCTCTAATTGACAGCAGTGGGAAATATGATGAAAACAAGAAAGTAAAGAGGCTTCCTGAGGGACCGAGCATGCGCAAAGAATACTTTATTACAAGCAGAAGACCTGATTTGAATCTGGATTCTGATATTCCTAAGTATATCAGAATATTCTAAGTATATCAGAATATCAGTATATTCCTAAGTGACTTTAACAGTCACTTTAACAGATTCAACATGCAGAAAACCAGCAAACTTATAGTTGAACTCAACAACACAACCAATCCATTGGATCTAATTGACATCTCTAGACAGCTTCGGGAGAAGGCAATGGCACCCCACTCCAGTACTGTTGCCCGGAAAATCCCATGGATGGAGGAGCCTGGTAGGCTGCAGTCTATGGGGTCGCTAAGAGTCAGACACAACTGAGCAACTTCACCTTCACTTTCCACTTTCATGCATTGGAGAAGGAAATGGCAACCCACTCCAGTGTTCTTGCCTGGAGAATCCCATGGACAGAGAAGCCTGGTAGGCTGCCGTCTATGGGGTCGCACAGAGTTGGACACGACTGAAGCGACTTAGCGGCAGCAGCAGCAGACAGCTTCATCTAGTAACAGCAGAATACACATTCTTCTCAAGCTCACATGAACATGCACCAGGAGAGACCATATCCTGTAGCATAAAACACACCTTAATAAATTTAAAAGAACAGAAAGTCTATTCTATTCTTTTACTGTCTCCTTTTATATCAAAATGGAATTAAACTAGGAATCAATAATGAAAGGTAGCTGGAAAATCCCCAAATAGTTGGAGATTAAATAACGCATTTCTAATTAACACAAGGAGCCAACAAATAAATCCCAAGGGAAATTTTTTAAATGTTTTGAATAAAAATGAAAATACAACTTATCAAAATTTATGGATGCATCAAAAACAGAGGGAAATTCATAGCACTGAATGCACAATTCAGAAAAGAAGATCTAATATCAATAATCTAAGTTTATACCTTATGATACTAGAAAACAAACAAATTAAACCCAAAATAAATAGAAAAAGAGAAATAACACAAAATTAGAGCATAAATCAATGAAATTAAAAACAGGAAATCAAGAGAATTTAATGAAACAAAGCTCATTTATTTGAAAAGATCAATAAAATCAACAGGTCTCCAGGCAGGTTAATCAAGAAAAACAGAGAGAGAACACAAACTACTAATATCAGAAATTTAAAAAACAGACTTCCCTGATGGTATCAGTGGATAAGAATCCACCTATCAATGCAGGGGACATGGATTCATCCATGGTTTGGGAAGATCCCGTGTGCCGTGGAGCCAGTAAGCCCATGCACCACAACTATAGATCCCACTTGTGACTACTGAAGCCCATGCACCTACAGCCTCTGCTCTGCAACAAGAGAAGCCCCCACAGTGAAGAGCAGCCTCCACTCGCCACAACTAGAGAATGCCCATGTGCAGCAACAAAGACCCAGGGCAACCAAAAATAGATAGATAAATTGGTTAATTTAAAAAGGAATAAAAAGGAGGACATCATTGCACGTCTCACAAATATTCAAACAATCTGCCAAAACTCAAAGAAAGAAACCATCTGCATAAGCCTATATGTATTAAATAAATTGAATCAGTAATTAATAACTTTGAGGATTTCCTGGTGATCCAGTGGTTAGGACTCAGTGGTCTCGTTGCAAGGTCCCTGGGTTAGATCCCTGGTCGGAGAACTGAGATTACGCCGCAAGCCACATGGCACAATCAAAAAAAATAATAATAATAATTAATAACCTTATAAAATAGAAAGCACCAGGCCCAGATGGTTTCACTGGTGAATTCTACCAAGTATTTAAGAAAGAAATTATACCAGTGTCTTCCAGAAGATAGAAGCAGAGTCCACATAAATAAAGTCAACTGATCTCTGACAAAGGAACAATGACAATATCTTTCAGCAAAGACAGTCTTTTCAATAAATGGTACTAGATCAAGTGGTCATTCACATGCAAAAAATTAACCTAGACACAGATCTTATACCCTTCACAAAAGTTAACTCAAAATGGATCACGGGCCTAAATGTTAAAAACTAAACTAACTCCTAAAAGATAACATAGGAGAAAACCAATTGACCTTGGGTATGGAGATTATTTTTTCACTACAACAGCAAAAGCACCATCCTTGAAAGAAATAATTGATAAGATGGACTTCACTAAAATTAAAACCTTGGACTCTGTGAAAGGCAATGTCAAGAGAATGAGAAGACAAGCCAACGGACTGGGACAAAAATTTGCAAAAGAATATCTGATAAAGGACTATTCTCCAAAATATACCAAAAGCTCTTAAAATTCAACAATAAGAAAACAAAAAACCCAATTAATAAGTGGGTCAAAGACTTGAACAGACCTCATCAGAGAAGATACAGAGATGAAAATAAGTATATGAAAAGATGCTTCACATCATATATCACAGGGAAATACATATTAAAACAACGAGATACTATTACAACTATCAGAATGCCCCAAATCGGGAGCACTGACAAAACCAAATGATGGTGAGTATGCAGAGCAACAAGACGACTCGCTAACTAACAGTCAGAATGCAAAATGGTACAACCACTTTGGAAGACAGCCTAGTAGCTTCAACCAAACTAAATATACTTTTATCAGATGATCTAGCAATCGTGCTCCTTAGCATATACCCAGAGAAGCTAAAATCTTATGTCCATACTGAAACATGTACATAAAAGTTTATAGCAAGGTTATTCAGAACTGCCAAAAACTGGAAGCAAACAAGATGTCCTTCAATGGGTGAGTGGAGAAACTGTGGTATATCAGATTATTATTTATTAATAATAATGGTATATTATTCAGTGATAAAAAGTAATGACCTATTTCAAGCTACAAAAGAAAAAAAAAACATGGAAGAGCTTTAAGGGCAAATTGCTAAGTAAAAGAGCCAATCTGAAACGGGTACATACTGTATATGATTTCAACTATATGACATTCTGGAAAAGGCAAAACCATGGAGCTAGGAGAAAGATCAGTGGTTGTCAGGGGTTGGTGGAGAGAGGAATGAGTAGATGACGCACAGGGGGTTTGGGGTTGAAGAAACGATTCTATATGATACCGTAAATGATGGCTATGTCATACGTTTGTCAAAACCTATAGAATGTACAAGAGTGAGCCCTAATGAAAACTATGGACTTTAACAATAATGCGTCAACACTGGCTCATCATCTGTAACAAATACACCCCATTAGTGCAAAATGTTAATGATCGGGGAAACTGGGGGACGTGGGGGCAGAGCCTATGAGAACTCTGTTACTTTCCAATCAATTTTTCTGTCCATGGGGTCGCAAAGAGTTGGACACGACTGAGCGACTGAACTGAACTAAAAACCACTCCAAAAAATAAAGCCTACTAATTTACAAAAAAGTACTTCTCGTAATTATCTATAAACTCACTCATTTTAAAGATATTTTAAGAGAGCAAAAGTTTTTTTCAAAAATAAAAACAAAAGAACCCCTCTAAATACTGTGATTTAACCTGTAAAGCAACACTCAAAAATTAATGTCAAAATAGCCTCCAGTTATGTCCTTTAAGGACAATGACAATTTGCTCAAGCACAACCACTGATCTAAAACTGCCTTATAACTGAAAAGCACTCAAGTCTTTTAAATATAGAGAACTTTCTGAACACTGCTTAATGTTGATGAAACAACATTTGTGGTTAGGGCAGTATTCCGTTTTGTCACTCTGCCCCTGCAGGTTTTCATACTCTAGGTACATATTCATTCCAACAGACATGAAGATGACGTTTTGTGTACCAAAGGGCAGGGCACGCGTTACCCTGCTGAAATGAAAGTTTCCATTCAGGGTGGTGCATAAGCACAAATAAGGAGGGGGCTTAGCACAAATCTCTAATGTGTCATACGCACACATGTACCCTGTTGAAATTACAACTAAGACTTGTTTTCCTTCCAAAATGACATTTTTGGGACATCCCTTAAGAATATTCTCACAGCCAAAGATGCACTTTAATAGAGCTCCCTAAGATGGGCTCGAAAAAGGACAGAAATGGTATGGACCTAACAGAAGCAGAAGATATTAAGAAGAGGTGGCAAGAATACACAGAAGAACTGTACAAAAAAGATGTTCACGACCAAGATAATGATGATGGTGTGATCACTGACCTAGAGCCAGACATCCTGGAAAGTGAAGTCAAGTGGGCTTTCTAAGGCCCACTTACTTCTTGGAAGGAAAGTTATGCCAACCTAGACAGCATATTTAAAAGCAGAGACATTACTTTGCCATCACTACGAACAAAGCTAGTGGAGGTGATGGAATTCCAGTTGAGCTATTTCAAATCCTGAAAGATGATGCTGTGAAAGTGCTGCACTCAATATGCCAGCAAATTTGGAAAACTCAGCAGTGGCCACAGGACTGGAAAAGGTCAGTTTTCATTCCAATCCCAAAGAAAGGCAATGCCAAAGAATGTTCAAACTACCATACAATTGCACTCATCTCACACGCTAGTAAAGTAATGCTCAAAATTCTCCAAGCCAGGCTTCCGCAATATGTGAACTGTGAACTTCCAGATGTTCAAGCTGGTTTTAGAAAAGGAAGAGGAACCAGAGATCAAATTGACAACATCCACTGGATCATTGAAAAAGCAAGAGAGTTCTAGAAAAACATCTATTTCTGCTTTATTGACTATGCCAAAGCCTTTGACTGTGTGGATCACAATAAACTGTGGAAAATTCTTCAAGAGATGGGAATATCAGACCACCTGACCTGCCTCTTGAGAAACCTATATGCAGGTCAGGAAGCAATAGTTAGAACTGGACATGGAACAACAGACTGGTTCCAAATAGGAAAAGGAGTACATCAAGGCTGTATATTGTCACCCTGCTTATTTAACTTATATGCAGAGTACATCATGAGAAACGCTGGGCTGGAAGAAGCACAAGCTGGAATCAAGATTGCCGGGAGAACTATCAATAACCTCAGATATGCAGATGACACCACCCTTACAGCAGAAAGTGAAGAGGAACTAAAAAGCCTCTTGATGAAAGTGAAAGTGGAGAGTGAAAAAGTTGGCTTAAAGCTCAACATTCAGAAAACAAAGATCATGGCATCTGGTCCCATCACTTCATGGGAAATAGATGGGGAAAGAGCGGAAACAGAGGATGACTTTATTTTGGGGGGCTCCAAAATCACTGCAGATGGTGACTGCAACCATGAAATTAAAAGACGCTTACTCCTTGGAAGGAAAGTTATACCAACCTAGACAGCATATTAAAAAGCAGAGACATTACTTTGCCAGCAAAGGTCTGTCTAGTCAAGGCTATGGTTTTTCCAGTGGTCATGTATGGATGTGAGAGTTGGACTGTGAAGAAAGCTGAGCGCCGAAGAATTGATGCTTTTGAACTGTGGTGTTGGAGAAGACTCTTGAGAGTCCCTTGGACTGGAAGGAGATCCAACCAGTCCATTCTGAAGGAGATCAGCCCTGGGTATTCTTTGGAAGGAATGATGCTAAAGCTGAAACTCCAGTACTTTGGCCACCTCATGCGAAGAGTTGACTCATTGGAAAAGACTCTGATGCTGGGAGGGATTGGGGGCAGGAGGAGAAGGGGACGACAGAGGATGAGATGGATGGATGGCATCACTGACTCGATGGACCTGAGTCTGAGTGAACTCCGGGAGTTGGTGATGGACAGGAGGCCTGGTGTGCTGTGATTCATGGGGTTGCAAAGAGTCAGACACGACTGAGTGACTGAACTGAACTGACTGAGTGAAGTGTTCCCAAAGTGCTTGCCTCAAGGAACCTTGAGGTCAAGAGCTTTGCTATCAGCTAAGAAGACATAGCTAACACAAGCACATCTGCCAATAAGACAGAAATTGACCACAGAAATAACAGCCAGGTCCCAAGAGATATCTCTTCAGCCATTTGCAAAATTCCAGGTAAGTTTTTATACTGTGATTTTAAAGTGAAACATTTGCGCTTCAAACAGCCTTCTTAAGGCTTCTGTGAGCTACAGCTGAAAACTACACACGGAGCCACGGGCAGGTAGACTCAGTCGGTCACCCTGAGCCCCTGTGCACACCCTGCATGGTAATTCTCCTCTCAGTGATGCCTCAAAGGGTGTGGGATCTTTGCACCTCTTCCTGCGAAGCCATCCTTAGGATGGAGGCACACCTCAGGACTCTGGACCTCAGAGCTCCAGCTCCAGTTTCCTGCTGGAGTCACACGTTTTGCTCCCTCTGTGGCTCCTGGACAGCCCTGACTGTGGCAGCTCCCAGCTGACACCACACACTTCCACTACTTCCCTTTCCCGACACAATATTTAGCAACTACAATGGCACCCCACTCCAGTACTCTTGCCTGGAAAGTCCCATTGATGAAGGAGCCTGGTAGGCTGCAGTCCATGGGGTAGCTAAGAGTTGGACACGACTGAGCAACTTCACTTTCACTTTTCACTTTCATGCATTGGAGAAGGAAATGGCAACCCACTCCAGTGTTCTTGCCTGGAGAATCCCAGGGACGGGGGAGCCTGGTGGGCTGCCGTCTATGGGGTTGCACAGAGTCGGACACGACTGAAGCAACTTAGCAGCAGCAGCAGTAACACTTGTGGTTGATAAAAAATAATAATAATAATAAAGCTGGCTCATCAGACCACTATATTTGTTAAATCAGTTACACTAAAACAAACTATCTAAATTCTCATTAGGATATAATCAAATCTCATATAAATGAATAAAAATGTATTTGAAGACAAGTGATTTTTAAACAATCACTCTGTCAGGACCTTCCTTGGTGGTCCAGTGGTTAAGAATCCACCTACCAATGCAGGGGGGATGGGTTCGATCCCTGGTCTGGGAAGATCCCACATGCCACGGAGCAACTAAGCTGGTGCCACATGCCATGGAGCCACAGCTACTGAAGGCCATGCGCTTTAGGGCCCGTGCTCTGCAACAAGAGAAGCCACCTCAATGAGAAGCGTGTGCACCAGGACCAAGAGGAGGCCCCACCGGCCGCAACCAGAGAAAGCCTGAGTGCTACAACGAAAGCCCAGTACAGCCGAAACACACAAATAAATGCCTTCTGTCAATATTTTCTTGTTTTCAAGTTTCATGTTGTAAAGGATCAAAGGATTCTTAGAATTCAAAAATAGCTAATTAATCACTTACATGAAAAAGGGAGTTTGTACCCAACCTTATTTTTTCAAATAGTATTTTGGAATCTAGGTTCAAGCACATCATTTAAAATAAGAATCCAGCCTCATTTTCTTTAATGATGATGGCAGAATAGGGAAGGGGCTCAAGTGTTTGGCAAAGGGGGCGAAAAACAGAAATGAAACTTAGGGTCTAACATCATATATTACCTTTAGTAATAAATATAGATGGATATATACCTGGGTTATATACATATATGCATATATATATACACATAAGCTATATATGTTTTTTCTTTTACTTTTTCCAATTAAACTTATAGTTTAGAACTTGCCAAATATCTCGATACTATAGAAAGATATATATTTGTCATTGTTATCAGCAAACCAAAAGACCTGTTCATCTTCTTGATTTCCTCATGTCATATTTTCTCTAAGATAAACTCCACTGTGGTAACACATAACCCGACTCCTCCTAGGTGGGCAGATCTATTTTCAGGGGCTGATATCATCTCAGCTGTCCTGATTTGAAATGACTTCCTGTCTGTCAAGTTTTGTTTCCCTCTGCCAAATGCACGTCACCTCTAGTTCACATCAGCCTATCCTCGCCCCTCACCCCACCTGTGGAATGGGTGTATGGCCCAAACTATTCCATGGCCCCATCTCTCTTTTAGCAGTTTCATTACTGACACACCCTCAAGTAGAACAATGGTTGCTAGAATAAGAAAGGAAAGGTCTTTTAAAATCTTGGACACCTTAAAGAATAAAGAGTGCTATCTAGATATTCAATCTTGCATTTAAAAAATAGGCACATTCCTTCCCCAGTCCATTTCCCTTAATATCAGGTTTATTATTATAACAACTCTGAGAATCATACTTAAGTTTTTATAATTGATCTAAGATCCTTGGAAAAATTTCTGTCAGGTTACACTCTGGGGTCAAGAAGACCCCAAAGTGATTTTAAAAGAAAGTACGGAAGTGAGAGTTGGACCATAAAGAAGGATAAGAGCCAAAGAAATGATGCTTTTGAACTGTGGTGCTAGAGAAGACTCTTGTGAGAGTCCCTTGGACTGCAAGGAGATCAAACTAGTCAATCCTAAAGGAAATCAATCCTGAATATTCATTGGAAGGACTGATGCTGAAGCTCCAATACTTTGGCCACCTGATGTGAACAGCCAACTCACTGGAAAAAACCCTGATGCTGAGAAAGATTGAAGGCAGAAGAAGAAGGAGGCAGCAGAGGATGAGATGGTTAGATAGTATTACCGATTCAATGGACATGAATTTGAGC
Organism: Bubalus bubalis; assembly: GCF_019923935.1. Classification (NCBI taxonomy): domain Eukaryota; kingdom Metazoa; phylum Chordata; class Mammalia; order Artiodactyla; family Bovidae; genus Bubalus; species Bubalus bubalis. The sequence goes on from NC_059163.1 coordinate 92,587,082, forward strand.
AAACTCCGGGAGACAATGGAGGACAGGTAAGCCTGGTGTGCTGCAGTCCATGGGGTCACAAAGAGTCAGACACACTTCACCAACCGAACAACAACAAAAAGTGAATCAGGAGGACTGGAGACCATCTCTTGCAGTCAATCTCTGGAAAAGGGTCCTGACACACCCTTCTGTATGTCAGAGAAATAAAAGTTGGTCACAGGGAAGGGTTTGACAAGAACCAGCAAGTGTCTGGTTTGTGCCAGGTAGGGTAAACTCCTGGAAACAAACAGACATGGTCCATCCCCTCATGGAGCCTACCACCCAGGGTGGGAGACATCCTGTCAAAAGAAGGAAACAAGTACCTAATTACAAACTGTGAACGTGGATCAGCAGTGCCGAGAGAAAATAAGAGGAGAAACTAACTTTAGACAGAGGACAAGAAAGGACCCCCTTGAGGAAGGGGCATTAAAGTTGAGATGTGCAGGATGAAAAGATGCTGGCGCTTTGATGGTGTTAATTCAAACAAAAAGCCCATGATTTGGTGGTACAACAAGGTGTGATTTGGGTTAAATGGAAAAACTAAAAGAAAAAAACACACATACCTTTATATGTATGTATATAATCTACATATATATTCATATATATCTATCCATAAATTACATGGATGAAAACAAAAAATATAAAACACTTCGTTACCTCAGTTTCCTATTAAGTATAGCCTTTAATTTGGGTGGCCATTTAACTTAATATCCTAACCAGGCCAGTTCTGAGTAAAAGAGAGATTTACTAATAATTACACCAGGGGGCTTCCCTAGTGGCTCAGTGGGAAAGAATCTGCCTGCCAATGCAGGAGACATGGGCTCAATCCCTGGTCCGGGAAGATCCCACATGCAGCCAAATAACTAAGCCCACGTGCAACAGCTAGTGAGCCTGTGCTCTAGAGGCTGGGAGCCATAACTACTGAGCCCGCAAGCTGCAACTCCTGAAGCCTGCGCTCCACAACAAGAGAGGCCGCTGCAATGAGAAGTCTGCACCGCGACTAGAGAGTAGCCCCCACTTGCTGCAACCGGAGCAAACTCCGTGTGGCAACGAAGACCCAGCACAGCTAAAAATAAATAAATAAGCAAATAATTTAAAAACCAGTAACCACACCAGGGCAGTATGTATACACAGGAACTGTCCCAGGCAATCAGGACACACTGCATGTATGCATGCTAAGTCACTTCAGTCGTGTCCAACTCTTTGCAACCCCATGGGCTGCAGCCCGCCAGGCTCCTCTGTCCATGGGATTCTCCAGGACAGAATATTGGAGTGGGCTGCCATTCCCTTCTCCAGGAGATCTTCCTGACCCAGGGATGGATCCAATGTCTACTTATGTTTCCTGCACTGGCAGGCAGGTTCTTTACCACTAACACCACCTGGGAAGCCCCATCAGGACACATAATCACCTTAATTATAACAGAGTCCATGGAACATGGCAAGATGTCATGAAACACAGATCAGATGAACAATATTAAAATGTGTCTCCTTTAGTGAAGTTTTTAAAAGAAAAAAAAAGGTTTTAAGAATTGAATTGTAAAAAAAAAAGAAGAAAATTGTAAAAAACTAAAGTCCACAGAAGATTTTGTCCACATGAAGCAACATCCTATTAAACAAACTAGTGAGCCTGCACTTACAAATTAAAAGATACAAATTAAAGAATGAAGAGTAAAGTATTAACATAGGAATTAACTTCTAACAGGACCAGAAGCTTAAAGTAATATTTTCTTTAATTAAGAAAGCTAATCCTTGCCAGAAGAAATATCAATAACCTCAGATATGCAGATGACACCACCCTTATGGCAGAAAGTGAAGAGGAACTAAAAAGCCTCTTGATGAAAGTGAAAGAGGAGAGTGAAGAAGTTGGCTTAAAGCTCAATATTCAGAAAACTAAGATCATGGCATCCGGTCCCATCACTTCATGGGAAATAGATGGGGAAACAGTGGAAACAGTGTCAGGCTTTATTTTGGGGGGCTCCAAAAATCACTGCAGATGGTGATTGCAGCCATGAAATTAAAAGACGCTTACTCCTTGGAAGGAAAGTTATGACCAACCTAGATAGCATATTGAAAAGCAGAGACATTACTTTGCCAACAAAGGTCCAGCTAGTCAAGGCTATGGTTTTTCCAGTGGTCATGTATGGATGTGAGAGTTGGACTGTGAAGAAAGCTGAGCGCCAAAGAATTGATGCTTTTGAACTGTGGTGTTGGAGAAGACTCTTGAGAGTCCCTTGGACTGTAAGGAGATCCAACCAGTCCATTCTAAAGGAAATTGGTCCTGGGTGTTCTTTGGAAGGAATGATGCTAAAGCTGAAACTCCAGTACTTTGGCCACCTCATGCGAAGAGCTGACTCATTGGAAAAGACTCTGATGCTGGGAGGGATTGGGGGCAGGAGGAGAAGGGGACAACAGAGGATGAGATGGCTAGATAGCATCACCGACTCGATGGACGTGAGTCTGAGTGAACTCTGGGAGATGGTGATGAACAGGGAGGCCTGGCGTGCTGCAATTCATGGAGTCGCAGAGAGTCAGACACGACTGAGTGACTGAACTGAACTGAATCCTTTCTAAAAACATAAACCAACCCCATATAGACATTTCCACACCACAGTCTCCAGTACCACTTAGTCATTGCCGTTACCAGGAGACATTTGCACAAAAACAAGATTTATATCCTTCTCTTGTTTCTATTCTTCCACCTAAAGGAATAATCCTCCATTATTAACAATGCACTTAATATCTCCACAGCAACTAGGATAATTGGGTTGTTGTGGCAGGAGGATAATGAAGTGGAAAACCAAATGATAGAAGTAGTACAGAAGGAAAAAACACTTTCACACAGCCTTGGCGGGAAAATAACTACCACGAAGAAAAAAAGGAAACTTGCTAAAAAGAACCATTTGGGGGTTGCTTCAGTCAGTCGCGACTTGGCCTTTAAGATACTAAAGTATGCAAGGAGGCAAATAAAAGCTTTCAAAATGATGAATTGTACGGAGCAAGTGCAGATCACACAAAAGAACTCTGAGGTACAGAAGAGATGAGGTTCCTGAAATAGACAAGAAGTGATTTCCACAGGTTTTCACATGTGGCTCCCAAGAAGGTACAGGGGACCAGGTACAGGGAAAACACCCAAGAGGGCATTAGAGCTAAGCTGGCCTCCCAGACCAATCACTGGCCACTGGGGAGAATGGGGAGGGGAAGTGGGGCCATCCTGAGCAAAATACACCCTGAGCCCAGGCCAGACAGTGGCTGCGGAAGGCTGAGGGCAGCAGGTTGAGAATCAGGAAACCTGGGCTCTTCGCCAGCTTCTGCCTGACACCACACAGGGGTAAATAATGCAGGCAAAAAGGCAGTATTCGAGAATACTCATTAATTTAGAAACCATGTGTTGAGTGCCTACATCATGCTAGGAAATTGAAAAAAAAAAAAGAAAAAAAAATTTTGCTCCCAAGGAGCTCAGTCTGGAAGAAACAGTTTCAGCAGAAAATCATATTACAGTATGGTTGTCCAGTGACAGAGAAAGGCCCAACTATTCTGGAACAAAGAGGGGACACCTAGCCCATGGGGGTGATGGAGAGAAGGGAAAGAGTGAGGGGGAGGCTGGCAGTCAAGGCATTTGTGCTTGAAATCAGTCCTCTAAAACGCTCAACAAGATCACCACGTAAAGGAACCCTCCGCATTGTAAAAACCCAACGAACAGCGCGTTCTCATCGTACTCAGCTCGAAAACTCAGAACAGAACTGATTACTCCATCCTGCTTTACACACTCAATTTTGTTGGCATCTGGAAGGCTGCCTTTTTGGTCCTCCTCCTACCTCGCTGGTTACTCCTGGGTGTCCCCCCGCTTGATCTATTTATTAATTCTGTTAGTCTGCACAGCCTAATCTCTGCCTCTCTTCTTGGCCTCCAAAATCTCCCCAGGTGACTCTAGACTTCGCATCACTTTATATAGCACTTCTATGCTGACACCACTGGCCATGATCTTGTTCCTGAATGCAGTTTTCAGCATCATTGCTGGTCGTTTGACAACTCTCTCCATTAGGATGTCAGCTAGGCAACTAGCTGGCCAAAATAGAACCCTATTCGCTACAATCCCTGCATCCAGAAAAAACAAAAAAAAAAGCAAACAGGATTTGTGCTTGATTTCTCCTACTCTGTCATTTCACCCATCCAGGCCTATCCATTAAGTCTTGTCAATTCTGTCTCCAGACCTCTCAAATCCATCCACTGCTCTCCATCTCTAATACCACCACACAGCTCCAGCCCCCATCGGGTCATGTGTCTCTCCTTCTTTAAAAAAAAAAAAACTTATGGATTTGGCTGTGCCAGGTCTTAGCTGCAGCACGCAGAAGCTACGATCCTCATCGCAGCATACCACGCGGGTCTTCAGTTGCAGGATGTGGACTCTTAGTTGCAGTATATGGGATCTAGTTCCCTAACAAGGGATTGAACCTGGGCCCCCTGCATTGGGAGCTTGGAGTATTAGCCACTTGACCACCAGAGAATGCCCTGCCTCTCCTTCTTAGATCACTGCACAATGCTTTCTCATTGCATTTGGAGTAAAACTTACAAAATTGGGCTTCCCAGGTGGCATCAGTGGCAAAGAACTCGCCTCTCAAAGCAGGAGGTAAGAGACACAGGTTCGATCCCTGGGTTGGGAAGATCCCCTGAAGGAGGGTATGCAACCTGTTCCAGTATTCATGCCTGGAGAATCCCATGGACAGAGGAATCTGGCGGGCTATGGTCCCTGGGGTCACAAAGAGTTGGACACAGACTGGAGCGACTTAGCACACACGCCCCTCCTCACTGGGTCCTGCGTGCCTGGACACCTGCTTTCTCACCCCTCCCTGCTCAAACACTGTGGCCAGACTGGCCTTCCTGCCTTCCCTTGTGTAACCAAGCACTTAGCCTGTCCCCTCTGCTGGCTCCTTCTCAGCCTTCACATCTGAGTGCAAGTTCAACCTCTTTGACAAAACTTTCCTGACCATGCTCGGGTAGGATTCCCCAGTCACTCTCAGCATATTTTCTTTAAAGAACCGGTCCAAGTCTGAACTGATCTTGTTTATTAGTTTTACTTGCTAATCATCCGCTCAACCTCCCTTTTCAGCACTTTCTCCTGTCTTAACACATTAAACTCATACAATCTCCATTAAGGGTAGAAACATTTGATTGTCTATTGCTCACTGAATCTAGAATCAAGAATAAAGTCTAGCACATAGCAAGTATTAAAAAATAGTATTGGATGCATTAATCAATTTCAGAAGAAACCAAGGAGGGCTTGGGTCTAATCTCAGCTACCTGTTTAGTATAGGTATTTGATAAAGTCTATGAAGTCTATTAGACCTCAGTGAGAACATCAGCTTGTCCAGTGGCTGGGGGAATTTTTTGCCACAAAATCATCCATCGTGATTTCCTTCCTCTGCATTTAGGCGATTTTCCTGCACAGAAGTGCCCTCTCCTTCCTTCCTTCCTCCGTCTCTCCCTGCTTCTCTCCCCGCATCACCCTCTTGCTTCTTATCCCTCTCTCTCTTCTTCTCTCCTTCTCATACTGAACCTGAGTCTTCTTACAGTCTAATCTTATCTATTCCTGGCAGACTGATATTTGATATCAAGTAACGATTTCTCTGATCTAGGCTTTACAGTGGCCTTGCTTCCTAAATTGTCACAATAAGCAACTGAACAAGAACACAAATTAGTAAGCAACATCATGCATATAAACAAGGCAAGAAAAGAGTGAAGACCAGGGCATATACCACCACATCCCACTTATCACAGCTCACAAAGGTATATGAGCAGCCATCCTTTCTATACACATGAATCTAATAATCTAAATATTTCATTTATAGGCCCAGGCACACTGCCTGGCACTGATATTCACAAATTTATATTACAGATAACCTTAGAGAGATATTTCACTGTACTGTTCAGCCTGTTCTTTCTAGCAAAAGGAACCAGAACCAGTTTTCTCTAGTAATGCCAGGATATAATCCAGTTTATAAAACACAACACACCAAAGTCATGGATGACAAGTATTAAGGGATGTTCTAAGGATAACCTCAGACTCATGCAGGGTATTGTTCCTTAAGGATAAGGCTGGTCAGAGCTGCAATGCCTGGCAAAGCAGCCACTAAGCCCACGTGACTCCTGAGCACTTGAAGCATGGCCAATCTTAAGCCTAGATGTACAGTCAGTGCAGAATACACACCGGATTTCTGGAAGATTTAGAAAAAAAGTTAAAACGTCAAGAATGTTTACATTAATATTAATATTAAATATGATAACAGTTTAATATATTGGTTAAATAAAATGTGTTTTTAGCAAAGTGACTCCAAATATCCCATCACCATGGTTTTAAGAGTTTCCAGTTTTTATTCTACTTCTACACGAGACAGTCTATTCCCTCTGTGAAAAGGGCTTCCCTGGTAGCTCAGATGGTAAAGAATCTGCCTGCAATGCAGGAGATCTGGGTTCCATCCCTGGGTCAGTAAGATCCTCTGGAGAAGGGAATGGTTATCAATTCCAATATCTTGCCTGAAGAATTCCATGGACAGGGGAGCCTGGCAGGCTACAGTCCATGGGATTGCAAAGAAATCACTATAGATATAGATAACATCATCTAGTTAATGGTCACCCATATTTCTTTAAAATTACCCAAAATCCTTTATTATCCCTTATTTCATTTCTTAAGCAGGAAAATTCCCAAGATTTTAGTTCTTATGCCGGTGCTATTTCTACTTTGCACAAAAGGCAATCCTTAACTGATGCAAGCAGTCTCCAAATCACAACGTAAGATTGTTATTGGAGGATTCCTTAAAAATCAAAACCCCCAAACTAACCGCATTCATTATGATAATTCTTGCTATTTTAAATTTCCATAATTGACATACTGATTCCAAGATACTGTCTACTCCAGGGTCTACAACCTCTAGGTACTTACTACAGATGACCCAATGTATGATACTACTTTTTATTTGTTTTAATTCATTACAGTTTGAAAAGCCCTTGTATAGAAGTGCTCCTGCTCTCAAAGAATTCATAATAACACTGCTAGGCAAGCAGAGCAAGTAAGAGATTTTAAAAATATAAAGCGAGGGACTTCCCTGGTGGTCCAGTAGTTAAGACTCCAGGCTTTCACAGCAGGCGGTGTGAATGTGATTCCTGGTTGGGGAACTAAGATCTAGCAAGCCGAGTGGCATGGCCAAAAATTTTTTAAAAAGAAAAGAAGTAAAAAGACTCTGACTCGCATCCATCAGAATGACTGTTATCAAAAAGACCACAAATGTTGGTGAGGATATGAAGAAAAAGGAACATTGCACATAGCTATTGGGAATGCAAATTGATGCAGCCACTGTGGAAAACAATGTGGAAGTTCCTCAAAAAAGAAAAATAAAGCTACAATACGAGCCAGCCATCCTGCTCCTGGGTATACATTTGAAAATGAAAACACTAATGTGAAAGGATACAGGCAGCCCAGTGTTCACAGCAGCATTATTTACAACGGGCAAGATATGGAGGCAACTTAAGTGCCTCAGTTCAGTTCAATTCAGTCGCTCAGTCGTGTCCAACTCTTTCCAACCCCATGAACCGCAGCAAGCCAGGCCTCCCTGTCCATCGTCAACTCCCAGGGTCCACTCAAACCCATGTCCATTGAGTTGGTGATGCCATCCAACCATCTCATTCTCTGTCATCCCCTTCTCCTCCTGCCTTCAATCTTTCCCAGCATCAGGGTCTTTTCCAATGAGTCAGCTCTTCGCATCAGGTGGCCAAAGTATTGGAGTTTCAGCTTCAACATCAGTCCTTCCAATGAACACCCAGGACTGATCTCCTTTAGGATGGACTGGTTGGATCTCCTTGCAGTCCAAGGGACTCTCAAGAGTCTTCTCCAACACCACAATTCAAAAGCATCAATTCTGCTCTCAGTTTTCTTTATAGTCCAACTCTCACATTCATGCATGACCACTGGAAAAACTATAGTCTTGACTAGATAGACCTGTGTTGGCAAAGTAATATCTCTGCTTTTTAATATGCTGTCTAGGTTGGTCATAACTTTCCTTCCAAAGAGAACAGAAAAATGGATAAAGATGTGAGATAATGTACATATAACAGAATATTACTCAGCCATAAAAAGGGAGGAAAGTTTGCCATATACGACAACACAGATGGACCTGGAGGACATAGTATGCTTAGTGAAATAGGTTGGACAGAAAAAGACCAATCTTTTATGTTATTACTTATATGTGGAATCTAAGAAAAACAAACTAGCAAATAAACCAAAACAGAAACGGACTCACAGATATAGAGACTAAACTAATGGTTACCAGTGGGGAGAGAGAAGGAGCAAGATAGGGATAAGGGACTAAGAAACACCAACTACTATGTATAAAATAAATAAGCTATAAGGATATGTTGTGGCTTCCCCAGTGGCTCAGCGGTAAAGAATCTGCCTTCACTGCAGGAGACACAGGTTCGATCCCTGTTTCAGGAAGATCCCCTGGAGGAGGGCATGGCAACCCACTCAGTATTCTTACCTGGAGAATGCCATGGACAGAGGAGCTTTGCAGGCCAAGGTCCAGGTGTTACAAAGAGTCAGACACGACTGACTGTGTGAGCATTCACACATACAAGGGTATGTTGTATAGCGCAGGGGATACAGTCAATACCTTATAATTCCTATAAATGGAGTATAATCCATAAATGTGAATCACTACATTGCATACCTGAAAGTAATATACTATACCTCAATAAAAAAACTAAAATAAAATAAAAGGAATCTGGAGTCAAAACTCAAGCAATAACACCCACAGCCATCACCAGCATCATATGCGGACCATCATCTTAGCCTAAACAAATGCAAGCCTATAAGGAGTGCCACGTGGGGTGCAGGGCCACATTTCTGTTAGGCAAATCTGATGAACGGCTAAGAGGCTCAACCTGCTCTGGAATCAACAAGACTTTTCTTTTTTTGCTAAAACCTTGATACGGTCATTTAAAATGGACAGTATATATTTGTGTGCTGGGCTGTGCTCAGTTGGCTTCAGTCATGTCTGACTCTTTGAGACCTATGGACTATAGCCTGCCAGGCTGCACTGCCCATGGGATTCTCTAGGCAAGAATACTGGTGTGGGTTGCCCTGCCCTCCTCCTGGGGATCTTCCCAATCCAGGAATCAAACCCCTATCTCGGGCATCTCCTGCATTTCAGGCAGTTTCTTTACCCACAGAGCCACCTGGGAAGCCCATTTACTTGTATACAAATATACAAATGTATAGAATTATCAAAAGCTAAATCCCTCTAAAGTGGTTCAGTTTACATGCAAACTAAAACAACCTCCAAAGTGTAAACACTGCTATACCTGACCTGTCCATATAATAAGTCGTGAGATTAAGCAGCTCTCTCACAGGGCTGGCATAAAGGGGAAAAAAAAAATCAAAGCACTGATTGTTCCAGTAACTGTCTGTATTATCAGTTTCCTGTTGCTGCTGTATAAGTTACTATAAATTCACTGGCTTAAAATAACTCAAATTTCTTCTCTTACAGTTTGAGAAATCAGAAGTCCAAAAGGGTACTCGGTGGGTTAACACTGAAATGTCAGCAGGACTGTGCTCCTTTCTGGAGGCCCGAATCCACTTCCCGGCCTTCCACAGCTTCTTTGAGATCACGTGCATCCCTTGGTCCAGGGCCTCCTTCTATCTTCGAAGTTGGCAATGGCTGTTTGGCTTTTTCTAATGGTGCCAACTCTTTGACTCTTCTTCTCTTTTCCACTTATAAGGACTGTGGTGATTACACTGGGTCTACCCAGATAACCCCGGATAGTCTCTGTAGCCTTAGTCTGCTGATTAGCAACCTTAATCCCTCACAGCCAAGTAACATAACAGATTCATCGTTTCTGGGGGTTTGGATGTACACATCTTTGGGGTACCATATTCTGCCTGCCACCTTGTCCAAGAGTAATTAGCAAACATTTAAAGAAACCTCTCACATGTTCAAGCTATTCTCTTACAATGAGGATTTTTTAATATTTTAATTTATAATAAGTGAAAGCCTAAAACTTAAAAAATAAGTAATATTAAAGTAGCAGGAATAGGTTCAGTTGAGTGTACTGATCAGGGGACTGGGAGAAAGAATTCACTGCTCCTTTTCCAGACAAAACACGCAGCCTGATTGAGGTCTTACAAGCTTATACAGAAAAATGTTTGATGATACCATATCATCAACATATTTCGATAGCGACACAAGTGTGTGGCCTAGCTGTAGTCCTCGACATGGTAAATCATAAGGAGTAAGCATGTATGGACAGCTGTGATGTTTCTTTGCTAAAACTGCATGTGCAAGGACAAAATTGGACCCGAAGTGTGAGATACACGCTGCTGCCGCTGCTGCTAAGCCACTTCAGTCGTGTCCGACTCTGGGCGACCCCATAGACGGCAGCCCACCAGGCTCCCCCGTCCCTGGGACTCTCCAGGCAAGAACACTGGAGTGGGTTGCCATTTCCTTCTCCAGTGCATGAAAGTGAAAGGTGAAAGTGAAGTCGCTCAGTCGTGTCCGACTCTTAGCGACCCCATGGACTGCAGCCTACCAGGCTCCTCCGCTCATGGGATTTTCCAGGCAAGAGTACTGGAGTAGGGTGCCATCACCTTCTCCGAGATATACACTAGATTTCTACAAACAACAGTGCGGTGCTTAGACACCACAGCCAAACTGTCCGCTTTCAAGACCCAGATTTGCCTCATACCGCCTGTGTGACTGTAGGCAAGTAACTTAACTTGCCTACAAAAAACTTGCCTACTGTTTCTCAAAAGAGGATTCTTAAAAAGGGGGTAATAACATCTGTCTCAGAGTGTTGAAGGAGGAACAGATGAAGAAGTATTCTAAGTGTTCAGAGCAAACCCTGGCACAGAGTGGGCACTTTAAGTATTTGGAAAATAAAATTGTAAATGTTCCTGCTTGCTGCTTATAAACTTACACACACACACACACACACACAGATGTTAATTTAACAGAAAAAAAATGCCCTTTGCTGATACTAAAGTTTGGAAGCAACTATGGGGCAGTAATAACTGGATGGTTAAAGAACTTACAGATCCAATGCAAATCTCAGAAAACAGTAGCAGCTGTGTTAGATAAATCGTCTCAGGGCCTCCTAAAGAAAGATGCCCAGCATACTGTCCAGGGAGGACAGTAGGGTCTGTGATCCTTAATGGCCTTGGCACTTTCTGGAACAGTGGGGCTCATGGTACAATCCTCCTCAGAAGGCCGGGCTCTGAGGGACTGTGGTGCTGGGCTCACCACGGCTACCAGCATCTGCGGAGAGGGCTGGCATATCGCGGTGGCAGCCTGGAAGGCTTGTCAGCGTTCACAGCTGATGTTATACACTTCTTATGAAAGTTCTTGAATTCAGTGGCAATGGATGATCAATTAAAAAAAATCTTCTTTTAACCCCGAAAGAAAGGAAGAGGAGAGGGTAAGAGATAGAACCCAGACCCTACAATAGAGGCGAGATTTGACAAATGGTCGTTCCATTACCTAAAAATGGCATTGAAACATGTAAAATATCATGTATGAAACGAGTTGCCAGTCCAGGTTCGATGCACGATACTGGATGCTTGGGGCTGGTGCACTGGGACGACCCAGAGGGATGGAATGGGGAGGGAGGAGGGAGGAGGGTTCAGGACAGGGAACACATGTATACCTGTGGTGGATTCATTTTGATATTTGGCAAAACTAATACAATTATGTAAAGTTTAAAAATAAAATAAAATTAAAAAAAAATACGTTAACTTCATGAGAAATAATGAGACACAATCTGATCCTTGAGACAATAGGAATGAATCCTTTGTTTTAAAAGTGAGAAATAGAGTCTATATGCAAAAAAGTGATGGCTGAGCCACCAAATATTAACAATGAACCAAGCATTAGCCTCAGGGTTTTACACACATAAAGTAGTATGATTCATACTTACCTCAGGAAGTAAATACTATCTTACTCCCATTTCACACCCAGGAAATGGAGATTCATCCCAGGAAGTTGCTCATACGTCACCTGATGGTAAGGGGTGTTTCTGGGTCATAAATCAATCCAAGCTGGCCTGAGTAAGCCTATGGGGCCTTCGTCTCTCTGGTGTTACTTCACGGCCTGAAGGCAGCTCAGACCAGAGAAACATTCCAGGAGATGGGTGGTAGACACAACCACGTATCAAAATACAACCCATCAAACCTCAAACCTGCAAACCTGCTGTATCTCCAAAGCAAGCGGAGAGATTACAGAACACCGAGGGGGATTACTGGGCAGAGCATAGGCGTGAGAATCAGCGGGCCCTGCTCCTCGGCCTTCCAGCTTGGCAGCCTTGAGCACATTGACCTTTCTAAATTGTTTCCCTACTTCCACAGTGGAGAGAATACAATTTCTATTGTGCAGGGCTGCCTGAAGATAGAGAATGTGATTTAATCTTCTCTAGAACCTAACTCAAGAGTATTCAACATTGTTTAACCATCACTATTTCACTGCACTATCTCTGGCTTCTGTGTCTGGTGAAACTTGGAGAACCAACTCGTTCAGTTTAGTTCAGTTGCTCAGTCGTGTCCGACTCTTTGCGACCACATGGACCGCAGCAAGCCAGGCCTCCCTGTCCATCACCAACTCCCGGAGTTTACCCAAACTCATCTCCATTGAGTTGGTGATGCCATCCAACCATCTCATTCTCTGTCATCCCCTTCTCCCGCCTTCAATCTTTCCCAGCATCAGGGTCTTTTCGAATGAGTCAGCTCTTCGCTTCAGGTGGCCAAAGTATTAGAGTCTCAGCTTCAGCATCAGTCCTTCCAACGAACACCCAGGACTGATCTCCTTTAGGATGGACTGGTTGGATCTCCTTGCAGTCCAAGAGACTCTCAAGAGTCTTCTCCAGCACCACACTTCAAAAGCATCAATTCTTTGGCACTCAGCTTTCTTTATAGTCCAACTCTCACATTCATACATGACTACTGGAAAAACCACAGCCTTGACTAGACGGACCTTTGTTGGCAAAGTAATGTCTCTGCTTTTTAATATACTGTCTAGGTCAGCATTGGGCATCTCTCTGTCTTAAGGTTCAGCTTCATTTTCAGCTACTGCTGCCAGTCTTTTCCTGAAAGGTCTTCTCTTCTCACTGGAGGTGGGCTGCTACCTTGGCAACCCAGTTAGCTAAGTGATGCCTGATCCAAAACCACTTATTCATTAACATTTTTTCCTACCCCTAAAGGAAAACTCATTCCTTCACACTTTCTCTAGTCAGATCAGACTACCTACTTAAAGTACTCACAGGTAAGGAAAAGTATCCTTAGCCCATCTGGGAGGGGTTCATGTTAAGAGGTATTTCCCAGGATGGTTCTCATTAGCCGAGCAGGTCAGAGAGGCCCCTAACATGCATTTTCACTCCTGGGAGGCCAGATCGTCCAGGATCACATGTGATCCCAGTTTCAACAGCAGGAGCAAGCCTTGGGATTAGGTATGTCTTCCCAAGGGACACAGAATCTGCCTTTGGCACATCTGCATCCTTCTTTTCATATCTGTTTTCCCATCTCCAGGGCAACTCCTCCCTCGAGTCCCTCCCATTTATGGAAAAGCTTTTTTCACAAAGTTTGACTCATCGAGTATTTTGCATTTCTAATCATCTTAATTGAAAAGAGGTTATTTAAAGGGACTTCCTCAGTGGTCCAGTGGTTAAGAATCCACCTCCCAATGCAGGGGACAAGGGCTCGATCCCTGGTCCAGGAAGGTCCCACCCGTGGAGGATCAGCTAAGTCCGTGAGCCACGACTCCTGAGCCTGAGCTCTAAGAGCCTGTGAGCCGCAACTACTGAAGCCCACTTGCTTAGAGCCTGTACTCGACAGCAAGAGAAACCACCACAAAGAAAAGCCCAGGCACCGCAACTAGAGAGCAGCCCCAGCTTACAGCAACCAGAGAAAGCCCGCACGTAGCAACAAAGACCCAGCGAAGTCATAAATAAATAAATAAAGCAAAACCAAAAAACAGGTGATTAAACTCTAGAGTTGATACTCATCTCCCGTTGTTGTTGCTCAGTCACTATGTCCGACTCTTTGCAACCCCATGGACTGCAGTATGTCAGACTTCCCTGTCCTTCACTATCTCCTGGAGTGTGCTCAAACTCATGTGCATTGAGTCAGTGATGCCATCTCATCATCCATCTCACCAACCATCTCATCCTCTGTCACCCCCTTCTCCTCCTACCCTCATTCTTTCCCAGCATCAGAGTCTTTTCCAATGAGTCGGCTCTTCATATCAGGTGGCCAAAGTATTGGAGCTTCAGCATCAGTCCTTCCAATGAATATTCAGAGTTGATTTCCATTAGGATTGATTGGTTTGATCTCCTTTGTGTCCAAGGGATTCTAAAAGAGTTTCTCCAGCACCACAGTTCAAAAGCATCAATTCGTCAGTGCTCAGCTTTCTTCATGGTCCAACTTTCACATTCGTACATGACTACTGGAAAAACCATAGCTTTGACTATACAAACTTTTGTTGGCAAAGTAATGTCTCTGCTTTTTAATACGCTGTCTAGGTTTGTCATAGCTTTTCTTCCAAGGAACAGGCATCTTTTAATTTCATGGCTTCAGTCACCATCCACAGTGATTTTAGAGCCCAAGAAAATAAAGTCTGTCAGTTTCCACTTTTTCTCCATCTATTTGCCAAGAATTGATGGGATCGGATGCCATGATGTTAGTTTTTTGATTGTTGAGTTTGAAGCCAGCTTTTTCAGTCTCCTCTTTAACCCTCATCAAGGGTCGCTTTAGTTCCTCTTCCCTTTTTGCCATTAGAATGTTATCATCTGCATATCTGAGGTTGTTGATTATTTCTCCCAGAAATCTTGATTCCAGCATGTGCTTCATCCAGCCTGGCATTTCACATGATGTACTCTGCATTTATAGTAAATAAGCAGGGTGACAATATATAGCCTTGACATATACTCTCCTCCCAATTTTGAATCAGTCCTAGTTTTTCATAAATATGGTGCTTCCAGGTCCACAGTTTCAATTGGATTGCAATTTCCCCTTATACAGGTATTTAGCAAGCACTTTCTTCTGTAAGCAAGTCCTGTCAGGCAAACTTAGAGTTAAGGATACCCTACGGTGAGTATTTCAGCTTAATTTCACAATTTTGCCTGAGGCCAAGCCCTAACATTTGGGTATCTCTCTTTCTGCCCTAAATGAAGCTCTGGAAGGACTGTTGCTGAAGCTGAAGCTTCAATATTTTGGCCACCTGATGCAAAAAGCTGGATCATTGGAAAAGACCTTCACCCTGAGAAAGATTAAAGGCAAAACAAGAAGGGGGTGGCAGAGGATGAGATGGTTAGAGAGCATCATCAGCTCAATGGACACAAATCTGAACAAACTCTGGGAGACAGAGGGGGACAGAGGAACCTGGTGTGCTGCAGTCCATGGGGTCGCAAAGAATCTGACACTACTTAGCGACTGAACCACAACAACAAAACAGCTCAGCACAGGCGCTACCAGGTGGAGAAATGACACTGGCCTGAAGGGCCTTTCCAGTCTTTTACTTCATTTGACTTTTAGTAACTAGCTGTCTTTCCTGACACTTTGGCTTCAAAATGATCTTTCATCTCCTTTTATGCCCTTCTCTTTAACACTTTTATTATGTGGTTTTATTCTTTTTAAAGAGTACAAAGGATTCACTGAAAGAAAACATGTAAACATAAGACAAACACTCAATTCAGCTAATGTTGCTTTAAAAAAGAAACTAAACGTGTACAAGTTTGTTTGAAAGTGTCAAGTGACACTATCAAGCTAACAGTGATAAAAATGTTTTATCACTAATTTTGTCCCAAGTGACAAAATTCTGAGGCTGAATTTTAAACTGCAAGCAAATGATCATATAGGGTTTTACAGCAGGAAAACCAATCATCAAATAACGGATTATCCTATTTATACTGTAATTTTATTAGCTGTTTCTTTAAATTCTGCTTTGAATTAATAATTATTGTTAGGAATTAATAAATTGAACTGATCTGAGTTTCTATATAAAAAGGTTGAATTGAATACTACTCATTTTCCAATATCCTTTATCAAAATCATGAGGATAAGGTAATGTGCGTTGGATATGGAAATATAAACCCAAAAGAAAAAAGTATGACTCAGAGTAGCAAAGACAGTGTGATATTATAATAAAACTCGAGAAATGTTTAAATGAACATATGCTTTATACCTATAATGAAAGCTAGCTAACGGATTTTTTTTGGCACTTTCATTAAATCAACTGGAAAATGTCTTAGCAATGATACACTTTTTAAGAGATCAAAGAACAAATGTCTAAGATTTTCTTTTTTTGGCCGCACAGCATGTGGGATCTTAACTCCCCAAACAGGGATCAAACTTGCACCCTCTGCATTGGAAGCAGGGAGTCTTAACCACTTGACCACCAGGGAAGTCTCTAAGATTTTCTTTAAAGATGACCTATTTAAAAATGAAAGAGCTTATTCTAAACCTGGTGATAAATCTGCTAAATGTAATATCTGCAAAACGTAATCTGCCTATCCTACTAAGTACCAATGATGTAAACTGCAGAAGCAGAATTTCTTTTCTGAAATATGTGTAGAACCTGAATTTCTTTTCTGAGATACACACTCACAGCAGCATTATTTACAATAGCCAAGACATGGAAGCGACCTAAATGTCCATTGACAGAAGAATGGCTAAAGAAGATGTGACACATATTTACAATGGAATATTACTCAGCCATAACAAGAATGAAATAATACTATTTGCAGCAACAGAGATGAACCTAGAGATTATCATACTAAGCAAAAAGTCAGAAAGAGAAAGACAAACACCATATGATACCACTTATACGTAGAATCTAAAATAAGATGCAAATGCACATATCTACAGAACAGAAACAGACTCAAAGACATAAATTACAGATTTGTGATTGCCATGGAAGGAACTAGGGTAGGGAAAGGAAGGATTGGGAGTTTGGGGTTAACAGCGCAATTTATTACATATAGGAGAGACAGACAATAAGGTCCTGCTATATAGCACAGAAACCTATATTCAATATCCTGCGATAAACCATAATGGAAAAGAATATGAAAAAGAATAAATATGTATAACTCAGTCACTCTGCTGTACAGCAGAAATTAACACAACACTGTTGATCAACTCTCCTTCAATAAGTTTTTTTTTAATTCTTTTCTGTCTGGCAAAGTCAGTACTACTCCATTCTGCTATATTTCCCCATAAAAGAAGTTCAGTTTTCTGTCTAATAGCAATAATACAAACACAAATAGTTCTTTAAGAAAGCCTCTGTGTTCCATTTTCATCAGATAAATCCCTTGGGTAATGAGCTATGGACCTATTGTGCAGCTCCACAGAGAATGTTGATCCTACTGCTGAAATCTTATGAGAAACACTAAAGGAACATAGAAATTAAAACAAAGTTTAAAGAGAAAGGAGAAAGTTTTCTAATCCTGAATATGGTGGGGGAAAAAAAAGGCACATAAATTAAAGATCAAAATTCACTTTTTAAAATGCAAAATGACTAAAATAATCATGAATTGCACACAGATACAGCCAGAAGAATATTTACTGCAGAGTTGTTTAAAATAGTGAAAACTGGAAACTAACTGTCCAACAATAGGGGACTGCTTGAGATGTAGTCATTCAACTGAAAACTATAAAAGATGTCGTTTAAGCATATATTTTAGTGATATAGAGCCATCCATATTTGGATGGGGATTTTAAAAAAAAGTTAGAAAACAAACCAATTTCGTAGAGAATAATTTTCTAGCTGTGTAACTTTAGGAAAATTAATTTCTCTAAATCAGCCTTTTCCTCCATAATCATACCTAACTCATAGGGTTGGGGTGAGCATAACAGGGGATCCTAAATATATAGAGTAACTGGCACATTGCCTGGCTCAGAGTAAGTGCAATACAGGTCAGAAAGGATTTAAGAACATAACACTAAGAATTTTTTGGGTGGTGGCTGATTTGATTACCTTGTACTTAAACCTCTACATGTAACATAATACTTATTTTTTTTTAGTTATATACTACTTATGAGGAAAAATAAATTGAAATACTATTCACACAGTGATTATTCTCTTAAAATTTAAAACAGTGCTTTCTTTCCTCACAGTACGTAAATCTTGGTTGAACCGATTTTACCCCTTAGATTTCATTTAAACAAGTCCACTCTGATATGTTTAAAATTATTTAATGGCTAAATTTGTCTATAATATTTTTACTGGGTAAAGCAAAGCATACTTACATTGTTCAGCCTCATAGCTTATGAGCCCCAATTCAGCATACTTTAGATAGCTGCTGCTGCTGCTAAGTCACTTCAGTGACTTAAAACTTAAGTTTGACTCTGTGCGACCCCATAGACAGCAGCCCACCAGGCTCTGCCATCCCTGGGATTCTCCAGGCAAGAATACTGGAGTGGGTTGCCATTTCCTTCTCCAATGCATGAAAGTGAAAAGTGAAAGTGAAGTCACAATAGACCTCAAATTATCAGTGGAAGGCAGCCTATCATGGTGTAGTCACTTCTGGTTCCTTCCAATTCCCTACCGTTCTCTCTTTCTTCCTCTCCATAATCAAAGCTTAGGGGCTATTTCTACCAGACTGAAAGCCAGTTACAGTGCCTCTGTCATCTTAGCATTGCTAGTACCTAGCACAGTGGCTGGAATATAGTAGCTGCTCACTAAACATTCACCAACTCAACAAATACCTGATAATTATAGTTCAGGATGGAGGCTTCAAATCCCCCACAGGGGAACTGGATAAAAGTGAGTAGGCTACTCTAGTCTGAAACTGTCTAGAATTCTCAGTAATTCTTCCTTTTTTAAAAAAGAAAACAACATCTCACTTCAAAGTATCACTTTTTAAAAAAGTTCTCATTTGTGGAGAAGGAAATGGCAATCCACTCCAGTATCCTTGCCTGGGAAATCTCATGGACAGAGCAGCCTGGCAGGTTACAGTCCATGGGGTCGCAGAGAGCCGGACATGGTTTAGCAACAAAACAAACAGTAAGTGCATAGCTTCCTATATCTGATGTCAAAATACCGATTGTAATAGTTTTCTATTGTTATAAATTGCAAACTTTTTAAAGCTTCTTGAAATGAATAAAGGTTAAGCATGAAAAAAATTCTCATTTGTATTCCAATGTCAATTTGCATAGATGTAAGATTATTTCTATTTTTTCCCTGTATTTCATTTAAATGTCCCACAAGAATTCCAGAGAGTTTAAGTAAACTGCTCAAAGTAACAACACAGCCAGTAAGTTACCACCCAGATAGCCTTAGGTCTTCTGGATTCTGGTGACCAGATCTCTACATCACACTGGGGGTGGGGAGGATTCCCTGTGACCTTTGACCCTAAAAGTTGTTGTAGATATGGTAACAACAAATGTTGTTAATATAACACCTGAACAAATGCTCCTATCCCTCCAAATAGTTCCTAGAGGCTTTTATAAAATTCTGTGAAAAGAGAAACCGAGGACAAGGGGCAGTAACCCAAAGGTGTCCAAGTGTTTCTCTCCATGTTCATAAGTCAACCAGCTCTGCTTAAAAATGAAACTAGAGAAATCAAATTAAACATTAACTCATTAAAAAAAAAAAAAAAACACTTCAACCAGAAGACTACTGTGAAGTGAGACAAGCAGCAAAGCAAGGAAGGAAAGGACTATGTTTTTGTACTGATTCTTTTTAAGACAAAAAAAAAAAAAAAAAACCAGTTAAGGGTAAAGTAGAGAGTTCTCCACACACCCAATCTAACTCCAAATTCCATTTGTCACTTTCAGCCACTGCTCTGACTCTGTTTAAACAGTGAATGGCAGTTTCCCTAATATGGCGTGGGCACCCCAAATCTTTCTGGTATCCACAAGGAAGCATTTAACTTCCTGAAAACCGCCTGCAATGCGGAAGACCTGGGTTCGATTCCTGGGTCAGGAAGATGCCTTGGAGCAGGGAAGGAATGGCTACCCACTCCAGCATTCTTGCCTGGAGAATTCCATGGACAGAGGAGCCTGGCGGGTTATAGTCCATGGGGTCGCAAAGAGTGGGCCACGACTGGGCGACTAACACACGCACACACACCAAATCTTACGGGTATCCACAAGGAAACATTTAACTTCCTGAAGTCGTCACCACACTCTGAGGAACCTGCCAAAGGATTTCACACGCTAAACCTCAACCCACCAGGTCTGTAAGTAGGAAATGTTGTGGAAATTAATTGATGATTACCTATGCCAGCTGGAACACACTCTTTATACATGAACAGTTAAAATTCGTTGAGGTCGGCTTCACGCCAGACATCATGACAGGTCTTCTGAGCTTTAATCCTCATTACTAGCCTCTGAAGTAGTTACAGTCCCGTTTTCCTGGTTCCGAGTGTTTAGTGTAACTGAGAACCCACCGATAATAGATGAGACGAGGAGTAAAACCAAGGATTTGAAAAGTTCAAAATCCACGCCTACCCAGAGACACTAAACAACCGAATCTCTTCAAAAATTTAACATACGTGTCAAAATGATGTTATGGTCTTATTAGAGCAAGCAAGACGAAACAGAATGGTAAAGGTTGATATTTAAAAAAAAATGACAGAACCTGACATTAGAGTTGTTATAAGGCGTTGCCGCGGGCTATTAACTATCCGTACCTCAAAGAAGTAGGCAGCTCCGCTCCTACCTACGTGCGCTGAAACACCAGACCTCCCTTTCCTAAGGAGTAACTCTGGAATGCCCAATGTTGAAAGGTTTCTGTGCGGGCAGCCCAGACCTGGGCTCTTACTGTTCACACATCATCGATAAGTGCCTCTCAAAGAAGCTTCAAGACAGTCCCTCCTCCAGCTCCGGAACTTCAGCCCTGACCTCCAGAGTGGCTCTGGACAACCTACGGTTCAATCTGGGTCCTTTCACCGGCAGGACCAAGTTACCCGCAATGACTGCAAATGAATGAGTTGAACGCTCCGAGCAAGGAGACGAAGACACACGTCCATCCTCTACCAGGCAAAATCAAGGAAGGATGCCCTGGGGCGGGGCGACTGGGGGTCGAATTAGAGCCACGTCCGCGTTCGCAGTCCACCCTCCCTTCCCCGCGCCGCGCCGCTTTTCCAGCCCATCCTCCTCCCGGGCCCCTCGGGTGCTCCTTACCCGCTCTCAGCTGGGGCTCCAGACCTTCCCAGCCCGAGGCACTAGCTCCCGGGCCGGGCTCCACTAGGGGCCGGAGCTGGCTGCCGCAGCCGCCCCCGGCTGAAGCCCCTGCAAAGTTTGCTCGGGGGTCTAGCCCTATCCTGCCTCGGCCCCACCAAGCAAGCCGTTCTCCGGGTCGCTCCCGCGGCTGCCGCCTCCGAGGCCGCTCTCGGCGGCGCTGCAGCACCGGTCGGGCTCGAGCGGCCGAGAAAGGCTCCGTGCGCGCCGAGGGCGGGGTCTCCCCGCTCGGCCCGCTGCGCGGCGCTCCGTGTTTACCGCGGCCCCGCGGCCCGCTCTCCCCGCCCGCCGCCTTGCGCGCTCCTGACATCATTCATTCTCTCACACCCTTGCCCGCCCACTCCATTTCCAAACAGTGACTCACTCGGAGGCGCCCGCTCGCCGCTGCCGTGGCTCCCCGGGCGCAGAGCGGAGCTCGAAAAACCGGTGCGACTTCTTAAGAAGGGAACCTCAGCCGACACTCTCTTCTCCCAGCCCTTAAAGGTGCAGGGAAGGAGGGGCTTGGCAGGCAGGGCAGATTGGCTCAGGCAGGGAAAGCTGGAGCCGACCTCCCTGAGCGGCGGCGACACAGAACGATCTGCCAAAGTTCTTGGGGTGCCACTCCCTGCAACTTTCAAGGGTGGGGCCGGGAAGACGTCCCCCACCCCCGCACTTCGCCTTTTTCGGTAACTGTTTCCTGTCCGCGCGAGTGGACTTGGGGCACCAGCGGTTACTCACGGGGTATTGCCCCGGCCTAGGTCAAAGAGGTGGGGTTTCCGCACGTCACAGGATTGTCCGGCAGGGTTAGTCGTGGGTCCGTACGATGATTAACTCTAGATGTGAGCTGGAAGGATTCTCCAAGTTAATGAGGCTAATAATACTTTCCCTTAGGTGACTAACTACAGTGTCATAAGTCCTGTTAATTGATTTGCTTCTCGTTAAGGATGAAAAACAATAACCAAAATAAACAGTGGAAGAGTATTTCTTTGCTCAGCTGAACACTGCGCTTTTCCGCAGGTTTTTGGAGCACAAGGCATTGGGTGAGGTTTCTTTGATGAATTCAGCAGTTATGTTTTTAGAAGGGGTGTTGCCTTCTTTAAAATGGTCAAGGCTCTGCATTTTTTGGAGTTATTATTCATACACCTGCTGGGCAGTTTTCAGAGTAAAGGATCACCGCCTCAGACTCCAAGTAGGATGAAATCAGAGGGAATTTGGCCAAATCTTTATTGAATTTAATTGACAGCTATGTTTTATGTTAATTTCTACTTTAGGACAGGGTAATTATGTTTAGGATTTGCAGTGGCTTATGGGTGGTTCCATATAATCAACAGAAATAATCCAGAGGCATGTCGTAGTGCCCAGTGCAGAAATCGTGGAGGTAAATAATCATCTGTTTATGATAATTAAACAGGATGGTAACAGAAAACCAAACAAACCAACCATGCCTAACAGTCCCAAGACAGCAAACTGTATGATGTTGTCACTAGTGGAGTTTCCCTGAAATGAAAATGCTCCTGAAATTAACCAGAAGTTCAACATCACTGTTGTGGAAAATGTACATTTCAAGGTACAGAAAGGTAAGAACTCCAGAAGAGAACACCAACAATCGAAATTTATTTTCCTTGGGCTTATGTTTCCTTTTCAATAGGAATTTGTTTTTTTTTTTATAAAACCCAGGCATTTTGCCCAGAAGGCACTAGCAAATGGATTGGTTTGCTAGGATGCAAAGTAAATAGAAATTCAAACCAACAGTTTTTACAATTACAGATGTAACCAGAGGCTTGGGTGTCCTGTCCACTGATAACACAGAAGGACTAGATTGAAATGTGTAGCCACAGGCAGAGTTTGAGTAGGAGTCCACCTATTCCCTACTTTATGACCCAAATGTTCAGACATTACAGAAATATGTTTAAATAAGATTTTCTACAGATCTCAAAAACTAATGTTGTGGGCTTTGGGGTCTATGTACATGCTGCTGCTGCTGCTAAGTCACTTCAGTCATGTCCAACTCTGTGTGACCCCATAGATGGCAGCCCACCAGGCTCCCCTGTCCCTGGTATTCTCCAGGCAAGAACACTGGAGTGGGTTGCCATTTCCTTCTCCAATGCAGGAAAGTGAAAAGTGAAAGTGAAGTCGCTCAGTCGTGTCCGACCCTCAGCTACGCCATGGACTGCAGCCTTCCAGGCTCCTCCATCCATGGGAGTTTCCAGGCAGGAGTACTGGAGTGGGGTGTCATTGCCTTCTCTACTATGTACATGAGTAAAGTAAAAAAGCTCAAAAGAAGGCTTACCATCCGATGTGTCTTGTTGCAGATGGAAATCCTGTAGCTCTGTCATACAAAGGTCACTGAATGTATGGGAGACTGGTTAATGAGTGTTTTTGTATGTGTAATTACTATTGTGTCTCAGTTTAAATATTCTGAAATAAATAATTAAGTGATTTTATTATACCACTTCAATATTCTCTAGTAAAAGTAATAATATAATTGTGACAGAGTTCCATGAAGTTTTTCTATTATAATCTTTATTAACATATGAGAGGACTTCCCTGATGGTACAGATGATAAAAATGCTCCTGCCAATGCAAGGGACATGGATTTGATCCCTGGTCCAGGAAGATTACACATGCCTCAGAGCAACGAAGCCCGCATGCCACAACTGCTGAAGCCCGCATGCCCTAGAGCCCTCACACCACAACTCCCAAGTGAGGCAACTGTCAAACCTGGGAGGCTTCATGGGCCACGACCTTGCTGCAGTGAAGGTGCTTGCATAACTCAGTGAAGCTAGGAGCCACGCCGTACAGGGCCACCCAGGACAGACGGGTCATAGTGGAAAGTTCTGACAGAACATGGTCCACTGGAGGAGGGAATGGCAAACCCCTCCAGTATTCTTGCCACAAGAACCCCATGCACAGCATAAAAAGGCAAAAAGATATGACACGGAAGAGGAGCCCCGCAGGTCAGATGGCGTCCAGTGTGCTACTGGGGAAGAGTGGAGGGCAAATACTAATAGCTCCAGAAAGAATGAAGTGGCTGGGCCAAAGTGGAAATGACGCTCAGCTGTGGGTGTGTCTGGTGATGAAGTTAAAATCCAATGCTATAAAGAACAATACTGCATAGGAATCTGTCATGTTAAGTCCATGAATCAAGGTAAATTAAATGTGGTCACACAGGAAATGGCAAGAGAGAACATCAACATTTTAGGAATCAGTGAACTAAAATGGACCAAAACGGGCTAATTTATTTCAGATGACCATTTTATCTACAACTGTGGGCAAGAATCCCATAGAACAAATGGGATAGCCCTCATATTCAACAAAAGAGTCTGAAATGTAGTACTTGGGTGCAATCTCAAAAATGACAGAATGATCTCAATTCATTTCCAAGGCAAACCATTCAACGTCACAGTAATCCAAGTCTATGCCCCAACGATTGATGCTGGAGAAGCGGAAGTTGAGCAGTTCTATGAAGACCTACAAGACCTTCTAGAACTAATACCCCCCCCCCAAAATGTCTTTTTCATCATAGGAGATTGGAATGCAGAAGCAGGGTGTTGAGAGATACCTGGAGTAACAGTCAAGTTTGTCCTTGGAGTACAAAATGAAGCAGGGCAAAGGCTAACAGAGTTTTGCTAAGAGAACATACTGATCATAGCAAACACCCTTTTCCAATAACACAAGAGAGGACTCTACACATGGATATCACTAAATGATCATTACCAAAATCAGATTGATTACATTCTTTGCAGGCGAAGATGGAGAAGCTCTATATAGTCAGCAAACACAAGACCTGGAGCCAACTGTGGCTCAGATCATCAGCTCCTTATCATAAAATTCAGGCTTAAATTAAAGAAATTGGGGGAAATGACCAGGCCATCCAGGTATGACCTAGATCAAATCCCTTATGAGTATATAGTGGAGGTGACCAATATACTCAGGGAATGGGATTCGGTAGACAGAGTGCCTGAAGAACTATGTACAGAGGTTTGTAACATTGTCCGTAAGGCAGTGAACAAACCCATCCCAAAGGAAAAGAAATGCAAGAAGGCAAAGTGCTTTTCTGAGGAAGCTTTACAAATAGCTGAGAAAAGAAAAGAAACAAAAAGCAAGGGAGAAAGGGAAAGATATACCAAACTGAATGCAGAGTTCCAGAGAATAGCAAGAAGAGGTAAGAAGGCCTTCTTCAGTGAACAATGCAAAGAAATAAGGAAAACAATAGAAAAGGAAAGACTAGACATCTCTTCAAGAAAAACTAGAGAAATCAAAAGACTATTTCATGCAAGGCTGTATGATATATATTGTCACCCTGTTTATTTAACTTATATGCAGAGTACATCATACAAACTGCCAGGCTGGATGAATCACAAGCTGGATGAATCAGGATTGCTGGGAGAAATATCAACAACCTCCAATATGCAGACACCACTTTAATGGCAGAAAGTGAAGAAGAACTAAAGAGCCTCTTGATGAACGGTGAAGAAGGGGAGTGAAAAAGCTGACTTCAAACTCAACGTTCAAAAAACTAATATCATTGCATTTGGCCCCATCACTTCATGGCAAATAGAAAGGGAAAAAGTGGAAGCAGTGATAGATTTTCTCTTCTTGGGCTCCAAAATCACTGCAGATGGTGACTGCAGCCATGAAATTAGAAGACACTTTCCTCTTGGAAGGAAGGCTATGACAGACCTAGACAGAGTATTAAGAAACAAAGACATCACTTTGCCAATAAAGGTATGTATAGTCAAAGCTATGGTCTTTCCAGTAGTCACATACTGATGTGAGAGTTGTACCATAAAGAAGGCTGAGCACTGAAGAACTGATGCTTTCAAATTGTGGTGATGGAGAAGACTCTTGAGAGTCCTTTGGACTGCAAGGAGATAAAACCAGTCAATCCTAAGAGAAATCAGCCCTGAATACTCATTGGAAAGACTGATGCTGAAGCTGAAGCTCCAATACTTTGGCCACCTGATGTGAAGAGTCAACTCATTGGAAAAGACCTGATGCTGGGAAAGATTGAATGCAAAAGGAGAAGAGGGCGGCAGAGGATGAGATGATTGGATAGCATCACCGATCAATAGACATGAACTTGGGTGAACTCTGGGAGATGGTGAGGGCCAGGGAAGCCTGCTGTGCTACAGTCCGTGGTGTTGCAAAGAGTTGGGTACGACTTAGCAACCGAACAACAACAATATTATCAACATATGAGAGGACTTCCAGGGTGACACAGTAAATAAGAATCCACCTGCCATTGCAGGGGATATGGGTTTGATCCCTGGTCTGGGAAGATTCCACATGCCTCAGAGCAGCTAAGACCACATGCCCTAGCGCCCTCACACCGCAACTGCTGAGCCTGAGTGATGCAACGACTGAAGCCTGGGAGCCTAGAGCAGGTGTTCTGCAATAAGAGAAGAAGTGAGAAGCTGACACACAGCAAGAAAGGGTAAGCCTGGCTTGTTGCAACTAGAGAAAGCCCATGCAAAGCAAGGAAGTCCCAGTAAATAAATAAAGGAAGACAAAAATAAATAAATAAAAAATTTTAAAAGCATATGAGAAAGCAATTTATTCATCTCAATTTCTGCGTTTTGAAAAACATTGACTTGACCATGTCACAGAAAGAGCGACTTTTTTTCAACTGAACCTTGTTGTTCATATAAGTCAAAGTTTACTAAGTCCTTGATTTAATCACCTTACAAAAACAATAATGCTGAGTGTTCTAAAGGAGGGACAGAGCTAGCATTTGCGTTCCTGTCAATTTTTTTTCTAAAGCAGCACATACTATAAATCAAGTTTTACAGATATTTCTTTGGTGTGATAAGACATACTGATTAAGTTAGGAAAACATACATATCTATAGTACTTATTTGCTCTTATAATAACTCCTACTCTGAATGTGCCTAAGTCATTGACTCAAGCAACAAATATTTATTGAGTTCTCACTTTGTGCCCGCATTGTTTATCTAAAAATCACCACATGCAGCTTCTAAATATATGACTCAGCAATGGGAAAGTCTTCTAAAAAAAATTACATAGGGGTGGGGCCTTCCCTGGTGGTCCAGTGGCTGACTTCATGCTCCCAATGCAGAAAAATCCCTGGTCAGGAAACTAGATCCCACATGCCACAACTAAGACCCAGCCCAGCCAAATAATTAAGTAATTTTTTTTTAATTACATAAGGATGTTTATAGCAGTACTGTTTATAATTTTCCTAGGATCCAGTGCCTGGCATATAATTATTCAATGAGTGAAATAAGTGAATGAACAAGCTTTAATGAACAAGCTAATAGTGAAGTAATCTCATGTTATGAGATACTGTATGCTGCTGCTGCTGCTGCTAAGTCGCTTCAGTCGTGTCTGACTCTGTGCGACCCCATAGACTGGCAGCCCACCAGGCTCCCCCATCCCTGGGATTCTCCAGGCAAGAACACTGGAGTGGGTTGCCATTTCCTTCTCCAATGCATTAAAGTGAAAAGTGAAAGGGAAGTTGCTCAGTTGTGTCCGACTCTGTGCGACCCCATGGACTGCAGCCTACCAGGCTCCTCCATCCATGGGATTTTCCAGGCAAGAGTACTGGAGTGGGGTGCCATTGCCTTCTCCGGAGACACTGTATAGGCAACAGAAAAAAAATAGTTTCATAGGCTCTGACTTAGAAAACTGTCCTTGTTAAGTGAAAAATACAAGAACAAAACAATGATGGGAAATATACCCTCTCTCTCTCTCTCTCACACACACAGACACACACACATGCACTATCTCTAATAAATCAAACAAATATACCTTACCCTCAAAATATCCAGAACCAAAGAACATATTACCTCCTGCAATGAGGTACAGTCAGCTCTTTGTATCTGTAGCCTCCAACTCAACCAACTGTGGATTGAAAATAGAAAAAAATTTCTAGGAAATTCCAAAACGCAAAATTTTAATTTGCAGTGCTAGCAATTATTTAGAGAACCTTTACATTGAATTAGATTCTATTAATATAAGTGATCTGCTGCTGCTGCTAAGTCGCTTCAGTCATGTCCGAGTCTGTGCGACCTCAGAGACAGCAGCCCACCAGGCTTCCCCGTCCCTGGGATTCTCCAGGCAAGAACACTGGAGTGGGTTGCCATTTCCTTCTCCAATGGGAGAGTACGCATAGGTTGCATGCTACATCTTGGCCATTTAGTATAAAGGATTTGAGCATCCATGATTTTGGTACCCATCAGGGTCCTGAAACAAATGCTCTGCAGATACCAAGGGCAACTCTGCAGATACTGAGGGAAGGATGTGAGGAGGAAACTAGCATTTCTGAGCTATTTTTCAATCAGCCATACTACTTTTGAAATTAAAGACAACAGCACAAGCAGTATTACAACCAAGAAGGCAGTAATACGAATCCAAGACATAAGGAAGCTCACTGTCTAGTTGGAGAGACAATAACACCCAGAACAACTAGAGATTAAGGCTGGTCACTCTCTGAATTTGGGGTTTCAGATACATACTCTGTGCCAAGCCCATCCAAAGAGCAATTACATACCATTTATTGAATACTTGTTATATGCCAGGGACTATGCAAATTGTTTTATCTATAATATCTCATTTAATAATTTAAGCCACAATCTGAGATAGGTACTCATAGTGCCCTCCTCTACATATGAGGTAACCAAAGAAAAGAGAGATTGTCATTTTCCAGAAATCACATTCAAGTAAGTGGCATCACTGGGGCATAAAACCAGGGTCTTCTGGTCCCAAAGTTCATGCTTTTGGCCACTATTCCATAAATTGCATCCACATTGATATACCTGTCTTGATATAACAATACTCTTACTTTGGCTTTTAAAACATGTATTTTAAACTTTATTTTTAAAAATATGAGGTAATAGTATCATATTTTGGAGCAATTGGAAAATGAAGAAAAAATAAAACACTATTAATGTTTTCAAGTCCAGCCTGCTTCCCTTGGATTTCCATTGCTTAAGATAATTTCAACAACATCATAGAAATGACTCTGATTCTGATCTTTTTAAAATGTAGCACTATAGCGTATGCTCTTTACTCAAGATTAGTGTTTTAGTGTCTGGGAAGAATGTATATATGTATGTATATATGTATATACATATATACTTGTGGATGTATGCATGTGCACTGAACTTGGACTCTCTGAAATCTGTAGTCTAGTTCTTGATTACGGAGCAATTTATTCTAATATTTTTGTATACCTTAGGCTATTTTTTTAGACTTAGTAATACTACACTATATGTATTTATACAGATATTCTATATTAAAGGAAATGGTTTGGGTATTCAGAAAAGTAAATGAAATGTCCTATTTGCCACATCTTATTAACATTACTATTCATGCTATTTCTGGACTAGAGGAACATGGAGAAGGAGTAGGGACAGTAATGAGCAGCTTTGCAGCAGTCCAGGTGAGAAATGGCGGTGGTCTGCTTTAGGAAAGGAGTGATGGGAATGTAAAAAGCAGAGCAGATGTGAAGTATAGTGGACAAAACTTGCAAATCAATTGTATATAAGGATAGAGCCAAAGACGATGCCTACTTTTTTTGTTTCCTTGAGCACTTGGTCTATGGATGTTAATACCTTTTACCAAGACAAAGAATGCCAAGATGGTAACAGGTTTGTAAAGGAGGAGGATGAATTTTATTTAAACATGATGACCTTGAGATATGAGATGTATGATTGGAGATGTCAGGTGGGCAGCTGATGACAGTAGTCTGGAACTCAGAAAAGAGCCAAGAACTGCAGATATGAATTTGAGAATAGTCAGCATGTAGATAAGAAAGTCATAGGAGCCCTTGGTGAAGATGATGGAGCAGGAAGACCCTGAGTTCACCTCCTCTCATGGGCATAACAAAATTACAAATATTTAGAGCTCAACTATTGATGAGAAAGATCAGAAAAGATCTTGTACAACTAAAGATGTGAAAAAAGAAACCACAATGAGGTGAGTAGGATGAGTAGAGTCATGGTATAGTCAAGACCCATACACTGCTGGGTGACCCATCCCGGGGTCTCTTGGTCCCAACTACACAGAAGCAGACAGTCACTGGCCCCAGGACCAATGCACCCCTCCAGTTTGCCTTGTCAGGACCCACTCAACACACCAGCATCCAGACACCAGGCCCAGAAACTCCCAGGCCCCGGCCATGCCCCCCAGCTCTGGGACACCTTGGACCTTTTAGCCAGCAGCCCCAGGATCCAACCCAGCCACAGACTGAATCAACAGACTGAAATCAGCTTTGGAGCATCCAGAGCCCTATAGCTAGAGACCCTAGGACCCAGCTCCGCATACCAGCAACTTGGAAAATGAGCTGACAGAGGACAATTGCTCCAAATGAAAGAACAAGATAAAGTCCCAAAAGAAGAATTAAGTGACATGGAGATAGTCAACCTATCTGATAAAGAGTACAAAGTAATGGATTGAGCAGAATGAGAAATTAGGAGATTTTAACAAAGAAAATATAACAAAGAACAAGAGATAATATAATAACTGAAATGAAAAATTAGAAGGAATCAAGAGTAGATTAAATGATACAGAGGATGTATCAGCCAGCTGGAAAACAGAGTTGTGGAAATCACTGAAGCTGAAGAGAAAAAGGAAATCAAATAAAAAGAAATGAAGACACTTTAAGAGACTTCTGCAGGCTTCCCCAATGACTCAGAGGTGAAAGAATCCACCTGCCAATGCAGGAGACACAGGAGAGGCAGGTTCATCCCTGGGTTGGGAAGATCCCCTGGAGGAGGACATGACAACCCACTCCAGGATTCTTGCTGGGAAAATCCCATGGACAGAGGAGCCTGGCGGGCTATGGTCCATGAGGCTGCAAAGAGTCAGACTTGACTGAATCAGCTGAACACACGTGGGACAACATCAAACATAGTGACATTTGCATTCTAAGAGTCCCAGAGGGGGAGAGAGAGAGAGAAAAGGACTGAGAACATATCTGAAGACGTAATAGCGGAATTCTTCCCTAACCTGGAAAAGGAAACAGACATCCAGGTCTGTATCCAAGTAAACAATGGAAAGATTTTTTGAGGAAAGTAGAATGGCCATCTATATCAAATTCTCCTGAGACAGCAGGTAAAATAAAGATGTAAAAGTCCATTGGATTTGGTAACATAGAGGTCTTTGTTAGCTATAACCAGAGGGGTTGGTTATGCTATGGTGCAGGGAAATCCTGGTTCAATGGGAATGAGAAAGAGCTGAGTTCAGCAGGGGGTCAGGGAGTTGGCTTCCTGGAGGGCTGATCTATAAGGGATGCTAAAGCATTACCAGAATAGATTTATAAAATACAACTTGGGTAGGTGAAAAAATGAGGACTGACTATAAGTTATAGAGTTTCTTTCTGAGGTAAGGAAAACATAACTGAGGGCTGATAGGAAGGAGTCTGTAAAGTGGGGGGAAGAAGGATACAACGGGGAGGATAAACAGTCAACGTTCAGGAGGAGTCAAGAGGCGCCCAGAACACAGATGGGAGGAGCGGCCTGAGGGATGAGAAAGAACGGCTAGACCAATACAAGCGGGAAAGAAAAAACGAGGAGTGTGGGAGTAACACAGTTATGCTTATAGGCCGTTTGTAGAAAGTTGAAATCACCCCTTCAGATGCTTCCATTTTTCTGTGAGTTATGAGGTATATTAGTCTTCTGTTGTTGCTGTAACAAATTAGCACAAACTTACGAGTCTGAAATAACACAACTGTATTAACTCACAGTTTCATAGGTCTGCTGCTTTCTCTGCTCCAAGTTTCATGAGGCCGAAATCAAGGTGTGGCTCTCTGGGCT
The DNA here is from genome assembly GCF_019923935.1 of Bubalus bubalis. Lineage (NCBI taxonomy): Eukaryota > Metazoa > Chordata > Mammalia > Artiodactyla > Bovidae > Bubalus > Bubalus bubalis. The sequence continues at coordinate 92,619,068 of NC_059163.1, forward strand.
CTTATCAGCAGTGGCAGGCTTCCAAACTCCTTCAGGTCCCTAGCAGAATCTAGTTCTTTTCCGGTTGCAGAAAAACGTTTCTATTTCCCTGCAGGCTGTTAGCTGGGAGCGATGTGGGGGTGGGGGGTGGGGGGATTTGATGCCTATGGCGGCAGAGGCGTCTGTCCCAGAGCCAGTCACAGCTTATTGAATCCTTCCCACAATTGGACTCTAGCTTACATCTCTAACTGCCACATCTCTGCCTCAGTTGGAGAAAATTCTGTTTTGAAGGACTCACATGATTAAATTGGGCCCATCTGGATAATTCAGGATACTTTTTCTATTGTAGGCCCATAATCTTAATTAAAATATAAAGAAGAACAAGAAATAGACAATAATAACTGAAATGAAACATAAACTAGAAGGAATCAAGAGATTAAATGATGCAGAGGAATGTATCAGTGAGCTGGAAAACAGGATTGTGGAAATCACTGAAGCCCAACAGAAAAAAGAAAGAGAATAAATAAAAGACAAGGAAAAAGAATAAAAGGAAATGGGGACAGTTTTGCCATGCGATATAACATATTCACAAGTTCTGGGGATTAGGGCATGGAAATCATCGGGGGACCCATTCTGCTCAGCACAAATTGACATCATTAACTGAGAATAAGTGGAAGAGGTGGGAAGTTTTAGAAAGGATAGGAACAGTTTGAAATGGCCATGCTGGAGAGCAAGAACATGAACTGACTAGAAAAACTCTGTAAATCTGACAGAGAGCACTGAAGACTGAGTTGAAGTTGGGGCCATAGTGATACCAAGAGTGACTTTTTCTGGGCAGGGCACAGAGAATAGGGGTAGTGAGGGAACAGGCAGGCAAAGGAGAGAGACAGTAGTGCCTAGGGTAGTGCCAATGAAACAATGGACTAGGGAATAAAAGATGGTCAGGGAGACAAAGAGAAGAGCTGATGGGTCAATGGCCTAGAGATCTTGGACACGCTGCAGAGCGGGTGAACTAGGGCTGATAGATGGAAGACTTTGGAAGTACAGAGATCAGGTGATGAACCATTTATCTGAGCTGTTGGTGGCGATGGCAGGGCATGGGTATAGGCTGTGGCTATGAGTGGATGAGTGAGGATATAGGGAAGGAGGAGAAGAGAATGAAGTCACTTCAGAGTTCAGGGCATTGGAAGAGTAATTCTCATGGATGCTAAAGTTACCCAGAATGATGACCAGACTAGAAGTAGGGAAGAAGATGGTAAATCAGGTGCCAAACCAACGATGATGGGTTGGAATGAGGAGAGGAAGAGGGTGGTACAGAGGACATGAATGCCTCAAAGGAGTGGGGAGTTTCACAAGAGCCTGGTATAATCTTGGTCCAGAAGTAGCTCTAGAAATCAAAGGGATGAAGACTTTACCTTTCAATTTCAAGGACACAGAGAAGGTCATCAGACATCCTTGACAGGCTGCAGACAAAGTGTGTCCTCTGATTTCAGTTCAGGCAAAAATTATAGGAAATGTTCAGAGATGCAATGGAACATATAGGAGAGTTTGTGATCATAAAGTAGGGATTTCAGAGGATATAAGAGAAGGTTAGGGAGTGATGGGAAGAGTCCGGGAGATGAGGGGAACAAAATCACAGAGCATTATGGAAATAAATGTATGAAGATGGACTAGGTATGTATGTCAGTAGGAAGGGGGAAATTTTCTTCCTAAACATAACCCTACCTTTTTTGGGAGCTGATAGCCTGATTCTTTGCCAAAGTCAGGGTAAATAGAAAGTGGGTAAATAGTAATGTAACTCAAGGCTCAAATGGAGACATACTTATTAGCATAATAAAGCTCAGGAGGTGCATTGAGAAGAGATTAATCTTAGTGCAAATGGTTTCATTTTATGAAGCTGTTTCATCCAGAGGCCAGACTACTGTGAGGATCCTGCTTCTCCACTTGTCCTCCCTAAGGATCCCCAAACCACTAACTTTCCCCTAACCACCTGCTCTCACACGCGCCTGCTAATGAATGACAAATCATGGCCATATTTGGGGAATAGGCGGGAGAAAATTGGTTTAAAGTGCTAAACAACTCTTTTGGGGGAAGAAAGTGTTCCGGTAGGGGTGAAGAGTGCAGGGATGGGAGCGGGCAGCCTCTGCTGACCAAGATAAGAAGCCATGAGTCAATCAAGAGAGCATACGGCTGTGGATGGAGATGTAAATGGACTGGGCTAGAGAGAATGGTACCAAACAGCCATCATTTGGGGGAATCTGGTTGGTTGAAATACAGTACTTTAACCAGAAGGGCTGGTCTAACCTCTGGGGTCTGCGTATATTCTTGACTGGCTAATGTTGAGACTGCCTTGCTTTCGCTGTTTGACTTTCAGTTCCATGATAAAGGGGTAAGTGTTGGGACCACATGAGAAATGGCAGATACAGTTCTAAGAATCTCCTGCACTGGGCTGTGAGTTCTTTACTGCTAGTGCCACCTGGGAAGCCCAGGGAAAGTTTAAGTGGTCTTAAACAGATTCCCTGGAGACACTGAGGCTCATTCTCAATAGGAGGGCTTATCCCCCACCTCTCCACTCCCAGCCTCCTTCCCTGTTTGACAGTCATGGGTCTAGACTCTAACCAAGAGAAAGGGAATTCACTAATGAGTTTAATAGTGATATTCTGGTTAGAGTGTTCTCTAATATAATTCTTGTCAGTCTGTCTCTAGAAAGCCAGTCACCTTGCTATTCTAGCAAAATTGAATTTCAAGCCTACCAAACTAAAGACTGGACTTCACAGACTGGTGCCCATACCAGGAAAATTACTTTCTGTAGGCTGGCTAGCCTCCCAGGCCACACTCACTTCTTCATTAGCTGGATCTCCAACTGTTTCCCTGGTTATATCCCAGTTGGAATGTGCACACACACATACATCTTCCTCCATAGAGTTTATTAGGGCACTGAAAATGAGTAAAATGAATGGGACTTGAATTGCAAATTAAAACACACATTTCCCCCAATTTAAAATGTGAAGGAGGATGATATTGCTGAAGGACATGGTAACTCTACACAGCCCTGACTTTTCAGTTGGTAGCTCAAACTAAAATGTTTAATGAAAGTGAGAGTGAAAGTCACTCAGTCACGTCTGACTCTCTGCGATCCCATACAGACCTATACCCCTATACATGACCCCAAACCCCTATACAGTCCATGGAATTCTCCAGGCCAGAATATTGGAGTGGGTAGCCTTTCCCTTCTCCAGGGGATCTTCTCAACCAAGGGATAGCACCCAGGTCTCCCGCATTGCAGGTGGATTCTTTACCAGTTGGGCCACAGGGGAAGCCCAAGAATACTGGAGTGGGCAGCCTATTCCTTCTCCAGTGGATCTTCCTGACCCAGGAATCAAACTCGGGTCTCCTGGATTGCAGGCAGATCATTTAAAAACCGAGCTATCAGGGAAGCAAGAAAGGTACAAAGTTTGCCTGTTTATGCAAGCCTTTTCTTTAAGGAAGTGAGGGGGGGCAGTAATAACTGTACCTTGTGCTTTCTGTATGAAGGTATTCAGTCACAACCTCAAACATGTAATATATACTATATCAATCATCATCTTTACAGCTTTCTAGTAGTTAAATATTGTCCGGGAGGAAGAGATGAAGAAGATGAGCAATAACAGGCAAAAATCTTTGACCTCCCAGTTTCTTCAACCCTTCTAATCTTGAGTGTGTTTTCAGATAGTGGCCATTAGAGTATATATCATATGTGCAATCTATAAATTTAACATGACTTAACATCTTGCTTTTATACTAATGTTGCTGTTGAAAAGAATCCAGAGTACTTTCATATCATTAACTCGTTTATTATCTCTTTAAAATATTCTCTTAAATCAAGATGGCTCCTTAGTCTGTGCTCAGTATTTAATATCAAATGCTTTAAGATTCAGAAGAAAGTAAATGCTTATAATAGTTTCTAAAAGCCATTTTCTGTTTTCTTTTGTGACTTTAAAACATTGTTTGCCATTTAATTTCTTGTCCTTTTATCACCCCTACCCACACAAGCTAGTATTCTTCATTCTCTGCTGCCCTTGCACTTGCTAAGCTAGGTCTCATAAATTAATTGTGTCCTTCTTTTAACTCTCTCTTCCTCTAGTCTGGTTTCCTTCATTACACAGTTGAGACAATTTGAGGGTTAGGGATGTCAATCCTCCCCACAGTTGAAAATCCAAGTATAGTGACTTCTCTTGTGGTCCTAAGACTCGGTGCTACCAATGCAGGGGGCCTGGGCTTGATCCCAAGTCAGGAACTAGATCCCCCATGCCACAACTAAGAGTTTGAATGCCACAGCCAAAGATCCCACACGCGGCAATGGAAATCGAAGGTCCCATGTGATGCAACTGAGACCGGTGCAGCCAAGTAAATCAATCAATCAATATTTAGAAAATCCAATTACAGTTGGTAGTCGGCCCTCTAGTTCCTAGGTTCCTTGTATCTACAGGCTCAACCAACTGTAGACCATGCAGTACTGTGGTATCTACTACAGAAAAAAGACTGAGTTTTATAAGAGGGACAAAAGTATAGCCTCTATTGCTTGCTTCAAAATGTTCTCAATACAGTTGGGAAAAGAGGATGTGTTTACATTAGAGTTAAATTTATCAAAATGTGATCATATTTCACCTGGAAGTAACTTAAATCTTAATATGCTTATTCCACATTTGTTTTCAAAGGTTTTCAACTCATGGGTGACATGCCATGCTGTTGGCATGCGTGCTCAGTCACTCAGTCGTGTTCGACTCTTTATGACCCAATGGACTGTAGTCTGCAAGGCTCCTCTGTCCATGGGATTACCCAGGCAAGAATACTGGAGTGGGTTGCCATTTTCTTCTCCACGGGATCTTCCCAACCCAGGGATTGAACTCTCGTCTCCTGCATTGGCAGGTGGATTCTTTACTGCTAAGCTACCTGGGAAGCTGCCATGCTATTTAGGACCCACTTTAATTGGACTGTATCTACCAGTGCCAACAGCTTCTGGCTTTCCAATGCCCCTCCATCTCTAGGAGATTTCAAATACCCTTTGAAACATGCTAGGGAATTAAAGTCACAGATAACTAAATTAATAGGAAAAATCAAGAGAGAAAATGTAAAATAACAATAGTAATTATATTCATTGAAATGCTGAACTGTAGGCATATGGCTATACATGTCATCATACAGTTAGGGTTGTCAACTGAAAAACAGATACACAACGTGAGAGCTGTGGGACTTCCCAGGTGGCGTTATCGGGAAAGAACCACCTGCCAATGCAGGAGACGCAGATGTGGGTTCCATCCCTGGGTCAGGAACATCCCCTGGATGCGGGCACAGCCACCCACTCCAGTATTCTTGCCTAGAGAATCCCCTGGACAGAGGAGCCTGGCGGATTATAGTTCATAAGGTCACAGAGTCGGACATGACTGAAGAGACTTAGCACGAGAGTTGTGAGTTCAGTTTTATTTGGGGCAAAATGAGGACTGCAACCCAGGAGACAGCACCTCAGAGAGCTCTGAGCAACTGCTCCAAAGAGGGAGTGGGGGAAGGTCAACATATAAGACTTTGGTGATGGAGGGTGTTCAGTGCAATCAAGCACTCGTTTTACAGAAGGTTTTCTGCTAGTCACAAAGAGCTGATGTCACATTCTTTAGTGCTTTTTTAGACATGAGGAGATGCAAGGATTGGATTATGAAATCAGTTCCTGAAAATACCTAACCATCTAAGGACCTGTTCCACCAGTTTCCCTGGCACACAGAGTGCCTCACTCTCCACCCTGAACTCCTTTTCAGGGCGTGTCGAAGGCGAGCAGCTGCAGCAGCATAGGATTCAATTGCTGCAGAGGCAGATGGCAAATACCCTTGGCAAGCACCAATTTGTAGTTGGAAGGATCTTGGCAGGAAAAAGATGATGTACCCTGAAGTGTTTAACTACAAAGAGTTTAATGAAAGGACTAGTTAGAAATGGTATAGTCAGAGAAAGAAAAAGAAAAATGTGAAATTCGCTCAGTTGTGTCTGACTTTTTGTGACCCCATGGACTATACAATCCATGGAATTCTCCAGGCAAGAATTCCAGAGTGGGTGGCCGTTCTCCTTTCCAGGGGTCTTTTCAATCCAGGGATCGAGCCCAGGTCTCCCGCATTGCGGGTGGATGTTTTTTTTTTTACCGTCTGAGCCACCAGGGGATCTTCCCGTAGTTAGAGAGGCCAGTACAAAGATAGAGCAAGACATGATGAAGCCCCGAGGGGCTCTGGGAAATCATTACCAACTCTAGGGCTGAAGAGGGAAGAAAAGGAAAGATGTTTCCAGCACCAGAGAAAAGGCAGCTCTGTGAAAGGGGCTGCCTGGAGGGAGCCAGGGCCTTCAAGGGAGGAAGGTAACCACTCAGAGGGGTAAAAGTGAGAGCAACGATCCTGATCTCTCTCTGCTCCCTTCCTCAGATAACCTGCCCATTGACTGACCCCAACCCGAAGCTGCAGGGTGATGAAGCCAGACGATGCTGTTGGGAAGGGTTTAGTGTCCAGGGGCACCCAACACAGCTGAGATGAGTCAGAGTGGATCTGGGAAGGCAAATAGAGAATAGTAAGCACAAATCCCTACAAAGCTCTGGGAGTCTGCGCAGGTGGGTTTATGATAAGCTATTTCTAAGGCAATGAACTCCAGCATCCTGCACCTGGTTGGAAAGAGGCATAATTGGGCAAACTGAAGAAACAAATGACCTGAGAATCTGACTTAACCAGTCGGTCTCCCAAAGCCCTCCCACCACCCCAACTACCATACAGCTTAAATGTAGCCAAGTTGTTCACATTTTACCCCTGCTTTTCTGGGGGGAACATGCTCTTTTGTCAGGCCAAACTTTACCTTTATAGTAAGGGCCAACTGGTATAAGATGAGCCAGCATGAAGGTACTTTAAGCAGTTATGCATGGATGCCATGGACAATCCCAAGTTAAACCACACACACAACAGAAACCGCCCTAAGGTTTGTAATGCAAGGACTCCCTTAAATGACCTCTCCTCAGAAAGATGCAGATAGTCCACGTTCAGGATCCTGATTAATTAGAATTGATTTGTGAGAGCATCCTAGGAGTACAGTAATACACAAAATGATTCTTGAGTGCCTCAGTTTACCAATTGCTTACTCAGTTAAGACTCTGGGGCCCCAAGGACTTCCCTGGTGGTCCAGTGTTAAGACCCCACATTTTCATTGCAGGGGGCACAGGTTTAATCCCTGGGTGGGGAACTGAGATCTGCATGCCACACAGCACATAATCTGACCTTGGATTCCAAGGCACTGCCTGCTTTTTTTTTTTTTTAATAATTTTATTTATTTTTTTTATTTTTGGCTGTGCTGGATCTTTGTTGCTGCACGCAGACTTTCTCTAGTTGCGGCGAGTAGGGGCTACTCTCTAGCTGTGGTCCAAGCGTTGCCTGTTGATTCTCCTAAACAACTGGGCTTTGATCAAGAAAGCAGTGAAAGGAAAGCAGCCTGCTCTTCTCATCTCCAACCTACTTCCTGGCCTCCAGTTCCACACTATCTTGGTCATTTTAAATAGAATCTCCGTGATCAATAAACTGCTATGGAGCAGATGAGGACAGAGAAGCGGACCCTGCATTTGTCAGTGAGGTCACTGGCGTCCTTTGCCAAAGCAGTTTCAGTGGAGCAGAGTCTCCCGTCTGGTATGCCAAGGTAGGTTAGTGAGGCAAGAACAACGCAGGTGAGCTGAAAACCAAGCCCTGTAAGTGCCTGACACAGCCAGGAGGAGCTAGAGTGATCTTGATGCTGTGCTCAGGATACCAAACAAATATGGGAATTTTCTCTGGTTGCCATGACATGGAAAAGTTTGGAAAGCACTGCCATAGAGTGATAGATTGTTAAGTGTTAGTCAGTCGTGCCCGACTCTTTGTGACCCAATGGACTGCAGCCCACCAGGCTCCTCCATCCTCGGTCCATGAGATTTTCCAGGCAAGGATACTGGAGTGGGTTGCCATTTCCTTCTCCGGGGCATCTTCCCAACCCAGGGGTCAGAACCTGGGTTTCCTGCACTGCAGGCAGATTCTTTACCGACTGAGCTACAAGGGAAGCCCCAAGTGATAGAACAGTGATAGAAGTGGACGTCACATTGCAGTTCAGGAGGATGAAGTGGAGAAATGGAGGTGGAGGCTGTGAGCGTAGAGAATTTCTTTCACTGACATACAGGTCAGTGAACGAAGGGAGAGAGAGCAAATAGACTGATTCTAAGGAGGATTAGTAGGCAGATGCTTGAGGACATTCATAGATAACAGAGAAGGATCTGGCAAAAAAGAATGCACTGTTAAGGTGGGAAGGAGGGATGCTGAGGGAGTTCACTACTCTGGCTACTGTTTTCTTGGTTAAAAAAGAGGTTGAATCACCTGCTGAGGGTGAAAGCGATAGGATCTCGATGTGGGGTTTTACCAGGAAAATAAAGATTTGAAATATCTGCTATCAGAAATGAGACTGCCAAAAGATAAGTAAAAATTTGCCAATGTTGAGAGCCAGACTGAGAATGGAGCCATAAATCTGTGATGAAGCTAATCAGCAGAGTTGTGTTTCACACAGCTGCACCAGGACACCTGGGTACTTGAGAAGAGATAGTGTTAGATGGCTTTATCTAGGGCCAGGATCTGGAAGAGCAAGAATAGTAGAAAAGATAAGCTAGCAAGAGAGTTTCGGCAGCTGATAATCGAAGGAGGGATAGAATTTGAACTTGCTAGAGTTCTGTCTTATTTGTCTTGTTCATCTCTGTATCTCCTGTACTTGGATCAAAGGCATTTATCTGTGGATTGGAATCACCTGGAGAGCTCTAGAAATTCCTGATGCACCTTGAACCAGTTAAATTGGAATCTTTCGGTGGCTTCCAAACATGGTATTTTTAAAGGTCTATGAATGATTCCAGTCTACAGTCAAAAATGACAACATCTGGTCTAGAATACTGTCTAGCATAAAGGAGAAACCTAATAAATTTGGTTCAGTGAATGGAATTCAGGTTATATTAGAGAGGTTCTAAAGCTAGGCTTCCCAGGTGGCTCAGTTATAAGGAGATATGGTGGCCAGGTGGCCACTTTCCAGGTGGCCAGTGCAGGAGATATGGGTTTGATCCCTGGATCAGGAAGAATCCCTGGAGGAGGAAATGGCAACCCACTCCAGTATTCTTGCCTGGAGAATCCCCATAGACAAAAGAGCCTGGCAGGCTACAGTTCATGGGGTCGCAAAGAATTATACACAATGAAGTGACTAAGTATGCATGCACAAAGCTAGGAAGGGCTGGGGTTGGGGAAAGGGATCAAGACTGAAGTTTCCATGAACTTGAAATGTAGGTTTGAGGCCACTGTTCTCAGAGAGGGATTTATATATATATACTTATTATTTTGGAGTGGGCACAGTCCAAGCGATATGATTAAAGTATTTCTGGCCAAAGAACTTTCTGCATAAGTACCATGGTGCGAAGCATGCTACAGTATTGAAACCATTCACCTCAGATTGGGGCTTGAATCCGACCAAAACCCATGGTCTTCCAACCGAGAAAACACACCTGGTTTCAAGACCCAATGAAGCTCAGCTTTTGATGTCTCATCATGGGAAGAATTCTGTGAGAGGCAAAGTAATAGATAAGAAGTGGATTTATTTAGAGAGAAACACACTCTACAGACTTCCCAGGTGGCACAGTGGTAAAGAATTCGCCTTCAAGGCAGGTGACACAGGTTCAGTCCCTGGGTCAGGAAGATCCCCTGGAGGAGGGCATGGCAACCCACTCCAATATTCTTGCCTACAAAATTCCATGAACCAAGGAGCCTGGTTGGGCTACAGTCCATGGGGTCACTAAAGAGTTGGATACAACTTAGTGACTACACAACAACAGCACACTCTACAGACAGAGCATGGGCCATCTCAGAAGGCAAGAGTGGCCTTGAAATTCAGGGTGGCTAGCTTTTATAGGCTGGGTAATTTCATTGGCTAATAACTATTTTGGGGGAGTGGCGAAGATTTCCAGGAATTGGGCCACTACCCACCTTTTGATCTTTGATGGTCAGCCTTGGAACTGTCATGGTGCCAGCCTGTGGGTGTGTTGCTTAGCTTGCTGATGTGTTATAACGAGGATGAGATGGTTGGATGGCATCACCGACTCAATGGACATGAGTTTGAATAAACTCTGGGAGTTGGTAATGGACAGGGAGGCCTGGCATGCTGCAGTCCGTGGGGTTGCAAAGAGTCGGACATAACTGAGCAACTGAACTGAACTTAACTGAGCGTCAATGTCTAATGAAGTTGACTCGTCCGCCATCTTGGACCCATTTGGTTCCCATCAGTTTGTGTGGTGTCCTTGGGCTATGTCATTCTTTCAAAGGTTGTGCCCTGCCTGCTTCCCTCCTGTTTCATTATAGTGGTTAAAGATTTGAAGTTCGGGAGTTGGATAGTTTGTGAAGTTAGAAGTTAAAGTTGCACAGGGCATGACCAGAAGGGAGGAGGGGAGGAAGACTTGAGGTTCATGGCTCTCAGACTGAACATTGATCTCAACTGAACTTGGACGTGCATTTGAGCAAACTCCAGGAGGTGGTGAAGGACGGAGGAACCTGGCTTGTGTGCCACTGTTCATGGGGTTGCAAAGAGCCAGACATGATTTAGCAACGGAATAAAAACAATTCAATTGAACTGATTCAGGCTTACACTTCCTTCTATATCCTCATGACCCTAAATTCACATTTTTCAGCAAATTTCTCAGGCTCCCTTAGTCTGAGATCACCTTTGCTTCCCTGGGATTGGGTTCACCTTACACTAAGACATACATACTAAAGTCTTATTGTAAATTAGTTAATCCATTTTCTTGCTTTCAAGAGAGTGTCAGATGAAGGCATTGAAGGTTAGGAAAGCAAAGAGTGGTAAAAAGTGGAAAATTCACCACTCTTACAATTGTGCTTATTGTTTAATTGTTAGGTCATGTCTGATTTTTTTTGTGACCCCATGGACTCCAGCCTACAAGGCTCCTCTGCCCATGGGATCTCCCAAGCAAGAACATTGAAGTGGGTTGCCTATTTGTCTCCTGCATTGGCAGTTGGGTTCTTTACCACTGAAATCCCAGTTTTGCTTGAGGCTATTCCAGCCAGGGCTTCTAGTTAGCAAAGATGACAACAGAAACAAAAACAAACCATAAAACTAACCTGTTACCCAAGTACCATAATACTTTAGGAGAAACAGTGATGCCAATGACCTCTAAAATGGCACTTCTTCATTTGATTAGATATTTACTGCTCACTTATCTTAGGCTTCTCAGGTGACTCAATGGTAAAGAATCCACCTGTCAACACAGGAGACCAGAGTTCGATTCCAGGGTCGGGAAGATCCCCTGGAGGAGGAAATGGCAACCCACCCCAGTACTCTTGCCTGCAGAATCTCATGGACAGAAGACCCTGTCAGGTTATGTCCATGGACTCGCAAAGAGTTGGACACAACTGAGCACGCACACATGAAGTATCATCTTATCACAACTCTCAACCTCTGTATGGGATCACATTGAACTCGGATGGTGGGTTAGGTGATTAGAGTGGGTCAGGCTTCCACAACAGAGCTAATTTATCCTCCCCACTGCCCAACATCTAAGTCATTTCCAAGGAATGGTTAATAAATAGTTGGATGGAGTATGGTCAGGTGGTGAAGAAGTTTGTAAATCATTATTTTATTATATGAAGAAGCAGTTGCATTTCTCCTTCTAGTGAGGTAAATATTAACTTTATAGATGGAAAACTGCAGTCCTAATCACCTTGGCAGCCCTGTGGTCATAAGACATATCTGGGGGCAGCTCCAGGTGGCAGTGGGTAAAACAAATGACACGGAGCCTCAGGTAATATTTGATTAAGAATTGTTTTCTTTGTGGGAGACAATCAACAGCCAAACCAGCTATGCTGGTAAACTCTCCTCCAGTGCCTGTTGCTGTGGCAGGATGTTGGAGGAAGTTTCTGGAAGACAAGTAGCACCCCTCACTGCAACAGCTGAGCCAAAAAAAACAGTCACAACGCAATCAACATAGGAAAGAAGATTTTAGGCTGAAGACATGGAGTTCTCCCCAGAGCAGCAGGACTGAGGAAGGGCCAGGTCTCTCTGCCCCATTGTTACTACCCTGTCCCAGGTGCCTCCCACCACCTAGAACCTAAGGCAGCTCCCCAGTAGGCATCCTGCCTCCAGACCCGGTCCTCCACTCCATTCCACAGTCTGCAGCCATCAGGCTCTTTCTAAAATGCCATTCTGAGGACTTCCCTGGTGGGACAGTGGCTAAGACTCTGTGCTTCCCACACAGGTATCCAGGTTCAATCCCTGGTTGGGGAACTAGATCCCACACGCTGCAGCTAAGAGCTCACATGACTCAACTAAATGTCCCACATGCTGCAATGAGGACCACGTGCCACAACCAAGGCCTGGTGTAGCCAAATAAATAAACAAAATTAAAAAGTAAATGTAACACCATTTATAATAATGGTGTTATTATACATAATAATAATATATATTAAATAAATATATGAATAATATAATACACATAAATAATATAAAAATATATAAATATATAATATACTTATATATCATATAACTATAAACTATATAAATATATTTTATATATAATTATATAAATACATGCAAATATGTAAATATATAATAAAATATATTATATAAATATATATGTATATATACATAAATAATACAATAAATATTAATAATAAATGAATAAATAAACAACATTCTGGTTTTATCGGCTTCAAGTAGAGCCCATTATATGACTTCTCGTTTCTCTCATTTCTCAGAATAATGTCAGCTCTGAGTACAGCTGAAAATCTCAATTAATGATTATTTCTGCCTGCAACTCCCAGTTTCCATTCTCCACTACATTAAACATCTAGTTTGTTTACACCAGTAAGCTCTCTGGCTTCCTCTTCTGGGAACCCTTTTCCTCTTCTTTTTCTCGCTAATTCCTTATTTTTCAGGACTCAATTTAGATATCCTAGTGGGCACTTCTATAGCACCCTAAACTTCTCATCATAAGCTATTGCATCTTTTAGGATGTTTAATTATCTGCCTGTCTTGCTGTACAGTATTAGCTCACATCCAGTGTTTAATACACACCACACCCTATTAAACATTTTCCTTGGCATATCTCATGTGATTCCCGTAACAATCCTGTGAGAAAAACACTTGATTACAAATAATTAGACTGAGGCTCATGCTAAGTCATTTGCTTAAGTCCTACAGCTAGAAATCTCCACAGGGCAAGATGGTGTCGGTCTTGCCTCTCATTTGATCCCTAGCAATAAATGCGTACCTAGCCCTTTAACATAGCTAACACTTACATTGCACTTAGAATGTGCTGGGCATATCTCAACCTTCTGTCACTAAGATGGGGAAACTGAGATAAAAGTGACCTGCATATGATCACACAGTAAAGAAGTAGTCAGGTTGGGATTTAAACCTAAGCAACTGGCTTCAGAGCTGCAGCGCTCTTAACTGCTAGGCAGTTCTTCCTTTGCGTAAGCAGAAATGCTTCAAGTTGCAGAAATGTTAAGGAAACAGATGAAGCAGTCAATAAAGCAAAGGAAATCGAGACCTCTTTTCGTAAGGCAATTTGTTAGTTGCCTTCTGACAGTCTCTCAAGAAGCCTTCACAGTGCCCACAGTAGGGTAGATGCATAGTTGCCACAAATGAAAACATGTCTGGAAGCAAAAAAAAAAAAATCATTTTCTGTCTTCCAGTGTCTCAGCTTCACTGAGTAGTTATCAGTGATTAAAAAAAAATTTCAACTAAAATTTCCTTTTTAGCACTGCAGTATGTACTCAAATGACATTCTCTAGAGAAAATAGGGAGGGAAATCCAGTGGGATTATGGTGAAAAATTAAAGTCAGCCAGCTATATTGTAGAGGACTACAGTGACCTGGAAAAAAAGAATGGAAAAGTCCTTGCATTTCCTAAGAAGGCCAAAAAAGAAAACAAAAACCTTAATTTGGCCTTGTTAAGTACAAATAGAACTTGGGTGGCAGAGAGAAAGAAGCAAAGGAATGCTTTAGTAGTTGTGTTTATCTCCCTTCCCCATATGGAAAATTGTATTACTGTTTCTTCTGATTTTTCTGAATTGTTTTGATGGTTTCTACCACAATGACTTGTTTTAGAAGATCATCTCTGTATTTTTTCCCTTTTAATAAAACAGAACAAAAAATTGAATAAATTTTTATTTATTTCATTCAACTGAAAAATTGAATAAAATGGAAAACGTTTTACTTTTTGGAGAATGAGGGGAGAATGATGACTTGGGGGGATGCCCCTCATCATCAGAAGATGTGTCCCGGCAGCAGCTGGCAGCTCCAGAGCTGGAGACCCCCGTAACTGTCACAAAGGCAAGAACTTTATTTGACTTGGCTGCTGTCTTTTGTTAGAGACAGGAAAAAACTGTTGTTGACCAGAAACAATGGCTTGCTGATGGGGAGGAGCTCAGGTTAGGGATAGGATTTGTTAATGGATTTAAGGAGGAGTTGATAGGAAAGGAAGAAACAAGCATGACTCCTAGGTGTGTGGCTTTAGCTTCTGGGTGGGGTCAGTTATTGACATAAGGAAGGCTGTGGGGAAGAAGAGATTTCGGGAAGAAAATTGTTAAATTCAGTTTTGCACATGTTAAGTTTGAAATTTCTGAATGAGGGTCCTACCTGGTCTCCCTTATACTCCATTACGGTATCTGCTCACTGGGCAGCAGCAAGAGGAGCCTCTTAAACTGTAACTCAACGTTGGATGTAAGCCATCCAACGACTCCACCTCTAGCTACAAGGAAAAGCCAAAGTCATGACCTTGTCTCCTGCACACATCCTCACTCCTTCCCTTCCGGCTGCGCTGTTCTCCTGCTATCCCTTGGACATACCAGGTACATTCCCACTTCAGGATCTTTGCAGTGTATCTTCCTTTTTGGGGGAATGCTCTTCCTACAGGTAAGTTAACTATCTTCCTGACCTCACCTCCTCCAAACCTTAGCCTGAATTTTGGCATCTTGGTTAAGGTCTATGCTGATCACCCTATTTAAAACCAAGACTGTTCTTCCATACCCAGCACTCTACTTTCTCTTCTTGCATAGCACTTTTATTTCATCACCCCCATTTTGGGGGGGTGGGGGGGAGGTGGGCACCCTGCACAGTTTGTGGGATCTTAGTTTCCTAACCAGGGACTGAACCCAGGCCTTCAGCAGTGAGAGTGCAGAGTCCTAACCACAGTCCCACCAGGTTATTTCTTTTTTATATGGTCAGTTGTTAATATTCTTTTCCTCTCACTAGAATGTAAGCAGGATGAAGGACAGTAATTTGATACTAGTATAGCCCAAGAATCTAGAATATTCTATGGCACATACTAAGTACCCAATACTTATTGGTTGAATGAGTAGAAATAATTATCTGTTGTCTAAGAAATGTCAAAAAGATGGTTGGATAGATGAGTATAGATCTAAGGAGAGGTGAGGTCTGGAAATATTCATTGTCATGAATTAGTTAAAACTCTGAGAATGGATGAAGCTACCCAAGGTAAAGACATGACTAGGAAAGAGAGGTTCCAATATTAAGACCTGGAAAATGTCCACATTTTGACATCAGGCAGAGACAGAGAAACCAATTAAAAAAAAAAAAAAGATATTTAGAACCAGTAATGTAGGAGAAAAACTAGGAGATACTTGGGGTAGGGGTGGTATTGTGTGAAGGAGAGAGGGGTCAATAATTTCATCTCCTGCTGTGTAGTTGGGTAAGATAAGGCTAGAAAGATAAGGCTCCATTATACTGGCAACAATGGAGATTATTTGCCAACCTTGGTAAGAAGTTTCTGGGAAGATCGAAGCTGAGATGGATTGCCAAAATGGCTTGAGGATACTACTCGAGGACTGTACTTAAATACGACTTCCCAGGTAGCGCTAGTGATAAAGAACCCACCTGCCAATTCAGGTATATGACAAGGTTTCAATCCCTGGCTTGGGAAGATTCCCTGGAGGAGGGCATGGCAACTCCCTCCAGTATTCTTGCCTGGAGAATCCCATGAACAGAGGAGCCTGACAGGCTGCAGTCCATAGGGTCGCACAGTGTCGGACATGACTAAAGCGACTTAACATGTACTTCAGTGTGTGTGTGTGTGTGTGTGTGTGTGTGTACTTAGTCACTCAGTCGTGTCCAACTCTTTGGACTGTAGCCCACCAAGCTCCTCTAGAAGTCCATGGAATTTTCCAGGCAAGAATACTGAGGTAGATTGCCATTTTCTTCTCCAGGGAGTGGGTTGTACTTAAATATAGCTCCACCAAATAAGAGCAAAGGATAACAAGAAATAATAACTCACAGGGTCAGAACTATAGGAAAAGAGACAGCAGCAGATCAGCAATGTCAACAATTTTTGGAAGATAAGAAGCACCTGAAAAAGTAGAACTTGACTTAGTAGACGAGGTGGGTACATGCCTATGTGACTGGGTGGCAGTGGAAGAATTGGGGTGCTTTGATGATGAACAAGTCCATTTGCTATGTAGAACTCTTCAGACGTTTTGCACTTGGGTCTAGAAGGTACTACAGAAGGTAAAGTTAATCTTCCTGGATAGAAACAGGGGTAGTGGTTGAAAAATTTTATAGAATAATTGATCTAACTGATTCCTTCCCTTATATGACCTGCCCAGAGGACTACAACTCCATGCACCTCCAGCCTGCCCAAAGAGTTTTATTCTCTGGAGAAACTGGATTAAGAGAGAGAGACTAGACTTTGGGACACAGAGATAAGGATAGAACAAGACATGGAGTTATAAAGGTGGGAATTAAGTGAAAATTTTCATACTGAATTATAATTTTTAGACTCCTTTCTCAGGCTGTGCTCCTGGAATTCTGTCCACAGATTGTAAAGTATATTGGTGGACTTTCTTTGAAGAATCTAAATTACACCCGAGAAAAGACTGACAGAGACTGGTATCTCCAGAATCATCCAGTAAAAAGGCACTGTCTTAGTCTGCTCAGGCTGCTATAACGAAACACCATAGACATTTCTCACAGTTCTGTAGGCTGGGAAGCCCAAGATCACTGGAAGTTACGGTGTTCGGGAGCGCCCTTTTTCTGTCTCGCAGACAGCTGTGTTCTCACATGGTGGAGACAGAGAGAATTCTCTCTTCCTCTTCTTATAAAGCCTCCAATCATCTCATTTAATCATAATTACCTCCTAAAAACCCTATGTCCAAATGCAGTCGTATTGGAGTTAGAGCTCCAACACATGAATTTAGTGAGAGAGGGAGTCACAGTTCAGTTCATATCCCTGAATAAGAAATAACCATTGGTAGTGTGCCTTTTTATACGTTTGGGATCTGGTTTTAATGGCAGTTATCCCACTTCGATTAATGTAAGGGATTTCAACAGAGGAGAGGAGTGAAAAGAGAGCCATGCACTAGACTTTTCTAGAGGACAACCAACCTCTCCTGCCTAGAAAAGAAGAAAGAGGCTTTCAGAGGGAGGGCGCCAAATGAAAAATGAAACTGATTTGTTGGAACATCTGGGGAAAATTATTGGTAAAGGTTCAGCAAGTCTATTGAAACATTCAGAGAAACAATAAATGGTAAACACATGGGAAGCTAAGCAAAGACAATTTCAACTCCAGGAAAAACAAAATGTTGTATGAAAAGGAAATATTCATGCATCTTGGGTTAAACAGGGAATCTTTACTGGACATAGCAATGTAAACAATAGCTGATTTAGTAAAAAATTATAATAAGTTTACATGGAGGGGATGAAGCAGGAAAGGGAAGTTGTGTGTGTGTGTGAGAGAGACATGACATACTTTACCTTCTGTTACAGGAGGTGTTTAGAAAATGTTTAAAGTACATTAAGAAATAGCATTCAGTTCAGTTCAGTTGCTCAGTCGTGTCCTACTCTTGCGACCCCATGAATTGTAGCACACCAGGCCTCCCTGTCCATCACCAACTCCCGGAGTTCACTCAGACTCACGTTCATCGAGTCAGTGATGCCATCCAGCCATCTTATCCTCTGTCATCCCCTTCTCCTCCTGCCCCCAATCCCTCCCAGCATCAGAGTCTTTTCCAATGAGTCAACTCTTCCCATGAGGTGGCCAAAGAACTGGAGTTTCAGCTTTAGCATCATTCCTTCCAAAGAAATCCCAGGGCTGATCTCCTTCAGAATGGACTGGTTGGATCTCCTTGGCAGTCCAAGGGACTCTCAAGAGTCTTCTCCAACACCACAGTTCAAAAGCATCAATTCTTCAGCACTCAGCTTTCTTCACAGTCCAACTCTCACATCCATACATGACCACTGGAAAAACCATAGCCTTGACTAGACGGATCTTTGTTGGCAAAGTAATGTCTTCGCTTTTGAATATGCTATCTAGGTTGGTCATAACTTTCCTTCCAAGGAGTAAGTGTCTTTTAATTTCATGGCTGCAGTCACCATCTGCAGTGATTTTGGAGCCCCCCAAAATAAAGCCTGACACTGTTTCCACTGTTTCCCCATCTATTTCCCATGAAGTGATGGGACCAGATGCCATGATCTTTGTTTTCTGAATGTTGAGCTTTAAGCCAACTTTTTCACTCTCCTCTTTCACCTTCATCAAGAGGCTTTTGAGTTCCTCTTCACTTTCTGCCATAAGGGTGGTATCATCTGCATATCTGAGGTTATTGATATTTCTCTCAGCAATCTTGATTCCAGCTTGTGTTTCTTCCAGTCCAGCGTTTCTCATGATGTACTCTGCATATAAGTTAAATAAGCAGGGTGACAATATACAGCCTTGATGTACTCCTTTTCCTATTTGGAACCAGTCTGTTGTTCCATGTCCAGTTCTAACTGTTGCTTCCTGACCTGCATATAGGTTTCTCAAGAGGCAGGTCAGGTGGTCTGGTATGCCCATCTCTTTCAGAATTTTCCACAGTTGATTGTGATCCACACAGTCAAAGGCTTTGGCATAGTCAATAAAGCAGAAATAGATGTTTTTCTAGAACTCTCTTGCTTTTTCCATGATTCAACGGATGTTGGCAATTTGATCTCTGGTTCCTCTGCCTTTTCTAAAACCAGCTTGAACATCTGGAAGTTCATGGTTCACGTATTGCTGAAGCCTGGCTTGGAGAATTTTGAGCATTACTTTACCAGCATATGAGATGAGTGCAATTGTGCAGTAGTTTGAGCATTCTTTGGCATTGCCTTTCTTTGGGATTGGAATGAAAACTGACCTTTTCCAGTCCTATGGCCACTGCTGAGTTTTCCAAATTTGCTGGCATATTGAGTGCAGCACTTTCACAGCATCATCTTTCAGGATTTGGAATAGCTCAACTGGAATTCCATCACCTCCACTAGCTTTGTTCATAGTGATGCTTTCTAAGGCCCACTTGACTTCACATTCCAGGATGTCTGGCTCTAGATGAGTCATGATTATCTGGGTCGTGAAGATCTTTTTTGTAAGTTCTTCTGTGTATTCTTGCCATCTCTTCTTAATATCTTCTGCTTCTGTTAGGTCCATACCATTTCTGTCCTTTATCGAGCCCATCTTTGCATGAAATGTTCCCTTGGTATCTCTAATTTTCTTGAAGAGATCTCTAGTCTTTCCCATTCTGTTGTTTTCCTCTATTTCTTTGCACTGATCGCTGAAAAAGGCTTTCTTATCTCTTCTTGCTATTCTTTGGAACTCTGCATTCAGATGCTTATATCTTTCCTTTTCCCCTTTGCTTTTCGCGTCTCTTCTTTTCACAGCTATTTGTAAGGCCTCCCCAGACAGCCATTTTGCTTTTTTGCATTTCTTTTCCATGGGGATGGTCCTGATACCTGTCTCCTGTACAATGTCACAAACCTCATTCCATAGAAATAGCATTACTATCCTATAAAAATATGTCAATAATTACTAGTGAAAACAGCAAAGAAGTTGAAAGTGGGTTCCACTGGGAGTGGGGTGGGAGTGCCAGTTGAATATTTAAGATTTATTTGCATATACTGGATAAAACTGACACAAGTAACTTTTCAAAATACATGGTATATATACTTCAATTAAAAAAATATATATATAGTCTTCCCCAGTGGGTCAGAAGGTAAAGAGTCTGCATGCAATATGGGGGACCTGGGTTCAATCCCTGGGTCAGGAAGATCCCTTGGAGAAGGCAATGGCAACCCACTCCAGTATTCTTACCTGGAAAATCCCATGGACGGAGGAGCCTGGTGCGCCCCAATCCACAGGGTCACAAAAAGTTGGACACGACTGAGTGACTAATACACACATGTGTGTGTGTGTGTGTATATATATATACACACACATGACAAGTGCTGTCAGTCTGTTCAGTCGTGTCCGACTCGTTGCGACCCCATGGACTGCAGCACACCAGGCTTCCCTGGCCATCACCAACTCCCAGAGCTTGCTCAAACTAATGTCCATCAAGTCGGTGATGCCATCCAACCATCTCATCTTCTGTTTTCCCCTTCTCCTCCCATCTTCAATCTTTCCCAGCATCAGGGTCTTTTCAAGGGAGTCAGTTCTTCGCATCAGTTGGCCAAAGTATTGGAGCTTCAGCTTCAGCATCAGTCCTTCCAATGAATATTCAGGATTGATTTCCTTTAGGATGGACTGATTGGATCTCCTTGCAGTCCAAGAGACTCTCAAGAGTCTTCTCCAACACCACAGTTCAAAAGCATCAATTCTTTGGCACTCAGATATCACTTTTATATGTGGAATCTAAAAGAATAAAACAAACTAGTTAGTATAACAAAAAAAGATTCACAGATGTATAGAATAAACTGGTAGTTATCAGTGGACAGAGGAGAGGGGGCAGTGGGAAAAGATAGGGTAGGGGGTTACAAGATACAAACTACTGTGTGTAAAATAAACAAGTCACAAGGTTGTGTTATACAGCAGAATATAGCCAATATTTTGTAGTAACTATAAATTCAATATAACCTTTAAAAATTGTGAATTTCTATGTCATACGTTTGAAACATATAATATCATGAATCAACTATACCTCAATTTAAAAATACATAAAATGCATTGTATAGGAGGTTTAAAAGAAGAGATAGGAAGTATGGACAGATCTTTCAGGAAGCTTTGCTGGCAGAAGGGAGCCAAGCAATGGGGTAGCAGCTCATTCAAGGGTGAATCTAAAAAATTTTTTTTTTCATGCACCACATAAGATCTTAGTTCCCCAGCCAGGGATCAAACCAGTACCCCCTGCAGTTGGAAGCATGGAGTCCTAACCACTGGACCACCAGGAAAGTCCCTGAATCTAAATATGTTTCAAGTGAGAATACTTAGTTACCAAATCAAACAGTGCAGGCTTTATAAAGAAAAGTGGCGTTTCTTGCCCCCCACCCCCTTTTCCACACATTGCTTTCCATTCACCTATAAACATTTAAACCATGGTTTCTCTCAACCCAGGAGCTTGAACGAAGTTTCCTGCCCTGGGAGAGGAGGGCATAGACAGGATTTTTGCCAATGGAGAGCAGTGTCTCACCAGCCCGTGTGCAAGCCGAATGGCACATGCTCTGCTGGCATCTTATCACCACCCAACCTGTAGGAGGACAGGAAAGCCCAGAAGAGAAGCAGGAAAGCATGCTGTTAGGGCATCGTTGCAGCGCTGCTTTGCAGAATTCTGTGATGTCTCAGACTATAGTGCCCTCATTAGGACCTGTGCAAGGAGGAAGGAAACACCCAGTTCTGTTTGCAGCATATCTTAAAGCCTTGGGGTCTGAATTTGATTTGGGGAGATCAAGAGAGTGATTTCCTACTTCTGCCCCCCTTGAGAAGAGAAGGTGAAACGCTTTCTGTTGGTATCTTTACTCAGACCCTGTACGAAAGTGAAAGCGTTAGCCACTTAGTCGTGTCCGACTCTCAGTGACCCCAATGACGTAGCCCGCCAGGCTCCTCTGTCCATGGGATTCTCCAGGCAAGAATACTGGAGTGGGTTGCCATTTCCTACTCCAGGGAGACCCTGTGTACCATAATTACAAAGAGGCACAGGCTAGTTCTCATGGTCACACCTCTACTAAGGGGGCTGTAAGTAGGGATACATTTTATTGCACTCAAGTGGCTATAACCATAATATAATGCAAACATACAGCATTTACTTTCTGAACATTAATGAAACAACCACACGAGTACAGAAGAACAACCAGAACAATGAGGGATTTTTAAAACAAACATAGAAAGGCCCTCAGGAAAACGGCCTGTAGATCACCATCTAAGGATTTTTAAAGATTATATCTTAAATTATTTTGTATCCCATGTTTCTTCTTTTGCAGCATATTTAAGAGGATGACAAATTTGCCAGGTTTAATGTAATATTTAAGATAATCCATTATAAAAGTTACTGAACTCAAATATTAGAGGCAGGGCTAGTATAGAGACGCATGCCACTGCCTTGGAGGGGGAATCCATTTAGGAGGGAGGTTGCCTTAACTAACTTGGGAAGCATCAGACAACCATTTCCAAACTGGTATTTCAGGTTTTCCCATCAGGGACCTAACTCCCTGCTGTTTTCTGTGACACTGTCTGTCTATTGAAATGTCGATAGAAGAGAAAATGTGCCATACCTTTCAGGTGTGTCATGGCTACGTCAGCCTAGAGGAGACTCAGATGTCTTCAGGGACCAAACCGGTGAGTAGAATGCGTGTGAAAGTGAGGCCCAAGAGAACATGGGTTAAATTAAAACCCACACTACACATACACGGGCTTCCCTGGTGGCACTAGTGATAAAGAACCCCCCTGCTAATGCGGGAGACAGACATGGGTTCGATCCCTGGGTCGGGAAGATCCCCTGGAGGAGGGCACAGCAGCCTACGCCTACGCCTGGAGAATCTTATGGACAGAAGA
The DNA here is from genome assembly GCF_019923935.1 of Bubalus bubalis. Lineage (NCBI taxonomy): Eukaryota > Metazoa > Chordata > Mammalia > Artiodactyla > Bovidae > Bubalus > Bubalus bubalis. Next base: position 92,641,883 of record NC_059163.1, read on the forward strand.
GCCTGGTAGGCTGCAGTCCACAGGGTCACAAAGAGTTGGATACGACTGAAGTGATTGAATACACACACACACACACACACACACACACCCACCCACCAACCATACTGTGCTGGCCAAACAGGCGTCTGCTGCTCACATCTTTCCTGCTGCTGCTGCTAAGTCACTTCAGTCGTGTCCGACTCTGTGCGACCCCATAGATGGCAGCCCACCAGGCTCCCCCGTCCCTGGGATTCTCCAGGCAAGAACACTGGAGTGGGTTGCCATTTCCTTCTCCAATGCATGAAAGTGAAAAGTGAAGGTGAAGTCGCTCAGTCGTGTCCGACTCTAGCGACCCCATGGACTGCAGCCCACCAGGCTCCTCCGCGCATGCGATTTTCCAGGCAAGAGTACTGGAGTGGGGTGCCATCGCCTTCTCCGCACATCTTTCCTAGGGGCTACCAATCTGTGATCTCTGCTTAGCTGTGGGAATAATGCCCTGACAAACTGAGACCAGAATGCCCTCTAGAGCCACGGGGGTTTCTAACACCCTCCTGGAGCAGAATCAAAGGAGTTAATCCAAAATGACTGCCTGAAGTCCCTCCTCGCCTTCAAGCCTCCGTGAAATCACCCCCTTTCTCGCTCTGAGACGGAGCCTTGCCTTCTGCCAGCTCTGCTTTGCAGCTGTTACAGCAGCTCCCGTGTTGGGTGTTGCAATGGCCTGGGTCTGTGTCAGCTTCGGCTCCCAGAACTCATGGCCCAGCCTTACTATGTAAACCTCTCTCTCTCTCTGTAAAATTTAAAGGAAGGAATTTCTGAGTATTTGAATTGCATATAGAAATTCTTTTAAAATCCTAGAGCTGTATCCAAGCAAAAGAGTACCTCCCACCTTACGTATTCTCTCAGTGTTTCCCAAACTGGTGTTCCCCAGAGCATTCGTCCCAGGAGATGTTCCCTGAAAAGTGCTCTGTGGTCAAACACTACTCTGTATCCTGATCGAGTCACATGGCACAGTGGTATTGTAAAGGCTCTGAGAAGATCAGGAAAAATTAAAGAAAAGTTTACTTTTGTTCACGGAGGGTTCTCCTCATGTATTTAGCCATGGGATTCTTCTAATGGGACCATTTAAGGACTTGCTCCTTGGAATGTAACCTTGGCAGAGGCAGCCAGGACAGACTCTGGCCCCAAGCTGCCTACAAGCAACCCTTAGCATTCATTGTCCTTGGGTAAGTTACTTGACCTGAATAGGTTACTCGACTTAAGCTGTCTCATTTGTAAATTGGGCATAATAGTAGGACATCCTCTCTTATAGGGCTATTGTGAAAGTTAAATGAGTTAATATGCATGTAAACTATGTGTGTGTGCGTGCTAAATTGCTTCAATCGTGTCTGACTCTGTGATTCCATGGACTGCAGCCCGCCAGGCTCCTCTGTCCATGGGATTCTCTAGGCAAAAATACTGGCGTGGGTGCCATGCCCTCCTCCAGGGGATCTTCCAGACCCAGGGATCAAACCCGCATTTCTTACATCTCCTGTATTGGCAGACTGGCTCTTTACCACTAGTGGCATCTGTGCTGCTGCTGCTGCTAAGTCACTTCAGTCGTGTCCGACTCTGTGCGACCCCATAGACGGCAACCCACCAGGCTCCACTGTCCCTGGGATTCTCCAGGCAAGAACACTGGAGTGGGTTGCCATTTCCTTCTCCAAGCAGGAAAGTGAAAAGTGAAAGTGAAGTCGCTCAGTCGTGTCCGACCCTCAGCGACCCCATGGACTGCAGCCTTCCAGGCTCCTCCATCCATGGGATTTTCCAGGCAGGAGTGCTGGAGTGGGGTGCCATTGCCTTCTCTGAGTGGCACATGTATCTCAGCCTAAATTTGGAGTTTTGGTCAGAAAACCAGACTTTCCTCCCTGCTTCAAATTCAGAAAAAAAATTAGCAACAAGAGGACACTGAAGTGTTGGCTTTGCCACCAACAAACGCTGTTTAGAGGAAGCTTGCTATTAGGTTTGTTAATATGTTTCACCACCTCCCTGCCTCACTCGCTTCACCCCCATTTGATTCCAGCCTCTCCATCGCAGGTGGAGATGGATGCAGGCTTTTTTCCGTAGGATTAGGTCATTTAGAGCAGAGTGGACAAAGTAAGTGTTTGTCTTGTGTATCAGTTTGTTAGGGCTGCTATAACAAAGTGCCACAAGCTAGGTGGCTCAGAATGACAGCAATTTACTGTCTAACAGTTCTGGAGGCCAAAAGTCTGAAATCAAGGTATCAAGGACCGTGCTCCCTCTGAGACGGGTAGGGAAAGGCTCTTCCCTTGCGTGTTCCTGTTTCTCTAGCCCCGGGTGTTTCTAGGCTTGTGGCAGCATAACCCCACCTCTGCCCTCCTCATCGTACAGTACTCTCCCCGTCTATTCACATGGCCTTCCCTCTGCGCGTCCCTGTCTATGTCTGCATTTTCCCTTTTTATAAAGACTTCAGTCATGCTGGACTAGGGACCACACTTACGACCTCATTTTATCTTTATCACCTGTGTAAAAACCCTCTTTCCAAATAAGGTCCCATTCTGGGGTACTGGGGGGTCAGAACTTCAACACAACTTTTTTTGGAGGACAGAATGCCACCTGTAACATCCTGAGACCACAGCCTCTGAAATAGAGGAAAAGGGACCGAAGATAAATCCTGATCCTTCTTCCCTATGCCGCGAATCAGAGACATCATTCCTCCTTGCTTGGGGAAGAGCGAGGGGGGATCAAGGAAGTCTAGCGTACTCCTATGTCTGGAACTGAGAAATCTCTCTCCCTGTCTGTGGAAAATGAAGAAGGAAGGAAACCTTCCCATTTCCACCCGCATCTCCAAACTGTAGTGCAAAGAGGACTTTGGGAGTAAATAGGTCTTTGGAATTGCTTGTGATCCTGCCCTAAAATTTGTCAGTTGGAGTCCCTCCATCTCTCCTGGGGCTCAAAGAGCATACCTGTATGTACTGAGAACACTGGTTGCCTAGGTGCCGGGGAACTTAAGGACTCCCTGGTGTTTCATCTGGGGCCAGTTTCAGTTGGCTATGCCCTTGGGAACAAAGTTCTTTCAAGCCTAATCTTTTTGGGAGGTTGAGGAGAAAATATTCTCAGTAGTCTTAGAAACAGCTATTAGCAGCTAGTACACAATATATATTTTGATTTTTAATAAAGATTTGAAGAAGGGGAATGAATATTCAATAATGAGGGGAGAAGTAGAGATATACATGAGGCAAAGATAACATTTCAAATAGCAATGGGTCGTGTGGGAGGGAGGCTCAAGAGAGACGGGGTATATGTCCACGTATGGCTGATCGATGTTGTTGTACGGAAGAAACCAACACAACACTGTAAAGCAATTATCCTCCAATTAAAATTTTTTTAATCAATTTCAAAATTAGCAATGGGTAGAACAAGCTGTTGTGCACGCTAGGTCGTTTCAGTCATGTTCGACTCTTTGCCAAACTATGGACTGTAGCCCGCCAGGCTCCTCTGTCCATGGAATTCTCCAGGCAAGAATACTGGAGTGGGTTGCCATTTCCTCCTCCAGGGGATCATGTTGGATTAGGGGCCACACTCATGACCTCATTTTAACTTGATTACCTGTGTCTCCACCCAGGGATGGAACCCGTGTCTCTCATGTCTCATGTTTTGGCATGTGGGTTCTTTACCACTAGCGCCACCTGGGAAGCCCACAGAATGAGCTAGGCATCTTCGTTTGGGGAGAGGATCTACAGCTGTTAAGTGTTTGCCATTTGCCTGACCTGTACTGTCTTGCTTAATCCTCATACCCTCTGAGTCTCGCTGGTGAGCTGTGGGGCAGGGCAGTCTGTCGCCAGGGCTTGTCCTCTGAAGTGCTGAGCTACACAGCCTCCTTTGTCGGAAACTCAGGAGGCTGCTCTTCCTCTGCGTCCTGAGAATGGTTTGTGTCATTTCTTCCACAGCACTGAATCCATATGGAGTTGTTCCCTTTCTTGATTGTGAGCCCCTCCAGAAGGAGCTGGTCCACACTCATTGTCTAATCTGCTGCCTGTCACCTTGTGGGTAAGTTTTTAGTGAAATCAATGAATAATTTTTTGTTAGAGAACCCTTGGAGATTTTTCTGATCTACACAGTTGTTATAATATTCATGAACTGTGATTGCTTCACACCCAGAAACAAAAACACTCAGGCTAATGATCTGTATTAGAGCAGTGACGATATGCTAACCAGTCTCTTTCATTATTTAGAACTTTCCCCACAGTTTAAATTGAGAAAGCCCTATTTCTTCCTAGGTCTTTTCGTGGAAGTATCCAGGGTGTGGTGCTCAATGCATAGTGCCTTGGTGTCTTCGGGGAACCTGCTGAGTGGTCACTGACTCAGGCTCTTCCTAGACTAGGTAGGACAAGGGGGACTCTGGGCCACTGACACCAGAGAAGTACTGACAAATCCATTGCCCCATTCAAACCCGGTGTTCATTTACATAGTGAATTTCGGAACACAAGAAATTAGCTGGCCTTTATGTTACATTCTGCTTCCCATGAGATGCCTAATTTTTGGAACCCATGGAGCACAGGCTTGGTCTAATAAATGCACAGAGGGACATGCATATATTAGAAGAATCTCAAATCAAAATCTAACGGCAACTGACCATGTAACCTGCTTTGGGAAATGGAAAGGGAGACAGCCCCAGCTGTTACCTACTTATTAAATTAAGCATCCTGGACCTTGCGCTACTCTAGGTGATTTTCTTATACAGAACAAATGGAAGAGCAAGGGGAAATACTATGTTCATGAGAAAATGGCAGGTACTGGAAGCTGCTGCTGCTGCTGCTGCTAAGTCGCCTCAGTCGTGCCCGACTCTTAGCGACCCCATGGACTGGAGCCTACTAGGCTCCTCCGCCCATGGGGTTTTCCAGGCAAGAGTACTTGGAAGCCAAATGGGAGGAATGGTGGCAAAGACTATATCTCGTCTGTTTTCTAAACCCAAAGAGAGAGAAAAGTGAATATTACTTCTTGGTTTGGTGGTCTCTGGGCAGCTTGGCTCTTTAAATATTTGTTCAGTAGTTTCTATTTCTTCATTCATTCATCTACGCATTTATTAATTTGTTCAGGAAGCATTTGTTGTGTACTACTTCGTGCTAGGCTCTAGACAGGACACTGAGGATGCAGGGATGAGTGAGCCTATTGCCTATCCTCCAGAGTTCAGGAGGAGTTTAAACACGGACGTGGAGTAGACTGAAGACACTTTGAAGGCAGAGATGGAGACGTATTCATCATGGTAGCACCAATCCGTGGTATGGTGACTGCCATATAGGAGGCATTTAATAAACGTTTGTTGAATGACTCAATGAAGGCATTGGTCATACATTAATAAAGCAATTTTCACATTGTAGTGTTAAACTACTAAATATAGTTGAAGACTTCAAAAAATACTGGAAAGCTTCTTGCATGGCAGTAACTTAAATGAAATTTTCTACTTGGAAAAATATCCAATATAATTATAATATATTGTATTGTATGTATCAATATAATTTATACAATATATATCTGTATACTGAAACCTCCATGGTGCTCTAGTGCTGCTGAGTGCTACCTATGTTTTAAATGATTCATCCTGAGTTAGAAGTCCCAGGGTAGAGTGTTCTTCCTTAATACTAGTTAATATTTTTTTTCAGTTGTGGCTCAACCTGAGTGAAACCACTGACATTAAAAAGGCATCAGTTGTTCTAGTCACTTTGGTGAAAAGAGCATGGCATGGGTTGACAGTCGCTGTGAGGACATTTGAAATAGCGCATGCGTTTGTATTCTTATTGATTTCTGATAGCACTTTAAAAATAGAAGCCATAAATTATGTATAGCCAAGAACTATTAAGAACTTCAAGGGAACCACACTTAAAATAAATGGCCTAAGAACTGTAAAGTCAGCTGGCTTAGAGGAAGAATTTCTAACAATAATTCATTTCTAGCTGTTACTAGTCATGCTCATGGTCTTGGAGGATGCTAAGAGGGATCTCTGGTGTGGCTACAGCCATGGGTCAGATGCCAGCTGTGGATGGGGCACACATAACCTAAACCCTGCCTAGGGCTAGGGTTTGTTTTTGCAAGTGGCTCCAGGGCCACGCTCATCTCCACAGATGAGTGCCCATAGAAGGTCACTGAGTTCCTCTCATGAGACTATCCTTGATAGCTGAGCAGTGGTCTCATGTCGTGGGCAGAAATTTCAGAAAAGCATTAGATAGGGCTGCGTGTGGTCAATATCAGGGCCAGTGGCACTGCTTGTTTGGGCATGCTGCAGCCATAGCTTGTCCCTTAGCTGCGTAGAGGACTCGAGTCAACAGCTACCCTGCAACAAAGTAGTTAGCATGCACATTAAGTTCTCCTAGTTAGAGAAGTCTGTAGACAAAGGATTGGAATAGGCACGTACATGATGTGGTCCCCTTGCAGTTCAGGCTTAACAATGTGTGACAATTTGATTTGAGGCATTTTGAAAGATAACATTCCTTAACACCAGCTAACGACAGTCAGTTATCGTAACACATAGCAACAGGTACAGGAGTGCTTTAATGCCTTCTCACTGTGCAAGCAGAGGAAGATGTCCAGAAGACGGTGGACTAAGTTGTACAATCTGTATGGACAACAGAGGGAAGCATACAGATAGCTTCTGCCTATCACACACAGGGAGTTTGTGGTTACCTGTACTTAGCCTCCTCTTGCTAGAACCAGGTAGAGAATAAGCTAGTTGTTTTTCTGAAGAATGGCTACGTGACTAGGGCTGGATAACAATCTCTGGGCATGACCTGGCTCAGTGACAATTAGAAGGCACATTCTGGCCCTTTTAAAAAACTCATCAAAGGTCAGGGACGGAGAATCTGGAAAATGGTTGGCCAAATGTTCTGAGACCTTTCCTCTGGGCATGTAATGTAGAAGTATAGTTCATTTTTTCAACTAATATTTAGTCTTTGCTACATGCTAGTTACCAGAACTACACTGGTAAATGAGAGATCCATCCTACCTTGATGGAACCTGCTATTATCCAGCAAGGGGAAAATTTTCAAACCAAGCCACCAGAGTAAATATATATTTTCAAACAGTGATATGTCTAACAAAAGAAGTATAGGATACTTTGTGAGGCATTGTTATAGGAGAACCTAGTTTAGATTTGGGGCTAAGGAAGGCCCTACTTTGAGTAAATGACATTCAGCTGACAGCTGAAGGCTGGAGCTGGAGTTGGCAGAGTCTGTGCGTGTGTACATGTGCCTGTGTGTGTGAAGAGTGTGAGTGCTGGGGACATTGGGAAGTGTCATGGGCTGAAGGAGCAGCAAGGGTCTCATGGGGGAAGCTTGACTCTTTGCAGAACTGAAAGCAAGCCGGGGTGGTTGTCATGGGATGTGTGAGTCAGAGATGGGTATGAGTTGAAGTGGGAGGTAGGCAGGATCCACAGCATTCAGGGCTTTTGTGGAACATCCTAAGGATGGAGTGTGTTTGTTGGTGACTTGCTGTAAGAAGATGTGATGGGGTGTACCCCAGCTGTTAACCTGAAGAATGATGCTTCTCAGCAGTGGTTCTTGAAAGTGAACCAGGATGGAAGTGTGACCTTGGGTGAAATGTCAGTGAGACAGGGTAGCATTTCATAACACATTTTATAGATTATCAGTGATGGTGATAGAGCTTTATCAAAGTTGTGGGAAAGGAATGCAATCACGCAGGAAAATACTTCATGTTGACTTGACGTCCCCCAAACCTCAAATACCATGAGCACATGTGCAGACATCCAGGAAGGCAGAAGCTGTGAACACCAGGGTCCCTTCCGAATCTGAGTCTGCAAGCAGTTGTTCACTCCACATCTTGCCCTGCTAGAACCTCTCCTCGTAAGCGCTCTCTCCTGCCCCTCAGTTCAGGAAATAGGAGGGGAGTTTAAATAACTCACTCTCAGGACTCTTCTCATGAGCTTGAAAAAAATTTTTTTCTTGTATGTTTCTTAGGAAAGGGAAATAGAAAATACCAAGCTGCAAAACCTCTGACAGTGAGAAGAAATGCCTCTGGTGCTGCCCACATTTGCAAAGCTTGGGCCGGGATTTTTTTCTTTAATCAATATTTTTCTTATTGAAGTGTAATTGATTTACAATGTTATGCTCATTTCTGCTGTACAGCAAAGTGATTCAGTAATACATTATATCTGCATTCTTTTTTATGTTCTTTTCCACTACAGTTTATCATAGGATATTGAATAAAATTCTCTGTGCTCTACAGTAGGACCTTGTTACTTATCCATTGGGATTTTGCTTTTGATTAAGATTTTAACAAGGAGCATGCACCTTATGAGATGTTTATTTTAAGTCTCTAATTTAGCATGTTTTGCATTTCACTTGGGGAAGTGACTTTTCTCTTAAAACTGTGAATGGGAAGCATATGCAGTTATGTGTTGAAACCTACAACCCCAATGAACCAGATAAAACATTATGGACTAGTAGAGGAAAGCGTTATCATTTCAAGTTATGTTTCTATGAGTTCAACCAGCAAATATTAATAAAAGTTTTCACTTAAAAGCATTATTCATAGGCTACCAGATGGATTATATATAATCTATTGTCTACAGATATATCACGTTAGAAGAGTAATGAATTTTTGGCTTTAAGTAAATACAGATCTCAACCATGATTGTTTCGAAATGAATCTGAATGAGTTGGAGAGGCAATGGACTAATTGTTTCAAAAGACAGAATGAAAACAAAAATACGATAGGAATTCACAGTATATATGAATTCTGCCCAATAGATGGCCAAGTCTCCATTCCTAAACTAGTAAATCTGAATTAATACTTATTCCATTATGTGCCTTAATTCATAGAAAAATAGCTTTCCTTTCCTCTGTTTCACTTGCTTAATCTTAAGAAAAATAGAAGATAATAATAATCTTGACTGCTAGAAGTATGACCATGAAAAAAAAATGATTCTAAAACCATTGGCAGATCCAATGGATCGACAAAATTGAATAGTATGAGGTTTGAACAAATATTTCTCAAGTCCTATTTGCAATAGAACTATGAAGCTGGCCTTCTAGAGAGCACAGCCTGGTCATTTTTATTCCCTAGCTAGTCTGTCTTGAACAGTGAGACTGGATATAGCCAGCTGAACTAGACTGTCTGACCATAAAATGTGATAGAAACGAGATGAAAAGAGACTCAGTGTTCCATAAAAACTTCATCATTACTAATGCTGGTTCTCTATTGCCCATTGATTCCCATTTCAAAAATCCAGATGATTCCATCCTAGAGCACAAGGGAAACGAGCACTACTCAGCTGTGAAAATGGCATGAAGGTGAGAGGGTTAAAGTCCGATTGCCATTCAGAGCACAAATGATTTCAAATGCTTTACTGTATTTTGGGCTTCCCTGCTGGGTCAGTAGGTCAAGAATTCACCTGCAATGCAGGAGACCTAGGTTCAATAATTGTTTCAAAACAACTTTTCTTTACAGTTACTTAGTTGTCAAGAAACTTGAGGACACATTTAGGTAGCATGCTAATATTTAAGGAATGATCCCTAAAAAGAGTTGTTCTAAAGATTTATTAAATAATATTTGAGAAGTGCTAATAAAGAAGGAAATGATTTGACCATGCTAATCACTGTTTTATTTAGAATTGTATGAAGTGAAGTTGCTCAGTCCTGTCCGACTCTTTGCAACCCCATGGACTGTAGCCTATCAGGCTTCTCCGTCCATGGGATTCTCCAGGCAAGAATACTGGAGGGGTTACCATTTCCTTCTTCAGGGGATCTTCCCGACCCAGGGATTGAACCCAGGTCTCCTGCATTGGAGGCAGATGCTTTAACCTCTGAGCCACCAGGGAAGAATTGTATAGAGAGTTCTAATTTTACAATATGTGTTAGTGCTTCTTTTGGTGTTACACACTAAGTCACTTCAGTCGTATATGACTCTGTGTGACCCTATGGACTGTAGCCTGCAAGGCTCCTCTGTCTATGGGATTCTCCAGGCAAGGATACTGGAGTGGGTTACCATGCCCTACCCCAGGGTATCTTCCCGACCCAAGGATTGAACCCACATCTCTTATGTCTCCTTCATTGGCAGGCGAGTTCTTTTCCACTAGCACCACCTGGGAAGTCCAAAGTACACTAGAGCATTATTAAAATAGAAAATGTTGGGAATTCCCTGGCAGTCCAATGGTTAGGACTCAGCACTTTCAGTGCAGGGGCCCAGGTTCAATCCTTGGTCAAGGAACTAAGATTCTGCAAGCCATGCATGGTATGGCCATAAAAGAAATAAAGAAAATGTTATGCAATTTCTCTATTTTAATATCTCACACTTTATAACCTCCCAACAACAAGTTGTGATGTTCCTAAAAATAAAAACAAATAAATGCTAGGAACACAAGCTACATAACTTCTTCAATAAACTGGGTGTTCCTGATATAGCTATAATGCAGAAAAGAACTGTCCTGTTTGCAGATGACATGATACTATACACAGAAAATCCCAAAGATGCCCCAAAAAGCTACTAGAGCTCATCACTGAATTCAGTGAAGTTGCAGGATACAAAATTAATATACAGAAATCAGTTTCATTTCTATATACTAATAACGAACTATCAGAAAGAGAATTCAAGGAAACAATTCCATTTACCATTGCATCGAAAAGAATAGAATACCTAGAAATAAGCCTATGTAAAGAGGCAGAAGACTTTTATTCCAAAACTGTAAGATGCTTATGAAAGAAACTGAAGAACAAATAAACAGATGGACAGATATACTGTGTTTCTGAATTGGAGAAATCAATGTTGTCAAAATGACCATACCACCCAAGGCAATCTATAGATTCAGTGCAATTCCTTTCAAATATATCAATGGTATTTTTCACAGAACTAGAAAAATAATTTTAAAATCTATATGGAAACACAAAAGACCCTGAATAGCCCAAACAATCTTGAAAAAAAGGAAGAGAGCTAAAAGAATCAGGCACCCTGGATATTCAGACTATACTACAAAATGACAGTAATCAAAACAATATGGTACTGGCACAAAAATAAACACCTAAATCAATGGAACAGACTAGAGAGCCCAGAAATAAACCCACGTGCTTGTGGCTAGTTAATCTACAACAAAGGAGGTGAGAGATATACAATGGAAAACAGACAATCTCTTCAATAAGCAGAGCTGAGAAAGCTGACAGCTACATGTAAAAGAATGAAATTAGAATATTCTATAACACCATGTAAAAAATAAACTCAAAATGGATTAAATACCTAAATGCAAGAACGGAAACCATAAAACTCCTAGAAGAAAACATGGGCAGAACACTGACATAAATCGTTTGGCATAATCTATCTCCTCAAATAAAGGAAATAGAAGCAAAAATAAACAACTGAGACCTAATTAAACTTAAAAACTTTTGTACAGCAAAGGAAATCATCAACAAAATGAAAAGACAGTCTACTGAATAGGAGATAGTATTTGCAAGTGATATGACCAATAAGGGGTTAATATACAAAATATGTAAACAACTCACATAACTTAATGCCAAAAAAAGAAACAATTTGATTAAAAAGTGGGCAGGAGACCTGAATGGATATTTTTCCAAGGAAGATATACAATGGCTAATTATATTGCTAATCACTAGGGAGATGTAAATCAAAACCACAATGAGGTGCTGCCTCATAACTGCCAGAATCACTATCGTACACTGTTGGTGGGGATGTGAATTGGTGCAGCCACTGTGGAAAACAGTATAGAGGTTCTTCAAAAAACTAAAGATAAGGAGTTTCCTGGGGACCTAGTGTTTAGGATTCCGGCTTTCACTGCTGTGGCCCAGGTTCCACCCCGGTCAGGGAACTGAGATCCTGCAAGCCATATGGCATGACCAAAAAAAAAAAACAACAACAACAAACTAAAAAATAGAACTACCGTATGACCCAGGCTTCCCAGCAGGAGACACAGGAGATGTGGGTGCGATCCCTGGGTCGGGAAGATCCCCTGGAGAAGAAAATGACAACCCACTCCAGTATTCTTGCCTGAAAAATCCCATGGACTGAGGATTCTGGCATGCTAAAGACCAATGAGTCTCAAAGAGTTGGACATGACTGAATGACTAAGCATAGCACCATATGACCCACAATTCCACTCCTGGGTATATGGCCAAGAAAAAATTACCCTCAGAAACACTAATTCAAAAAGATACATGCATCCCAAGTTTCATGGCAGCATTATTTACAAATAGACAAGATATGGAAACAACCTATGTTGTCATCAACAGATGAAATAGATAAAGATGTGGTCTATATATATATGCTCCTGCTGCTGCTGCTAAGTCACTTCAGTCGTGTCTGACTCTGTGTGACCCATAGATGGCAGCCCACCAGGCTCCTCTGTCCCTGGGATTCTCCAGGCGAGAATACTGGAGTGGGGTGCCATTTCCTTCTCCAATGCATGAAAGTGAAAACTGAAAGTTAAGTTGCTCAGTTGTGTCTGACTCTTAGTGACCCCATGGACTGCAGCCTACCAGGCTCCTCCATCCATGGGATTTTCCAGGCAAGAGTACTGGAGTGGGTTGCCACTGCCTTCTCCACTATATATATATGCACACCATATATGAATACATACACACATAAAATGGAATACTAGTCAGCCATTTAAAAAATGACATTTTCCCATTGTAGCAACATGGATAAACTTAGAGGGTATTATGCTAAGTGTAATGAGTCAGACAGAGAAAGACAAAAACTTATATCACTAATATGCGATATACAAAAAATACAATAAACTAGTGAATAGAGCAAAACAGAAGCAGATTCATAGGAATAGAGACAAACTAGTGGTTGCCAGTGGGGAGAGGGAAAAGGGGGCAAAATAGGAGTAGGAGACTAACAGGTTAAAAACTATTAGGTACAAAATAAGCTACAAGGTGGTGGGGGTTGCAAAATGATATAATCTCTTTGAAAAACCATTTGTTAGTTTCAACTAGGGTTATGTTTCATGATATAGCAATTCCACCTTTTATCCTCCAAAGAAATGAATGCATATACCCTCTTATTTGTAAATTATATTCATGGCAGCTTTATTCATAATATCCCAAAGATAAAAGAATGCAAGTGCTTATCACACAAACAGATAAATAAATTGTGATAATTTATGTAATGGAATACTACTCATCAATTAAAACCAAAATAGTTCTAACACAAGGAGAAATCTCACAGACACTCTATTGTGTGAAAGAAGCCGGATACAAAAGAGGTCTAGTATGTGATTGTATTTATATACAGTTTAAGAACAAGCAAAACTAAGAGATGTTTTTAGAAGTCAGAATAGTGATCAACCCATCAGGGAAAAGAGTGAAAAGTGCATAAGACTTTTATAGGAAATATTCTATTGTTTTATCTCAGTGGTGGTTATTAAGATATATACATATGTAAAAATTCAAACTATAATGCTTACAATTAGTACATTTTATGCACTTTACTATATGTATGTTATTACTTACTGAGTAAAATAAAGTTGATCAAGTCTGCAATCAATCAATAAGCTGTACATATTGTACATATTGTACGTATGTGCATATTGTACAATACAGAGAATGTAGCTGATATTTTATAATAGCTATAAATGGAGTATAGTCATTAAAATTGTGAATCACTATTATTGTATACCGATAGCATATAATACTGTACTTCAATAAAAGAAAGTAAAAACAAGTAAATGCTGAGAATACAAGGTGCATAACTTCTTCAGTAAACTGAGAGTTTCTAATACAGCTATTAACAAAAAAAGAAACTTCAGATGAACCTATTTGCAGGGAAGGAATGGAGACACAGATGTAGAGAAAAGACTCGTGGTCCCGGTGGGGGAAGGAGACGGTGGGATGAATAGAAAAAGTCGCATTGACATATATACACTATCATGTGTAAAATAGATGGCTGGTGTGAAGTTGCTATATAAGATAGGGAGTCCAGCCTGGCACTCTGTGCTCACCTAGAGGGGTGGGGTGGGGGACAAGAGGGAGGCTCAACAGGGAGGGGCTACACATGTAATTATGGCCGATTCACATTGTTGTATGGCAGAAACCAACACAACATTGTAAAGCAATCTTCCTTCAGTTATAAAAAATAAAATAAAAAAAAAATGAAAAGAGAGAGAAAAAAATAAATAAATGTAAAAAATTTTTAATAAAAAAAGAGGCTTCTGAAATCGTAACTAAAATTAACTTTGCATATCCTATATATTTCACTTATGTTAATAAATAAGTCAGATGAAGTCTAAAATTCTGTTATTTATTTTAAATTTTACTTTATTTTTTGGCAGCACTGCACAGTGTGCAGTACCTTCCCTGACCAGGGATCAAACCTGTGCCCTCTACAGTGGATGCATGAAGTCTTAGCCATTGGACCACCAGAGAAGTTCTGTTAAATTACTTTAAAAGGAGCAAACATCTAGATCCTGAGCTACTTGGGAGTTACAGCAATTTACACGTACAGTTGAGAGGCCCCATCCTCCTGCCTTGCTTCCACCATCTGCCTTTATCTGAATACTCTTCATGCGACAGTGTGAAAATGGAGAAAAAGGTGGTCATTTGAAATTGTTTCTTTGGATTCCTTGACAGAGGAACAAACTCACTGCCGAAAATATCACAAATTCTTGCAATGAAGCAATGATAAAACTTTTTTATCTCAACTGTGGTTATTTTCATGGAAACAGTGACAGACTATTTTCCTGGACTCCAAAATCACTGCAGACTCTGACCACAGCCATGAAATTAAAAGATGCTTGCTTCTTGGAAGAAAAGCTATGACAAACCTAGACAATGTATCAAAAAGCAGAGACATCACTTTGCTGACAAAGGTACATATAGTCAAAGCTATGGTTTTTCCAGTGGTCATGTATGGATGTGAGTTCAGTTCAGTTCAGTTCACTCAGTCGTGTCCGACTCTTTGCGACCCCATGAACTGCAGCACACCAGGCCTCCCTGTCCATCACCAACTCCCAGAGTCCACCCAAACCCATGTCCATCCAGTTGGTGATGCCATCCAGCCATCTCATCCTCTGTCGTCCCCTTCTCCTCCTGCCCTCAATCTTTCCCAGCATCAGGGTCTTTTCAAATGAGTCAGTTCTTCACATCAGGTGGCCAAAGTATTGGAATTTGAGCTTCAACATCAGTCCTTCCAATGAACACCCAGGACTGATCTCATTTAGGATGGACTGGTTGGATCTCCTTGCAGTCCAAGGGACTCTCAAGAATCTTTTCCAACACCACACTTCAAAAGCATCAATTCTTTGGCACTCAGCTTTCTTTATAGTCCAACTCTCACATACATACATGACCACTGGAAAAACCATAGCCTTGACTAGACAGATCTTTGTTGGCAAAGTAATGTCTCTGCTTTTTAATATGGTGTCTAGGTTGGTCATAACTTTCCTTCCAAAGAGAAAGCGTCTTTTAATTTCATGGCTGCAATCACCATCTGCAGTGATTTTGGAGCCCAGAAAAATAAAGAAAAATAAAAATATGGATGTGAGAGTTAGACCATAAAGAAGGCTGAGCACTGAAGAATTGATGCTTTTGAACTGTGGTGTTCCAGAAGACTCTTGGGAGTCCCTTGAATTGAAAGGAGATCAAACAAGTCAATCCTAAAGGAAATCAACCCTGCATGTTTATTGAAAGGACGGTTGCTGAAGCTGAAGCTCTAATATTTTGGCCACCTGATGTGAAGAGCCGACTCATTTGAAAAGACCCTGATGCTGGGAAAGACTGAAGGCAGGAGGAGAAGGGGACGACAGAGGATGAGATGGTTGGATGGCATCATCAACTCAATGGACATGAGTTTTGAACAAATTCCGGGAGATAGTGAAGGACAGGGAAACCTGGCGTGCTGCAGTTCATGGGGTTGCAAAGAGCTGGACACGACTGAGTGACTGAACAACAAAGTGGTTATTTTAAGGTACTTAATACATTTTATTTGCTGAAAGAAAGGCCTTATTAACAAATGCTTTTTGATATTATGTTGATATACTGATGCATAAGAATATAAGCTCTATCTGTTAACTGTGGGAGTTAACTTCAATTACCTTGAAAGATTTGAAAGGGTTTATTGTGTCTTCTCTGGTGGCTCAGACAGTAAAACGTCTGTTTGCAATGCTGGAGACCAAGATTCTCTGGGTCGGGAAGATCCCCTGGAGAAGGAAATGGCAACCCACTCCAGTACTCTTGCCTGGAAAATCCCATGAACAGAGTAGCCTGGTAGGCTACAGTCCATGGGGTTGCAAAGAATTGGACATGACTGAGCTACTTTACTTACTTTACTTATTGCATTTTAAAAAATTTTAGATAAAGCACAAAAATGTTATTTTTACCCTACTGATTAATTCTAACACCTAAGGTTATGTTTCCCACAAGATCTATGGTTGGACTTTGGATCATAGAATTTCCATATCCTGTGCTTCTACATCATCCAGTTCTCTGTGGTTCATGCCATAGATTGCTAGAGTCTCTTAGAAGAAGGAAAAGAAGTCAATTGTTTTGTTATTTCATTAGTTCTAGTAACTGAGGTGATAGCAATAGAAGTAATAAGCTTCTTTCCTTGTGTTTTCATCCACACTTATTTTTGCCCTTAGTTCTCAATATTATTTTTGCACAACTTCTATAAGTTGTACTAAGCAATAAAATAATAAAAGTCTCAAGATATGGTCCATGTGTCCTAGGCAGTTTACATCTAAAGAATTAGTAAGACTCTCTGAGACTTGGCAGAGCCTTTCAAGTGGGATTTGCCTCAGTTCTGCTTTAAAGAACAAAGCTGTGATCAATGGCATATAAAGTACTCTCAATTTTCACACCATTGAACAGTCAGCCTGTAATTTACTTCTGGAACTCTGAAGTATTTTGAGTGTGTTGTCATTCTGGATAAAATGAGCTGTGTAAATAACAGGTAAGGTGGAGACTGCCACTGTCTACTAGATCCTGTTCCACATTTTAAATTACAGACTTTCAGGTGAGGCCATGGCTAACAGGCTAGGAGTGCCATTTCCAAACTTCCTGATGGCTAGTTATGGCCATGAATTTCAGGTCTGCCTAACAGAATGTAAACGGAAGTGATGTGTACTGTTTCCTGGTTCAGACTGTGAAACACGACGTGTAAATTCCTCTATGCTCTTTCCCATCTCTGGGAGTCAAACATGGACCATGCTTGGACCAGGTCTCAATCATGTAGGTAAGTAAAACACCTAAACTATGGAGAAGATACAAGAGTCATTCGTTCTTGCAACTAATATTTACTGAAAGGTAGGCTTTAAATGCAGGCTGCATTCTAAATTCTGGCCATACGTCAGTGAACCAGAGACCAAAGTCTTCGCTCCCCTTGAGCTCAAATGGGCAATAAAGAATAAGTAAATATAATACATAGCTTGTTAGAAGTAAATGTCAAGGAGAAAAATAAAATATAAAACAAGGAAGGGAGACTTGAAATCCTGACTGGCTATTTAGGTGATCATAGGCAACTAAATGAGATAAAATAGTGGTATAGACAAGGCAATGGGAGAAGAAGCTGCTGCATTCTGAATGTTTTGAAGGCAGAGCCAAGGAGGTTTGCCAGGCAATTGGAAACGAGATGTGGGAGAGAGAAAAAAAAAGGAGTCGAGGTTAACACAAATATTTTTTTCCTTGAAGAGTTTGGCAAAATAGTGTTGTTGCTGATTTAAGACTAGAATGACAATAGGAGGGTTTGGAGGGAAATATTCAAAACTCAGTTTTGAATGAGTTGTTAACTGATGGGAAGGTGTTAAGTGATCAGTAAAATGTGGGTCTAAAGTTCACAAGAGAGATCCAGACTACCAATATTTGTTTGGAAGTCATCAATATAGCTGCTATTAACTTTATTTTTGGCTGTGCTGGGTGTTCCTTGCCACGCTGGCTTCTCCCTACTTGCGGCGAGCCGGGGTGTACTCTTCAGTTGCGGTGGGTGGGCTTCTCATTGCGGGGGCTTCTCTCCCCAGGAAGCACAGGCTCTAGGGCGCCCGGGCTCAGGAGTTGCAGCTCCCAGGCTCTGGAGCACAGGCTCAACAGTTGTGGTGCAGGGGCTTAGTTGCTCCACAGCGGGTGGGATCTTTCCAGACCGGTGACAAACCTGTGTCTCCTGCATTGGCAGGCGAATTCTTTACCACTGAGCCACCAGGGAAGCCCTATTTCTTTTGTATGAATGTAAATATTTTTTTATTTTGCTATTTAATACCACAAGACTGGATGAAATGACCTAGGGAGTGAGTGATACAGAAAACAGAAATAGCCCAGGGACAGAACTCTGTACCTTTAGAGGGATGGCTGATGAGGGACAACTAGCCCCACCTCCAAAAACCGAGAAGGAGCAGCAAAAACGATAGAAGGTCTACAATGTTATTTAAACATATTCAAGGTTTGCCTGGGGCTTTCCCAGGTGGCGCTGTGGTAAAGAACCCGCCTGCCAATACAGGAGAGGTAAGAGATGTGGGTCCAATCCCTGGATCGGGAAAATCCCCTGGAGAAGGGCATGGCAATCCACTCCAGTATTCTTGCCTGGAGAATCCCGTGGACAGAGGAGCCTGGTAGGCTCCAGTCCATAGCATCGTAGCTCAGACGGTAAAGCCTGCAATGCGGGAGACCCGGGTTCGATCCCTGGGTCGGGAAGATCCCCTGGAGAAGGAAATGGCAACCCACTCCAGTATTCTTGCCTGGAAAATCCCATGGACTGAGAAGCCTGGTAGGCTACAGTCCATGGGGTCGCAAAGAGTCGGACACGACTGAGGGACTTCACTTTCTAAAGTGACTTAGCATGCACGCATGCATATAGGTAGATAGATAAAGGCAACGGAATGCCGTTCAGTCATAAAAAAGAATAAAATTGTGCCATTTGCAACAACATGGATGGACCTGGAGGGTGAGGTAAGTCAGACAGAGAAAGACAAATACTGTATGCTCTCACTTAGATTAGAATCTAAAAACCAAAGCAAGAATGAATATAGCAAAATAGAAACAGATTCATTGATATGGAGAACAAACCAGTCGTTATCAGTGGGGAGAGGGATGAGAGGAAGGACAAGATAGGAGCAGGTAGTTAAGAAGTACAAACTACTATGTATAAAATAAATAAGCTGCTGCTGCTGCTGCTGCTAAGTCACTTCAGTCGTGTCCAACTCTGTGCGACCCCATGGACTGCAGCCTACCATGCTTCTCCATCCAAGGGATTCTCCAGGCAAGAACACTGGAGTGGGTTGCCATTTCCTTCTCCAATGCAGGAAAGTGGAAAGTGAAATTGCAGCTGCTCAGTCGTGTCCGACTCTTAGTGACCCCATGGACTGCAGCCCATCAGGCTCCTCCGTCCATGGGATTTTCCAGGCAAGAGTACTGGAGTGGGGTGCCATTGCCTTCTCCCTAAATAAGCTAGATGGGTATATTGTATAGCACAGAGAATGTAGCCAATATTTTATAATGACTAAGTAAGTATAACGTATAAGAATAATGAATCACAAAGTTGAACACCTGAAACTAATATAATATTGTAAATGAACTAAAAAAAAATTTTAAAGAACACAGTCACTTGGGAGACAGCTATAAGCTGTGTGTGTGTGTGTGTGTGTGTGTGTTAGAGATGAAGGCATACTTCCTTAGATTCCATCTTGCACGCTATTCTTTCTCCAGAGACCTGGGTTAACGACATCAGTCTCTACACTGTGATCTGAGGCATCATTTCTAGTGATTCATTATGTTACTTCAGTGTGTTTTGAAGAAATCCTTGGTTTGTCTGGTCATCTGGGTTTTGCGTCTTCCCTTTTGCCAACTTTTTTTTCATAAGGGGTAGACAGGGCAGAAGGAATGATAGCCAAGGGGAAGGTAGGAAGTCTAACTTCCTGTGCATTTATGTGTATTTCTGACCGGAGTGTATGTATGGGGGACAGAATGACCAGGGAGTCTGTAAAGAGCCAGATTTTGAATACACACAGAAGGAAGCATAGAGGGGTTACCTGAGCTTGGTACTTCAGATTACAAGCACTGATTTGCAAGGCATGGCAAAAAGATGGAAAGGAAATACACTGAAAATTCTGCAACAGCTATGCTTCAGGTCTAAGCCCTTGTAACTTTTTGATTTTTCTATATTCTATAATTTTTGTTCAGTGAACATTTATTATTAGAATGTGTTGGATTCCCAAACTGGGGAAAAAAAAAAAAAACAACTAAAGAACTTTGGTTTTAGTTCTGCTGCTGCTGCTTCTCCTGCTAAGTCGCTTCAGTCGTGTCCGACTCTGTGCGACCCCATAGACGGCAGCCCACTAGGCTCCTCTGTCCCTGGGATTCTCCAGGCAAGAACACTGGAGTGGGTTGCCATTTCCTTCTCCAATGCATGAAGGTGGAAAGTGAAAGTGAAGTCACTCAGTCCTGCCCGACTCCTAGCAACCCCATGGACTGCAGCCTACCAGGCTCCTCCCTCCATGGGATTTTCCAGGCAAGAGTATTGGAGTGGGTTGCCATTAAACCTACCACTTCCTAATTCTGTGACCTTGGGCAAATTTTTAAATATTGCTTAGCCTCAGTCCTCTTGTTCTTAAAATGTGAATAAATCAGTTAATTGAGTGGATTAAATGAGATAATATATAAAAATGCTTAGTATACATCAAGAACCTGGCATATAATAGGGTCCAGTGAATTGTCTCATCATCATATTCATTTTTATTACTAGGGGATATGCTGACAGTAACGACTCATATATAGGAGTAGTTGACTATTCCAAAGACATTAAATGATAAGAACTTTTTCAGATAGTGCATAATTGAAGAACATTGCAGTTCTCAGGAAACCAAGTACAAGGAGACTAAAAATAAATCCTACACCCTTTTTTACAGGGGGCCTTCAGACAGAGATTCGTTTTAAATCTGAGAAAAACTATGTATCTTAAGCAGTATCTTCTTACCATAGGTGATTATGTACTCTCCAGATTTTTCTCATGAATCATAATAATTAGATCTACTTTTAAAATCATATATGTCACTAGTGGTCATAATGCCAGCACCAATAGTTATCATTTGGTTATTCAAAGAGAGTCCCAGGTCAAGCTCTCAGTTCTTGTGAAAATGCCTCCCCAATCCCCAAACCCATCCAATTGAGAACTCTAATTCTTAAGATTTTAAATTTGTTTGTTAAAAACCTACAGATAATTTCACTTCACTTTGGAATATGTTTTTGCTTTCACAGTTGAATATGAACTGTTCTGATTCCTTAGAATTTACATATTAATAGAAATAAAGCCATATTAAATTTCTGGCTGAGATGTTTTCAACTTCCTTACTTTTACTCATTCATCTAACCTTAGCTTTTCTGCTGGCTGTAAGCAGTTTCCTCCCTCTGACTATCACAAAGCACTGGCCTGATATGTTTTGTTTTGTTTTCCCCTTGCTTTTCAGATTTTGTGACTTCTATCTCCATGTTTTGAAAAGTCTCTGGCTTATTCATTATTAAGTGATAGATATTGTTACTCTCAGGATTTTCATTAAAACTGTGTGTAAATCTGAAAAAGAGTCTTTGGATCATCTACTTGGAAATCCCGATTCTAGTGTTCATCTATATTGTAGAGCCATGAATCCTCATTTCTTATTAGTAAATATTTTGTATTGCCATTTATGTTCCTACTTTTAAAATTATAGTTTACTTGCAAGTCAAGCCTGATGTATTTAAAGAGTTTGCTTCATGAAATATGTGTTGGTGCATATTCCTTTTACAGGAAAAAAAAATGATGGAGGATTTTTAAAAATAATACTTTTTAAAGAATTTGAACTGCAGGTATGTCATGAAGTCCTTAATTTTCAAATACTTTTGTATACTCAAAGCCTAACACAGAGCGTGGTCCTTGCAGGCCCTTGGTGAGGGTTTGTTGTTGTTCAGTCACTCAGTCGTGTCCAACTCCTTGTGACCCAAGGACTGCAGCAAGTCAGGCTTCCTTGTCCTTCACTATCTCCTGAAGTTTGCTCAGACTCAAGTCCATTGAATCACTGATGCCATGCAACTATCTCATTCTCTGATGTCCCCTTCTCCTCCTGCCCTCAGTCTTTGCTAGCATCATGGTCTTTTCCAGTGAGTCAGTTCTTCGTATCAGGTGGCCAAAGTATTGGAGCTTCAGCATCAGTCCTTTCAATGAATGTTCAGGGTTGATTTCCTTTAGGACTGACTAATTTGATTTCCTTGCTGTCCATGGGACTCTTATTCATGCTAAAGTAACCATTTCCTTTGGTTAAAAATCTGCCTATGTATTTTATTTGATAATATGTGGATCTGTATTATCAGCCTTCCAGCATATTAAACCATCTTGGTGATTTTAAAAAACCCAGTGCTCAGGCCCCACTGAGCCTGAGCAGTGGGCCAGGCTCATTCAGGCCAATTCAGTACCTAATTTTGTACTATTTAAAACGTTTCCAGGTGATTCTAATGTGTGCTGGGGTTGAGAACCACTTACACAGGTCAGAGATTTTGGGAATTTATTTTAACCTTTACCTGATTGCAGGTTTTCATTTCGCAATCATTTATATTTAATAACTTAGGCTGCCTATGAGATTTAATGTAGGCATTTGCCCAATCTTTTCTTTTTTAAGCCAAGAAAAAAATAGTTTCTCTACCTTCTCCTCCTTCCCACTTTTATTCAGTACATTTAAAAATTCAATATGAGAAAGTGAGAGATCTCGTAGGTTACAGAGTTTTGCTTTCTAAGCTGTTGTTTTAGCCCCTGGGCTTATTTGGTAACTGGTATGGAAATTAGCTCTAGAAATGGTAGCTGACAAGTACATGTGCATAGTTATTGAAGCCCTCTTTTACAAATGCTATTTGTCATTCAACAAATAGTGACTTTGGGACTTGAAAAATTCAGTGAGAGAGTGCAGTTAAAATTTAAAAGTTATTTAAAGTTCAAGGAGATTTTCCCTTCAAAGGCAAGGCAAAGTTAAATTAAAGGGTTTAAAATCATAGTTCTGAGTGTGATGTTTTTAAAAAGACTTATTTTTGTAGCTTGTTTAGGGTATAGTTTTACCTATGATTATGAACACTGCCTTCTAATCTCTTTTCTTCCATAAGCCTAGCCTGTTTTTATGACTCAAGGATAAGAAGCACCAGAATTACAGGGCTTTTTGATGTCCTTTTGTAGTAAAATATTGTATTCTTTCCATAGTAAATGAAACATTATGTTTCCACTTGTAAGATAAGTAGATGGATAATTATAGTAGTTTTAAAAAGAAGGATGCCACACAAGAATATAAACAAGAAAATGCTTACTTAGTGGATAAAAATATGCTATCAATAGAGCACAACATTTTGAGAAGATATTTCTTCTATAGAAAGTAGCATTACTGGAAAATCATGAAAAATAGTTTTCTTCAAATTATAAACAAGTACCTTTGTACTAAATTTATCAGGTACAAAGTAAGAGAAAAATCGACTATTTTTTAAGGAAAAATCTAGTCAGCCAAACTAGGCTGACTAGCTAACACTCAGACTATATAGATTAGACTTAGTTAAATTAGCAGGATAATTACCAGTTTTGAATTTATATTTACACTTTATTACATTATTGTCATTCTAATTTTATTACCATGCATGATCATAATTTCACTATCTAGTAAATAATCAATTCCAAAATTTAATTTTTTAATCTTAAATAGAATAACAACCTTAGTATTTCTTGTTAAGATTATAACACTTAAATTGAATTGAACTACCTAATGGTTTAGTCAATATCTACCCATGACAATATTATAAAGCAATTATCCTCCAATTAAAAATAAATTTAAATTAAAAGAAAATCTACCCATGGGTTTTGAGGTAAGTGTGAGTGTTAGTTGCTCAATCATGTCTGACTCTTTGCAATCCATGGACAATGGCCCACCAGGCAAGAATACTGGAGTGGGTTGCCATGCCCTCCTCCAGGGAAGCTTCCTAACCCATGGATCGAACCTGGGTCTCCTGCATTGCAGGCAGATTCTTTATCATCTAAGCCACCAGAAAAGCTAAACTTTGAATTAGCCTGTGTACATGAATTATGCTTCATTCTGTGTTTTCCCTCATACCTTTCAATGTATTTGTATAAACTAAGTGAACTACTTCTAGTCAAGGCTATGGTTTTTCCAGTGGTCATGTATGGATGTGAGAGTTGGACTGTGAAGAAAGCTGAGCGCCGAAGGATTGATGCTTTTGAACTGTGGTGTTGGAGAAGACTCTTGAGAGTCCCTTGGACTGCAAGGAGATCCAACCAGTCCATTCTAAAGGAGATCGGTCCTGGGTGTTCTTTGGAAGGAATGATGGTAAAGCTGAAACTCCAGTATGTTGGCCACCTCATGCAAAGAGTTGACTCATTGGAAAAGACTGATGCTGGGAGGGATTGGGGGCAGGAGGAGAAGGGGACGACAGAGGATGAGATGGCTGGATGGCATCACTGACTCAATGGACGTGAGTCTGAGTGAACTCCGGGAGTTGGTGATGGACAGGGAGGCCTGGCGTGCTGTGATTCATGGGGTCGCAAAGAGTCGGACACGACTGAGTGACTGAACTGAACTGAACTGAAGTGAACTAAACGCTTTAAAATTTTTGGAAATTTTTAAATATTGTAGAAAGCACATCTGTAAAATGTGTTATAAATGCACATGTATAGTATTTTTTCCCACAGTCATGATGAGCTCTATTTATCTAAAACTCATACCCTCCCTAACTCCACTACCATTCATTGGGTTTATGAATGTCCTCCAAGTCAACCCAGACAGACCTAACTCATTTTTTCAATGACCATATATGATATATAGGTCTACTAAAGTTTATTTAGCTATCACCCTATGGGCAAACATTTAGATTACTTCGAATTTTTACTTTTAGATAATGCAGCAAAGAGCATATATATGCTTACACAGTTCTGTAATTGTCTCTCAAGGATAGAATCCAAGAGACAGATTTCCTAGGTCAGAGGATGTACGTTTTAAATTTGACAAGTGTTGTCCGTGCATGAGTCCCTATTTGTCCACAGTCTACTAAAAAAAAATTGGAAGGAACTGTAAATGACTAATGACAGAGAAACAAATAATTATGGTGCTGCTGCTGCTAAGTCACTTCAGTCGTGTCCGACTCTGTGCGACCCCATAGACGGCAGCCCACCAGGCTCCCCCGTCCCTGGGATTCTCCAGGCAAGAACACTGGAGTGGGTTGCCATTTCCTTCTCCAAAGCAGGAAAGTGAAAAGTGAAAAGGAAGTCGCTCAGTTGTGCCCGACTCTTAGCGACCCCATGGGTGCAGCCCACCAGGGTCCTCCATCCATGGGATTTTCCAGGCAAGAGTACCGGAGTGGGGTGCCATTGCCTTCTCTGAATTATGGTACTGCTATAGATGAATTATTATACAGATATTTATAGGTGGATTATTTTTTAAGTATTAAAATAAGTATGAAGAAGGTCTTATAACATGAAAATGTTTATAATATGATACCAAGGTAAAAAGTATAACACTTTATATGTAAAATTATGTATTTATGGGGATGAGAAATAAAACAGTTATATAAAAAAAGGAAAAACTGTTTCTTTGGGTGGTAAAAGTATAGACAATCCCCCCCCCCCACTTTTTATTTTGTTTTCTGTTACTATTGTGTTGTTCCTACAATAAATATAATAAAAACTATAGCCTTTAAAATAATTAACAGGAACCATCAATATAAAAATTAATTCTTATCAGATTTATTGGTATCTTAATCTAATCTTGATTTACTGTTTGTCCCTTCAGATAGGCATTGAAAAATTTTGTGTGTGTTCTTGTTGTTGGGACTAGGTGCCTTCAAGAGATGGTCCTTTAATAGCAAATGCCACAATGCTAAAAAAAAAAAAAAAAAAAAAATCACTGGTACATCACATTGTGAAAATTATTGGTATGGTGCCAACCCAATAGATTCAGCACATTTGTCTTGAATTTAGACAAATGTTCATTTGTTTAAATTTTCCTTTGTCTGAGAAGGTCATAAACAAAATTTTCAAATTGTTGTCTTCAGTAAATAGTATTTTCAAGTTGTAATGATAAAAAACCAAAGTTCAAGGATGATAAAATAGTAGAATTATGATGAAAAATATCTTTGCCAATCCTGAAGCAGGTTTTGAAGGATAAGAAGGCCTTGGCCAGGTATAGAGGAAATGGGCCTAGGTATTGAAGTCATAGCTTGACCCAAAAGATGACAGCAGGCATGGCCCAGAGTGGACAGGGTTCTGAGACATCCATATCACTTGCGCAGAAGGTGCTTATTGTGATGAATTGGAAAATAAGGCTAGATAGGTAGAAATCTAGCCTCTAGGGGAGAGGAGGACAGGCTTTGAAAGCCAGAAAACAATGAGTTTGGACTGAATACATTAAATTGGATTGATTGAAATAAGGAGAAACTTTAAGATCCTTAGCCAGGAAATGAAAAAGAGTGAACAACTGTTATTTTTACCAGGATCAGGAGGCATGTTCTTATCCCGTTCTGTGGAAGAGGCAAGGAGTATGTGCAGTTTGAAAACAAAACAGTATTTTGTCTCATTGCTTTATTTTTTTATATTAACCTATGAACTTTATTTTTGTCTTATTGCTTTAAATTGTTTTTAGCCACAAAGTTTGCTTCATTTCAATCTCCAAATAATATTAAAAACAATACATGGTTTTTGTTTGCTTATCAAATGCAATCATGGATTAAACATTGTTGAAAAACACAGAATATAAGCTCATGTATAAGCTACTATTTGATAGTATAATCAAAATAATGGGCTACAATAGATAGTTATGCTGCTGCTGCTGCTGGTCAGTTGCTTCAATCGTGTCTGACTCTGTGTGACCCCATAGACGGCAGCCCACTAGGCTCCTCCGTCCTTGGGATTCTCCAGGCAAGAACACTGGAGTGGGTTGCCAGTTCCTTCTCCAATGCATGAAAGTGAAAAGTGAAAGTGAAGTTGTTCAGTCGTGTCTGACTCTTTGTGACCCCATGGACTATGACTGTAGCCTACCAGGTTCCTCCGTCCATGGGATTTTCCAGGCAAGAGTACTGGAGTGGGTTGCTATTTTTTATAATTTTTAAAAACTCTTCCTGTGGACAGTCTCACTCCCTACTTCTAATCTTCCCTGTGTCTTGTGGTATTTATTTTTATACATGAGAATTACATGTTTATGCTGATATAATTTATTATATCTATTTATACATGGTCTTGGCACCCCACTCCAGTACCCTTGCCTGGAAAATCCCATGGACGGAGGAACCTGGTGGGCTGCAGTCCATGGGGTTGCTAGGACTTGGACACGACTGAGCGACTTCACTTTCACTTTTCGCTTTCATGCATTGGAGAAGGAAATGGCAACGCACTCCAGTGTTCTTGCCTGGAGGATCCCAGGGACGGGGGAGCCTGGTGGGCTGCCATCTATGGGGTCGCACAGAGTCAGACAGGACTGAAGCAACTTAGCAACTTAGCAATAGCAATACATGGTCTATTGACTTTTCACATTGGTAAGTAAGGGTTTAGCTCTCTTATATGATCAACTTACTTTTTTTCCCCTCCAACCTCCCAATATAATCAGATCACAGATCTGGCTAGATTTTATGATGTGTTTACATTGTTTTGACTGTCTACGCATATTTCACTGCTGAAACTAGCAGTGTAGCGTGATTATGCTTCTTTTCATTTCCCCTGGAGTCAACAGTTGTATCAATTATTCATTTGGTAGTCTTCCAAATAATTTTTCTAAATATGGCCCAATACTTGTCAAATAATCTGAGTTCCATTTTGAATTTATTTTCAAAAACTTTTGTTCTCCTGCTCCAATCTTGAATGGTTGCTTTCTAGTCATAGTTCATGATTTGTATGTTTGTTTGAGACTCTCACGCCTGACGACGGCCTTGAATTTGCAGAATATTCTCAGGGGTCACTCAGTTTCTATGTAGAGACCCTCAAGTCTTGTGCCTGGCTATAGGTATTTGAGGATCTGGAAGGGGAAACAGGGCAGGTGAAAGGGTGATTGTGTGTTTCTCCCATAAATACACAAACTTCCACTTAATCCACCTATTTTCAGCCCCTTGGCTCCCCTTGAGCTTTTCTGAACCTTTCTCTCCTCAAGCTCAGAACCTTTTTGATTCATGTTCTGAAGGAATTAATCTCATGTCTGAGGTTTTGGAAGAGGCTTTTTGGGGTCTAACTGCCTCGTGTGTAGACTTTCAAATGATTCTCTGAATTCCAGATCTGTGCCTCACTGTCTTTCTGTACAACCAAGTTCCTGAGTTTGGTTTTTCCTCCTTTTTGGAAGAAATTAGGCTCAATTTTCTCTACTCTCCCAATTCATCAGCTTTCCATCCTACAGGAGAGAATGGAAGTGATACATCTATTCAATTTATCATATGGAATCAGAAATCCCCATTTATATTTTAAAGCCTGTGATAGTAGTGTATTATTTTCTCTTATTCTTTATGAAACTTATTTTTTCAAAGATAGTTTTGGCAGAAATATGTCATGAATCGAGTCATCCTCTTTTTTTTTTTTAGAAAAACTATTTATTTATTACTGGCTGCACTGGGTCTTTATTGCTGTGCAAGGGCTTTCTCCAGGTGTGGCGAGCAGAGGCTGCTCTCTGCTTAGGTGTGCAGGCTTCCCATTGCGGTGTCTCCTCTTGTTGTAGTTGTGAACTTAGTTGCCCCCGAGGCATGTGGGATCTTCCTGGACCAGGAAGAGCATTCTCTTTAAGATCTTTTCATTTCTTGGTGCCTCCTCATAACTAGTTTGTTATATTGACTTGAATAGAATATTCATACATTTGCAAGTATCATTCCTCCCCATAGTCTTCAGTTCCTCTAAAACTGCATTTCTCAGGAAGCTCACATTAATTGTTATAACTTCTCTATATAATTCTATTTTTGGAGAATATAGTGACTGCATGATGTGAAACTGTCAGTCAGAACAAGACAATGGTTGGGGTTACCTATTTTTATACATATAACTCCAAAATTTTATAATAAATTTCTTTGAAAATCTCTGACTTAATACCACATATACCTGCCTTCATCTCTGAAATTGTCTATGCATTTAGTATAGGAAGCAATAAAGGAAAGAATAAATAATAATAATGTATTAATTAATATACATTATGTTGATATAAAATAAGGTGATAATAGTTGATATATAATATAAATAATGCATATTTAAGAAATAAACACTGAAGGAGGAAAACAAAAGCATTTCCCATACACCAACAGCTAATATAGTGGTTCTTCAGCAGCATTTCTAGTCCTTAGGGTGACAGATTTTTCTGTATATTATCTATATTGAAAAACATTTGACATTTGAGATGCCAGACTACTGATATTATTTCTTGTCTTCACTGAATTGACTGTTAGTAATGCCCTGGTGGCTCAGCTGGTAAAGAATCCGCCTGCAATGCAGGAGACCTGGGTTCGATCCCTGGGTTGGGAAGATGCCCTGGAGAAGGGAACGGCCACCCACTCCAGTATTCTGGCCTGGAGAACTGCATGGACTGTAAAGAGTCAGACATGACTGAGCAACTTCTACTTTCACACTTTCAATGTATAAGCATCATTAAATTTGCTCTAGTGTTCATACTTTTTGAGTTTAGTTTCATGCACAATAGGCCAAAATTACGTGTGTGTATATACTCAGAAAGCAAATAATACAGAAAAATGAAAATTTCAATCAATCATGCACTGCTGCTGCTGCTGCTGCTGCTAAGTCGCTTCAGTCGTATCCGACTCTGTGCGACCCCATGGACTGCAGCCTACAAGGCTTCTCCATCCATGGGATTCTCCAGGCAAGAACACTGGAGTGGGTTGCCATTTCCTTCTCCAATACATGAAAGTGGAAAGTGAAAATGAAGTGGCTCAGTCGTGCCCGACTCTTAGCGACCCCATGGACTGCAGCCTACCAGGCTCCTCTGTCCATGGGATTTCCCAGGCAATCATGTACTAGCTAATATCAAATCCTCAATTATAACCCTTACAGCAGAGCTATCTTTGAATGAAGTGGGAGCTCAGTACATATTTGCTCCCTTTTTTCTTTTGTTGCAATTTGTTAAGGGCTCTCGTATACAAAATGTAGGTAAACTATGAGGGCATCTGTCTAACTTAGTGTACATAGGGGCAGTGGCCGGGAGGACCAACCCCACGTCCAAGGAGCCATGGCTGCACGGGCACAGGAGGGCCTAGAGGAGCTATCCCATGTTGAAGGTCAGGAGGGGCAGCAGTGAGGAGATACCCCTCGTCCAAGGTAAGGAGCAATGGCTGAGCTTTGCTGGAGCAGCCGTGAAGAGATACCCCACACCCAAGGTAAGAGAAACCCAAGTAAGACGGTAGGTGTTGCAAGAGGGCATCAGAGGGCAAACACACTGAAACCATACTCACAGAAAACTAGTTAATCTAATCACACTAGGACCACAGCCTTGTCTAACTCAATGAAACTAAGCCATGCCCTTGGGGTAACCCAAGATGGGCAGGTCATGGTGGAGAGATCTGACAGAATGTGGTCCACTGGAGAAGGGAATGGCAAATCACTTCAGTATTCTTGCCTTGAGAAGCCCATGAACAGTATGAAAAGGCAAAATGATAGGATACTGAAAGAGAAACTCCCAAGGTCAGTAGGTGCCCAATATGCTACTGGAGATCAGTGGAGAAATAACTCCAGAAAGAATGAAGGGAAGGAGCCAAAGCAAAAAGAATACCCAGCCGTGGATGTGACTGGTGATAGAAGCAAGGTCTGATGCTGTAAAGAGCAATATTGCATAGGAACGTGGAATGTCAGGTCCATGAATCAAGGCAAATTGGAAGTGGTCAAACAAGAGATGGCAAGAGTGAATGTTGACATTCTAGGAATCAGCGAACTGAAATGGACTGGAATGGGTGAATTTAACTCAGATGACCATATATCTACTACTGTGGGCAGGAATCCCTCAGAAGAAATGCAGTAGCCATCATGGTCAACAAAAGAGTCCAAAATGCAGTACTTGGATGCAATCTCAAAAACGACAGAATGATCTCTGTTCGTTTCCAAGGCAAAACATTCAATATCACAGTAATCCAAGTCTATGCCCCAAACAGTAACGCTGAAGAAGCTGAAGTTGAATGGTTCTATGAAAACCTACAAGACCTTTTAGAACTAACACCCAAAAAAGATGTCCTTTTCATTATAGGGAACTGGAATGCAAAAGTAGGAAGTCAAGAAACACCTGGAGTAACAGGCAAATTTGGCCTTGGAATACGGAATGAAGCAGGGCAAAGACTAATAGAGTTTTGCCAAGAAAATGCACTGGTCATAACAAACACCCTCTTCCAACAACACAAGAGAAGACTCTATACATGGACATCACCAGATGGGCAACACCGAAATCAGACTGATTATATTCTTTGCAGCCAAATATGGAGAAGCTCTATACAGTCAGCAAAAACAAGACCAGGAGCTGACTGTGGCTCAGATCATGTACTCCTTATTGTCAAATTCAGACTTAAATTGAAGAAAGTAGGGAAAACCACTAGACCATTCAGGTATGACCTAAATCAAATCCCTTATGATTATACAGTGGAAGTGAGAAATAGATTTAAGGGCCTAGATCTGATAGATAGAGTGCCTGATGAACTATGGACTGAGGTTCGTGACACTGTACAGGAGACAGGGATCAAGACCATCCCCATGGAAAAGAAATGCAAAAAAGCAAAATGGCTGTCTGGGGAGGCCTTACAAATAGCTGTGAAAAGAAGAGAAGCGAAAAGCAAAGGAGAAAAGGAAAGATATAAGCATCTGAATGCAGAGTTCCAAAGAATTACAAGAAGAGATAAGAAAGCCTTCTTCAGCGAACAATGCAAAGAAATAGAGGAAAACAACAGAATGGGAAAGACTAGAGATCTCTTCAAGAAAATTAGAGATACCAGGGGAACATTTCATGCAAAGATGGGCTCGATAAAGGACAGAAATGGTATGGACCTAACAGAAGCAGAAGATATTAAGAAGAGATGGCAAGAATACACAGAAGAACTGTACAGAAAAGAGCTTCACAACCCAGATAATCACGATGGTGTGATCACTGACCTAGAGCCAGACATCCTGGAATGTGAAGTCAAGTGGGCCTTAGAAAGCATCACTATGAACAAAGCTAGTGGAGGTGATGGAATTCCAGTTGAGCTATTCCAAATCCTGAAAGATGATGCTATGAAAGTGCTGCACTCAATATGCCAGCAAATTTGGAAAACTCAGCAGTGGCCACAGGACTGGAAAAGGGCAGTTTTCATTCCAATCCCAAAGAAGGGCAATGCCAAAGAATGCTCAAACTACTGCACAATTGCACTCATCTCACATGCTAGTAAAGTAATGCTCAAAATTCTCCAAGCCAGGCTTCAGCAATATGTGAACCATGAACTTCCAGATGTTCAAGCTGGTTTTAGAAAAGGCAGAGGAACCAGAGATCAAATTGCCAACATCCGCTGGATCATGGAAAAAGCAAGAGAGTTCCAGAAAAACATCTACTTCTGCTTTCTTGACTATGCCAAAGCCTTTGACTGTATGGATCACAATCAACTGTGGAAAATTCTGAAAGAGATGGGAATACCAGACCACCTGATCTGCCTCTTGAGAAACCTGTATGCAGGTCAGGAAGCAACAGTTAGAACTGGACATGGAACAACAGACTGGTTCCAAATAGGAAAAGGAGTATGTCAAGGCTGTATATTGTCACCCTGCTTATTTAACTTATATGCAGAGTACATCATGAGAAACGCTGGACTGGAAGAAACACAAACTGGAATCAAGATTGCCGGGAGAAATATCAATCACCTCAGATATGCAGATGACACCACCCTTATGGCAGAAAGTGAAGAGGAACTAAAAAGCCTCTTGATGAAGGTGAAAGAGAAGAGTGAAAAAGTTGGCTTAAAGCTCCACATTCAGAAAACGAAGATCATGGCATCCGGTCCCACCACTTCATGGCAAATAGATGGGGAAACAGTGGAAACAGTGTCAGGCTTTATTTTTGGGGGCTCCAAAGTCACTGCAGATGGTGACTGCAGCCGTGAAATTAAAAGACGCTTACTCCTTGGAAGGAAAGTTATGACTAACCTAGATAGCATATTCAAAAGCAGAGACATTACTTTGCCAACAAAGGTCTGTCTAGTCAAGGCTATGGTTTTTCCTATGGTCATGTATGGATGTGAGAGTTGGACTGTGAAGAAAGCTGGGCACCGAAGAATTGATGCTTTTGACCTGTGGTGTTGGAGAAGACTCTTGAGAGTCCCTTGGACTGCAAGGAGATCCAACCAGTCCATTCTGAAGGAGATCAGCCCTGGGATTTCTTTGGAAGGAACGATGCTAAAGCTGAAACTCCAGTACTTTGGCCACCACATGGGAAGAGTTGACTTATTGGGAAAGACTCTGATGCTGGGAGGGATTGGGGGCAAGAGGAGAAGAGGAGGACAGAGGATGAGATGGCTGGATGGCATCACTGACTCAATGGATGTGAGTCTGAGTGAACTCTGGGAGTTGGTGACAGACAGGGAGGCCTGGCGTGCTGTGATTCATGGGGTCGCAAACAGTCGGACACGATTGAGCAACTGATCTGATCATTTTAGAATGATATTTTATTTGATACATAAAAGATAGAAATGGATGTCCTTATTCTGGACTGGAAAATCATTATCCTGCTAGGAATTCTTCACACAGTCTCCAGTTAATCTGGTAAATTATCAGCTCACTTTATATCTTCTAGTTTTTCTAAACTGTGTCTCGTTTTCCAAAACTTTAGATAATAGAAGTCTTATAGCCTAGGCAGGATGCTATCTGCCTCACTCTCAGCAACCTTTCTGCTTTGTTGACCTTCCTCTACACCTTCCAGCATAAATACCTGTTTTTCTCCAAGTCTTACTTCCTGACCATGGAGTGTAGCTTGGAAAAAATAGACAAAACTCATTGGCTCTAAAACTACTGAATGATTTCCAACATTAGCTCAGTTTTACTCCCTAGATAAC
The DNA here is from genome assembly GCF_019923935.1 of Bubalus bubalis. Lineage (NCBI taxonomy): Eukaryota > Metazoa > Chordata > Mammalia > Artiodactyla > Bovidae > Bubalus > Bubalus bubalis. The sequence goes on from NC_059163.1 coordinate 92,675,842, forward strand.
TTCCTCACCAACTGATCCCAAAGATTATTTCAAACTTCTATTACTTTTGTCAGGCTTTATCTCTGTGGGTGTATGCCCCTCATCTCTATCAGAGAAAATAACAACAGCAGCTGCCACTTAATGAGCGCTGACTGCCAAGTGCTTTACAACACAGCTACACAGTAGATCTTTTATTCCCTTTCTGTAGGTGAGGACAACCTCAGAGAGGAAAAGAAACATACTTGAGGGCACACAGCTCATCAGATTGCATGATTCATGCCTTACTATCTTTTTCTTTGTTCTTTCTTTTATCATCTTTTAAAGTATAATATTTTACACGTACAAAAGTACATAATGTATCAGTTCAGTTCAGTCACTCAGTCATGTCAGACTCTTGGCAACCCCATGGACTGCAGCATACCAGGCCTCCTTGTCCATTGCCAACTCCCGGAGCTCACTCAAACTCATGTCCGTTGAGTCGGTGATGCCATCCAACCATCTCATCCTCTGTCGTCCCCTTCTCCTCCTGCCCCCAATCTTTCCCAGCATCAGGGTCTTTTCAAATTAATCAGCTGGCCAAAGTATACATATGTATACATATATACATATATGTATATATACATACATATACATGTATACGTATGTATACATAATGTATACATAATTGTTAAAGCTACATAATAAAATGGATGTCCACGAACTCATCATCTAGTTTGGGGACTAGCACATCATCAGTACTGTTGCGTCTACCTATGTGCTCCTCCCTTCCCCACCCTCAGGCCTCTCCCACTACTCACAAATGTTACCGCTGTTTTCAGTTTTCTACTTATTTTTTCCTTGCTATTTTTAAATATTTTATTTCAAAATAATGTAAAACACAGAGAAGACTAAAGAATATTGCCAAACATTTCTGCATGCCCTTCACTAAATTCAACAGTCATCATTTGCCACATTTGTTTTCTCATTTTGTGTCTCTGTGCACATGGTTATTGTTGTCATTTCTGAACCATTTGAGAATAAGTTAGTAGATATTATACCTTTTTGCCTCTAAATACTTGGGTTTATATTTTCTAAAACAAGGACATCCAGTTATCAAAATTGGAAAATTTTACACTGATGCATTGCTATGTTTAACCTATAGCCCATTTTCAACTTTCACCAGTTATCCTAATAAATATCCTTTGTAGCCATCCTGGGCTACCCTGGTGCTTCAGTGATAAAGAATCTGCCTGCCATGGGAAGATCCCCAGGAGAGGGAAATGGCCACCCACTCCAGTATTCTTGCCTGGGGAGTCCCATGGACAGAGGAGCCTGTTGGTGGTGGTATAGTTGTTAAGTTGTGTCCGACTTTTGCGACCCCATGGACTGTAGCCTGCCAGGCTCCTCTGTCCATGGGATTCTGCAGGCAAGAATGCTGGAGTGGATGGCCATTTCCTTCTGCAGGGGATCTTCCCAACCCAGGAATCAAACCCAGGTCTCCTGCATTGCAGTCAGATTCTTTACCGACTGAGCTGTGATCAAATCCACTGGTAGGCTACAATCCTTGTGGTCACAAAAAAGTCGGACACAACTTAGTGACTAAACAACAAGCCACTCTGCTGTTAGCAAAAGAGGAGTCTGTGGGGTCTGACTGCTCATCGCTCAAAAGCAATAAACAGGCCAAGTTGGTGGAAAGGAAAAATTGCTTTATTTCAGATGCCAGCAACTGGGGAGGATGGTGGCAGACATCTGTCCAAAGACTAACTCTCCCCTGCCCTGCCCCCTCGGGCAAGAGATTCTTAGACCGAAGAGCAGGCAGGGCTACATGCAGAAACAGCACAGTCAGCTCTGACAGTCATCTTCAAATTGGTCATCAGTGGTCTGACCAGCGTCATCTTGACTGTTTTAGGTACAGTTAATCTTCAGTTCCAGGGTCCATTTGTCCCCATTTCTTTGAGGCCGATTCTCAGAATTGTGGCAGCTTCTGTCTGGATACAGTCTGGTCATCAAATAGTTAACTCTTTCCACTCAGTGTTTTGGTATCTATGACTGCTCATAGGATGTGGCTCAGAATATTATCTACAGTCCTTGCGAAGGAACGAAAGGTTCCTGACTATGCTTAATGGCTACGTGCTTATTATTTTGTCTCCTTTGACTGTTTAAAAGACGCTTACTCCTTGGAAGGAAAGTTATGACCAACCTAGATAGCATATTCAAAAGCAGAGACATTACTTTGCCAACAAAGGTCCGTCTAGTCAAGGCTATGGTTTTTCCTGTGGTCATGTATGGATGTGAGAGTTGGACTGTGAAGAAGGCTGAGCGCCGAAGAACTGATGTTTTTGAACTGTGGTGTTGGAGAAGACTCTTGAGAGTCCCTTGGACTGCAAGGAGATCCAACCAGTCCATTCTGAAGGAGATCAGCCCTGGGTGTTCTTTGGAAGGAACGATGCTAAAGCTGAAACTCCAGTTCTTTGGCCACCTCTTGCGAAGAGTTGACTCATTGGAAAAGACTCTGATGCTGGGAGGGATTGGGGGCAGAAGGAAAAGGAGACAACAGAGGATGAGATGGCTGGATGGCATCACCGACTCAATGGACGTGAGTTTGAGTGAACTCCGGGAGTTGTGATGGACAGGGAGGCCTGGCATGCTGCAATTCATGGGGTCTCAAAGAGTCGGACACTACTGAGCGACTGAACTGAACTGTTTCCCTTTTTTTCCTGTGTTTCTCATTTCTCTGATTAAACTTATTCGTTGACTAGTTTTCCACAGACAAAAGGCACGCAGAGGACATGGGGTGGGGGGCAAGGACCATAGGGTTTTGCTCCGTTTCACTACTCCACCCCCAAGTCCATCCCCCCACCATAGGATCTAGTCCAGGATCCCCCCAGTCCAGGATCACATATTGTACTTAGCGGAATTATCTCTTTAGTCTCACTTAGTCTAGAACAATTCCCCAGTCTTTGTGTTTTTTGACCCTGACATACTCAAACAGTTCAGGTCAATTATTTTGTAGACTCTCCATCAATGTGGTGTTTCTTCATGATTTTCTTCACAGAATGTTTCTTCACAATTAGACTTAGTTAATAACTTTTTTAGCAGGAATATTATGAGTGAGGTTGTGTCCTTTTCCACCTAATGCTCAGGAACCATACTGTGTCATTATTCTCTATTTTTGGTAATGTCAACTTTGATTACTTGGTTATGGTGATACCTTCCAGGTTTACCATCTCTAAAAGCACTATTTCCCCCTTTGTAATTAATAAGTGATTTGTAGAGAGATACTTTGAGACTACGTAGCTATCTTATTAATCAAATTTCAACCTAATAGCTTTGAATCCATTGACACTTCTGTCTGAATCAATTTTTACTGTCAGTTCAGTTCAGTCGCTCAGTCGTATCCGACTCTTTGCGACCCCATGGACTGCAGCACACCAGGCCTCCCTGTCCATCACCAACTCCCAGAGTTTACTCAAAGTCATGTCCGTTGAGTCGGTGATGCCATCCAACCATTTCATCCTCTGTCATCCCCTTCTACCGCCTTCAATCTTTCCCAGCATCAGGGTCTTTTCTAATGAGTTAGTTCTTCACATCAGGTGGCCAAAGTATTGGAGTTTCAGCTTCAGCATCAGTCCTTCCAATGAATATTCAGGAGAGATTTCCTTTAGGATGGACTGGTTGGATCTCCTTGCAGTCCAAGGGATTCTCAAGAGTCTTCTCCAACACCACAGCTCAAAAGCATCAGTTCTTTGGCGCTCAGCTTTCTTTATAATCCAACTCTCACATCCATACATGATTACTGGAAAAACCATAGCTTTGACTAGACTGACTTTTGTTGGTCTAGTAATGTCTCTGCATTTTAATAAGCTGTCAAGGTTGGTCATAACTTTTCTTCCAAGGAGCAAGCATCTTTTAATTTCATGGCTGCAGTCACCATCTGCAGTGATTTTGGAGCCCAAAGAAATAAAGTCTGTCACTGTTTCCACTGTTTCCCCATCTATTTGCCATGAAGTGATGGGACCAGATGCCATGATCTTCATTTTCTGAATGTTGAGCTTTAAGCCAACTTTTTCACCCTTCTCTTTCACTTTCATCAAGAGGCTCTTTAGTTCTTCTTCACTTTCTGCCATAAGGGTGGTGTCATCTGCATATCTGAGGTTATTGATATTTCTCCCAGCAATCCTGATTCCAGCTTGCGCTTCATCCAGCCCAGCATTTCTCATGATGTACTCTGCATATAAGTTAAATAAGCAGGGGGTGACAATATACAGCCTTGACGTACTCCTTTTCCTATTTGGAACCAGTCTGTTGTTCCATGTCCAGTTCTAACTGTTGCTTCCTGACCTGCATACAGATTTCTCAAGAGGCAGGTCAGGTGGTCAGGTATTCTCATCTCTTGAAGAATTTTCCAGAGTTTGTTGTGGTCCACATAGTCAAAGACTTTGGCATAGTCAATAAAGCAGAAGTAGATGTTTTTCTGGAACTCTCTTGCTTTTTCGATGATCCAACGGATGTTGGCAATTTGATCTCTGGTTCCTCTTCCTTTTCTGTAATGGTTGCTAAATGGTCATTTGCCATCTCTTCATTCCTTCTACAGGAGATTCCTCTAAAAGGGAGAATTTTTCCTTCTTCCCTATTTATTTATTATCAAAAGGAACTCAGCTATTTATTTACTCTCAGTTCATCACTGATCAGCATTGTCACGTCTGTCATGTACCAGGTTTCCATATATTCTTGGGTCTTTTGGGCTCTCCCTTTTGTTCAATTACCTTTTTTTTTATCTCTGTATCAAAACAACATTATCTCAATTACTATGGTTTCACCATTAGTTTCAGTTGTTTCAGTGTCTGTTTGACCAAGTTTCTCCTTCAATAAAAATTGAAAAAGTGCCTTGGGTTTTCTTCCTTTTCCATATAAATATCAGAATCAGCTGTAATGTTTCACAAAACCTCTGTTGATATTTTGATTAAGATTATATTAATTCTTCACATCAATTGGGGGAGAATCACTTTAAAAAATTCAGCCTTTGTTTCCATGAATATATTTCTCCATTTACTTAGATCTTCTGAGTGTCTTTTAATAATGCTTTATATTTTCTGTACAGACCTTGTACATCTTTTATTAAGTTTAATTTAGATGTCTATTTTTGAGCTATTTCAATACAATCTCTTTCTAAATAATGTTTTCTGTGTGGAGATCAGTCCTGGGTATTCACTGGAAGGACTGATGCTAAAGCTGAAACTCTAATACTTTGGCCACCTCATGCGAAGAGTTGACTCATTGGAAATGACTCTAATGCTGGGAGGGATTGGGGGCAGGAGGAGAAGGGGACGACAGAGGATGAGATGGCTGGATGGCATCACCGACTCGATGGACAAGAGTTTGGGTGAACTCCGGGAGTTGGTGATGGACAGGGAGGCCTGGCGTGCTGGGATTCATGGGGTCGCAAGGAGTCGGACACGACTGAGCGACTGAACCGAACTGAACTGATGTGTATATTGTTACAGAAGCGTTTTCTGAATACTTGTTAAATTTTATAGAAATGCAATTGAATCTTACATATTAATCTTATGGTAAATTCTTATTACTTTTATAAGCAATCTTCTCGATTTTTTACATAGATTATCATATCCTTTGTGAAATAGTGTAGTCCTAGGTCTTCCTTCCCAGTCTTTTTGTCTTTGATTTCCTTTGTGTCTTTCAGTGTGAAATTAATAAAATGGGTAGGAGACCCTGCCCAGTCCTGCTCTCCAAAACCCATCCTGGTCCCCACTGTAGTCTGGCACCATCTAGTGGTGCTTGTTCACTCCAGTTTGTCCTGATGGGAAGGATTCAGGGTCAGCACCAGTGATTCCAGGAAATTGCCGGCTAGATGGCAAAAGTTTCGTTGGCCCAGTTTGGGAATATTGAGTTCGGAGATCACTGAGCTAGCAGGAGCCAAACTCCACCTCCCTTCTGGGTTTTGTGCTAGTTTCCTGCCAGGCTCCTCCCTCTACCCCCTGTCACCTTCCACCCCCAAGCCCAGAATAAGAACTTTACTCTCCTTCTTTTGTACCATCTGTAGGATTCGGTGGTGGTGAGGAACAAATCATCCGTCCTATCATCTCAGAATTCATCATAGCCTGTGTGTATTTTCACAGAATTTTACTGTATTTATTTGTATATTTTGCTCTGTCTTTCCAGTATAGTAAACTTCAAAAGGATTCTTAGGTGTCATTCACAGTCATATTTTCATGAATAGAAAAGTTCCTAGCATGCAGACACCCGAGAACATTTATTAAATAAAATGAGCAAATGACACAGAAATCTTCCATTACATGATACTTTTATTAGTTTCTTCCTGTAATTCGTGGATGAAGCACAAGCTTGAATAAAAATTGCTGGGAGAAATATCAATAATCTCAGATACACAGATGATACCACCCTTATGGCAGAAAGTGAAGAGGAACTAAAGATCCTCTTGATGAAGGTAAAAGAGGAAAGTGAAAAAGCTGGCTTAAAACTCAACATTCAAAAAACTAAGATCATGGCATCTGGTCCCATCACTTCATGGCAAATAGATGGGGAAACAATAGAAATAGTCATAGACATTATTTTGGGGGGCTCCAAAATCACTGCAGATGGTGACTGCAGCCATGAAATTAAAAGATGCTTGCTCCTTGGAAGAAAAATTATAACAAACCTAGACAGTGTATTAAAAAGCAGAGCCATTATTTGGCTGAGAAAGGTCTGTATAGTCAAAACTATGGTTTTTCCAGTATGCATGTACGGATGTGAGAGCTGGACAGTAAAAAAGGCTGAGTGCTGAAGAATTGATGCCTTCAAACTATGGTGCTGGAGAAGACTCTTGAGAGTCCCTTGGACTGCAAGGAGATCCAACCAGTCCATCCTAAAGGAAATCAGTCCTGAATATTCATCTGAAGGACTGATACTGAAGCTCCAATACTTTGGCCACCTGATGTGAAGAGCTGACTCATTGGAAAAAACCCTGATGGTAGGAAAGATTGAAGGCAGGAGAAGGAGATGACAGAGGATGAGATAGTTGGATGGCATCACTGATTCAATGGACATGAGTTTGAACAAACTCTAGAAAATCGTGAAGGACAGGGAAGCCTGGTGTGCTGCAGTCCATGGGGTCACAAAGAGTCAGATACAACTGAGCGACTGAACAACAACAGTTACTTAGAAAATTTGAGGGTTTTTGCTCAGATGCATGCAAAATTAAAATTGCTGCAGCTTCTTGATGAACTCAGTCTTCCTTGATGATGTTTTTAGTTTTTTGGTTTTGGCTTTTATATTTTTGGTCATGAAACCTATTTCAAGGCAGCGTGCTCAGTGGTCCTGCCAATCTGTCTCTTGCTTCAGAGTGTTTGATGCAACAGACGCCGGGATGTCCCTTGCTCCAGCCTCTGACCACCCTCCAGCTTCTCTTCCAAGCGCAACTTTAGAACCGGCCACTCAGCCATCCTCGACCTCTGGGACCAGCCAACACTAATTTTTGAGCTTAGCTCCTTATTACTGATTAACCATGAACTCCAAGATTCCTCAGAATTATTCCACCAAGGTCGAGGCTGCCTTCAACTGCCTGGTCACCTTGCATCGGCCAGCCTCTTACACCTACTCCACTGGGCTTCTATTTCCACCACAACAGCATAACTCTGGAGGGCATGGGCCACTGTTTCAGGGAATTGGCCGAGAAGAATTAGGGTGCTGAGCCTCTCTTGAAAAGGAAAAACCAGGGCAGTGGCTGCACCTTTTTCCAGGATGTACAGAAGCCATCTCAAGTTGAGTGGGGGTAAAACCCAGGACACTGTGGAAGCTGCATTCTCATCTAGAAGAAACTGAACCAGGCCCTCTTAGGATCTGCCCATGCAGACCCCCACCTCTGTGACTTCCTGGAGAGCCACTTCCTAGATGAGGAGATGAAACTCGCGGAGAAGATGGGAAATCTCCTGACTAACTTCCAATGGCGGACTGGTCCCCAGGCTGGGCTGGCTGAGTGTCTCTTCCAAAGGCTCACCATCCAGCATGACTAGTCGGAAGGAGCCTTGGAAGCCCAGAAGCCTTTGAGGAGCCCTTCTGGTGTCAGGGCTTCTGCCTGAAGCCTCTCTCTGCAGGCACCAGGCCATTTTTTCACCACCCTGGAGCCCTCTTCCAAGCCTTGGACCAAATGGAAACAGTAAAGCTTTTTGCACCAACAAAACAAAACAACCCTTCCCACCCCACCCACCCCCCCAAAACCAAAAAAAAACCCCCTCCTATTTCAATGCTAACATGCCATCAAGCATTCTTCTGGTTACCATCTACCACATATGTCTTTTCACTTACTTTTACTTTCAGCCTTCATATGTCCTTATGCTTTATGTCCCTCTCTTCCAAACAGTATTTAGCTGGATTTTTAAAAACACAGTTGTATAGTCATTTAACTGGTAAATTTAATTCATTTATGTTTATGATAATTATTGATGTATCTGAATTTATTTCTATATATGTTTAACCTGTTTATTGCCTTAATTTTTTTTTTTTTGATGATTGCATTTCTAAAAAATTCTTTTGCTTCTTTTTCAGATCAGGTTATTCTTATTAGTCTTATTTTACCCACTCATCTTTAATTCTATTATAATTTTTAAAATTCTATTATTTATTTCTGTAAACATTCTATACCCAGTCTCCATTCTCCAGTCAAGTTGTAACAGTTATACTGCTGCTGCTGCTAAGTCACTTCAGTCGTGTCCGACTCTGTGCGACACTATAGACCGCAGCCCACCAGGATCCCCCGTCCCTGGGATTCTCCAGGCAAGAACACTGGAGTGGGTCGCCATTTCCTTTTCCAATGCATGAAAGTGAAAAGTGAAATTGAAGTCGCTCAGTCGTGTCCAACTCTTATTGACCCCATGGACTGCAGCCTACCAGGCTCCTCCATCCATGGGATTTGCCAGGCAAGAGTACTGGAGTGGGGTGCCATTGCCTTCTCTGAACAGTTATACTAGTCACATTTAAATAGTGCTAACATAGCTGTTAAATAATTAGCTAAACCCATATGTGCCAGATACTCTCTTTAAAATTTTTAATAAAGTATTTTAACCTAGTTTACCCAAAGTATTTTTTCAACCAAGTACTCTTTTAAGAACTTTACTTTCATTAGCTCATTTAAGTCTCATTCTACTGATTAACCCCATTTTATGGAATAGGAAACTGCAACAGAGAGAGAGGTCAAACATTTTGGCCAACGTTGCATAGGTAGGTAGATTGCTTAGCTGGGATTTGAATTCAAGTTTTTAACTATACTCACTAAGTCATATGGACATATGAGTATATGTCATATGTCATATGAGTATATATGGACACTATGCTGCATCGTGTCCAACTCTGCCAGCCCATGGACTGAAGCCTCCCAGGCTCCTCTGTCCATGAGGACTCTCCAGGCAAGAATACTGGAGTGGGTTGCCATGCCCTCCTCCATGGGATCTTCCTAACCCAGGGATCGAGGAGAAAAAAACCCCAGATGGCGTTTTTGGCAAAATGTTATTTTTGCTTTTTTGTTTTTTAATGCTAATGATTTTCAACTTTCTCATACAGTAATTGGCTTTCTGTACATCTTCTTTAGTTCATTTTTCATATTCTTTGTCTATTTTTATCTTGGAGTCATAAATAATCTTTTGTATTAAAAACTCCTTGTCTTAACTACAATAAATGTATTTTTATTTAATAAATTTTTCATTTTACCAGAGATAATTTCTCAGTTAACATTTTAATTTCCTAAGGAAATTTAGAAGAGGTATATAATTCCCTTTTCAAAGAAACATATCTCTGCTCTCCTTCATCCTCACTATCAGGAAATTCTCAAGTATTATTTTACAGTCCCTGAGCTCAAATTTCCAAAGGAAAACGTGAAGAAAGTAAAAAAAAAAAAATTCTTCTTTTATGTGTATTATGTAAAATATAATTTCTGAATCTCTATAAAAGTAAATAAAAATAGATATATCAAAGAACTAAATCTATTTAATATGCCATAAGCATAATACAATACAATGAATAAATAGACTTTCACATTCACATTCACATAAATAACACATTATATTTGTGTTATTTTAAGGAGAAAAACAAAATTTTCAATAAGGTGAAGATTAGTGATCATGAAAGATATAAAAAAGAATACTCTGTTTTCAAGAATGAGCCACTACAGAGATCCTTTATGGAAAGATCCAAAGTCTTATTTGATTTTTAAAACAAACAGGCAAGCAAACAATCACGAGTCGCATTTTGAGGCTCTCAACATTTGCCATGGTCAGAAACTGTCCTGGGAAAACAGCACAATATAGGAATGTTGCCATCTAGTGTTCACTTTTAGAACTGGCCCCATAAAATTAGTGTAATCTGGTCCCATCACTTCATGGGAAATAGATGGGGGAAACAGTGGAAACAGTGTCAGACTTTTATTTTGGGGGGCTCCAAAATTACTGCAGATGGTGATTGCAGCCATGAAATTAAAATAAGCTTACACCTTGGAAGGAAAGTTATGACCAACCTAGATAGCATATTCAAAAGCAGAGACATTACTTTGCCAACAAAGGTCCATCTAATCAAGGCCATGGTTTTTCCAGTGGTCATATATGGATGTGAGAGTTGGACTGTGAAGAAAGCTGAGCGCCGAAGAATTGATACTTTTGAATTGTGGTGTTGGAGAAGACTTTTGAGAGTCCCTTGGACTGGAAGGAGATCCAACCAGTCCATTCTGAAGGAGATCAGTCCTGGATGTTCTTTGGAAGGACTGATGCTAAAGCTGAAACTCCAGTACTTAGGCCACCTCATGCAAAGAGTTGACTCATTGGAAAAGACTCTGATGCTGGGAGGGATTGGGGGCAGGAGGAGAAGGGGACGACAGACGATGAGATGGCTGGATGGCATCACTGACTCGATGAACGTGAGTCTCAGTGAACTCCGGGAGTTGGTGATGGACAGGGAGGCCTGACCTGCTGCGATTCATGGGGTCACAAAGAGTCGGACACGACTGAGTGACTGAACTGAACTGAAACATATTATTTCAAAATATAGTGACTCTTTGAAATTGGAGCCAGAGATCAAGAGAGTTTTCTGAGGTAACTGAGAAGTTTTTGAAATTAAGGAGAGAAAGGAGAAGGTTACTAAAGATGTGTATACATACATGTAAAGACAGCAATGAATCAGGATAGACAATGGACAGAGAAAATGGCAAATGCATAAGACCCTTTAGAAGGCAATGGCAACCCACTCCAGTATTCTTGCCTGGAAAATCCCATGGATGGAGGAGCCTGATGGGCTGCCGTCCATGGGGTCGCTGGGGGTCGGACACGACTGAGCGACTTCACTTTCACTTTCCACCTTCATGCATTGGAGAAGGAAATGGCAACCCACTCCAGTGTTCTTGCCTGGAGAATCCCAGGGACAGGGGAGCCTGGTGGGCTGCCGTCTATGGGGTCGCACAGAGTTGGACATGACTGAAGCAACTTAGCAGCAGCAGCTTAAGACCCTTTAGAGAGAATAAAGAACGTGAGAAGGCGGAGGGTCAAATCTTTGAAGCAGTAGAAAAGTAGCAGTCTTTGAAATGTATTGGATGGGAAATTTAAAGAATAAAATGTATTGTACATTTGCAACTTTTGAAGGATTTTTGTTTTAGATAATGAAAAGTTACCATCTGTTGAGGACTTAGTGAGTACCAGCTATTATAAATGCTTTGCATGTAATATATATTTGACTTCTATAATTACTGTTACCCCCATTTTAAACATGAGAAAATTGAGGTACAGGAAGTTTACAGAGTTTGGTAAGTCACAAAACCTCGTTATTGATTTGTCTAAACCAAGAAGCTGTTTCCAGTGTTCATGCTCTTAACCCATACACTATGTACTTCCTTCTAAAATAAGTATAGAACTTGAGCTGGGGTCACCATGTAATGTTAGTTAGAAGGTTTAGTCAACTATCCAAAGAATTCTGACCAAATTTTATTATTTTTATTATCTGAATCTGGTGTTTGAACTGATCACCTCATCTAACAATGGCTCAGTTTTCCCTTTTACATCTGTGTCATGTTCTTTTTAGGCAATATTTGTTTATCTATTTGGCCGCATCAGATCTTAGTGCAGCACTTGAGATCTTTCATTGCGGTGTGCTGGTTCTCTAGCTGCTGCGAGTGGGCTTACTTGCCCCCTGGCATGTGGGATCTCAGTTCCCCGTCCAGGGATTGAACCTGAGTCCCCTATATCACAAGGCAGATTCTCGACCACTGGACCACCAGGGAAGTCCCCTGTGCTATTTTCTTGCTAAAGTTTAGGACATACATGTCTTAGGTATAGAAATATTACAGTGTTCCGTTTTCTTTTGTAGAGTGTGTATATCAACTTCAGTAGTGGTCAATTTCTTCTCTCAACTGTCAGTCCCCTTTCCTCTCACCAGCAGAACTGTGTATGGGTTGAGTTGCATCACCCCACCCCGTTTCCCGTTCATATGTTGAAGTCCTCACTCCCAGGACCCCAGAATGTGGCTGTATTTAGAGAGAAGGTCTTCAAAGAGGTGATTAAGGTAATAGAAGGCCATTGGATTGGGCCCTAATCCAACAAGAAAAGGAAATCTGGGTGTGAACACTTACTGGCGAGACCCTGTGAAGACACAGGAAAAACACAGCCAGCTAAAAGTCGAGGGGAGAAGCCTCAGAAGAAACCATCCCTGGTAACAGGTTGATCTCAAACTTCTCGCTTCCAGAAATATGAGAAGATACATTTCTGCTGTTTAAGCCACCCTGTCTAGGGTACTTAGTTATGGCAGCCCTAGCAAATGGAATGGAGTGCATGCATTATTCAGGCTCTTGGTTTATAAAGCAAACAAACCGCTCTCGCGAGGTTAAGAAGAAGAAAAAAGGACAGTTCCTAAGGAATATTAGATAGCTCAGAGAATCTTCGGAGGACTAGAGAGCCAGGTTGAGAGGCCACACAGTCAGAAACAATGCCCAAACCACATCACCACATTGTGCCAGTGAAGGCTTCAGTGAAACTTGACTGTACAGGGCACACCACTCACTGGGGACTTGAGATGCCAGGACTTCCATCTTCGGACCACAGGAGATGACATCTCAGCAGCTACCTTTGCCCACAGAATGGAATTCCTGCAGCTCTGCCTTGCCACATAGCTCATGTATGCTCTAATGTCTCGTGTGGTTGTGTGTGCTTGGGAAGCCTAGGTTCCATGCCTGCAGCCTAGTTGTGAGTGAGCCAAGGGAGTGAGTCTTCTGACTTCTGCCGCATGGAGGTGGATCAAAAGGCCGGAAACTGTCTAGACATGGAAACAGTGTTAGTGGAAAACCAGAAAAAGCACATAAAGGGAGTCAACTGTAAAATCTCAGTAATATTATTCTTGGACCAGTTGCTCTGCTAGTACATTTCTCTGAGACCTAGTTGTCATTTCCATAGTCCTTACACTTTTCTTGCATTTATTTTTATTTTCATTAGGTAAAACTCTCCCTTGTTTAGCATTCACATGACTCTCAAGCACAAACAGCTGGATTTCTCACCCCAGCTTGTTGCCTACTTTTATAAGACAGAAAGAAACAAAGGCAATTAATATGAAGATGCTGCTTTGCAAGTATCCATTCCTCTTTATGCTGGTAGAAGAATCCCCAATTTTCCTCAGTGAATCATCCCTTCTCCCTGTCTTTCTCTATGATTTCTGTGGGAATACCATTTCCTGGTCTGCCACTCCTGCCCAAGTTCTAGAAGACTGAGGCTCAATTTGGCAAATCAGAACATGCACATACCATCCCTCCTCCCCAGCTCTGTGATTAGCTCTAGAATAAGCTGCAGCATTGTCCAGGACAGACCAATGAAACTCCATCTAAGGATATTTCCGAGAATAATACATTTGCCTTTTCTGGCTCTTCTCTTTCTGCTGTGGTTGCTGGGCGAGGACACAAGCCTGAAGCTGCTGCTGACTAAACTGATACTCCTTGATAAGAACTTCCCTGTGAGTAAAATTGACACAGTGCAAAGCAGAGCAAGAGATAAATAAACAGAGTCCTAATACCCCGTGAGCACCTAGAACCAGCTGTGCTTGAAGTTTGCATTGCTTCTGAATTTTTCAGGTCCTTATGCCAGTGAGGTCACTTTCTGCTTAAGTCCATTTGAGTGTCTTCAGTTACTTGCAAGCAAGACTCTTGACTCATTTTATTAGGTAAATAATAAATAAATTTATTTATTTTTTAGGTAAATTTAGGTAAATAAATGCATTACTACAAATTTTTCTCTAATAATTCTGATTAACAAACATTTATGGTATCTCTCAATTCAGTGTCCAAATTAAAAAAAAAAAAAAACTTGGGCTTGTTTTTATATAGGTGTGTACATACCGCATATGCATATGCACAAGCAAACACACACGGGGTAAGGAAAAATGGAGTAACTATATCAAAGATTTATTCTTCTTAGTTTCTTTCCCTTTAGATAAAATGACCTTTTTATGATTTGATGAGAGAGAACATACTAGCATATATTTTTCTGTATCTTTTGCTTTATCTAGATTTAGTCTTAAATGCAACAGAGAAATATTTTGCTGTTTCTTGCATCCCAGTGTTTGGAGGTCAGCATATGGGTTAGTTGCATTAATTTTGTTTCTTTTTAACCTATGTGTCTCTACAGGTTTGACCTTTCCATTTTTTCCCTACATCTGACTATTACAGGTTAAATGCTGGGGTGTACACTCATGTTTAATAGAGGAGTAAGGCGATGGCACCCCACTCCAGTACTCTTGCCTGGAAAATCCCATGGATGGAGGAGCCTGGTAGGCTGCAGTCCATGGGGTCGCTAAGAATCGGACACGACTGAGCGACTTCACTTTGACTTTTCACTTTCATGCATTGGAGAAGGAAATGGCAACCCACTCCAGTGTTCTTGCCTGGAGAATCCCGGGGACGGGGGAGCCTAGTGGGCTGCCATCTATGGGGTCGCACAGAGTCGGACACGACTGAAGTGACTTAGCAGCAGCAACGTAAGTTCAGGCAGACTTGCAACTCTCTGTCTTCTGTAAGAATTTATGAGCACTATCGAATCATAATAGTACCTCTGTTTCATCTTTTAGCTTTAAGTGCCTAGTTTTACCTGTCCTTCTTCTTCTAATCATAAATCAGTTTCCATTGTACTTAAGAGCAGCTGTTGTATTGACAGAAACAGATCATTATTTAAATCTAATGTACTTTGGGGGAAATATTTTGTTAAAGGTACTGTACTGTACCTAGATTTATTAAGAATCTAGTTCTTGAGTTGTTTTTCTGCATAAATTACAAAATGAGACATAAATGAGTGCCCTGGAGAAACTATAGACATATGTACCATCTTGGTCTGTTCAGTTGGTTGTAATAAAATGCCTCAGACTGAGTGGCTGATAAACAGACATGTCTCTCTCATGGTTCTGGAGGCTGGTAAGTCCAAGATTAAGGCACCAGCAGGATAAAGTTCAGGGTCTTCCCAGATGGCGCAGTGGTAAAGAATTCGACTGTAAATACAGAAGACGCAGGAGACACGGTTCAATGGTTCAATCCCTGGGTCAGGAAGATCCCCTGGAGAAGGAAATGGCAAACCACTCCAGTATTCTTGCAAGGAAAATTCCGTGGACAGAGGAGCCTGATAGTCCATGGGGTCGCAAGAGTCGGACATAACTGAGTGACTAACACACACACACATACACACACAACACAGCTTCTGGTCTTCTGACTACCTTACATGAAATGAATCTATGTGTTTCTCAGAACACCACCTTAGAAAGACTCAGATTAGTGTGACCTACCTAGTATTCTGGACATCAGGGGAAAAAAGGATTAGGGATGAGGGAAGGCTGGGCAGAAGGAAAAGGGAGAGGAGGAAGAGGAAAGAAAGAGAACTGTATTTAACCGTGGTTAGCACTTTATATTCTTAGGGCAAATCCTGGGTATCTCCAAGCCTGTAAATAACAGGATAATGTTCTATCTCTGAAATTAGGACCTTGATTTATGTTATGAATTTATAATTTCCTAATTGGTATTGATATTTGTTGCAGCCTAAAATAAGCACACACGCTTTTAAATTAGATTTGCCTATTAAAAACTAATGGATGTCTCAGGTTCAATCCAATTTTCTTGGTTCCTTATAGTATGCAAGTATTTTAATTTTGTTTTCTGTAAGAAATATGCACAATTACATTGGCTTCTCTGTGATTAAATATTTTATAACTTCCTTTATGTATTTGACTTGTGATTTTTACTGATAAAGTGGTTATTTTCAAAAGTGCGTGCATGCTAAGTCACTTCGGTCATGTCCGATTCTTTGCGACTCCATGGACTGTAGCCCACCAGGCTCCTCTGTCCATGGGATTTTCCAGGTAAGAATACTGGAGTGGGTTGCCATGCCCTCCTCCTGGGGCATCTTCCTGACTCAGGGATGGAACCTGCATCTCTTATGTCTCCTGCATTAGCTGGTGGGTTCTTTTACCACTAGCGCCACCTGGGAAGCCCCTTCAAAAGGAAGTGAAAGCAAACGATGGTAGTAAATGTAGGGTGAACGAGTTAGAGAAGGCGAGGTTTGGAAAAAGAATGAGACTTGCACTTTACAGGAACAGATAGCCTTTAACGAGGTGAGGAGGGGCAGCAGTCAGATTAGTGAGCTGCTGCACTAACCCAAGAAAAGAGTAAGTATATATAGACATTTATGTGGAAATCTACTGTCTTAAGGGGGCCTGTTCTTCTCCAAGGTTGTTCAGAGTAGTTATCTCTTAAACTGCTGGGGCAAGGAATTCTGGAGATCGGCCAGAGGATGGACCGGCTGGGAGCTGGGCGTAATCAACCTTGATGTCCATTTTTTTTTCCTTTGGGTGAGAGAGTTCTTTGTTTTGCATAGAATGGTGGGGAGGAACGGGAGGGGAGTTTTAACTCCAGGCTAGTCTGAGCCACGTAACTTTCCTTCAGTAAACAGTGAAATTATTTAAATATTTATAAATAAATAACGTATTTCCTCTAGGTCATTTCTGAAACAGACACGTGTTTACAAATATAGTTTAGGCACAATATGTTAAGATTATGCAATACTTTTTCCAAAACATTTAATATATTTCTTTGTTTATCTATTGTTTTTCAAATATTACTTCAAAACTTATTGGCTTAAAACAACCACCATTTTGTTATGCCTCACATTCCCGAGGAGGAAATGGCATTCTTTCCTCAGAAAGAGAATTTCCAGAATTCTCAAGAATTCTGATATTCTTGCCTGAAGAATCCTAAGCACAGAGAAGCCTGGTGGGCAAAAGTCCATGGGGTTGCAGAGAGTCAGACACGACTGAGCTCATATAATTTGTGGATTGGGATTTGTCTATGGCTTATTGATTTCACTACTAGTATTGGACTGGAATATGCAGGATGCCTGCTTCACTCATATTAGTCACTTGGATAGATTGGATTGATTGACTGGAATGGCTCTCGTAGGGTCAGATATTTGGTGCTTTGGTTCCCCCTGCTGGCTGGGTTCCTTGGTCTTCTCCACGTGCGTCTCTGTGTAATTCTTCGGGCAACGTGGCCAGACTCCTTAAGTTGCCAGGTGTAAGCCGGAACTGATACACAGTCACTTCAGCCACATTCTGTTAGCCAAAGTAAATCACAGGCTCAGCCCGGATTCAGAGCGGGAGACAACACAGGCAGTGAATACTAGGATGAAAGATTCAGAGGGCAGTGGAGGTACCCTGTGGAGTTTAGCTACATCAGTCCATGTGTCCTTAGACAATATCATTTCCTGGATCTTCAAGGGCAAAATTGAATATTTCTCTAGATGCATCCTTTGTGTTATCTGCAGCTTAAGAAATGCCTTTCCGGTGACAGTGCAAATGATAGCCCTTCTCTTGGGTTTATAATGGAATCCTAAAAGCAGATGGTGACTGCAGCCATGAAATTAAAAGACGCTTCCTCCTTGGAAGGAAAGTTACGACCAACCTAGATAGCATATTCAAAAGCAGAGACATTACTTTGCCAACAAAGGTCCGTCTAGTCAAGGCTATGGTTTTTCCAGTGGTCATGTATGGATATGAGGGTTGGACTGTGAAGAAAGCTGAGCGCTGAAGAATTGATGCTTTTGAACTGTGGTGTTGGAGAAGAGTTGAAAGTCCCTTGGACTGCAAGGAGATCCAACCAGTCCATTCTGAAGCAGATCAGCCCTGGGATTTCTTTGGAAGGAATGATGGTAAAGCTGAAACTCCAGTACTTTGGCCACCTCATGCGAAGACTTGACTCATTGGGAAAGACTCTGATGCTGGGAGGGACTGGGGGAAGGAGGAGAAGGGGACGACAGAGGACGAGATGGCTGGATGGCATCACCGACTTGATGGACGTGAGTTTGAGTGAACTCCGGGAGTTGGTGATGGACAGGGAGGCCTGGCGTGCTGCGATTCATGGGGTCGCAAAGAGTCGGACACGACTGAGCGACTGAACTGAACTGAACTGAAAAGCAGTAAGGATTTTCCAATATACAAAATATTGATTTTGTTTAACCTGGCATTTCCAAGCATTTAAGTGCATATAACCATGCCTGGTACTTAGTAATCACTTATAAATATCTGTTGAATGAGATTTACCCTGGGACATACCACCCTCCCTCTTTTTTTTCAAAACATACATGAACATTACTAAGAACTGGTATTTCCAAAGGAAGAAACTTTGTGAAAAACAGGCTGTTATGTGAGAAAGGAGTGTGTGATTCTGAGTTTCTTCCTGACCTATAACTCCCCATCTCAGTTTAGTCCCGTTCAGTCGCTCAGTCGTATCCAACTCTTTGTGGTCCCATGAACCTCAGCACACCAGGCCTCCCTGTCCATCACCAACTCCTGGAGTCCAACCAAACCCATGTCCATGGTGATGGACATTGTGATGCCATCCAACCGTCGCATCCTCTGTCATCCCTTTCTCCTCCTGCCCTCAATCTTTCCCAGCATCAGGGTCTTTTCAAATGAGTCAGCTTTTCGCATCAGGTGGCCAAAGTATTGGAGTTTCAGCTTCAACATCAGTCCTATCTATCAATGAACACCCAAGACTGATCTCCTTTAGGATGGACTGGTTGGAGCTAATTAATTGTTGTACTTTTGTCTGTACGCCCCCATCTCCTGGTTGCAGGTGAGTAGACTTGCACGGGCATCTGACCCAAAGCCAGTTATCTACAGGCTGGCCAGCAAGAGCACTGTGCTACAGCCTAGCACAAGAGCTTTTATCAAAAGTAGTCTAAATTGGGTTGTGATAGGCAGGCCAAGTTAGATCCTGTCCCTTGGATGGTTTGAATGCGGGAAAATCAGTCAGTTAGTTGTTAGGGGTAGGAGCAGTAGAAGCAGAAGCAGAGAACAAATGAGTTTCCATTACATGGAGCCCTAGGATGCTTTCTTCATTATCCTGGTTGTGTGTCTGCTGAAAACACTTCCTAGTTCCCTTTCTCCACCCATATTTAAAATGAAACCCCATTAACTGAGGTAGCCCAAGCGTGTGTCTATGTCTTACTGCCTGAAAGAGCCCAGTTCATGACGTCAGGAAGCGAGGCCTTATGCTATCTTGTTCAGAATCAGAAAACACCCTATTCAATCATTTTCTCAAGAGAGAAATGCTGCTATAACATGTCCCTCCAGAAGCATGACTCCTTCCAGTGGTGCCAACATTAAGTAGAATGGTAGGGGAGGCTGGCAAATGAATTGCTCAGGAAATTTTTTCAACTGTTGTAGGAAACTCTTTGGTTAATAGCTACAAAAGAAACCAGATGGGACTGAGACTGTTTCTATTAAGAGTCTCAGAAATACATACTGAAAAGTCAGTTCAGGACATGTTATTTTCCCTCACCGACTATCAGAAAGGAATGAGGAAATTAATTACGGAAGGGAGGTGACAGGTGGAAGCAGAAAGCACATGGATACCAGCGAAGCTGGGGCTCTGGTGACAAATTTAGTTGGCTACTAAAGCTGAGCTGCTCTAGGGGACAGTAGAAAGCCCAGAGACAGGTTCTGATGGCCACTACTCTAAGGTAGAGTCACAATGTAACCACCCACTCCAGTATTTATTAGGAAACAGGGGGAGTGGGGAAGAGCACCAAGAAAATTCAGTGTAAGCCCACAAAAATGCCAAGCCAACAATGTCAGTGAGAAGAGATAGAATATCGACATTTGAACACCAAATCAATCAGTGGGCAGGGCTGCAATCCACATTAGGGAGAAGAAATTAAGCCAGAACCCAGGCATAAACAGAATTTGCCTGTTCCTGTCTGAACAGACTCAGTGGGTGGTGAGCATTTCGGACTTTTAAAAAGAGATTTATTTGTTTATGTATTTGGCTGGGCTGGGTCTTTGTTGCTGTGCACAGGCTTTCTCTAGAGTGCAGTGAGAGGGGGCTATTCTCTAGTTGTGGTGTGTTAGCTTCTCATTGCAGTGGCTTCTCTTGTTGCGAAGGCTCTTCTCTGATCGAGGGCTCAGTAACTATAGCACATGGGTTTTGATGCTCTGGGGCATGTGGGGTCTTCCCAGAGTAGGGATCGAACCCATGTTCTCTGCACTGCTGCTGCTGCTAAGTCGCCTAAGTCATGTCCAACTCTGTGTGACCCCAGAGATGGCAGCCCACCAGGTTCCCCCATCCCTGGGATTTGCCAGGCAAGAACACTGGAATGGGTTGCCATTTCCTTCTCCAATGCATGAAAGTGAAAAGTGAAAGTGAAGTCGCTCAGCCGTGTCCAAGTCTTAGTGACCCCATGGACTGCAGCCCACCAGGCTCCTCCGTCCATGGGATTTTCCAGGCAAGAGTACTGGAGTGGGGTGCCATTGCCTTCTCCGGCACTGGCAGGTGGATCCTTAACCACTGGACTGTCAAGGAAGCCCCACATTTGGAATTTAGCACAAGAAAGAAGCATGTTTGCTCCATGGTGTCAGGATTCTTTCATTTTATTAAAGGTTTTATATTTACAGAAAAATTAAGTAGATGGTACAGAGAGTTCACAAATACCCGCACACCCAGTTTTCCCTATTGTTAACACTTACCTTACAGGGTACAGCACTACAGCTAATGAACAAATACTGATATTTTATTATTAACTGTAGTGCACAGTTTATTCAGATTTCCTTAGTTTTTGCCTAATTTCTTTCTATGCTCCAGGGTCCCATCCAGGATATCACACTGCATTTAGCTGTCCTAGATGTCCTCCTTCGGCTCTTCTTGGCTGTGACAGTGTCTCAGCCTTTCCTTCTTTTTTAATTGGCGTATAATTGCTTTACGATGTTGTGTTAGTTTCTGCTGTATAACAACAGGGACCAGTTGTAAGTATACATATGTCTCCTCCCTGCTGAGCCTCCCTGCCCCCATCTCCCCGTCCAGGTCATCACAGAGCTTCGAGCTGAGCTCCCTGTGGTCTACAGCAGCTTCCCACTGGCAATCTATTTTACACATGGCAGTGTATATGTCCATGCTACGCCCTCAGTTCATCCTTCCCTCCCCTTCCCACTCCCTCCCCTGTGTCCACGTGTTTGTTCTCTATATCTGCATCTCTATTCCCACCCTGCAAATAGGTTCATCTGTATCATTTTTCTAGATTCCATATATATGCATTAATATATATTTCTTTTTCTCTTTCTGACTTACTTTGTATAACAGACTCAACATTCATCCACATAATGACAAATGATCCAATTTCACTTTTTTTATGGCTGAGTAATATTCCATTGTCTATATGGACCGTATCTTTTTTACCCATTCATTTGTTGATGGACATCTAGGCTGTTTCAATGTCCTGGTTATTGTAAATAGTGCTGCAATGAACATTGGGGTACATGTGTCTTTTTGAACTATGGTTTTCTCAGGGTATATGCCCCGTAGTGGGATTTCTGGGTCATATGGTAGTTTTTAGTTTTTTACCTCCATACTTTTCTCCATGCTGGCTGCATCAATTTACATTCCTATCAACAGTACAAAAGGGTTCTCTCTGCTCCACACCCTCTTCAACATTTATTGTTTGTACATTTTTTGATGATGGCCATTCTGACTAGTGTGAGTTGATACCTCATTGTAGCTTTGATTTTCACTTCTCTAACAGTGATTGATGTTAAGCATCTTTTTATGTGTTTGTTGGCCATCAGACTTTCCCTGTTTTTGATTATCTTGTCAGTTTTGAGTACTGGTCAGGTATTTTGCAGGTTATCCCTCTATTGGAATTTGACGTATTTCTCATGATTCAATTGGAGCCAAGGGTTTTGGAGGAAGATCACAGAGGTAAAGTGTCATTTTCATCACGTCACATCACATTAAGACTACCAACCATCAACATGACTTATCACAGTTGATGTCAATCTTGATTACCTGACTGAGGTAGCATTTGTCAAGCTTACTAGCTGTAAAGTTTTTTTTTCTCTCTATTTCCATAATGTACATCTGGAAGGAGGTATGCATAGCCCACATTTCAGGAGTGAAGATTTATGGTCCCTGACCTTGAGACTTAAATTATTTGGAATTCTTCTTCATGGGAGATATCTCTTCTCCCATTTATTTATTTATTCAATCATTTATTTATCAATATGGACTCACAGATATTTATTTTATACTTGTGATAATCCAATACTACTTTGCTCTGCTGCTCAAATTGTTCCATCTTCAGCCATGGGAACTCTTTCACTTGGCTCTTGTGCTCCTTGGACAGAATGACATGAATGTGGTATTTTGCTGTGTTTGTTTTGCTTGTTTTTTTGTACTCCCTCACTTTCTGTCACTATATGTTCCAGGCTCATCTTGTTTATTTCTTTGCTAGTCTTTAGGTCAGCTATTATTCCAAGGAACTCTGGTTACTATTATTGCAAGTGGCATTAAAAAAACAAGATCTGGGCATTAGGTATACTTGTTATGATGAGTGGAGTGTTGTTTCTTTAGAGCTTTCTCAGTTGACAAAGCAAAGAACTATATATGCACACATCACTTATGCATATACATGTATCTATAAACGATGATCTATGTGTAATGAAAGTTGACTCCCACTTTGTGGCACCCATTTACTTGTTTAATTCCACTGTACATGTACAGTAACATCAGAATTATTCATCCACACACTCGTGCAGAATGGCTTTATCAACTAGCGTACAGTGCTTATGTGTAGTTCCTTTTGCCTTTGGTTTTACAGATTCTACTCTTTTCCAGATTTACTTAGTTCAGCACCACTTCCCCGTAGTGACACTGTAAGGAACTGAAGAGGGTGGGGAAGTAAATTTACAGACTAAAATAGTCTTAAAGATGTATAATACTTTTGAAATTGGTAATATTAAATTACACCATCCAGGGATGTACATTTAAATGGTGAAAGGAAAAAAGCAAAGAAGTTGTGACTATAGAAGTAACCACATAAAAGCCACTCCTCGTTCTGGGCAGATAAATCGTCAGAGACTGGATGTACTATCCCACCTGAAACAGGTTTTAAAAAACCCAACAAGATAATATATGAAACAATGGTTTTCAGGCAGTAGATATCAAGAAACGCAGGGCAGTGATTCCTGAGAGATGAGGAAATAAATAAGGTAAGCCCTGTAATTGCCTTGGCTTAACTAGGAGAGAGCTTTGAGGCTACAGTGCAGGAAGGGGGAGCCCCAGAGGCCAGGAATTCCCCTGAGTTAAGGAAATGGCTCTGGGAATCCAACCTCCAAGGAGTGGAGGAGCGCAAGAGAGGAGAGAGTTACATAGCGAAAGCTCCACGCGTGGCAGGAAGTCCACCTGAGCACTGGCGAGTAGGAAGCTAATGTAGGGCGGAGAACAATTACCCCTCCCCTGCCCCCGAAAGGAGCAGAGGGAAAGTGCCTGGAACTCTACCAGGAGAAATGACGTCCCCTCTGGCCAGAGAAGACCTTGACTTTGGGCAAAACACCCACAGAGCTTACCAAAACCTCATTCATTTCACTGAATTAACCAACACAGCCTTGACCCCAAAACACTCACCCACAAACCCTAAGAAAGTCACGTGCTGCACCCTGCCTTGACCTGCCAGTGTGGCCCCTCAAGGTGTGCCATGTACTTTGTTCAGGACCTGTGAGTAATAAACTTCTCTATCTCAATCTCTTTTGTCTGCAGTTGAGCCACAACTCATCAGTACCCTACGTCCCACTTACCAAATGTCAGTTTGACCCAATCATAACAACGTACAATGAAGTACTAACCATCAATAAAATGGAATGAACTACTGATACACCCAATAATATGAATGAATCTCAATATTTATGTTGAAAGAATGTAGGGAAAGAATCTGTGCTGTGTTTGGTACTGTATTCTATTACTCACTACTTAGCTACTTCAACATACAGAAATTATTAACACAATGCTTTACAGAACGTAAGGTACTTAAAGACAATTTGTGGTTTTGATTAAATTATTATTTACAGGTATAGATAACACACAAATTAACCTAATATAATTTTAGAAGAAGAATGCTTTGAGATATATATATCCAGTTGCTCCCCCATCCCACGAGAATTTGCACGATTTACCCAAAGTCATATATTTAGTAGAAAACCTAGATGTCTAGCAAGTTATTTCCACTCACTCTGAAGATCTCCTCTGAATTATGAATAAGCCACAATTTTAAAACATAATTTTTAGCAACTGGTCTTATGAAATCCACTATCTGGGGACTTTTTCCTAAGGAAAAAAGAAAAGTTAGCCACAAGGAAATGCTTCAGATGAAATTGATAAGTGATGATTCAAGGTTTCTTTACGGCTTGTTTCTTTATTCAATAAAATCCCTCTGGTGCAGAAGCCATTTACTTATCTTCATGTATTTTCTCCACAAATAAAATATAGAGAAGATGGGACTGCTTTGACTAGAGGTAAACAAAGCAGTATTTTGTTCACTCTACAAATGAATTAGAAATCTTCTCACAAGTCCCAGAGACTCTAAAGGAACTTTCCTGAATCTGTGGTGATTCCCTCCAGATGGAAACCAAACATTCCTGGCTGCTTCTAAACCACCACACCAGTTCCTCAGCTGGTAAGGATTTAACAATGGAATGTGGAAGGTGACTGAGATTCTGATGATCATTTACCTCTGGCTTGTGTGGCATCAATTTTCCCAGAACTCCTAAGACTGATGCTCTGATATCACCAGGGTAAATGACTTAACAATATTACCAAGCTTACTTACCTGTTACTCTCTCACTGAGGGAACCTGTGTACCCAAAGGGTTAAAATACACTTTGCTCCAGGTTTCCTAACTTTTATACCTCCTCAGTTTAGCTTAAAATATTTAATTTTTTTCTTTTCAGTTTTGATGACATTTGAAATATATAGTTAAATTACAAGAGAGATCTAATGTCTTCAGTTAATTACTTAGTTATAGATATTCAGGAATGCCCACCCATTACTTAGAGCAATAGTTCTTAAAGAATGGTCCTCTCTCACTAATAGTCTTGCTTCATACTAAATGAGAAAATAAAAGCCTTCGGTGGAAATTCCCTCATCTTCCCACCACCTATACAAATGGACTGGCATCTCTGCCCCTCTTCTCCTTTTAGCTTATTTTGCATACATTACTTACTGTCCATCAAAGGTCCATCTTTATTTGTGCTCTGGATTCTCAGTCACAAGGACCTCCATCCATCAGTTACCGCCCCCCCACCTCTCTGTTGGCTCATTCTCATCAGCATACAATTTACTCTAGTTTCTCCTTTCTTTTTAAATTATCTTATTTTGATTCTGTATTATCCTTCAACTATATCCCATGTCTCTGCTCCTTTTTTCAAGTCAAACATCTTAAGGGCTATTCTCACATGCTCACTTCATTTGACTTCTAATTCAGTCTTTAAAAAAACGTTTCTTGCATGCATATGTCAAAATGATATATCCTAATAGAGTCAAATAATCTTTTAAGGAATTTTAAAACAGAGAGCAAATCCTTAGTCATCTTCCCCTTCTCCCCCAATTTCCTTCCCTGGAGGCAACTACTCAAGTCTTTTAGTGAATTTCCTTGGAATTCCCTTGAAACAATAGGTACATTGCTATTCTTGGTCTTTATGTTTTACACAGTATTTCTTATCCTCTCACTATGGAAAATGAGGATTTATCTCTCCTCTTCTATCACCATCACTCACACACACACACACACACACACAAATTTTATCCCCTCAACCTCTTCAGCTAGTCATAGCGCAATTTTGTTAATATTTATGTTCATAGTTTACCTTATTATGTCTACGTGTGATTTAGAGCTGACCCATGTAGTAAAACTATTATTAGTCTTCCTTTCCAGCATGATATTTTTCTTCTAGAGACAGTTTCTTTTTCTTTTTTTCATTTTCTATTCTTTTTTTTTAAGTGGACATATATGGTTTTCTTTGAAAAATTGTTTTTTTGTCTTCTTAAAAAGAAAAATTCTCACATAAAAAAAGAGATAGTGTAGAAATATGCTTTTTTAAAAAGAGACACTCCTGGTGCCCATCTATATCCACTCAGCCCTTACTACTGTGGAGCAGGTTATTTTGACTTCCACCTGTGAACTCTTTCCATAAGAGTTTTCTTTGGGACTAGTGTCCGCTCTCTTGAGGGGCACTGCAATCCAAAAGTACCAGAATGACTACTCCCTGGAAGCAGTCCTTAAGTAATGACTGAAGGGAGTCGTATAAATGCCCTAGCTCTCTCCCTCAGGTGATGTACTCTGAAGGACAAGTTAAAAGCTCAGAACTCTGAAGTTCAAGTTCCGAGTTCCCTGCTGAAAATAAGCTCCAGTCTCCCACAATGAATGCTTGATAGCACACTCTTTATTGACTACCTTCTTGTTTCTGTATCACTCCACCCATGGTGTTGCCTGGGATAACTTCCCAAATAAATGCCTTGCACTTGAATCTGTCTTTCCATGCCTGCTTCTTAAAAAATCTAAACTAAAACAATAGTGCTGGGTATTTCCTGTTACATCACTTTTTAGGATGCCTGATATCTGCTGTCTCAATTTTAGAGATGCTAAGACTGATAGGAGGCTACAGGTGGTGTCAGGCTCATGTCTCCATTATACAGTTCCCTTGCCTACCTGTATTAGTCAGGGTTCTCCAGAGAAACAGAACCGGTAGGATAGACAGATAGATATTTATCATAAGGAACTGGCTCACCTGATCATGGATGGTTAGAAGTCCTAAGGTCTGAGGTCAGTAAGCTGGAGCCCCAGGACAGCAGATGGTGCAGTTCCAGACCAAGTCTAAATGTCTGAGGAGGAGGAGAGCTGAAGGTGTATATTCCAGCATGAAAAATAGCAAGCTCGAGACCCAAGAGCCAATGTTTCAATTCAATTCTGAAGACAGGAAAAAGACCAGCGTCTCAACTCAAGAAAGAAAGGCAGGAGGAGTTCCCTTTTAGTTGTAGAAGAAACATTATTTTGTTCTATTCAGGCCTTCAGCTGACTGGATGAGGATCACCCACATTAGGGAGGGCAACCTACTTTACTGTCTTACTGATTCAAATGTTACTATCACTCAGAAACACAGACACACCCTAGAATAATGTTTAACCAAGTATATGGGCACCCCTCGGCCCAGCCAAGTTGACGCAAAATTAGCCATCACATTATCTTTCACCTAACACTTTTATCAGTTACTAATGGTTACTGCCTGGTCATATCATTTACCTGGTCAGATGTTTAAAATGGTGATTTTTTTTAAAATGCCAGTATTCCTTCTGCATTTATTAGCCAAAATTCTATCCATACGAACTTTCCCTTCCTTATCAATTATTTTATTACCCTGAAATATAGTTTGTACAGAAATGATGCAATAAATTTATCTTTTCTGATGACTTGGTTTTCTAAGGAGTTATCAATAATTTAATCCCAAACTCAGAGAAGGCAATGGCACCCTACTCCAGTACTCTTCCCAGCCTGGTGGGCTACAGTCCATGGGGTCGCACAGAGTCGGACACGACATGAGCGACTTCACTTTCACTTTTCACTTTCATGCATTGGAGAAGGAAATGGCAACCCACTCCAGTGTTCTTGCCTGGAGAATCCCAGGGACAGGGGAGCCTGGTGGGCTGCCGTCTATGGGGTCACACAGAGTCGGACACAACTGAAGTGACTTAGCAGCAGTTTAGCAATCCCAAACTATGTCAGCTGTCTAAATTATTTTCAGTATGTCACTCCCATCGGATGCTCTATCAATTTCATCTTCCTAAACCTAGCTCTCCAAGGATTTTTTAACTTCATGAAGAAGCTTCTGGATGACTATCCTCTAGACCTAATCCATAGCGGTAATCCCGGGATCTCCCTTCTTTAGAATTCCCTCCAGCTGTTTCCTGTGTGGGAGCTCCTATTCTCTGAATGCTATGTTTTTCCTCATTCTATTTAAGTGAAGCATATCCCCCAGGTTTCTTTAAGAGAGGGTGTACGATAATTCCAAATTCTACGTTGGAAACATTTTTTCTTTTCTTCATGGAAATACTTTTTGTTTTAGAGCATTTGTTTTCTAGCTCTTGGTGTTTTTCTTGACAGCTTCAGTTCCTATTTTTTTCCTCTTGAGAAAAAAAAATCTGCATTAAAAGACTGTGGAGTCTGCTTTTTATCAACTGCTAAGTGTATGAGGGAGACAGCAGAGGTGGGGTGGGAGAGGCAGCCCTGCCAGCTCTGTAGGGCTGAGGAGCACCCCAGCCGTATTTCTCTCAGCCGTTCATTGTGGGGAGAGCCAGCTTCAGTCCATTTTTACTCCTTATTCTTTGTTTGTGAACTCCTTCTCCTTGGAAACTTGTAGGATTTCCAAACAACTTCAGAGCACTGGGGAACAGTGTTTGGAAATTTCACAGTGCTGTGCTTTGTGTGCTTGATATTAATTAGTTGGACATTCAGGGAAGGTCTGAAGTCCTTCAGTGACAGGAAATTTTGTTGAATAATTTTCTTGGTTATTTCCTCTGGTGAACTTTCTCTTTCTGCAACTCCTAATATTTGAATTTTAAATTTTCTAGACTGTTCTTTCAATATTTCTCATCTTTTGGGGGTTTTTTTTGCTCTGCATCTGAAAGATATTGACATCTTTCTTCCACTCCTGCTATCTTGTTTTTAATTTCCAGGAGCCCAATTTTGTTTCCTGAATACTTTTGGCATTGCCATTTCATTGGTAAATCTTTCAATATGTATCTCTAAAATTACTCCTTTAATAATAACAACACTTTTATCACAACAGAAAAAGTTAAGTCTTTAATATCAAGAGTCTAGGGACTCTTTAAATTTCCTGTGTTAAAAAAGATTTTTTTGTTTGAAGCAGTATTCAGGTAAGTTTATGTATTTCAATTGCTTATTTTTCATGTTATGTTTTAATGTTTAGTTCTTCCTTATTTATTTTTTCCAACCATTGAGTTACTGAAGAGTCAGGTCATTTATGATGTAGAGTTTTCCACAGTTTGGACTCGACTGATTGTATTTATGCTGATTTTACATTTTCCTCTTTACTCTGCATTAACTATAAATTGATGTAACCTGAAGACTTTATTAGAATCAGATTTGACTTTCTTGGGGGTATTAACACTTTAAGGAAGCAAAAAAGTTCTAATGTTCTTTATTTTCATGATTTAGCAGCCATTGATGATCATTGTCTTTATTATTTCATTTAATGGTATAAAATGATATTATAAACTTATATTTCTTTCTGAATTTATTAGCTGTATGTCTACAAACAAAAAATTGCTCTCATCAGCTTTTTAATTACCTGACTTACAGTTAGTGCATGGTACAATTAGCAAATGCTTAATATTTTCCTTTTGTCAGTTTTCAAAATAATGAGTAGGTTTATTAGCATCTTCCAAGGATTACAATGAGTTCTTTTTAAATTGTCATCATTATGAACATTTAGATTTGAACGTATTTGATTTGTCTCAATACCTTATAGATTTTACCCCTTTTAGTCCTCTGATTGTGTGATTTTATTTTTAATTATTTATTTTTGGCTGTGTTGGGTCTTTGTTGTTATGCAAGGCTTTCTTTAGTTGCAGCGAGTGGTGGCTACTCTCCAGCTGTGGTGCAAAGGCTTCTTGTTGTGGTGGCTTCTTTTGTTGTGGAACACGGGCTCTAGGTGTCTGGGCTTCAGTAGGTGTGGTGCATGGGCTTAGTTGCCCTGAAGCATATGCAATCTTCCTGGATCGGGGATCGAACCTGTGTCCTTGCATTGGAGGCAGATTCTTCACCACTGGACCACCAGGGAAGTCCCTAATTGGGTAATTTTGACAGAGGAAAGCTTCTTTTGTTTGGCTTCTGAGTCTTTTTTACATAATCCTACTGTTTTTTTTTTTGTGTGTGACAATTCCTTGTTTTGGATTTGACAAGTTGTTTCAGGTTCATTTGCATGATGTCTGAAATAATAAATTTGAATTGATAGTATCAATGTAAACTTATGATACATTTTACCTGAAAAAGTCCATAAATATTGACTAACTCAGAAGCATTAAACACTCCTGGAAGCCTAGATTGTGATATCTAAAAAACATTTGCTTCTGAAAACCAGGAATCCTGGGTCTCCTTAGAGAAATGGCTGATTCCAGATGTGGTGTTGTGTTTTCACCTGAAGCTTGGGATCCTCTTCCAAATTCATTCTGTTATTGGCAGAGTTCAGAAATTCATTGAAATTAAGTTCTATGTACAGACTGTAAATGAGGAATCCCCAAAGAAAAAGCTATAAGGAACCATCGACAATTTGAGGATCAAATTTTTAGAGACACTACTCTGACAGCAGTGACAAGAATGGAGTGTGTGGGCAGTAGAAGCACAAGATGCTTATATACAGAGATTAGTTGTGCTTCTTCCTGGATATGGGGAAGGCCTAACACTAAGACAGTAGCAGTAGGGTAAATACACAGGGGACTGGTTTGCTAACTATTAAGAATGTATGACTGTCAGCTTAACTGATGCCAACTTGGACATGTACAAGTTCCTATCCTTCCACTGACCCTACCCAGGACTGTACTTTGCAGTAAATCATTTTACTGTCATCAAGAGCTTTGTAGTTAATAGATACTATTTAATAATCGTTAGGATTCAGTGGCTTCCCTGGTGGCTCTGATAGTAAAGAGACAGCCTGCAATGCAGAAGACCCGGGTTTGAAGATCCTGGGTCAGGAAGATCCCCTAGAGAAGGGAATGGCAACCAACTCCAGTATTCTTGCTTGGAGATCCCATGGACAGAGGAGCCTGGTGGGCTGCAGTCCATGGGGTTCCAAAGAGTTGGACACAACTGAGCGACTAACACTTTCACTTCAGGACCCAGTGGCCTCTATGCTGTCTTAGTCCCTGAACAATGATGAAGACCTTCCCTGACATTTTCCTAGAGCCCAGGAGACTAGTTAGCTGTCTATAAATCTTGACTTAGGAATGCACTTCCTGTTTCTAAGCACTACTCCCATTCTCTTGGCTAACTATAAAACTGCCCCAATGGGCCCTCAGCAGCGTATGCAGTGCAACTGCAAATGCCTCTGGATCATAGTCCTTCTGATCCCATCCTGTAAGTTACTGAATAATAAACAATTCCGTTGATTACATGGACTTCCCTGGTGACTCAGACTGTAAAGAATCTGCCTGCAGAGCTGGAAACCCGAGTTCCATCTCTGGGTCTGGAAGATCCCCTGGAGAAGGGAATGGCAACCCACTCCAGTATTCTTGGCCTGGAGAATTCCATGGACAGAAGAGCCTGGTGGGCTACAGTTCATGGGGTTGCAAAGAGTCGGACAGGACTGAGCGACTTTCACTTTCACTGACTACATGGAGCTGCCTGTCTCATTTTTTTCAGTTGCAAGATACCTTCTCACTTTGGTGGGCATTTTTCATTTCCTTTTGTCCTCCAACAAAGAGGCAGTAACGTCAGGTCTTAGGGATTGGTGTGCACGTGTAGGGGAGGGCACTGGGTTATGGGGAAGCGCGGCAAACAGTTACGGAAAAGCCCTGAGAGTGGTGGTTTAGTCGCTAAGTCGAGTCCGACTCTTGTGTCTCCAGGGACTGTAGCCCGCCAGGCTCCTCTGTCCACGGAGGTGCAAAGAAAGATAACTCCCAGAGGAAGCTCCCTCCATCCCCAGCCCATCCTCAGGTGAAGTGGCCACGGAATTCTCCTGTGAGTTTGAAAATGTCCTCTACAGATGGGCATTCTACTCAGTGGTAACCAAGGGCTCTCCCTCAGCCTGGACTTCATTCCTCTAAGGATTTCATGAGAAGCTAATAAAATACATGCCCCTTTTTGACTTAGCCGGTGAGAAGTACCTGACACAAATCTCCTCAAGAGATGTCTTCTAGTGTGGACGGAGGCGCCTGGCAGAAACCAGAAGAGATGTTAACTACTGATGGTGTATTGACTTTTTTTTTTAATTGTTGGGCAGAATTTGAAAACGAAGCGGAATGTGTGGACAATAAACTGTTCAATCTTCTCTTTGAGATGCTGGAAAATTCCTTTTTATATGTGCCCAAGCCGAGATGAGCACCGATTTGGAAGATAGGAAACTGGTGACCGGGCTTATGGAGGAAAAGACAGGGGCGGGAGACCACGTCAACGTTTTCTTTCCAGTAAACAGCAACAGGGAGCCAAACCCGCCAAGAGCTGGGAGGCTGGTACCTTGTCTCTAGGTGGAGGCCTGGGACTGGGGTCCAGCCTCCACGCATGCGCAGCGCAAGGTGCGAGCCGGTGAGGGACCGGGGAAGTTCCACGACTACCTTCTCAGGCTCCGCCCCTTCTCAGAACCAAGGGGGAGGAGCGAACGCGCGCTCGCGTCGGTGCGCGCCCTGAAGCCCGCCCCCAACTCCTGCCTCTGGTCGCTCCACCCCCCACACCTCTGCCCCGGACCCATTTCGGAGGCGCGGCCGACGCGGCGCGCAGTCAGAGCCACGAGCACGAGCGCGTGCGTACGACAGCGCGTGCCAGCCCTGTCGCGAGGAGGCCCCGCCTTCCCGCCCCGCCCCAGCCGGCCTCAGCTCCTTTGGCTTCGCTCCCGGCGCTGAGAATCCCGGTACCCGCGCGCGCTGTGTAGCCATGGAGGTCCCCGGTAGCCTGTGCAAGAAAGTCAAACTGAGCAATAACGCGCAGAACTGGGTGAGTCGAAGCAGATGTGCGGAGGAGGTTCTGAGAGGCTCCGGCTGCAGATCCATTTGGAGCCACTGCCCGCTCCTTCTGCATCCTGCTTGGAGAATCGGAGAGGGTACCCGAGGCCGCGGCTCCTTCCAGCAGGGGCGGTGGGTGGTGCCTGGTGGCGTGGCGTGGCGTGGCGTGGCTGGGGCGGGGGTCTCGGGCTGGGCTCTGCAGGCAGTCGGAACCACGGCCCGTGGGAAGAACGCCCGCTTCTCCAGCTCCACGGCTCGGATGAGACCTCGAGGACTATCTTTCGGGAGTGAGCTGGCGGCTGCTGAAACCTCCGGCGAGGGGAAGCTGCCCGCATCCCTTCCAGTGGCCTGAAGGTTTGCAGAGGAAGCGGAGGCCGGCGCCTTTGGTGCATTCCTGATTTTTCTTGGCTCTGCCAGTGCATTTAGCCCAGGTTTGGGTCCATCTCCGTGTCTTTCCATTTCTGACTTACAACATGAAGGGAGAGTACCCAACAATGTGGCCATTCATGAGTTGAGACTGCCCTGAACTGAGGTTCTTTGTGACTCGGTGTTAAATTGGAATATTTAACAAATAACGTGGAAACTAAAATGTAGGGGGAAACTAATGGTTTATAACATTTAGCAAGGACTGCCAGTTGGCTTTGATGGGGAAATGTTCTTCCTCAGAAGATTGCTTCCTTCCTTAATTATTCTTGCTAAGAAACTGCTTTAAGCTAAGCTTTTGTAAGTGAGGTGGGAGTAGGGTGGGGGAGGTGGTGCCCAACTCTGGAGGCCGGAAAGGCCTTGGTTTTAAGTCTGGATGGAATTTTTTTTTCCACAGTACAGCAAAATCTTGAGGTTTAAATGCAGCCTTGTAAGTCATCATTACCGTTGGTGAATCGAAGGAAAAAAAAGCCATTTCAGACAAGTGTTCATTTCAAGTCATTAATTTACCATTTCTGAGGTTACCAAGGATTCTCACCCGATTCCTTTCTCCTTCTAAGTTACTTCACTCTTCCTTTAGGTGATGAGGAGGGAGAGGAGATAAAAGGTGAATTCGAACATGGAGAAGGAGCCCTGGACTACCAGTCTGGTCTCTGTTTCCAACGTTGCCCTTTAGTAGTTGTTTGATCCTGAGTGAAAACACTGGACTTCTTTAAACCTCAGCTGACTTAAAGATATAATAGCCTGTACTTCTCTAGACAGTTTTGAGGAGTAAAGAAGGTAATGATTTGGAAAGGTCAGTGATACCACTACTATGCAGTTGTTGATATTGCTCCTGTTACTCGGAGGTATTTCCTGTTTAGGGACAAAGGGTTGGTTAAATTAGAGTATTTACAGGTCATTTCAGCTACACCGTCTGTAACTCATTTACTGTTCCACTTGCCAAAAAGTGCATGTGCTTTGTAGAAGCCCTCAGAGAAGATGAGAAATGAAGAACTCGGTGCTTGCCTTCCAGCTGGTCATGGCCTGGTTGGGGTTGTAGTTGGCATTTGCTGGGTGATGAATATATCATTACAGGCCCAGTTATTTGATCACAATTTAGAGGAGAGATTAGTTTAGTCTGGATGTTTTGGAGAGGATTTATGGAAGAGAGGCCTTCCCTGGTGGCTCAGACAGTACTCCGCCTGCAATGAGGGAGACCTGGGTTGGGAAGATCCCCCAGAGAAGGGAATGACTACCCACCCATTTCATGGACACAGGAGCCTGGCAGACTACAGACCATGTGGTTGCAAAGAGTTGGACAGAACTGAGCAACTTTCGCTTTTGTGGAGAAGTATGTTTAGGTTTTTGAGGTAGAGGGAAGCTGTATGAATAAGGTCTAGGAACAAAAATAATTTATATTATTTATTGTAATATTATAACTACTATAAATAATAATAATAATTGTTATTTACTCTAGGAACAATGAAGAGACCTGTTAATATACTCTGGAGGGCTTTTGTTGACTGGAGATAAGATTAAATAAGTAGTCTGGGGCTACTACGCTATATAGTTGTTAATGTTTGGCTGCTGAGTTGAGACTAGATTCTGTGAGAGATTTTTGATGAAGCTAGAATTTTTAATTTTATGGCCTTGTAAATCTTTCTTTGCCCCAATAGGGAACACCCATCATCTTTCCCTCTCATATACATCACCTGATAGCCACATGTGTAGAGAATGCACACACCTTTCCAGTTCCCAACACATGATGAAATTGGTATTCCAGAGGGACTGGTCTGCTGAAGAAATTAGATGCTGTTAGAGCCCACATGTAGAAAGAAGTCCTGGAGAACAGACAGGGTTATGCTGCTGCTGCTGCTGCTGCTGCTGCTGCTGCTGCTGCTGCTGCTGCTGCTAAGTCTCTTCAGTCATGTCTGACTCTGTGCGACCTCATAGACGGCAGCCCACCAGGCTCCCCCGTCCCTGGGATTCTCCAGGCAAGAACACTGGAGTGGGTTGCCATTTCCTTCTCCAATGCATGAAAGTGAAAAGGGAAAGTCAAGTCGCTCAGTCGTGTTCAACTTTTCGCGACCTCACGGACTGCAGCCTACCAGGCTCCTCCATCCATGGGATTTTCCAGCAAGAGTACTGGAGTGGGGTGCCATTGCCTTCTCCGAGACAGGGGTATAGTGAGGTTTAAATGAATTAATAGGTTTGAAGCATGCCTGTGCATCGGTTCATGTGTTTTTCTTCTTATTGCTATTAACTCATCCAGTCATGAGGGTGCAACTGGAGCTGGGCTGACGTGGTGGTGGGAAACAGAATAGCTGCTTTAACAGCATGCTAGGAAGAGTTATGAGGGACTGACCAGAGTTAGGGGATGAAAGAGGGAGAGGTGTTAAAAGATGGTTTAGCCCTGGGAGTTGGGGAGAATAGTTGTGGCATGCAGGGGATTTGGAAAATAGGTTGAGGGCTGGAGTGATGGTGATGACAGTTAAACACTGAGGAAAGTTGACTGTTCGCTGGAGACGATTTGACATGATTTGGTAAATTACTGATTTTCTGTAACATTTTTAGAGGTGAGTATCATGAGAGACAGTGGTTTAAAGCAAGGATCCTGGAACTGACTGCCTGGTCTTGATCCTGGGTTTCACAGTTTACTCATTGTGTAACCTGTGGCTAGTCACTTAATTTATGTGCCTCTACTTTGCTCCTCTAGAAGGTGGGAGTGATAGTCTCATAGGGATATTGTGAAAATTAAAGGAGTTAATGTGTGAAAAATGCTTAGGACAATGTCTGGCATATAGCATTATGTGTCTGTTAGCCCTTATTGCCTTAGTGTTACGTTTGTTAGCCCTTTATTCTCTTGATTCCAATTGTTGTTCAGTCGCCCAGTCGTGTCTGACTCTTTGCGACTCTGTGAACTGCAGCAAGCTTCCCTGTCCTTCACCATCTCCCAGAGTTTGCTCAAACTCATTGATGTCCATTGAGTCGGTGATGCCATTCAACCATCTGATCCTCTGCCACCACCTTCTCCTTTTGCCTTCAATCTTTCCCACCATCAGAGTCTTTTCCAATGAGTAGGTTCTTCGCATCAGGTGGCCAAAGTATTGGAGCTTCAGCATCAGTCCTTCCAATGTATATTCAGGGTTGATTTCCTTTAGGATTGACTGGTTTGATCTCCTTGCTGTCCAAGGGACTCTCAAGAGTCTTCTCCAACACCACAGTTCAAAAGCATCAATTCTTCAGTGCTCAGCCTTCTTTATGGTCCAACTCTCACATCTGTACATGACTGCTGGAAAAACCATAGCTTTGACTATATGGACCTTTGTTGGCAAAGTCTTGTCTCTGCTTTTTAATTTTTGTCATAGCTTTTCTTCCAAGAAGCAGGTGTCTTTTAATTTCATGGCTGCAGTCACCATCTGCAGTGATTTTGGAGCCCAAGAAAATACCAGTTAGTGTCTCCATTTTATTGATGAAGAAGCTGAGGCACAGATATCATAGAGGTTGTAAGAGGTGGACCCAGTATTAAGCATGCTGCAGGTCTTCCCTGGTGGCTCAGATGGTAAAGCGTCTGCCTACAATGCGGGAGACCTGGGTTTGATCCCTGGGTCAGGAAGATCCCCTGGAGAAGGAAATGGCAACCCACTCCAGTACTTTTGCCTGAAAAATGCCATGGATGGAGGAGCCTGGTGGGCTGCAGTCCATGGAGTCACTAAGAGTCAGACACGACTGAGCGACTTCACTTCACTTTCTGTAAGGGACAGGCATTCTTAGTAGAGATAGTCTGTAGAACAAGCCGATGTGTGTGCTCAGTTGCTCCATTTTGTCCAATTCTTTGCAGCCCCATGGACTGTAACCTGCCAGATTCCTCTGTCCATGGGATTTTCCTGGCAAGAGTACTGGAGTGGGGTGCCATTTCTTTCTCCAGGGAATCTTCCTGACCCAGAGATTGAACGTGCTTCTCCTTCATTGGCAGACAGGTACTTTACCACGGAGCCATCAGGGAAGCCCACAGCTAAAGTACTGTCATCTCAGTATAAAAATGAGTTCAGTACTGTCACAATCAATACAAAATTATTACGAAATATGCATAGGTATATATTTTACACAGCACACATCTCAGTTCAGACTAACCACATTTTAAAACCTCTATAGGAACATGTAGGTAGCCAGTAGGAATCGAGTTAGGTGAAGGTTGGAAATAAAGATTTGCTGGTTAAATTTGAGTTAGAGAATTTAGAGAGAAGGGCGGTATCTTCATATACCTACAAAAATAGTAAAGAAAATCAAAAATGCAGAGGGCCCTGTTAGCCTCCTCTTATCTCAGTCTGACAAAACATCAGATGTAATGAATATCATTCCCCATCTGCTTGAACCTTTCTCCGTTGGGACTGGTTTTCATCTGCCTTTGGAAAACACTTCAGAGTGTGTGTTAGTTGGCCCTCGGTTCAGACCCAGGTGTCACTCATCCATTTTGTAGACTCACGTTGGCCCAGATCCTTTGTTCGAGCCTGCTTTATGGTGGAGTTGGACCCTTGCTCCCCGCAGATTAGTCTGAGATCTAGCGCACTGGAAGCACGTTCAGTCTCATTCTGGTCTGCCGTTCCAGTCCCCTCTCTCCTCCACTCCCCAGATTCCTATAACTCCATATGTCCAGCGCCAGTTTTCTTTCTATACCTTACATTCTCAGGGTTTTACACAAGCTTTTCCTTCTGCCCTGATGCCTGTTGACCTTTATCACCTGTGGAAATCCTCAGAGCCTCAGACGCCTTTACCAAAACAGTGTGGCCCTCCTGTGTCCACACACTCTAGCATGTAGGATGAATTGTTTCTGCACCTCTGTATTAAATGTATTGCGTTGCACTCTGCTGTTACCATGTAATCATATTTCGTTACAGAGGTTTTGTGTGTACACTGAGCTTCTGCTGATATAACAGGATGAGGATAAAGGTTAGGGTGCAGAGTTAGCTAGGGTACTTCTGATATTAAAAGGCTTAGATAATTTACTAGTAACTTAGCACAGCTTAAATAAGAGAGTAAGCTCCATATGGGGTAGGATTCAAATTACAGTTTTGTCACTTACTACCTGTGTAATCTTGGGCATG
This sequence comes from Bubalus bubalis, assembly GCF_019923935.1. Lineage (NCBI taxonomy): Eukaryota > Metazoa > Chordata > Mammalia > Artiodactyla > Bovidae > Bubalus > Bubalus bubalis. The sequence goes on from NC_059163.1 coordinate 92,714,371, forward strand.
TTACCTAACTTCTCTGTGTCTCAATGTCTTCAAATGTAACAATGTGGATAATAAAACATAGCTTGTAGTGGAGCTAACAGGGCATACCTCGTAGGGTCATAGCAAGGTTTAAATCAGTTAATATATTTAAAGCTCTATAGCTGCTGCTTTAAATGGGCCTTCTTATTTATTTAAGGTGTTAAATTTAAGGTGTTCTTATTTATTAAGTCATCAAATATTTTCCACCTGGTTGGTGTATGCCTTTGTCCTAGGTGCTGGAGATGCAGTCATAAAAAGACAGACAGGGCCCGGCTCTCATGGATATTGCATTCTACCTGGGAGAGAGTTAATAATAAAAAAGCAAATAAGTGAATGAGATACTTTTCCCTTTTATCAGTTCTCCTTCTCTGAGCAGTATGTCCCTCATACTGTTCAAAGCCTTTCATAGAAGGCCAACAGCTCATTCTGGATTTGAAGGAAGAGTGAGGTGATACAAAAGTGAAATAAGCATGCAGAAGTGGAACAGTATGGCATCTGAAAAACGATCCATTCCTCCTTCAGAGCATGGACCTGGCTGAGGGCAGGGGCGGGTATTGAGCCGGAAGTTAGGGAGTCACTGCTGGAAAAGTTGCCTGAAGGAGGAGGAAAGCTGGACTTCCGCCAAGAGTGTGCCCCATTGTTGACTGACCACAAGAACAGGAAGGATGGCAGGATCTAGATCTGCATTGTCCAGTATGCTAGCCACTAGTCATCTGTGGCAACTTAAATTTAGTTAAAATGAAAAATTCTGTGTTTCAAGCGCTACATTTTCATAGGAAGCTCGTGGCCACTGTTTCGGACCATGCAGTATAGAACATTTTTATCATCTCAGAAAGTTCTATGTGATAGAGCAGGTCTAGATAATAACTCTGGGATGGCTACTGACATTGTTTTCCTACTTATTTGTGTATTTGTTTTTACTTTCTTCCTTGGGGAAGGAAATTTTGAGAGATGGTGGCAACTTTGGAATCCTGGTTTTGGACAGTTCTGCTGTTCAGGGTACCCAGCTGCCAGTTAGCCTCCCCTTAGCACAGTGACTTCTCTAAAGTTGGAACGTGAAATAAGCTTCCCCAGCTTGGCTCTGTTATATTGACCTTTAAGAAGTAGTTTTCTTCTTCAGTGATTCTCAACCAGGTAAAGATTCGCCACCCCCGGCGGGTGTTTGATAATATCTGGAGACATTTTTTGTTGTTACATTTATGTGTCTATGTGGACAGGGTTCCTTCTGACATGTGTTGGGCAGAGGCCAGAGATGCTGCTAAAAAAATCCTACAGTACACAGAACAGCCCCCTCAACAAAGAATTATCACCAGTGCCGGGGTCCAAAAGTCGTTAATGCTGAAGTTGAGAAACCCTTTTCTCTGCTTTGAGTAAGAAAAAGGGGAAGTAAATTATGTAACTCAGAAATGCGAAACTAGTCATTTAAAACAAAGTCCAGCTGATACTAGCGTTTTTTCATCCACCTGCCTGGATGTTCCTGTCTTTTGCTCTGAGATGAGTCAATTACCTGTAGCATACTGACAGCAAAACCATACAACCCACCACTGAATTGTTTTGAAACATATTACTGAGTAATTAGTTCACATGGAGAGGCTGTATCTTTTGTTTTTGTTTCTGTTTTTGGCATTCGCCTAAGTGGTAATTTTTTCTATGAAATTTCCTTTCCCAAGGACACAGTCCTCTGCTAAGTATGTTTTAACTGGATGAAAATAGTGGAAAGATCGGACACTGTATAGAAATGCAGTGAGATGACTGCAGCCATTGTTCTTCTCTCTGGTTTCTTTGATGCTTGCGTCCTTGCCCTCTCCTTCTCGCTCATGTGTTTAAGAGTTCAGTTCATTGCTTTGTAGTATTCACAGTTTTACAGCCATCACTAACCAATATCTAGTTGTAGAATATTTTCATCACCCCCACAGGAAACCCTGTAGCCATTAGCACTCATCCTCTACCTTCTTCCTTTCCCCCTCTCTATCCCCTGACAACCAATAGTCCACTTTTTTGTCCTCTGAATGAAATCATACAATATATCACCTTTAGTGTCTGACTTATTTAACTTAGAATAATGTTTTCAAGGTTCATCTCATGTGTAGCACGTGTGGATACTTTGTTCCTTTATGTGATGATATAGTGGTAGGCTTTATGGATATATCACATTTTGCTTAACCCTTCATTAGCAGATGAACATTTGAGTTTCTTCTACTCTAGTTGGTATGAATGATGCTCCTGTGAACATTCATGCACAGCTTTTCATATGTACTCTTAGATGGTTAGAGGTAGACATTAGTGTATTTTTGGCTGCCCAGCCTCTAAGTCCTCTTCGTGTGTGTAGGGAATGCCCCGCTGTCACTGTGATGGGAGGCAGGGGCCTGTCACAGTATAAAGGTTTCTTTATCTGTTTATTGTTTGTCTCCTTCTCTGAAATGTTCTTGATCATTTTTCTCCCATATCTAGGAGGGATCAATCAACAAATAATGAATGAACGAACAGGTAGGTAATCTCAGACTCATTTCTGTTTTTTAGGAATCTCTTATGGCTGGTCTTCCCAATTAGAGGTCACCCAAGGGCCATTCCTGGAGAAGGCGATGGTACCCTACTCCAGTACTCTTGCTTGGAAAATCCCATGGATGAAGGAGCCTGGTGGGCTGCAGTCCATGGGGTTGTTAAGAGTCGGATACGACTGAGCGACTTCACTTTCACTTACTTTCACTTTTCACTTCCATGCATTGGAGAAGGAAATGGCAACCCACTCCAGTGTTCTTGTCTGGAGAATCCCAGGGACGGGGGAGCCTGGTGGGCTGCCATCTGTGGGGTCACACAGAGTCAGACACGACTGAAGCGACTTAGCAGCAACAGCCTCAGCAAGGGCCATTCCATTAAAAAATATCCATTAAGTCAATATTTAAATGTTCTTTCATCTGTAAAACAGAATAGTTGGCAAGCCATAATGTACATGCAGAGTGCATGCGTGACAATCAGTGGTCAAATAAACATGCCAGTTTCTTCGTTCTGATTCAGGAGATCCAGGATATGGCCAGCGATTCACTTTCTGACGAGCAGCCAGCTCTCTGCCAGTTTTGCTGTGGACCGTGCTTTGAGACAGCAAGGTTTTAAGTGTAGCCTTTACAAGTTGTTTTCTTAACCTCCAGGAATGTATGAGCTTTTGCTCTTTGTGTTTGGCTTGTTAATGACTTTTACTGAGTACAGACTAGGCTCAAGAAAAGAGGTTGGGGGTTGTGAAAAACACAAAGAATCTGTAACTCTTACTGCTTGACCAACCAACGCTCCCGAGAAAGTAAAAACTATATACAAAAGACCCCTAAAAGTATAAAACAACAAACGAATCCTATGGGCAGTAAATGTTATAGTGACTGGCTGGCTGTACATGCACCAAGCCAAATATTACTTCAAACCACCCAGACTGTTGGGAAAGAATAAGCCTGACTTGGCTGTTCTGTGGCTAGAAACTGGGCCATTGAAGACTCTGAGAACAGGAGTGGCGCGTCAGAAGGAAATAACTCACTCCTGGTCCTTAGTCATTAATGTCAAGGTTTCCCGGCAGAATTATAGGCAGAATTTGGCTAGAGTGGGATAGAAAAGGAAAAGAAGGGAAGAGGCTCTAGATTACATACAGAAGTAGCCTTTAGATTTTTAGTAAAATTCAGGGATATACCTACCGTCTTGCAATTCTAATAGGTTTTAAAAATATTCTTTGGTTTATTCCGAAAAACTGGGCATTAGGAGATTGTGGCAAATCTTTTTGGAAGTTTGTTTTTTAATATGAAAAATATCAAACATCCATAAACAGTAAGCCTCCTTGTACCCAGACTGCCATATTGGCTGCCAGAATTTTTTGAAACGTAGGAGGCAAGAGGCCTGGAGGGAGCATACTTTCCTAGTGATTAAAACAATCTTTTATCCTGTATCTTCTGTCAGCCATATCCTCTGCAGTTTATAGCTTCTCAGTTTTTTGTTTTTGTTTGTTTTACATTCTACTCAGTTTAAAAAGAAAAGCAGAAGGTATTTTATGGTGCCAAAATGAATTAAAATTCATTAGATACAGGTTTCTTCTTGCCCTAAAGCAAAGTAACTTGGAAAAACATCCCCAAACCAGATGACCAAGTGGAACAGGTTTTGCAAGTGTAGCCAGCTAACGTGCGTAGACAGCACCTTCCTGGTGCCCCCCACCCCCACCCATTCCTGTTGTGTCCCCTCTCAGCAGACTCGGCTTCTGTCTCCTCCCAGGCTGCCTGGCTGGGAGCTGAAACTGGACACTTCAGGAAAGAGATGCCATGGCTTGCCAAGAGATGCAGATGTCTGTGTCTGATACCCCGTGTTTTGTGTAAAATCCTGGAAATGCAGAGCCGGAAAGTTAGGTCTGCCTCCTCAGTTTAATGGAAATGAAGTGGGAGACCCCTATTAGCATTCTTCGTGATTATTGGAAGAATGTCTGTTAATGAGATGGTTCGTGGGGGAGGGGTCCTTTTGGCTCCTGAGGATCCCGCTCACTCCCAAGGGCAACGCGTAATGGACAGTCAGAGGCAGATGGACAGAGATGCTTTCTCCTGTAGCCCCGGCAATTGTGCAGGGAGATGAGGAAAGATTCTGAACCTCCAGCACTTCTTTAGGCTAGCCAGTTTTAGACAAGAATACATCTGGAAGTTGAAAATAGTTAAAAAGGGAAAAATAGTCCCTTTTCGAAGTCCATGGGTGTATACCTGGGAGGGTGTTTGTTCCCCGTTTTGATGACCTCTGTCTCTGACTGTTTCATGCGTCAACCTGAGCCACTTGTGTGGCTGTGGAAGCACACAGTCATGGCCACTGCTCTGGCTTTAAATGAGTGACTGCTGCCTTCAGATGCCTTGTTCCGGCTCCCTGGCAGTCATTCTGGAGCTCCCCGTTACTTCTTGCTTTTCTCTGCACTTGCTGTTCCCCATCTGGACGGGGCTTCCCTCAGAGGTCTTCAGTGCCTTATTCTGGCTGAAGCCTTCCCTGGCCACCCTGCCTAAACGTCACCCTTCCTCTGATACTTCTCATTTTTGGCTTTATTTACATTCCCCTCCTGTTTGATGCTATTCTAATTTACATAATTTCCATATTTATCTTGGTGTATTTGCCCTCCTCTGTTTTTCCAGTGGGTTCTCAAACTTGAATTGGCATTGGAGTCACTTGAAGGCTTTAGAATGATGATCGTTGGGCTTCATCCGAAAGTTTCTGACTTAGTTTGCCTGGGATCGGTTCTGGTAATTTGCATTTCTGGCATTTCCCACGCGTGCTTGTTCAGTCACTCAGTGGTGTCCGACTCTTTGCGAGCCCATGGACTATAACCTGTCAGACTCCACTGTCCATGGAATTTTCCAGGCAAGAAGACTGGAGTGAGTTGCCATTTCCTCCTCTAGGGGATATTCCAGACCTAGAGATCGAACCTGTGTCTCCTGCCTTGGCAGGTGGATTCTTCACCAGCATTTCCCAGGAGATGCCAAAGCTGCTGGTTAGGGACCACGCTTTGAGAACTCCTGCCTTGGCAGGGAGGATTAGAAAGGCCTCAGGAGGGCAGTGATTTTATAGGTATTTTCATCAGAAGCTAGAAGAATATCAGGCATGTACTGTGCATTCAGTAAATATCTTTGAATGAATGATGAATAAAACTGTGTTGAAGAGCTATACGAAGTATCAGATACAGACACCCAATTAAAAGAATGCTGACACTTATTTTACAAAGGCATAACTTGTTGGAAAGACCCTATAATTATATTTTTGCTCCATGGGAGGGCAAAATAGAACCTATATGATTCATTTTTTTCAATTTTAGAAAACAACTTTATTGAGATAAATTTGCCTGCCATTCAGTTTACCTGCTTAAAATGTACAATTTGTAAATACACGTTGTTTAGTATATTTAGAGTTGTGCAACCATCGGCACAGTCAATTTTAGAGCATTTTAACCACCCTAGAAAAGAACCTTGTTCCCATCAGAAGGCACTTAACATCCCAGTCTGAGGCTGTCACTAATCTACTTTCTATCCCTCTAAATTTTCCTGTTCTCGATGGTTCACATATTAACAAATGGAATTACGCAATATGTGGCTTTTGTTACCAGCATCTTTCACTTAGTATAATGTTTTTGAGGTTTGTCCATATTGTAGGATGTATCAGTACTTCATTCCTTTTTATTAGCAAATAATATTTCCTTATATGGATATACCATACAATAAAAAAAAAACATTTTGTTTAATTATTGTGATGCACAGTGGGGTTGTTTGACCCATTGGCTTTTGTGAATCGTGCTGTTAGAGCATATGTGTGCAAGTTTCATGTGGACTTGTGTTCGCTTCTCGTGAGTATGAATCTGGGAGTGGGAATCACTTGGTGATTATATGTAATGTTTTGCAGAACTGCTCTTTTCCAAAGTGGCTGTATGTTTCCATCAGTGAATGTATGTGGATTCCAGTTTCCCCGTAACTTCACTTGTTATTGCCTGTCTTTTTAAAAATAATTTTATTTTACTTACTTATTTTTGATTGTGCCACATTTTCGTTGCTATATGGGCTTTTTTCTAGTTGTGGCGACCTGGGGCCATTCTTCGCTGCTGTGTGTGGGCTTCTCGTTGCAGTGACTTCTCTTGTTGCCGAGCACGGGCTCTAAGGCACACAGGCGTGAGTATTTGTGGTGCACGGGCTTAGTTGCTCTGCAGCACGTGGGATCTTCCTGGACCAGGGATCGAACCTGTGACTCCTGCATTGGCAGGTGGATTCTTTATCACTGAGCCACAGGGCAGCCCCCTTGCCTGTCTTTTTGATTATAGCCATCCTAGTGGGTGTGCAGTGGTATCTCACTGTGGTTTTGATTTTCATTTCTTGGATGGCTAATGTTGTAGAACATCTTTTAATGTGCTTATTTGTGTTTGTTCTTTGGAGAAATGTCTATTAAGATGCTTTGAAGCCTATGTAATTTTATACCTTTTTTGTTTAAGAAGAAAAAAATTTGGGAGAACAACAGTTGCATTCCATTTTTTTTTTTTTACCGTTAACCATTTCATGATACCTGCAGACATTCCTTCCACACCTCATTCAGGAATCTGCTTAGATGCCACGTACTCAAGAGGCTTTTCCTGATCATCCTGTTTAAAGAAGCAGTCATGCCCTATCTCTCTTTCCAGTTTTATCCTGTTTTATTTTCAGAGAGCACTTGTCACTCTCTGATTTAATAATTAAGTTTTATTGGTCTGTCTCCCAATGGAATGTTAGCTCAATGAGGGTAGGGAACCTGTTTTGTTCACTTGGTGTACAAGTATGGCCTCAGGAATCACTGGTTGAATGAATGAATAAATGAATGAATGAGTGAGAAGACAGGGCTCTGGAGTCCACCATTCAGAATTTATGGGAACTGGGGCAGGTTATTTAACTTTTCTCAGGTTTAACACCTTAATCTGGGAAACCATAGTAGCAGGACTTTCTGCATCTTTGGGGAGCCGTGCAGACTAAATCGGAGAAGGCAATGGCACCCCACTCCAGTACTCTTGCCTGGAAAATCCCATGGACGGAGGAGCCTGGTAGGCTGCAGACCATGTGGTCGCTAAGAGTTGGAAACGACTGAGTAACTTCACTTTCACTTTTCACTTTCATGCATTGGAGGAGGAAATGGCAACCTACTCCAGTGTTCTTGCTTGGAGAATCCGGGGATGGGGGAGCCTGGTGGGCTGTTGTCTATGGGGTCGCACAGAGTCGGACACGACTGAAGCAACTTAGCAGCAGCAGCAGACTGAATCAATTGGTGTATTTAAAGAACTGGACACCGTGCCAGGTACTCTAAAGAAAGAAAAAGCTGTTAGTATTCATCTTTTTTCCTTGCTTTTGTCATGTTACATATGGCAGTTACTGTATGTTTGCAAGGAATATATGTTTACCTTTTAAGGAACTCAAGTAGACCAAAATTCTTTCTCCCCCCCCCCTTTTTTCCAGGGGATGCAGAGAGCAACTAATGTCACCTATCAAGCCCACCATGTCAGCAGAAACAAGAGAGGACAAGTGGTGGGGACCAGAGGCGGCTTTCGTGGTTGTACAGTTTGGCTAACAGGTATGGTCCAGAGAGTTAAACCAGTTTTTCAAAAGCAGTGTTTATCGTAGACAGCCTTGACCTGGGAATAAGCATATTTCAGTTTTTGAGTCCTGTTGTATCTGGAGCATCATAATATAGCTACTCAGCAATAACATATTTTCTTTTGCTAATTCCTCTTGTTCTTTATAAAATTGCTGTTAAATGGGAAAAATCAGAATGCATCTTAGAATTACTTTACATTCTGTTAACTTCTGCATGCAAATAAGAACTGGATTCTGCCTTCAAGATGCTAACAATGTAGACCATATGAGGAGGAAGAATGAGCAATGAAGAATTTCACATTTTCTCTCACTCTTCTTCTGCTTCGGCCTCTGATTGAGTCTTGTGTTGATTTTTCCAGAGTCTGTCTCGGAGAGGGTAAATTGATCCAGGTTTTGGAGGTAGTTTTAAAAATGATGGATCTTTTCACTTCTAGGAGTTTGATTTAAAATTTTGGTGCATCTTCCCAGTTTACCCCTGTTGGAGGACAGAGGGAATGAAGAGTGCTTACTGAATTGAGAAGGTATCTTGAGACTGAATAACAAGGCAGGCAGTTCCATTAATCAATAGATCAGTTTATTGTAGGGTAACCTACTCACTGGGTGGGATCTGGCAGTGATCTGGAAGCTTTCTCAGCTGCACCCTGCACTGCCGAGGGACCCCCTGGGACAATTGAATAGTTAACCTAGGGCATGGGAGTACGTGCTTGGACATAGGAAGTGCATTCTTAAGTCAATATTTATGAATGGATAACTAGTCTTCCGGGTACCAGGAGTATGTTAGCTAAGGTCTTCATCATTGTTGGGAATTAACAGAGCATAGAGGCATCCTGGACCTAATGATCTTTGAACAGTATTTATTAACTGCAAATTCTTGATGACAGAGAAGTGAAATTTAGTCCTGAGTAGGGTCAGTGGAAGGATAGGAGGAACTGTACTGGCCCAAGATGGCATCACTTATGCTAACAGCCACACAACCCACTAAAATTTAGACTTACTGACTTCACTTTCACTTTTCACTTTCATGCACTGGAGAAGGAAATGGCAACCCACTCCAATGTTCTTGCCTGGAGAATCCCAGGGACAGGGGAGCCTGGTGGGCTGCCGTCTATGGGGTCGCACAGAGTTGGACACGACTGAAGCGACTTAGCAGCAGCATTTTCCTAATGTGGACAAGGGTCCGTTTTCCAGTGTCTTGTCAACATAGATATTACTCATCCTTAAAATTTTTGCTGATTGCCAAAAAGCAGTATTCTCATTTTTTGTTTTTATAAATTAAAAGTTTCAGTTGTAGATAGGTGATATGTTTCTGTATGTGGCACTTTTGCATTCTTCCCATCTCCTCATTCTTAAGTTGAGATTGATGTTAAATTGTTATGTTTACATTGTCTAGACTTGTAATGGGCTTTCTAGGTGGTGCAGTGGTAAAGAATCTGGCTATCAGTGCAGGAGATTCAAGAGATGTGGGTTTGACCCTGGGTTGGGAAGGTCGCCTGGAGAAGGAAATGGCTACCCACTCCAGTATTCTTGTCTGGAGAATCCCATGGACTGAGGCGCCCAGAGGGCTACAGTCCATGGGGTCACAAAGAGTCAGACTCGACTGAGCATGCTTGTAACATATTCTGTTCCAAATCTTAAATATACATAATTGTTTGTATTTGAGTTCTGTAAGTAAATTGGTTCACCCTTACCACCTAATCATCAGTTCTTTTATTATGGCATGTCTGCTCATGAGCTCTTTCTTTGAGTCACGTTTCTATGGTCTATATTTTTGAAGTGATTTTTGTAAGATGGCTTTCTGTTAGATTCTAAATTGCCTGAGTTTTTATGTTTGAGAATGTCTTACCCATCTTTTATGACAGCTTGGTTGGGTAAAATATGTATTTGGGTCCTACTTTCTTTGTCTTAGAATTCTTAAAACATTACTCCATTTTCTTCTATTAAATGTTGTGACTAATCTAACTTTTTTCTGCTCCTTACGAGCTTTTTTTTTTTTTTTTTGCATTCATGAAGAATTATTACTTTTCCTATACTTTCTTTCAGAAGTTTTGCTTTTCTCATTTAGGCTCTTTGTTGTTCATGTCTGACTGCGACCCCATGAACTGCAGCACACCAGGCTTCCCTGTCCTTCACTGTCTCCTGGAGTTGGATCAAACTCATCTCCATTGAGTTGGTGATGCCATCCAACCATCTCATCTTCTGTTGCCCCCTTCTCCTCCTGCCCTCAATCTTTCCCAGCATCAGGGTCTTTTCCAGTGAGTCAGCTCTTCACATCAGGTGGCCACAGTATTGGAGCTTCAGCTTCAGCATCAGGCCTTCCAATGAATATTCAGTACTGGTTTCCTTTAGGATGGACTGGTTGGATCTCCTTGCAGTTCAGTGGACCCTCAGAGTTTTCTCCAGCACCACAGTTTGAAAGCATCAGTTCTTTGGGGCTCAGCCTTCTTTATGGTCCAGCTCTCACATCCGTACATGACTACTGGAAAAACCATAGCTTTGACTAGAGGACCTTTGCCAGCAAAGTTGTGTATCTGGTTTTTTAGGCTCTTTATCTTTCTGCAGTTGGTTTTTGTATGTAGTGTGAGGGAGGGATCCATTTTCTTTTTTTTCCATGTAGATAATCAGTTATCCTAAGAGAATATATAGATAAGGGTATCCTTTTTCTCTCTGATCTGCTGTGCCAGCTATCATAGATCAGGTTTCCACTTATGTGTGGGTTTGTTTCTGGGAACTCTCATCGATTCCACTGGTATACTTAACTTGTCTATTCCTCTCTTATTACCACACTGTTTTAATTACTGTATGTTTATAAAGTCCTGAAATTCAGTGGAGTAAGTCTTCTTACCTTCTTCATTGGGAATATCTTGACTTTTTTTTTTTTTTTTTTTTTGGCTCTTTGTATTGTATGAGTTTTGTAATCCGTTTGACCAGTTCCCCCAAAATCTTGTTGGGATTTGGTTTGGGGTTATGTTGTATCTAAAGATCAATTTGGGGTGGGTTGATCTTTAAAAAATTGAGTACTCCTTTTCTTGAACCTAGTATATTCCCTTTATTTTACCACTAATGATGTTTATAAATACTGTTTATCAGATTTTTTTTTTTTTTGGTACTTACCTTCAGGTCTAGGATGTAATCAATTTCATAATTGTCTATTTGAAAAGAAAATGCATTCCCCTGATGTGGGCAGTATTCTATATACATTCACCAGACCAGGCTTGTTAATTGTGTGTTTTGGTTTTTTTTTCTGACAATATTGTTGGATACAGAATTCATGACTCCTTTCTTTTTCTTTCACTTCAGTAGCTTAACCAGACCTGTCCAGGTTTGTATGCCATTTTCTTGAAACACTGCCTTTTCTCAGATTTTGTTTCAGATCAGCTTTCTTTGTATTTTTCTGTTGATTTGTATATTATTTTACCAGGGCTCCTGTAACAAATGGCTGCAAACTGAGTGGCTTCAGACGACAGAAGCTTAGGAGGTGGCTGGAGGCCTGAAATCAGGGTGGCTTCTTCCTGTGGGCTCTGAGGGACAGTCTGCTCCGCGCTGCTCTCCTAGCGCCTGGTGCTTCTGGCAGTCCTTAGCGTTCCCTGGCTTGTAGGCGCACCACTCCAGTCTGCTTTCGCCTTCACGTGGCCTTGTTATAAAAACACCAGTCCCTGGATTTAGTGCCCATCCCAGTCCTGTGAGACCTCATTTTAAGTAATTGCATGCACAGAGACCCTGTTTGAAACAACAGTAAGCAAAGGACAGAAAAACCCAGTCTCCCCAGCCTCTGTGTTCACTCATTGTTGATACATAACAAGTTACCCCAAACCTAGTGGTGCGGAAGAGCCATTTTAATTCGCTCACCATTCTGTGGGTAAGGAGGTCAGGAGGGCTCTGCTGGGCAGTTGCCCTCTGGGTCTTGCTTGGTTGCAGTCATGCTGGCTTGGGCTCCAGTCATGTAAAACTGGTCTGGTGTCCGCAGGAGCTTCACGGTAGGCCCTGCTTGTCAGCCGGGATCTTAGCTGGCTGGGGTTCTCAACTAGAACACCTACTTCTCATTTTTCCAGCATGTGGTCTCAGAGTATTTTAACAGCTGTTGTGTAGTTGCTAAGTCGAGTCTGACTCTTTCTGACCCTGTGGCCTGTAGCCTGCCCGGCTCCTCTGTCCAGGGGATTCTCCAGGCAAGAATACTGGAGGGGGTTGCCATTTCTTTCTCCAGGGGATCTTCCTGACCGAGGGGTCGAACTGGAGCCTCCTGCATTGGCAGGTGGATTCTTTATAGCTGAGCCACCAGGGAAGCCCTGTTTAACAGCTGGCTTCTCTCAAATTAAATATCCAAAGAGAAGCTGAATAGCTTTTTCTGACCCGGTCTTGGAAGTCACACATCATCACTTTTACTGTATTCTTTTGGTTATAGGTGAGTCCTAAGTCCAGCCCAGATTCAAAGGCTGGGAAATACAATAGACTCTGACTGTGAATGGGACAGTGGCAATGTCCTGTTGTAAAAAAGCTTTTAGGCCAGTGTTGCAAAATATACTACCTGCTATGCTTGTTAATATACATTTTTAATGTAGAAAGCATCTAATGCTATATTGATCCTTTTAACATATCATCCTTTTTTTGCCTTCTATACTGACACGTCAAGAGTTTCAGTACATGAGGTTTCAGTATCTCTTGTCTCATAACTGTCTTAGTTGTGAATTCTGTAATAACATACTCCCTAAGATGGCACATATTAGTGCATAAACAGACTCTTTCCTTTTCCTTCACTTCTCATCATTTAGTGACTAAACATCATTAGTAGAGGAAGGTGAAATGAGAATATTCTTTTCTTTCTAGATTAACTATGTTATGGATTAGATTCTCAGTTACTTTTATCATGATAGCCTTTGGGAAGTGTTGATTCTGGGATCTAGAGGTCATTTTCTAATATTTATTTCACTGACTTAGGTCTTTTCTTTTTCTACCCTCACCAGAAGTAATTTGGGCATATAACTGTTTTAGAATTGGCATGCAGCTTTAGAATAGTGGTAACGAGAGGACTTGGTGAATATCTGTATCAACCAAATATAATATTCAGATTGGTTAAGCCTTTGTAGCTCAGTGATTTCTGGGATGCCTTTGCATTTAGATAGGAATTACTAAAACATAAATGCTTATTATATTTAAATTATAGATGTTTTTCTAGCTAAGACATAGTAAAATCTTACAGAGAAATATTGGATAAGAATGTTACTAAGAGATTGCTTTGAATAATGAATATAATTAAGCTTGTGATTAAAATTATTTATTACTAAGTAATTATCCTCAATTTTCTATCTGAAATCTGTGGACTGTTCACTTTTAGGCTTATCTGGAGCAGGAAAGACCACAGTAAGCATGGCTTTGGAGGAATACTTGGTTTGCCACGGTATTCCATGCTACACTTTGGATGGTGACAACATTCGTCAAGGTCTCAATAAAAATCTTGGCTTTAGTCCTGAAGACAGGGAAGAGAACGTTCGACGCATCGCAGAAGTAGCTAAGCTGTTTGCTGATGCTGGCTTAGTATGCATCACAAGTTTTATATCACCTTATACTCAGGTATGTGGCTTTTGCACCATTGTGGTTCTAATTACATATATTGAGAATATGGTGTCAGAAAAAGCAAGTAATGTAAACATTGACATGTACTTTGAGGCTAAATCCAAATTAAAACAATTAACCTACAGCATTTCTGTGCTGCAGCTTTCTAAGTAAATTCATTTTTGAAAAGCTTGCTGTGACCCACTCATCCCCTGGCCCCTACCAAGTATAACCAAAGTTGTTGACCAAGTCAATGGCCAGATTATTTCAAGTTTGACTTTTCAGTTCACAAAACCTGTAGTAAAGACTCAATATGCATTAAACACCAGGGAAAATGTTAGATTTCTTAGCATGTGTCCGGTTGGGACTTTTTTTGCTCACAATTCCTGAGGCTCATCTTTCATCACATTTTTTTCACAGAGACCATAGCAGCACTAATTCACATCTTTGTATTTCTTTGAGAAAAATCATGTTGTTTTTCCTCTTGAGAATTTCGTTTCCCTCTGCCTTAGAAGGCGTTCACCTCCTTTTTCCTCGCCTCACCTCAGCATCAGTTGGTCAATCTGAGTCTCAGGTTGGGTATCTCCTCCTCTCAGACTTTGCAGAGTGTCTGTCTTGGTTGCCCTTGGTATTGTACCTAACACATTAAAAAAAATTTAATTTTTGGCTGTGCTGGCTCTTCGTTGCTTTGTGCGGGCTTTCTCTAGTTGCGGTGGGCGGGGACTCCTCTTCGTTGTGGTATGCAGGTTTCTCGTGGTGGTGGCTTCTGTTTTGGAGCACGGGCTCTAGGTGGATGATGGGCTTCAGTGGTTGCAGCACGTGGGCTCAGTAGTCGTGGCGTACGGGTTTGAGGGTGCGTGGGTTTCACTAGTTCGGCTCGTGGGCCCTGGAGTGTGGTCTTAGTAGCTGTGGCGTATGGGCTTAGTTGCTTCATGCCACATGGATTCTTTACGGACCAGGGATCACACCCGTGTCCCCTACTTTGGCAGATGGATTCTTATCCACAGTACCGCCAGGGAGGTCACATTGTTTTATTATAAATACCAGTTTTTTGGTTGATGATGCTAAGAGCAGCAGCAGCGGTAATAATAACAGTGATGATGATGATGATAACGGCAGCCAGCATTTACTGGACACTTACTGTGTACTGATAACAGTTTTAAAGTGCTTTCACGTGAACTAGCTCACTTAGTTCTCATCACTCAATAAGGAGGGTGGAGGTGAGGAAACAGAGATGTAAATCACCCAGGCTCACACACTGCATGGAGGAGCAAGGATTTGCTCCCAGACAGCGTCACTGGGATCCATGCTCTTGCCCACTGTGCTTTGCTGCCTCTAAAGTCCACTGGCTCCTTGATGCTGGGGTTCCGTCTGATTTGTCTTTATCATCTTGATGCTAAGCCCAGATCCGGGAACACAGTAAATATTTAGAACACAGTAGAGATTTGTTAAGTGATAGCATAGCCTCTTAGGGAGCCCAGATATGTAAAAACAGGCGAGATAGCTTAGTGGTTAAAGATAGCAGCTTAGAAGCCAGAAACAAGAGACTGAAATCTCGGCTCTCCCAGTTACTGTTAGGTGCTTGGCCAATTTACTTAACCTTCCAAGCTCAGGTAATGCCTACCTTATAGGATTGGTGTGTATATGTATGTGTGTGTGTGTATATGCTTGTGCATGTGTGCATGCGTGCGCTCAGTCACTCAGTTGTGTCTCTTTGTGGCCCCACCAGGCTCCTCTGCCCATGGAATTTTCCAGGCTAGAGTTGCTCTGAGGATTGGGTAATTCATGCATTCACTGCTCTCAGCACAGGGATGATGTGTAGTAAGTATTCAGTAAGTGTAATAAGTAATAGCACAATTCTATTATTGTAACATAAATCTGGACGGGTTACTTAGACTTTTAAAAAAATTTTAAGCTGTAAAGATTATAGCTTAAGCGTGAGATTGAGTGTTAATCACAGAGATTCACTTAATTGAAGTGTGTCAGGAGTTGTAAAAGGTTCTTTGAGGACTGCTGCTGCTGCTGCTAAGTTGCTTCACTCATGTCCGACTCTGTGTGACCCCATAGACGGCAGCCCACTAGGCTCCTCTGTCCTGGGATTCTCCAGGCAAGAACACTGGAGTGGGTTGCCATTTCCTTCTCCAATGCATAAAAGTGAAAAGTGAAAGTGAAGTTGCTCAGTCGTGTCTGACTCTTAGTGACCCCATGGACTGCAGCCACCAGGCTCCTCCATCCATGGGATTTTCCAGGCAAGAGTACTGGAGTGGGGTGCCATTGCCTTCTCCCTTTGAGGACTAGCTGCTTTTCATTTTCCTGAAGCATTGGGATCAGTGTCAATACATCAGCTTAAAGTATCCTAGCTAATGAAATGTGTAAGAGAATGAGAGTTGTTAGAGTTCCTCAATCCTTGGATAGAAACAGTTTTCACAGTGATATATAATAATGGTGATATTCTTGCACCTTCTGGAAATCTTTGCAGTTCTTGGAAAAAGAAAAAGCCAGTAATACCTTTGGAAAGCTAGCAGCTGAGACCTGGGTATCTAGAAGTATATGCTAATATGCTTCTTTTGGCCCTGTTGTTTCCATTAGCATGGAACAAAACTTTTGTTGATCTCATGCCTAAAAGCGCTGAGAGTGGAAATGAGGTTTAGATTATGCTTAGAGCATGTCAAAAATCCACGATAATATTTGTACCAAGTCATATAGGATATGTGTATTCTTCTGTGTCACTCCTGAACTTGGGCATCTTGGCTGTAAAAATAAACCTGATAATTCTTATCCTTAAGGAGTTGGTAAGTGATTTGGTGGGAGCATAGAGATGTGATCTTAAGGCAAGCGATTGGGTACATATATGAAAACTGCTGTGGAAGATCCAGAGAGGTGGTGTTGCTTGAGGTGAGTCACGAAGGGTGACCCAGTGTACCAGTTAGACCAGAGGGAGAAAGCTATTTCAGACAGAGGAGATACTGCAGTAGTTACAAAAGCATGGACATGTGAGGGAATTGCACCTGGGGGCCTGTAGGTAGTTTGTTTTGGCTGCTCTGCAGGATAAACATGAGGAAAGATGCAGCTTGAGCCATTTGCAGCAGTCTCACGCCAAATTCCAGACTGCTCAGGACTTTGCCCCAGGGGTGGTGCAGAGCTGAGATTGTGCTGGGGATTGGTGTCTCTGGGTGTGTATTTTTGTGAGGTCACCATAAAGCCTGGAATGAGAATGGTCTAGAGGTAGGAGAATAGTTAGGAGGCTTTTGGGGGTGAATTCAGGCACCGGCCGTGGGAATAGAAAAGATGGGGCATATTTGAGAGCTCTTGAGCATGTAGTGTCAGTGGGATGTCGTGCCTGGATTGATTGCTGAATTGGGGGTGAACATGAAGGAGGGTGCTTTCTGAAGAGAAGATGGTCTGATCGAGTTAGAAGATGTAGAGTAGGAAGGAAGGAGAAAACCGTGTCATTTTAGGTGGGTTAGATTTGAAGTGTCGGTGGCGTAGCTGGGTGAAGATGACCACTGGCTTATTTGGAAATGCATTCTGGAGTTCAGGAACATTGTATAGAGTTGAGATATAGTTTTGGAAGTCATTAACTCGATTAGTTGAAGCCTTGATGAAGCTGAAAAACAAAAGCGTATAGAAAATGAGAAGAGAGCGACAGATGGAAACTTGGGAACACCTTCATTTGGAAGGACAGTTGGAATAGTAGGATCACCACTGAGCTGCTGTGCCAGAAACTAACGTCATAAAGCTCGTGAAATTATTTCAGTACATTAGGATCTGTGACAGAGGTACATTGTGGGTACTTTCCCAGAAGGCACAGTGGTAAAGAATCGACCTGCCAGTACAGGAGACTCAAGAGACGTGGGTTTGACCCCTGGGTCTGGAAGATCCCCTGGAGTTGGAAATGGCAACCCACTCCAGTTTTCTTGCCCGGAAGATCCCATGAACAGAGGAGCCTGGTGAGCTGCGGTCCATGGGGTCGCGAAGAGTCGGACACGACTGAGTGACTGAGCACTGAGAACTCAGAGGAAGCGAGGCCCTCAGCCAGCCTGGACGTGTCGGGCAGGGTTCCTGAGGACTTAGCATGGTGCTTACTCTGAGTGAGCACACTGCTGTAGCCACAGGAGAGGGCTGAGCGTGTTTGCAGGGGGTATGGCAAAGGCATCAGATCCAAGCAGCCTGGTGGAAAGATTGGCATTAATTATCAATAGAACGTCAAATGCAAGACTTGAGAATGTTGGCCCAGGTGAAGGAGGCCTGTCCTGTCACTCTGAGAAGCTTGGCTTTTACCCTGATGGCGATTGAGGTGGGGTGGGAGGAGGGGGCGGTCTCTGAAGAGTTTAGTGATGTGGTTGAATTTGCATCATCTTGTCATCCTGGGTACAGTGTAGAGTGTGCCTTTGAGAAGATCAAAGCTGGAAGCCAGTAGACTGATTAAAAGGGTGTCACACTTGTTCAGGCAAGAGAAATAAGGTGGAACCAGAAGTTAGGCAAGGAGTGGATTAGTGTAATGTCTGGAGGTAAAATCTGAAGGACTTTGGGACAAAATGCACAAGATGGGACGGCAAAGGGAAGGAACCAGGAAAACTCTGGGGATTCCAGGTGAATAGCGTTCTTATCCCTTGATTTGGGCAGTATGGGTGGGAAGGAGAGCCTGGGAGGAAAGAGAATGCTTTCAGTTTTTGGACATGTTCAAGGTACATGGCAATGGCACCCCACTCCAGTACTCTTGCCTGGAAAATCCAATGGATGGAGGGCCTGGTGGGCTGTAGTCCATGGGGTCGCTGAGAGTCGGACACGACTGAGCGACTTCACTTTGACTTTTCACTTTCATGCATTGGAGAAGGAAATGGCAACCCACTCCAGTGTTCTTGCCTGGAGAATCCCAGGGACGGCGGAGCCTAGTGGGCTGCCGTCTATGGGGTCGCACAGAGTCGGACACAACTGAAGTGGCTTAGCAGCAGCAGCAGCAAGGGGGATGTCCAGGAGGGTGTATATAGGAGGAAGTTTCAAAAGGGTGTTTAATTTCAGAAATGGACAGAGTTCAGGCTGGAGAGTTGGTGTGCGTGTTGTAGTTTCCACTGTGAAAGCAGTTGAGAAGAGTGCTCCGGGACTGTGTGGGGTGAGCAGTGGGCTCCTGATCAGCTGTGGGCACTGCCAGTGCTGCAGCGAGGGGTGCAGTGGAAGGAGCCCTGGGCAGCCTGTGTGGGATCCACCAGGGAGCAGCCTTGTTGGGATATGGACGGTCAGTAGTGTGAAGTGTGGGCAGAATGGCCTGGCGAGTGCCCATGACGATGGAGATTTTTGTATCATTTGTTTGTTCACCTGTTTTTAATGGAAAATAGTGACTTTTACTTGTTCGTTGTCTGTGAAGAAAGAGAAGGCTGAAGATTCCAGATGAAGCAGGAATCACGGACTGAGCAAGTTTCATTAGAGGGAAGGGATTTTTTTTTTTTTTTAACTTGTTATTTTGTATTGGGATATAGCCAGTTAACAATGTTGTGACAGTTTCAGGTGAACAGCAGAGGGACTCAGCCATGCATACACACGTATCCATTCTCCCCCCAACTCCCCTCCCGTCCAGCCACCACACAGCATTGAGCAGAATTCTGTGTGATCCTTGTCTGCTCTCCGTTTTAATCATAGCAATGTGTACATGTCCATCCCCAACCCCCCAACTATCCAGAAGGAGATTTTTTTTCAACGTATAATTTTAAAAGTTACTTTCCATTTACAGTTACTACAAAATGTTGGCTCCATTCCCTGTGTGGTACAGTGCATCCCTGAACCTATCTTGTACCGAGTAGTTTTGTCTCTCTCACTCCCCACCCCTGTGTTGCCCCTTCCCTCCTCTGCCCTTTGGTAATCACTGATTTTTTTCTCTCTGTGAGTTTGCTTCTTCTTTGTTATATTCACTAGTTTGTTGTATTTTTTAAGTTTCCATGTGTAAGGGATCCCATACAGTGTTAGTCTTTCTCTGTCAAACTTGTTTCATCAGCATGATGCCCTCCAGGCCCATCCATGCTGCGACAGATGGCAAAAGCTCATTCTTTTATATGGCTGAGTGGTATTCCATTGTGGGCTAGGGCATTTTGAATCTGTGAAAGGAGGAGTACGGGAGGGGATGTAGGTATATTTATACGGCAGAGGGGAGATGGAGAGCATTCGTGTCTGGGGATTTTCTTTTTAAAGTCAGAGGTGTAGCCGTTGGTAAGAGTGGAAGTAGGCTTGAGTGGAGGGACCATAAGAATGATGGTAAATGACGGCAAAAATGGTGGTACTGCCTTGGATGGATAGAGTGAGTGTGGAGCCTGACTTTGAGAACAGGCAGGGGAGTGAAGCCTGAAGGGAGAACTTGGTTTTAGTGAAGACCAGAAAGAAGAAGTAGTTCACTGAAAAGGGTGGAGTATTCCAGAAGACAGAGTGGAGAGGTTTTAGACTGGGCGATGAAGTAATTACCAGAGTTGGGGGTTAGGAGCCATGCAGAAAAATAAAGTTTGGGATGTGTTAGAGATGTGCAGTGGCTGCAGGGGTTTGTATTTGGCAAGAGAATAAACTAGCCTCAGGGTTCTGAATGGATTTCTGGTGATGTTACTTTCAGGCCAGCACAGGCTGAGGTTGAGTGAGTTGTTAGAAGAGCGGCCTGATAGCATTTGCATTGGAGCTGAGCTTTGGCTCACGTTCCTCATAAAGTTTAGGTGAAAGTTTTTGTGGGGCATTTATTGTTCTCCCTCCTGGAACTTCCCAATATATCCGATTTTCAGAATAGCAACCCTTTTAAAATTCTTAGTGCAGAATGGACTTCTTAACCTAATTTCTTGGGTTTTTATTTTCAGTTTATATTTTTAAAATATAAATTAAACTTTGACTAATACATTTTGCACTAACTCAACCGAAAAGCTCTTTGACTTGTCCTTGTTATTACTATCGTACCCTTGGTTCCTGTGATTATTCTTTGTTACGTTTCTGCGCGCATCTTTTTCCTAAGGATCGCAACAATGCAAGGCGGATTCACGAGGGTGCGAGTTTGCCTTTCTTTGAAGTGTTTGTTGATGCTCCCCTGCATGTTTGTGAACAGAGGGATGTCAAGGGACTCTACAAAAAAGCACGGGCTGGAGAAATTAAAGGTAAGTAATACGTTTTTTCCCCAGTTTGTCTTTCCTTAAATATTTCATCTTACCATATCTGAGACGGATAATCTTTTCTAAAAGATGAAAGTATTCGAACAACTTGAAGCTCCTTGAGAAGAGTGAGTGGGTCTTACTACACAGTTGGATCTCTCAGGCCTGACCAGTAGTAGTACTGTGTACACTCCGTATCCTCCATCAGGTTAAAATCCTACTCACAAGACAGGTTTTAGAGGACTTGGATTTTGGGGGCTGGTGGAAACATATTGGTGTAATTTGGTGCCTAAGCACTTCTGTGGTCTTTGTTCTAGTGAAAATGTAAGAAATTCCATAGTGAATGGGGAAAATGCCTAAATTATAAGCATCTTGAGAGCAAGGAAAATGTCTCATTCTTATGTATAACATGTTGCTTGGAATGATGTGAAATTCATTCTATGTGTGATTGTTGCATTAGATTGAATTAACATGTCAAAGTGCATGCAGCTTATATTTTCAGTTTTATAGTCTGTTCCCAGAGTTTCAACTCTGATGAAAATTTGGCATAGAGACATTTAGAACTTGTTCCTCTGTGGCCTTTGATACCAGTCATTCTATTTATCTTTTAGACATCCTTTGACATTAGTCCTGGTCTGTTATTATTATTAACAGTAAGAGAGAGCAAGCCAACATGAAAAAAGCATCAAAGATAGATATTTAGTTTACACTGTTTGGGATCAATTCATGCTGGTAACTTTTATTTGCCTTCCCAGCAGGGAATATGTGATAGCCTGGGACTATCAGAAGCTCCCAGGAGTTCCATGAAGTATAGATTTTGGCACCAGCTTCTGACCCTGAAAAGGAAAAGGTGGAACAGGAAGGAAAATGCTTGTTAAGCTGGGCTCTTTTGTCTGGGCCTGAGAATGCATTAGCAGTTGGGGCGAGTTCCACTGAATCTGGTGGTGAATTTGGTTCCTTGGGCAGGCTCGTGTCCAGTCTTGTCACCTTGGAAGCTCAGTTTGACCCATGAAGCCTGTACTTTCTTGACTCAGGGAGAACAGTCCTGAATATGATAACAACAGGAAGGGAACCAGTTTATCCACTTAGTTTCTAGGTCACCCTCTGGCTTACCTGGTAGCTCAGCTGGTAAAGAATCCATCTACAATGCAGGAAACCCCAATTCAATTCCTGGGTCAGGAAGATCCCTTGGAGAAGGGATAGGCTACCCACTCCAGTATTCATGGGCTTCCCTGGTGGCTCAGACAGTAAAGAATCTGCCTGCAATGTGGGATACCTGGGTTTGATCCCTGGGTTGGGAAGACCCCTGGAGGAGGGCATGGCAACCCACTCCAGTATTCTTGCCTGGAGAATTCCATTGACACAGGAGCCTGGTGGGCTACAGCCCATGGAGTTGCAGAGTCAGACACGACTGAGTGAATGAGCACACAGCTCTCTTTGTTGATTATCAGTGTTCACTTCTGTTTGTTCGTCATGGAGATTTGCAAAGAGAAGCTGAAGGATGTGTCCAGGATCCTGATGTCTGAATCTTTTACTTATTTTAATTGTAGTTGGTTTTGTTGTTTTTGCGAGAATGGATTGGTGAGGGAGGTAGGTTTGTCTGCCCACCTGGAGTAAGCACCCTCTTTACCATTTGTTGTGTTATTAGAATTTAGCACAAAGCATGGCCTAAAAGTAGGAAGTCAAGAGATAACCTGGAGCAGCAGCAGGCTTGGCCTTGGAGTACAAAATGAAGCAGGGCAAAGGCTAACAGAGTTTTGCTAAGAGAACGCACTAGTCATAGCAAACACCCTCTTCAGCAACACAAGAGATGACTGTACACATTAATACCACCAGATGGTCAATATGAAAATCAGATTGATTATATTGATTATATTCTTTGTAGTTGAAGATGGAAAAGCTCTATTCAGACAGTAAAAAGAAGACAGGGAGCTGACTGTGGCTCAGATCATGAACTTCTTATTGCAAAATTCAGACTTAAATTGAAGAAAGTAGGGAAAACCGCTGGACCATTCAGTGAAAGTGACAAATAGATTCAAGGGATTAGATCTGATAGAATTCCTGAAGAACTATGGACGGAGGTTCATGACATTATACAGGAGGTGGTGATCAAAACCATCCTGAAGAAAAAGAAATGCAGAAAGGCCAAATGGTTGTCTGAGGAGGCCTTACAAATAGCTGAGAAAAGAAGAGAAATGAAAGGCAGAGGAGGAAAGGAAAGATATACCCATCTGAATGTAAAGTTCCAGAGAATAGCAAGGAAAGATAAGAAAGCCTTTATAAGTGATCAGTGCAAAGAAATAGAGGAAAGCAATAGAATGGGAAAGACTAGAGATCTCTTCAAGAAAATTAGAGATACCAAGGGAACATTTCATGGAAAAGTGGGCTCAATAAAGGACAGAAATGGTAGGGACCTAACAGAAGCAGAAGATATTAAGAAGAGGTGGCAAAAATATACAGAAGAACTATACAAAAAAGATCATAATGACCTGGATAACCACAATGATGTGATCACTCACCTAGAGCCAGACATCCTGGCGTGTGTAGTCAAGTGAGCCTTAGGAAGCATCACTATGAACAAAGCTAGTGGAGGTGATGGAATTCTAGCTGAGCTATTTCAGATCCTAAAAGATGATGCTGTAAAAGTGCTGCACTCAATATGCAAGCAAATATGGAAAACTCAGCAGTGGCCACAGGACTGGAAAACGTCGGTTTTCATTCCCGTCCTAAAGAAAGGCAATGCCAAAGAATGCTCAAACTACCACACGATTGTCCTCATTTCATGTGCTGGCAAAGTAATGCTCAAAATCCTCCAAGCGAAGGTGGGAGGGGGTTCAGGATGGGGAACACATGTACACCCATGGCTGATTCATGTCAACGTATGGCAAAAACTACTATAATATTGTAAAGTAATTAGCCTCCAATTAAAATAAATTAATTAATTTAAAAAAATCCTTCAAGCGAGGCTTCAATAGTATGTGAACTGGGAACTTCCAGATGTACAAACTGGATTTAGAAAAGGCAGAGGAACCAGAGATCAAATTGCCAACATCCGTTGGATCATTAAAAAAAAGCTAGAGAATTCCAGAAAAAATATCTACTTCTGCTTCATTGACTACGCTAAAGCTTTTGACTGTGTGGATCACAACAACCTGTGGAAAATTCTCCAAGAGATGGGAATACCAGACCACCTTACCTGCCTCCTGAGAAATCTGCATGCAGGTCAAGAAGCAACAAGTAGAACTGGACATGAAACAATGGACTGGTTCCAAATTGGGAAAGGAGTACGTCAAATGGTATATTGTCACCCTGCTTATTTAACTTATGTACAGAATACATAATGCAAAATGCTAGGCTGGATGAAACACAAGCTGGAATCAAGATTGCAGGGAGAAATATAAATAATCTCAGATATGCAGATGACACCATTCTTATGGAAGAAGGCAAAGAGGAATTAAAGAGCCTCTTGATGAAGGTGAAAGAGGAGAGTGAAAAAGCTGGCTTAAAACTCAACATTCAGAAAACAAAGATCATAGCATCCGGTCCCATTACTTCATGGCAAATAGATGGGGAAACAATGGAAACAGTGACAGACTTAATTTTCTTGGGCTCCAGAATCACTGCAGACAGTGACTGCAGCCATGAAATTAAAAGACACTTGCTCCTTGGAATAAAAGCAATGACAAACCTAGACAGCATATTAAAATGCAGAGATGTTACTTTGCCATCAAAAGTCTATATAGTCAAAGCTATGGTTTTTCTACTAGTCATGTATGGATATGAGAGCTGGACAGTAAAAAAGGCTGAGTGCCAAAGAATTGATTCCTTTGGACTCTGGGGCTGGTGAATACTCTTGAGAGTCTCTTGGACAGCAAGGAGGTCAAACCAGTCAATCCTAAAGGAAATGAACCCTGAATATACATTGGAAGGACTGATGCTGAAGCGCCAATCCTTTGGCTGCCTAATGTGAAAAGCCTACTGATTGGAAAAGGTCCTGCTGCTGGGAAAGATTGAAGGTAGGAGAAAGGGACAACAGGGGATGAGATGGTTTGATGGCATCACCAACTCAATGGACATGAGTTTGAGCAAATACTGGGAGATGGTGAATGACAGGGAAGCCTGATGTGCTGTAGTCCACGGGGTCACAAGTCGGACATGACTGAGCGACTGAAGACCAATAAATGGCCCAAAGCATAATACTTAGTACATACACAGTAAACGCTTGTGGGATGGTATGGAAGGTGGAGTAGAAATCATGTGTTCAGCACATTGATCTCCGCTGTCTATTTGCAAAGTTTGTGTTTGGTGCTAGGGATATAAAGTTGAATAAGACCAAAGCCAAAAGAGCTTAAGTCACTTGCAGTTTGTATTCTGTATCTAGGAGTATGTTTGTATTAGTTCAGTTTTCTACGTGTTGCTTGTTTGCCAAGTATTTCTTCATTCCTCTGACTAGGCATTGATAAAACGTTCCTTAGGTTAATGTATACCCGTGTGCATGAGTGTACCCACATTTATTTATTTTAGGTTAGCCATAATATTAGAGTTCCTGACCGGGTAGTTTTTAGAAATCATTTGCTTGTTGTTAGAATGGTGCTTAGAGAGTTTCTTAGCAATGACCCTTGATGGTAAAAATTCAAGGACAGGTGGTATTACATCCATTCAGTGGACCTCAGGCTTTTATATGGCATTACTAAACTGTAAGTGTATGCCTAAGTCAGATACTTTAATACCTAGATTATTTTCATGATTAGTTCTTAAGTAGTTATAGTCTACTTATATAAATGTTTTCCTCACAATGTACATTTATTATAATCACTTATGGGATAAATTAAGTAGGAGGAAACTTCCTGGACTTTTAAAATGTTAAACCAAACCTCCCAACACAGTGATCTTCAAACTTTGCTGCACACAAGGATCACCTAGAAAAAATCTAGTGCCAAGGCTGAACCCCAGACCAATGAAATCAGAATCTCTTGAGGGTAGGACCTGGTGATTCCAAGTTGTAGCTACATTTGAGAATTAGAACTTATGAACTAGAGTTTTAAATAACCAGATTTGTTTGTTCCCTACCTATGTTACTATGACTTACCAGTGATACTGTTGGAAGTATCAGTAATGCAAAAATTTCTTCTTGGGCTTGGGACTTTATGTGATACTTAGGAATATGAGATAGAAAAAGAATGAAATAGGTGGGTTGTAGACTTACAGTGTTCATCTCAAAGCTTCTTTGATACCTATGCCTCTTTTTAAGAAAAACTTTGAATTTTATATTGGAATATAGTCAGTGAACCATGTTGTGATAGTGTCAGGTGGACAGCAAAGGGACTCAGCCACACATAATACATGTATCCATTCTTCCCCAAACTCCCCTCCCATCAAGGCTGCTGCATACCTTCGAGCAGAGTTCCCTGTGCTATACAGTAGGTCCTTTTGGTTTTCCATTTTAAATATAACAGAGTGTACATGTCCATCCCAAAGTCCCCAACTGTCCCTTCCCCTTATCCTTCTCCTCCTGCAATCATTAACTTTGTTCTCTAAGCCTGTGAGTCTCTTTCTGTTTTGTAAGTCGGTTCATTTGATGCCTATGCCTCTTAATAGTAATGATTTTAAATTCGTATTTACCATTCTAACCCAGGAATTGGTATTCCAAGGCAAACAAGGCCCTGAATGACTTAGGTATGGAATAATGTGAAAGACAGGAATAGCGTACTTTTAGCTCAGTCAGCCCATTCTGTGGTAGCAACATGTATTCTTTCTCTTCTAGCAGTTACACAGTAGCACATATATGATAGGGAAAATCTAAATAGTGGTTAATACCTAAATTGATTGCATTTGATTGTGGAACGTATTTGATGATTTAACAGGATTCCTTACCTACGTTTTGCTTGAGCCAATAGTAGTTAATCGATCCTGATTAACTTAATGTGATCTTGAACACTGACTGATGGCAGAAGAAGCCTGCAGAGCTTTAATTTGGCTGCAGATCATCCTGGTGAATATAATGGACAGATTGACTTGGCATCAGTTTTTGCACTGAGAAGAAAAAAAACCTCGATGAGGTTGGTTGTATGCCCAGAGCTTAGGCACTGTATCCTGTGTCCCTGTGGAAAAGTTGGATGCTCTGGGTCACTTGGTATTCCTTCCTGTTTCTTCATACAAGGCACTTACTTAACAGAGGGAAGGAAAGGTGATAGAAGTATTGTCTGCCCTCATTATTTGAAGACTCCAGATCTGCACATGTGCCTACTCACTCAAGCGTATTTGTAACCCCCATGTTAGTGTAGCTACAGTGCTTCGGCTTGTAAACACACACAGAGCAGCAGCATTTTACCAGCATTTACCAGAGTACACGCTCCCGGCTCAAGTCTGAACAACGCCTTTGTGTTTCAGCACTCATGCTGCAAAGGAGTGTGCTTTACACGGCCTATTCAGTGCCATGTCTTTTATTGTTTAGCTTTTTGTTCGTGATTTTGCTTTTTTAAAATGCACTCCTCTACCTTGGCATGGTGCTGAAGTGTTGTCTAGTTGTTTGAACTGCAGGAAGACTCACCTGTCTTGGGGAGAAAATACACATGTTAGATAAGTAAGTTTTGTTCAGATGTGAATTCTGGTGCTTGTAGCCATTATTTTGGTGTTAATGAATCAACTATATATATATATATATAAATACTCATTAAAAGTTATATATTAATTGGTTGATAAAAATTTGGTGACAGGAGGCTCACAGGAACCCACCTCCATGTATCTCCTTGGAGCTGTGGTTTAGTATTCACTACATCTGTGTTTGTGGCAGTTGAACATGATCACTGCGAATAAGGAGGATCGACTGTTTATGTTGAGAGGGGGAACAAGTTTAATTAGAAATCTTCTCCCCAGAAAGAAGTTTCAGTAATATAACCCTGTAACCTAAAGGGGAGTGTAAAAATGAACTTCAGCATAGCAGAGACTTGCGCTGAAGAAACAAACCTATTTTAATTTCCACCCTCTCTATCATCTGTTACCTTTTATAGGTTTCACTGGGATTGATTCTGAATATGAAAAGCCAGAGGCCCCTGAATTAGTGCTGAAAACAGACTCCTGTGATGTAAATGACTGTGTCCAGCAGGTGGTGGAGCTTCTACAGGAACGGGTAAGAGGATGTCAAAGAGCGAATTCCCAGAGAATGATTATGTCCGATTTATAACATTCCCTCTCCAAATAAAGCACGGTGGTAATATGGAGTAACATGTATATTTTAGGTTCTTTTTTTTCTTCCAATTTTATTGAGACATAATCGACATACAGCATTGTATGTTTATAGTGGACAGCATATTGATTTGACTTACATCATGAAGTGACTATCACAGTAAGTGTAGTGAACATCCATCATCTCATACAGACACAAAATTAAAGAAATAGAAATATTTGTGAGTGTGTGTGTGTGATAACTCTTAGAATTTGCTCTTTTAGGAACTTTAGTATATAACATATAGCAGGGTTAATGACTTAGGATTTGCTGTCTCAGGAACTGTAGTATACAGTATACAGCAGGGCTAATGACTTAGGATTTGCTCTCTCAGGAACTTTAGTATATAACATACAGCAGGGCTAATGGCACTTGTAATGTTGTACATGACATCCCCAGTATTCACCGTATCACTGGAGATTGTGCTTCTTGACTACTTTCCTCCAGTTCCCTCTCCTCCCCGCCCCTTCCTCTGGTAACTAAAAATCTGATCTCTTTCTTTGTGAGTTTGTTTGTATGTTTGTGTGTTTTTAAAGCATTCAGTTCAGTTTAGTCACTCAGTCGTGTCTGACTCTTTGCGACCCCATGAATCGCAGCACGCCGGGCCTCCATGTCCATCACCACCTCCCGGAGTTCACTCAGACTCACGTCCATCGAGTCAGTGATGCCATCCAGCCATCTCATCCTCTGTCGTCCCCTTCTCCTGCCCCTGATCCCTCCCAGCATCAGAGTCTTTTCCAATGAGTCAACTCTTTGCATGAGGTGGCCAAAGTACTGGACTTTCAGCTTTAGCCTCATTCCTTCCAAAGAAATCCCAGGACCGATCTCCTTTAGAATGGACTGGTTGGATCTCCTTGCAGTCCAAGGGACTCTCAAGAGTCTTCTCCAACACCACAGTTCAGAAGCATCAATTCTTTGGTGCTCAGCCTTCTTCACAGTCCAACTCTCACATCCATCATGACCATAGGAAAAACCATAGCCTTGACTAGACAGACCTTTGTTGGCAAAGTAATGTCTCTGCTTTTGTTTTTTGTTTTTTTTTTCCCTTTTCATTTTCTTTTTTTTTTTTAATTTCTTTTTTTAAAATTTTATTTTATTTTTAAACTTTACAATATTGTATTGGTTTTGCCAAATATCGAAATGAATCCACCACAGGTATACATGTGTTCCCCATCCTGAACCCTCCTCCCTTCTCCCTCCCCATACCATCCCTCTGGGTCGTCCCAGTGCACCAGCCCCAAGCATCCAATATCGTGCATCGAACCTGGACTGGCGACTCGTTTCATATATGATATTATATGTATTTCAATGCCATTCTCCCAAATCATCCCACCCTCTCCCTCTCCCACAGAGTCCAAAAGACTGTTCTATACATCAGGACATAAC
Source organism: Bubalus bubalis (assembly GCF_019923935.1). Lineage (NCBI taxonomy): Eukaryota > Metazoa > Chordata > Mammalia > Artiodactyla > Bovidae > Bubalus > Bubalus bubalis. The sequence goes on from NC_059163.1 coordinate 92,743,755, forward strand.
TTTCCTTCCAGGGAGTAAGTGTCTTTTAATTTCATGGCTGTAGTCACCATCTGCAGTGATTTTGGAGCCCAAAATATAAAGTCTGACACTGTTTCCACTGTTTCCCCATCTATTTCCCATGAAGTGATGGGACCGGATGCCATGATCTTCATTTTCTGAATGTTGAGCTTTAAGCCAACTTTTTCACTCTCCACTTTCACTTTCATCAAGAGGCTCTTTAGTTCCTCTTCACGTTCTGCCATAAGGGTGGTGTCATCTGCATATCTGAGGGTATTGATATTTCTCCCAGCAATCTTGATTCCAGCTTGTGCTTCTTCCAGTTGACCTAGAACCCTGGGTTGGTTTCTGTCACACCACAGAATGGTGTTTTTATACATTCCAAAATGATCACCATAATAAATCTAGTTATTACATGTCACCACAAAAATATTACTTAGTTATTAACTATATTCCCCACATTGTATATTTCTCTTGGAGCTGTGAGTTTGTACCTCGGAATCAACCTCACCTATTTCTTTCCTTCTCCCCAGTCCCCTCTCTTCTGGTAAACACCCTTTTGTTCTCTTGTGTCAATAACTCTGTTTCTGTTTTATTAAGCTTGTTCATTTGTTTTTTTAGATTCCATATATAAGTGAAATCATACAGTGTTTCTTTTTCTCTGTCTAACTTAATCATATCCTCTGGGTCATCCATACTGTCATAAGTGGCAAGATTCCATTCTCTTTTATGGCTAATTTTCATTGTATACATCTACCACAACTCTATCCATTCATCTATTGATGGGTACTTGGGTTGCATCCATATCTGGGATGTGTAAATAATGCTACATAGGGGTGTGTATATTTTTTCTAATTAGTGTTTTTATTTTCTTTGGACAAATACCTAGAAGAGTTATTGCTGGATCATATGATAGTTCTAGTTTTAATTTTTTGAGGACTATCTGTACTGTTTTCCATAGTGGCTACACTAATACATATTCTACCAATAGAGTATGAGGGTTCCCTTTTCTACACATTCTTGACAATACTTGTTATAACTTGTTGTGTTTTTGATAATAGCCATTCTGACAGGTGTGAGGTAATATCTCATTATTTTGATTTGTATTTCCCTGATGATCAGTGATGTTGAACATCTTTTCGTGTACCCATTTATCAGTTGCATGTCTTCTTTGTAAAAATGTCTGTTCAGCTTCCCAGAGCCTCTGCCCATTTTTTAATCTTTTTTTTTTTATGTTGTATGAGTTCTTTATTAACCTTATCAGATGTATCATTTGAAAAATATCTTCTCTCATTCAGTAGAAGACCTTTTTTTGTTGTTGTTAATTTCCTTTGCTGTGCAAATGCTTTTGGTTTGATGTAGTCCCATATGTTTATTTTTGATGATGTTTCCATTGCTGAAGAGACATAGCCAAAAAAAAAAAAAAATGTTATTAAGGCCAGAGAGCATACTGTATGTGTTTTCTTGTAGAAGTTTTATGGTTTCAGGTCTTACATTTAAGACTTTAATCCATTTTTAATTTATTTTTTTATATGGTGTGAGAAAGTTGGCAGTTTGATTCTTTTGCCTGTAGCTATCCAGTTTTCCTAAAATTGTTTATTGAAGAGGCTGTCTTTTTCTTATTGTATATTCTTGGCCCCCTTGTTGTAGATTAATTGCCCATATAAGTGTGGGTTCATTTCTGGGCTCTCTATTCTGTTTGTTTGATCTGTGTGTCTGTTTTTGTACCATAATGTTTTGATGACTGTAGCTTTATAGTGTAGTTTGAAATTTTTAGGGAGCATGATACCTCCAGCTTTGTTCTTCTTTCTCAAGATTGTTTTAGCTGTTTGGAGTCTTTTGTGTTTCCATACAAAATTTAAGATTATTTATTCCACTACTGTAAAAAATGCCATTAGTAATTTGTTAGGGATGGTATTGAATTTGTAGACTGCCTTGAATAGTGTGCTCATTTTAACTGAATTAATTCTTCTGATCCATGGCCAAGGTATATCTTTCCATCTGTCATCTTCAGTTTCTTTGATTAGTGTCTTATAGTTTTCTGATAACAAGTCTTTTACTTGCTTAGCTAGATTTATTCCTATATTATTCTTTTTGATGTGATTGTAAATGAAATTGTCTTCTTAAGATCTCTTTCTGATAGCTCATTGCTAGTGTATAGAAATGCAACAGATTTCTGTATATTAATTTTGTAACCTGCAACTTTACTGAATTCGTTGATTAACTCTTAGTAGTTTTTGGTAGTCTCTTGCAGATTTTCTATGATTTTCTGTGTTGAGTTTCCTTATTCTATGGTTACTCTTAATGTACTACCAGATTTCTCCAGTGGTGAGCTGTTCCACCTCGTCCTTAGTGTGGGATCTGGCCTACAGAGAGCTTTCCTCAGTGTTTCTACTTTACCTGCAGCTTTTAGCATTCACTAGATGCCTGTACTAGTGTTCTGGCTCCTCTCTCGGCAGTAAACTACTGTGGCTTATTACCACACTTATTACCACTTACTACCTCGTGCTAGCTGCGCTCATGATGGGGAAGTGGTGGTGGTTCCCAGTTCTACTGAAGTTCCAGCTTCAGTCTTTTTTCTTTTTTAATAAAGGAGAGGCAATATTTTTAAAATTAATTAACTTCTTTCTTTTTATTTTTTGACTGTGCTGGGTCTTCATTGCTTTGCATGGGCTTTCTCTAGCTGTGGCGAGCAGGGGCTACTCTTCATGGTGGCGCACGGGCTTCTCCCTGTGGTTGCTTCTTTTGCTGCGGAGCACAGCTCTAGGCATATGGGCTAGGGAGTTGTGGCGCACAGGCTTAGCTGCTCAGTGGCATGTGGGATCTTCTAGAGCAGGGATGAAACACATATCCACTGCCTTGGCAGGCAGATTCTTATCCACTGTCCCACCAGGGAAGTCCCAGCTTCAGTCTTAAGCAGGACCTATGTCCCTAGGGCTTGAGGGGGTTCTTTCTCAATGTCTCTTCCCCTCTCTGCATGGTAGCTAGCCTCTCCTTGAACCTGGGAGGTCTTGGAGGATGAGTCTTGTGCTCCTCACGTGTAGATCCCTGGTTTGTATTGGTTCAGGGTCTTGGGCCAAGACAGTTTCTTCTACCTCCTTTTGGTGGACCATACTTGGTTCTGTTGTTGCTGTTGTTCAGTCGCTAAGTTGTGTTCAAATCTTTGTAACCCCATGGACTAAAGCATGCCAGGCTCCTCTGTCCTCCGCTGTCTCCCAAAGTCTGCTCAAATTTATGTCCATTGAATCAGTGATGCTATGTAACCATCTCATCCTCTTCTGGTCCCTTCTCCTTTTGCCTTTATTTTTTTCCCAGCATAATGGTCTTTTCAAATGAGTTGACTCTTTGCATCAGCTGACCAAAGTATTAGGGCTTCAGCTTCATTCAGCTTTAGTCCTTCCAGTGAATATTCAGGGTTGATTTCCTTTAGGAATGACTGGTTTGATCTCCTCACAGTCCAAGGGACTCGCAAGAGTCTTCTCCAGCACCACAGTTCAAAAGCCTCAATTCTTCGGTGCTCAGCTCTCTTTATGATCCAACTCTCACATCTGTACATGCTCACTTGCTTACCTCCCCGAAAACAGTGGACCCTGGGCGGAGTGAGGGGTCCTTGCCGTCCCCCATCAGCTTAAGGCTTTTGTGTTGGATGAGACAGTGTTGCAGGGGACAGGCAGAGCCTTGTGCCTACACCACTGAGGGAGCTCACTCTCTGGTCTCCAGACCTGCTCCTCATCTTCCTTCTGCAAACCTGTTACAGGCCTGCTTAGGGTGAGTGCAGAACTCCTAGTGTCTGAGTTCCCAGTGATAACAACCTGCCACACAAGTCCACACTCAGCCATTGGAGTTTTTAAATCTTTAAAGCTTTTTTCTTCTTTCTGTCTTTACTATAGCCATCTCTTCCTCCCATCCTCTACTATAGGGAGATAATTCATGTGTCTTGACTTTTTTTGGTGGGACTTGTCACTCTTCAGAAGCAGTTCATGTTACTGCGTTAGGACCTCAGCTCTGTGATGGGCTCAGGAAAGTTTGATTTTATAGATTAGCTGGTCTTTCTCTTTGTTAGGTGGTGGTCAGTTGTGAGATCTGTTTCATTTTCAGTGTACTGTCTGTCCTTACTCTCCTTTGTGGGGTTGCTTATAGTTTTCTTATAAATTTGTATGAAATTAGTAAGGTGAAACTAGTGGTAAAAAACTTGCCTGCCAAGGGAGAGACATGTGAGAGGTGCAGGTTCAGTCCCTGGGTGGGGAAGATCCCCTGGAGATGGAAATGGCAAGCCACTCCAATATCCTTGTCTGGAGGATCCCATGGACAGAGGAACCTAGAGGGCTACAGACCGTGGGGTTGCAAAGGGTTGGACATGACTGAAGCAACTTAGCAGGCACACACAGTAAGTATTCTGTGTCATTTTCATTGAGCTGTGTTTTCAGTATTTTTTCTTTCTTTTTAAATTTATTTTTGGCTGTGCTGAGTCTTTATTGCTGCATGCAGGCTCTCTCTAGTTGCACCAGGCTGGGGCTAGTCTCCATCGCAATGCACGGTCTTCTCATTGCCTTGACTTCTCTCGGGCCGGCGTGCAGGCTTCAGTAGTTCGGGTCATGAGCTCAGTAGGCAGGGCATGTGGGCTGAGTAGTTGTGGCACAGGGCCTTAGTTGCTCTGTGGCATGTGGGATCTTCCTGAACCAGGGATTGAACCCATGTCTCCTGCATTGACAGGTGGACTCTTAACCACTGGACCACCAGGGAAGTTCCTTCCTTTATATTTTGATATAATTTTGTTTGTATGTTTTGTGTAGTGAACCCATATCTTCTTTTTTAACTTAAGACTTGTCATATCAATGTTGGAAAGTTATACATAGTTCTATTTTCTGTTAGTTTGAATTATTTATTTTCTACATCTAACTAGTGATTCTTATGTGTTTTATGAAACTTCAGAAAAATGCACATAGATATTGTAAAATTTTGGTTCATGTATCACTGAATCCATTTTATGGGCTTTAGATAATTCCAGATAGTTCAGACACTTAAAAGGGACTAGTTACTTAATAGGTGATGGCCATCCTCCTTCCTTCTTTCCTTCAATTCCTAAACACTTCTTTGGGGCCCTGGCTCAGAATAGCATCATTTGAATTTGACCCTTTAGTACACAGAGGCTATTTTTTTTGGTAGTAGTGGTCAGATGATTTTTTTTTCTTTTTATCTTGATAAAATTCTGTGACTCTTCTGTGAGTCTAAAACTAGGACAGAGTTCTTATATATCCTTCATTAGCTTCCTCTTAGTTTAATAACTTGCATAATCATAGATCGTTTCTCAGCACTGAGAAATTAACCTTGGTACTAAAGCACAAGCTTATTTGGATTTCACTAATTTCAAAATTTCAAAATTCACCAGTTTTCCCACTAATGTCCTTTCCTGTTCTCTGATTCAATCCAAGATTCTTCACTGTATGGACTTATTTTTAACCATGATTCTGTAAAGTGAAACTACAGGCTCACATGATGTCTGTTATGCACAGGATTTTGCTTCCCCCCCAACCCAGTGGTAAAAAAGGCAGGATTGACTGTCACTGTAATTTCAGGCTCACTCTACTAGATATTCCCTCAAGTGGTCACTCCGTCTTCAGTTCTGTATGCCTTTTCTTCCATTTTATGTTGTTGGCAGAATCATCTTTCTAAAATGTAGTCTAATCCTTTCTGTCATTTACTCTAAAATATGTATTGATTTTCCCCAGTGTTTGTAGGAGTAAGGTGACTTGTGTTCAAGGTTCTCCATAGTTTGGTTTGAAGCTGCATTTTTTTCTTATATCTTTCACTACAGTGTTTACCTGTTCTTTTTTTTTTTTTTCCTTTTTTTGATGCTGTTACTTGCCTTAGTCTCTGTGGCCTTAATTATTGCCTTGCTCCTAATTTGTTTGTTCCTAATTAATGATTGTACCTATTATTCTTCCTTTTATGTGGTCTATGTTATGGTCTCTTCTTCCTTTTATTAGTCTACATTGTGCTTGCTAGACAGTCTTATAATTGGACAGTTTCATTCAAGGTTTTGAAAAAAGGAATAGATAAGGAACTAATGTCTAATAAATGCTTGTTGTAAAGGACATGTATGTGGGGCTTTGTTTTTTAAAGTATTTGCTTTGATGGTTAGAACTGGGGGAAAGTGGTCTTTGTTCTACTTTAGCTTCTAAGCAGTTCTCCCTTGAATTGCTATGGTGGTTTCCCACTTGGTCTTTGCACTGAGTGTATATAACATCTAATTGTATTCACACAGTTAACCTATGAGTATTTCGGAGATCTGTGCTAACCTGCTCATGAATATATTGGATTCTGTGTCTAGGACTCCAGTACCTGAATTCCTAGGACTCATTTTCACATGCCTCTGGCTTTTACTTTCAAGTGTCCTCATTACACCTCAAGTACAATATAAATAATTTTACAGCAGAAGGATATTCTGGCAGTATTCTAGTTTAAGATAGAAATTTTCTTTTGAAAAATTATTTGTTTGGGTGGTGACAAAAGAAATGTAAAAGCTTCCTTAATGCAGTTGCTTTTTCAGGTACCACCTTCTTTTGGGGAAAGATTTCACTTATATGCTTTCCTAAGGAAATTATTTCACTTCACATTAAAAGTATGTATTTCTGCTTGTACTGATCCATCCTGTAAATTAATTTAGCAAATACTTGTTGCTGTACATACTAGGCACTGTTGCAAACCACTGTGGATGTGGCAGTGAATTACACAGTACAGATTCCTGCCTCATGAACCTTAATTTTTGGCCCTTTGTTGTTCAGTTGCTCAGTTGTGTCCTGCTCTTTGAGACCCCCATGGACTGCAGCACTCCAGGCTTCCCTGTTCTTCACCATCTCCTGGAGCTTGCTCAAACTCATGTCCATTGAGTCGGTGATGCCATCCAACCATCTCATCCTCTGCCATCCCCTTCTCCTCCTGCCTTCAATCTTTCCCATCATCAAGTTAGTTGGCTCGTCACATCAGGCGGCCAAAGTATTGGAGCTTCAGCTTCAGCATCAGTTCTTCCAATATTCAAGATTGATTTCCTTTAGGATTGACTGGTTTGAGCTCCTTGCAGTCTAAGGGACTCTCAAGAGTCTTCTCCAACACCACAGCTCAAAAGCACCAATTCTTTGATGTTCAGCCTTTTTTATGGTCCAAGTCTCACATCCAACTACTGGAAAAACCATAGCTTTGACTGTTGTTGGCCAAGTAATGTCTCTGGTTTTTAATACACAGTCTAGGTTTGTCCTTCTTCCAGGGAGCAAGTGTCTTTTAATTTCACGGCTGCAATCACTATCTACAGTGATTTTGGAGCCCAAGAAAATAAAGTCTGTCACTGTTTCCATTTTTTCCCCATCTATTTGCCATGAAGTGATGGGACCAGATACCATGATCTTCATTTTTTGAATGTTGAGTTTTAAGCCAGCTTTTTCACTCTCCTCTTTCACTTTCATCTACAGGCTCTTTAATTCCTCTTCGCTTTCTGCCATAAGTGTGGTGTCATCTACATATCTGAGGTTATTGATATTTCTCCCTGTAATCTTGATTCCAGCTTGTGCTTCATCCAGCTTGGCATTTTGCATGATGTACTCTGCATATAAGTTAAATAAGCAGGGTGACAATATAGAGCCTTGATGTACTCCTTTCCTGATTTGGAACCAGTCCATTGTTTCATGTCCAGTTCTATCTGTTGCTTCTTGAACTGCATACAGGTTTCTCAGGAGGCAGGTAAGGTGGTCTGGTATTCCCATCTCTTTAAGAATTTTCCACAGTTTGTTGTGATACACACAGTGCAAGGAAATGGCAACCCACTCCAGTGTTCTTGCCTGGAGAATCCAGGACAGAGGAGCCTGGCAGGCTAAAAAGTCTATGGGGTCACAAGAGTTGTACACGACTTAGCTTCTAAACCACCACCACACAGTCAAAGGCTGTGAAGCATAGTCAGTGAAGCAGAAGTAGATGTTTTTTCTGGAATTCTCTAGCTTTTTCTATGATCCAAGGGATGTTGGCGATTTGATCTCTGGTTCCTCTGCCTTTTCTAAATCCAGCTTGAACATCTAGAATTTCTCGGTTTAGGTACTGTTGAAGCCTAACTTGGAGAATTTTGAGCATTACCTTGCTAGTATGTGAAATGAGTGCAGTTGTGTGGTAGTTTGAACATTCTTTGGCATTGCCCTCCTTTGGGATTGGAATGAAAACTGACCTTTTCCAGTCTTGTGGTCACTGCTGTTTTCCATATTTGCCGGCATATAGAGTGTAGCACTTTAACAACATCATCTTATAGGATTTGAAATACCTCAGCTAGAATTCCATCACCTGCACTAGCTTTGTCCCTTACAACCTTTATTTTTGGATATTTGGTTCTTACAACCATTATTTATAATTATAAGCTAGAATGACTGTATAAATTCTTTTCTTTTATAACATGAGATAGAATTTTTAAAAAATTCAAGAAAGACATTCACACACATACATAACTACTTCTCTTTTGATGTTTGTTCTCTTTTGATTGACTTTCTCACGAAGTTGAATCTCAAATGAGCATTAGGGCACATGGGGAAACCAGTGAATACTTGACATTCAGCTCAGAGTTTGTGGTGATGCAAGGAGTTTGCTTGCCTGCAGCACCCTGATCACAGGCGACTTACTATAGTGTGCACTTTTTCTAACAAACTTTCTACATGGTGATCCAGGAGTAGCCAGTGCAGTTGAACCTCATTGTCATCACAAAGACATTTGTTAGGGTTTCCAAAGGTAGGTTGTTGTTCACTCGCTCAGTTGTGTTTGACTCTTTGTGACCCCATGGACTGTAGTACTCCAGGCTTCCCTGTGCCTTCACTATCTCCTGGAGTTTGCTCAAACTCATGTTCATTGAGCCTGTGATGCCATCCAACCATCTCATCCTCTGTCATCCCCTTCTCCCCCTGCCCTCAATCTTTCTCAGCATCAGGGCCTTTTCCAGTGAGTTAACTCTTTGCATTAGGTGGCCAAATGTCACAAATATAGATTGGGAGTGGAAAGAATGAATATGTTGAATACAGTGATTTTAAAGCAGAGAATAGTAACCAAATCTCCATAGGTTTATAGTGTGTGTGAGTGGGGATGTGAAAATTTATTGGTGGGTCTGTGTTGACCAGCATTACGTGTAAGAATGTAATTGTGAGTGGAAGGAGATGGCATGGACAGAGGTGGAAACCTGCAACAAGAACTCCTGCGAGGACTCTTACCATGTGCAAAAGCCTTTGGTAGTCGCTTCAGTAGCATTATTGCATTGAATTTGTAAGACTCTGATAAGTAGTTGTAATTCTCCTCGATTTACTGATGAGAAAACAAATTCAGGAAGGTGAAGTTATTTGTCCCAAGATTGAGAAGTGCTGCCTCCCCTGGTGATGGGTGGAATTTTTTCTGTCTGCTGCTTGGTATTGGAGAGACTTAATGAAATGAATTCTACCAGCTGTTGTTTCTTCAGCATTCTCTACTACCAACAAAAAATTAGTCCATCTAAGAAAGAAATGGAAAATTTTTATTGGGGTCAAATGTGCAAAGTCACTTAAGTTGTGTCAATTCTTTGTGACCTCATGGACCGTAGCCTGCCAGGCTTTTCTGTCTATGGGATTTTCCAGGCAGGAATACTGGAGTGAGTTGCCATGCCCTTCTCCAGAGGACTTCCAAACCCGGGGATCAAACCCAGGTCTCCTGTGTTGCAGGTGGATGCTTTATAATACAAATTTTTATTTTATCATTGTTAATATATGGAACTGATTTTCACTGTCTGAGAAAAAATATATATATATTTTTTTAATTTTACTTTATTTTTAGACTTTACATAACTGTATTAGTTTTGCCAAATATCAAAATGAATCTGCCACAGGTATACATGTGTTCCCCATCCTGAACCCTCCTCCTTCCTCCCTCCCCATTCCATCCCTCTGGGTCGTCCCAGTGCACCAGCCCCAAGCATCAAGTATCGTGCATCGAACCTGGACTGGCAACTCATTTCATACATGATATTTTACATGTTTCAATGCCATTCTCCCAAATCTTCCCACCCTCTCCCTCTCCCACAGAGTCTATAAGACTGTTCTATACATCAGTGTCTCTTTTGCTGTCTCGTACACAGGGTTATTGTTACCATCTTTCTAAATTCCATATATATGCGTTAGTATACTGTGTTGGTGTTTTTCTTTCTGGCTTACTTCACTCTGTATAATAGGCTGAGAAAAAATATTTTGAGGGTGCTCTACAATGGGTATTTTAGGATGAAGAGTATTTTGGTTCTGGCATCTCTGGATTGTCTTATTTCTCTTTTGATCTGGCTTATGTAGTAAAATTGGAATAGACAGTGGAGTCATTTATATATTTAATTTTTCAGTATTTTGTCTGAGCATCTTTATTTTCTCAGTGTGCTTTGGTTCGCACATTTTTATTTAAGAAGCTAGAAGACACTGGAAAATATGGAAGGTTTTAAAATTCATTGAAGTTTTTTTCCTAACCCTTGAATGGTCACTAGATGGCCTGCTGGTATTGCATTTTCACTTGGTGGGTTATGACATAAGGAAGTAGGCTTCTTGCTGATGGTTTTAATCTAATGTGATATTTTAAATACTGTTTTTAAATCTACTAGGAACTCTAGATTTAGTGGTGCTATAAATTATTTAAAGGTTTGTCTTTTTATGAAATGGTGGTTTAGTGCTCTAAATGGATTTTATACTGTACATAAAACCAGACTTTGCAGCTCCGTTTTCAAGTGATGCCAGAATGTCATTTGGTGTTCATGCTTGGGATGCATGTAGTTTAGATAATAGAAATTTAATAGTTACATAAAAAAATGATTGAGCTCTAGCATTCAAATCTGTTGAGCAGATTTGGCTTAAGAAAAAGTTCAGAATATACTTAAAGGAACAATTTAAAATGTGAAGTCACTCTGTTTATTAACGTGTTCACAGTTAGGAACATTAAAAAGAGAAGGGAAGGACTACTATTTTCAGGTAGTGAATGTTCTACCAGCCAGTTTCCAGGAAAAAACGAGCAGTTGTCTCTGAACAAAGATATGAATACAACACGTTAGGTCTTAGATTGTATTTAGTTAATCAAATAAACAAAAAAGTTTTGTGTATCTATGTTACATATTAAATTTAAATTAATATTTGAGTATTTCTAGACCTACCTCATTAATGGAAACATGTAAATCGTTAATCAGCCAATTAGTCTCTCAGTCGTGTCTGACTCTCTGCGACCCCATGGCCTGTAACCTGCCAGGTTCCTCTGTCAGTGGAATTCTCCAGGCAAGAATACTGGAGTGGGTTGCCATTTGCTTCTCCAGGGGATCTTCCCCACCCAGGGATCGAACCCAGGTCTCCTGTGTTGCAGGCAGATTATTTACCATCTGAGCCACTAGGGAGGGCCCTAGTAAATTGTTAGCTAATCTCCTATTCACGAGAACTCCTAGGAGTACCCCTGTTTCCTCTTTACCCTTAAATGGTGACTGTGGAGCTGTTAAGATCAGAGTTAACTTGGACTGCAAGGAGATCCAACCAGTCCATTCTAAAGGAAATCAGTCCTGGGTGTTCATTGGAAGGACTGATGCTAAAGCTGAAACTCCAATACTTTGGCCACCTCATGCAAAGAGTTGACTCATTGGAAAAGACCCTGTTGCTGGGAGGGATTAGGGGCAGGAGGAAAAGGGGACGACAGAGGATGAGATGGCTGGATGGCATCACTGACTCAATGGACGTGAGTCTCAGTGAACTCTGGGAGTTGGTGATCAACAGGGAGGCCTGGCGTGCTGCAATTCATGGGGTCGCAAAGAGTTGGACATGACTGAGCGACTGAACTGAACTGAACTGAAGAGTTTAGGTGCATAAACACCTGTTCCTGACCTGGCTTGTGATCTATTTTTGTTTTAAAGGAAGCGTCCTGATGTAAAGGGTTTTATATGTACATGTTGCAGGAGAACACATTTTCTGATAGCTGTATCTCTGGGAATCCTAATGAATCCCAAATAAAATGGATAGCTCATGTGGCAGAGACTTCATGTTCTGTTATCCACATATCTTGTCTCACTTTGAGATGGTTTTGATCTTTTTTGATGTTTAATCATGGTTTTGGAAACTAAAAATATTTCAGTAGAATGTGATAGAAACTGGCTGTGTCCATATTTTAAAAACAGTTTGTCTTCCTGATAGTTCTCTCCTCTCTACATGTTCAGTCTACAGAGAACCTGCTTCTTCCAAACGTGTTCCATGTTCCTGTTGACTCCTGCTGTGTTTGTGTTAATTCCAAAAATATTTGCTTTATGTACATTTTTGAAGAGAAAAACTGTGGCAGCTTCTCAAACCTTTATTTTGCCATTGGTTAGGCATCAGAAGAATTTTATATTTAAGTTATGAGGCTAAAATTCATCTTAAAATAATTGCTGAGTGTGAATTTTGAAAAGGAAAGAATTTTGTGACATGCCATGTAATGAAAAAAATTAATACTCAAATTTTAAAGTTTTAATGATGAATAAACATTTATATAATTTAAAATTATTTTCTTGATAAAAGGAAAAAATAATGCCTTCTTTCTTGGAGTCTTAACCACTGGACTGCCAGAGAAGTTCTAAATTCCCTCTTTCTTGAAAAGAAAGTGATTATAGGGGAATTCCCTGGTGATCCAGTGGTTAGGACTCAGAGCTTCCACTGCAGGGGTCCCAGGTTCCATCCCTGGTTGAGGAACTAAGATCCTGTAAGCCACGTGGCGTGGCTGATAAAAATTAAAAAAAAAAAATGATCATAGCCTCTATGTTCATGCAGATAAAATGGCTTGTTACTAAAAATGCATTCATCCTAAAGCTATGGCATTATTAGTATACAAAACATTAAACAAATAATTTGGCCAGGCTTATAATAGAGATACTGCTCTCTTTCATGTTCACAAGTTCTCTTGGATTTGCTCACCAACTGTTTGTACCTTTTGGTTTTTCACTGAGGGTGTGGTTGGCAGGAAATGGACATGATGTATAGAAACCTTTGTTGATTCTCGGCTCTTATTTTGAACAAACTCTCCTTGGAGGAGGCAGATTCACATACTGGGGTGCATACTCCAGTGTGGTATGTGATACAGAAGAGGGGGTCCAGGTCCGAGGCGAGGCGAGGACAGAGCCTGCCTTGTGCTGGGAGCGCCGCAGTGGGCAGCGCTGCTGCTCCTCATTAGCGTGTGTGGGCTGACGCTAGGGATGCTGGCTTAGCAAACCAGCTAAAAATGCCCTGTTGTATCCAATAGAGATCAAAAGATTTAGTCTGTTGGGTGCGCTCCTCTGACCCTCCAGGATGGTTGACAGCTGTTAGTGGTAAAGCAGGGGTGAGGGTGGAGGAGAGTCATCAATACCCATCAAGAAAGAGGCATCCCATCCTTACAAAGTAGTATGGGCTTCACAGATGCCAAAGAAAGCTTTAGGTAGAGTTGTTTGTATCAGTGAAATCCTTCTCTTCCCTGGAGTTGCTGTGTCATTTATTCCCAGACTGTGGATTCTGTTTTTTAAAGTTTTAAGGGATCCAAAGTGGTGAGAATGGAGGTGTTTGATTTATTTACAGTGATAGGGCTTGAGAAAGTTTGTTGAAAATAATTCACTTATTATTAATAGAAATATTTAGGTGTAACTGAAATGTTGACTATCTTTACTTTTTGTCTAGATCTTTATTAACACAGAAAGATCACATGCTGAAACCCTGGGAATTGTAAATGTTTAATAAAATCATGAAAATAAACTAAGAGCACTATGTGTGACAAAATGTTTCATAACTTAGTTTTATGGGAGAAACAGTAAAGGTTTTATTTTAATTAAAAAATATTTTTAGTTTATTTTTTTATTTGGAAGAGAATAGTGTTGGGACCTGAGTTGGAATCCCAGCCTCAACACTTATCAATTAACTATATGACCTTGGAAAAAATAACCTAATTTCTTTGGCTTTGATCCTGTCATCTGTGAAATGGGAAATAAAAATAGTACCTATCTCAAAACTGTTCTGAGACTTCTGTTAATAAATGTAGCATGCTTAGAACAGTTCCTGGCATGTAGCAAGCACACTGTAATTATTATTTATTGAGTATTTATTGTGTGTTAAGCACATTGGAAGACAGTGTAGCAGGGATTTGGGGTAAGTTATTAACCTCTTCTGAGCCTCAATTTCCTCATCTGTAAAAGAAGGATAGCAATAGTTTCTTTTACTTTCATAGGTAGGATTGCATGAAAATTAAATGAATTAATTCATGTGACGCCCTTAAGGCATTGCTGGGTTTGTTGTTAGCATCCAGTAAATGTGAGCCCCCACAGATATACTTTAAGTCATTTTTCACACAGCCATGTACCTATATATATGTATATGCATATACTCACACACACATATATATATTATATACATACACACACTCATACCCTTGTTGTTGTTAAACAGCTGAGAAAGAAGTTGAGAAATGTAGATAACCTGTTCAAGGTTGCACAGTAAGAATTTGATCTCAGGCCTTAAGGAGCCAAATCAGAAATAAGTGACCTATAGACCTCTGTTGCTTTATTGTATCTTTTTGGTTTTGAAGATGATGTTCCTCTGATTTTTCTGTGATTCATATGAATATTTAATTTCAAGTGTGTTTTGTGAAATTTTATCATACTCTTTCTCTCAAAAGCCTTAGTGAATGTCTGACTGTGTAACTTTTAATTTTAGCATTTGTTGTGGAAGACTTGAATTCTTTATTTTGCAAAAATGTGTGTTTCTCAAGGCACCTTTGAGAGCTTTACACATACCCAAGAAACTAATTGAACATAAGGGTGCATGTGCAGTTCACTTAATGCACGTTATATATTCCGGGAAACATGGATTCTGAATTTTTATTTTCTGGTTGATGGAGTAATAGACTTTGTACAAACTGATCAAACTACCAGTTGCTCTATGATACACCTATGGGTGAAGAACACTTGGAGGGAAATATACAAAAATGATGTTGATAACCAAATATAAGGGTGATGGGTTTTTCTCATTTCCACATTTTCTTTCAGTTCAGTTCAGTTCAGTTGCTCAGTCATGTCCGACTCTTTGCAACCCCATGAATCGCAGCATGCCAGGCCTCCCTGTCCATCACCAACTCCCGGAGTTCACCGAGACTCATGTGCATCGAGTCAGTGATGCCATCCAGCCATTTCATCCTCTGTCGTCCCCTTCTCCTCCTGCCCCCAGTCCCTCCCAGCATCAGAGTCTTTTCCAATGAGTCAACTCTTCGCATGAGGTGGCCAAAGTACTGGAGTTTCAGCTTTAGCATCATTCCTTCCAAAGAACACCCAAGGCTGATCTTTAGAATAGACTGGTTGGATCTCTTTGCAGTCCAAGGGACTCTCAAGAGTCTTCTCCAACACCACAGTTCAAAAGCATCAATTCTTTGGCGCTCAGCCTTCTTCACAGTCCAACTCTCACATCCATACATGACCACAGGAAAAACCATAGCCTTGACTAGACGGACCTTTGTTGGCAAAGTAATGTCTCTGCTTTTGAATATGCTGTCTAGGTTGGTCATAACTTTCTTTCCAAGGAGTAAGCATCTTTTAATTTCATGGTTGCAGTCACCATCTGCAGTGATTTTGGAGCCCAAAAAAGAAAGTCTGACACTGTTTCTACTGTTTCCCCATCTATTTCCCATGAAGTGATGGGACCAGATGCCATGATCTTCGTTTTCTGAATGTTGAGCTTTAAGCCAATTTTTTCACTCTCCTCTTTCACTTTCATTAAGAGGCTTTTGAGTTCCTCTTCACTTTCTGCCATAAGGGTCGTTTCATCTGCATATCTGAGGTTATTGATATTTCTTCCGGCAATCTTGATTCCAGCTTGTGCTTCTTCCAGCCCAGCGTTTCTCATGATGTATTCTGCATATAAGTTAAATAAGCAGGGTGACAATATACAGCCTTGATGTACTCCTTTTCCTATTTGGAACCAGTCTGTTGTTCCATGTCCAGTTCTAACTGTTGCTTCCTGACCTGCATACAGGTTTCTCAAGAGGCAGGTCAGGTGGTCTGGTGTTCCCATCTCTTTCAGAATTTTCCACAGTTTATTGTGATCCACACAGTCAAAGGCTTTGGCATAGTCAATAAAGCAGAAATAGATGTTTTTCTGGAACTCTCTTGCTTTTTCGATGATCCATCAGATGTTGGCAGTTTGATCTCTGGTTCCTCTGCCTTTTCTAAAACCAGCTTGAACATCAGGAAGTTCACGGTTCACGTATTGCTGAAGCCTGGCTTGGAGCATTTTGAGCATTCCTTTACTAGCGTGTGAGATGAGTGCAATTGTGCGGTAGTGCCAGGAGCCAGAGAGAGACATTCCACTCGTGACAAAGGTCATGAGGAAGGAGGCTCGGCATACGCAAAGGCGGGATCGAGCCTCGGGAGTCCCCCCGGATATTCTTGAGCATCTTCCCCCATAAAACCAGAGTCTGCCTACTTTATTGCTTTGTGCTCTCACCTCTGACTTTACTGGGGGCTGTCCCCCACCACCATCTCGCTCTCTCTGTCAAAGAGTTAACTTACAGCTCCAATTAATAAAGTTCCTGGGCAGTTAGGAGTGTTTAAATCCAAACCCCTCAGATGGCTCTCTAACTCGCCTGACAAGTTTACCCGGACACCTACAGCTATGCATACGATTGTTTACAGTCTTCCAGCCTCGAGAGGCACAGGAAGCTTAAGATATTCAAATAGCTTAGAGCCTCTCAGAGAGTTAGAAACTGTCAAAATAAAACTAGTAAAAGATTTCATTGATGAGCCAATGTTTGTTGCCAAGTTTTCACATCCCCTGAATTGTATCCTTGAATGTGTATTAATTAATATAGTTGGTATGTAGAAAAAATAAGTAGTGGCCTTGGTGTTAGTAACTTTAGACCCTTAAGGTAATAAATTCTTTCCTTTGTAAACCCATTACACATCCGCCCTATAGGAATGTAATTTTATCTTCGGAAGATGGCGCCAAACCTTAAAATAATTACTTACTCTTAGAGAAAATAAGTCTTACGGTTGATAAGTCCTTGTCAAGAGTCATAAAATGTTAATAGGCCTTCTGGCCAAAAGATGATGTAAATCACCTAAACCATTTGTATACAATAAATTTGCAGGAAAGAAACCCTGGTTTTTGATAAGCATCAAAGACTGCTGACTTTGCATCCCCTATTATCCTCTATGTGTAACTTAGGGTATAAAAGCCCCTATTGAAAATAAAGCTATGGGCCTTGCTCACCAACGCTTGGTCTCCCCATGTCATTCTTCCCTTTAACTTCCAGCTGAGTATCCATCTGGAGCGCGGATATCCTCTGCGACCATTTATTTGCCTGGGCTTCTAAGACCCACTCGAGAAGGTGTCTAAGGTGGGGCACCTTCCACTATTCGATAGGGCGCCTGTGGCCTCCGTGGTCAGAGCTAACCTGGTGTCACGGGTTATATTGATTTTCCATGTAAACCAAGCTATTCAGCTTCTTTTCTCCACTGAGTTTTCCTACTGAGCTATCCTCATTCTATTACTCTTTATATCTCTGAATAAATAAATAAATAAATAGGTCGCCTACTCCGTCTCCCCTTCGAATACCCTGGATCAGCCGGGGCTGGACCTCAGCACGGTAGTTTGAGCATTCTTTGGCATTGTCTTTCTTTGGGATTGGAATGAAAACTGACCTTTTCCAGTCCTGTGGCCACTGCTGAGTTTTCCAAATTTGTTGGCATATTGAGTGCAGCACTTGCACAGCATCATCTTTCAGGATTTGAAATAGCTCAACTGGAATTCCATCACCTCCACTAGCTTTGTTGGTCGTGATGGTTCCTAAGGCCCACTTGACTTCACATTCCAGAATGTCTGGCTCTAGGTCAGTGATCACACCATCGTTGTGAAGATCTTTTTTGTACAGTTCTTCTGTGTATTCCTGCCACCTCTTCTTAATATCTTCTGCCTCTGTTAGGTCCATACCATTTCTGTCCTTTATTGAGCCCATCTTTGCATGAAATGTTCCCTTGGTATCTCTAATTTTCTTGAAGAGATCTCTAGTCTTTCCCATTCTGTTGTTTTCCTCTATTTCTTTGCATTGATCGCTGAGGAAGGCTTTCTTATCTCTCCTTGCTATTCTTTGGAACTCTGCATTCAGATGCTTATATCTTTCCTTTTCTCCTTTGCTTTTCGCTTCTCTTCTTTTCATAGCTATTTGTAAGGCCTCCTCAGACAGCCATTTTGCTTTTTTGCGTTTCTTTTCCATGGGATGGTCTTGATCCCTGTCTCCTGTACAATGTCACGAAGCTCCGTCCATAGTTCATCAGGCACTCTATCTATCAGATCTAGGCCCTTAAATCTATTTCTCACTTCCACTGTATAATCATAAGGGGTTTGATTTAGGTCATACCTGAATGGTCTAGTGGTTTTCCCTTCTTTCTTCAATTAAAGTCTGAATTTGGCAATAAGGAGTTCATGATCTGATCCACAGTCAGCTCTTGGTCTTGTTTTTGCTGACTGTATAGAGCTTCTCCTTATTTGGCTGCAAAGAATATAATCAATCTGATTTCGGTGTTGACCATCTGGTGATGTCCATGTGTTGAGTCTTCTCTTGTGCTGTTGGAAGAGGGTGTTTGTTACTATTTATTTAATTTAACTATTTATAAAATTATTATAAATTATTCTTTATAAAAATAATTAAACAATTTATTATTTCAAACAAATGTATTAAAAATAATTCCTGGAGTTAGAAGTATAGAATGGACTACCTTAAACTGTTTCTCTTGCTAGATTTTAAAAAGAGACTTTACCTTGTTGTATTGTATTAATATCTATAAAGAGAAAATGGAAGCAGCTGGTAGAAGCTGTCTCTCCTCCTTCACCATTATTCTTTGAGTCACTCATGTAGTGTTTACTGTTAGTAAACACAATAAGTAGTCTTCTGCTGTGGGTGCCTGCTGCAGGCTTAATTTCAAAAGGAGGTGTGGAAGGTTTATGAAGCTCTCTGTGCTCTGCACAGTTTGTGTTTAACACACACTCTCTGCTTTCCTCTGAGCAGTGGGATTCTTGAAGGACAAAGGGCCCCCAGAGAGCTGGCTGAACATGGCATGGTAGCAAGCAGTGCTCCTTTATTTATGTCTTTTAATTTCATTATTTCTTTTTTTTCGTTCTTCATATTTACTCTTCTCATTCATTCTTGAGTTTCTCCTGAGAAAGATCAGAGGCCTTGAATTTACTGGCAGGAGGAACTTGGTTTTGGTACATGACTTAGCCAGAGCTGTTCCATCTTTATGGGCTTCCAAGGTGGCAGTAGTGGTAAAGAATCTGCCTGCCAGTGCAGGAGATGCGGATATGATCCCTGGGTCGGGAAGATCCCCTGGAGGAGGACATGGCAGCCCACTCCAGTATTCTTGTCCAGAGAATCACATGGACAGAGGAGCCTGGCGGGCTGCAGTCGATGGAGCCATGAAGAGTTGGATACATCTGAAGTAACTTAGTACACGTGTTCCATCTTTGAAGGAACAGAATATCAGAGAAATGTAGGAGAATAATTCTTTCTAGATTCACAGGGCCCATAAAGACTGCTTGAGTGGTGGCATTCAGGCTTTCATGAGGTCATCTAGTTTTGAGACACATGTCTGACTCTGGTTTTTCTGTCTGCTGAAGATATTTCTATAAGTCTGAATATAAGTTGAAGTTTCTTCCCAAACTTTTTCCTTGGGAAAAGCAGTAGGTAGTGTCTTTAAACACTTGGGGTCATAAAGAGTGGGATGCGACTGAGCTACTAAACAACAACATTGATACATTGTTATCATCCATAGTTCATAATTTACATTAGGGTTGAACATTGTATGGGTTATAACACCTGTGTAATGACATTTACACACCATTGTAGTATTATACAGAATAACTTCACTGTCCTAGAAAATCCCCTGTGTCCTTCCTATTCTTCTCCCCTCCCCTGTAACCTTGGGCAACCATTGATGTTTTTACTGTGTCCATCAGTTCAGTTCAGTTGCTCAGTCGTGTCCGACTCTTTGCGACCCCATGAATCGCAGCACGCCAGGCCTCCCTGTCCATCACCAACTCCCGGAGTTCACTCAGACTCACGTCCATCGAGTCAGTGATGCCATCCAGCCATCTCATCCTCGTTTTGCCTTTTCAGAATGTCCTATAGTTGGAACCATATAGTATGTAACCTTTTCCAGTGGGTTTCTTTGATTTAATAATCTGCCTTTAAGCTTCCTTCATGTCTTTTCATGGTTTGATAGCTCATTTCTTCTTAGGGCTGAATGACTAATGTTCCATTGTCTGGATGTACTGCCATTTATTTATTCATCTACTGAAGGACTTCTTGCTTGTTTTCAAGTTTGGGCAGTTTTGTGTGAACATAAGTTTTCAGCTCATCTGGGTAAATACCAAGGAGCATGATGACTAGGTTGCATGGCGAGAGTATGGTTCAGTTCAGTTCAGTTGTTCAGTCGTGCCTGACTCTTTGTGACCCTGTGGACTGCAGCACACCAGGCTTCCTTGTCCATCACCAACTCTCAGAGCTTGCTCAAAACAGATTGTCTTCTAAAGCAGCTATACCATTTTGCATTCCCACCAGCAGTGAGTGAGAGTTCCTATTGCTCTGCCTCCTTGTCAGCATGTGCTCAGTGTTTTGGATTTTGACCATTCTAATAAGTATATTCTAACAGGGTTATCTCACTGTGGTTTTGAATTGCATTTTTCTGATGATATATGATGTAGAATATTGTTTCATATACTTATTTGTCATCTGTATAACTTCTTTGGTGAGGTGTCTGTTCAGGTCTCTGACCCATTTTCTAATAGGGTTCTTTTCTTACTGTTGAGTTTCAAGAGTTCTTTCTATGTTTTGGATAATAGTCCTTTTTCAGATACACCTTTTGCAGATATTTTTTCTCAGTCTGGTTTGTCTTATCATTCTCTTGAGAATTAATGTATTTTTAAATGAGACATTGCTTAGACATATATGAAAAACTTATCAGTGCCAGTTTTATATGCTTATGGAGGTTACTTGATTGATTTGACTTTAAAAATTTAGAGTAATTAAACACTTTTGATAATTATTCCTAGGAGAATGACAGGTGTGAACAGGCCTTGTGAAGGTCACCTGATGAGCAGTGTCTGAGAGCAGTGTGTAAGTTTGGGTCATCACAAATAGATACTTGTGGGATAAATGAGAAAAAGCTTTGTCCCAGTATGATATAAATGAGTACTTGGAGTTGGGATAAAATTTCCAGAATGCACTTCATAGGAGGTCAGAGAGTGCTCTTTTTCAAACCGCGGTGGTGGGAATAGAGCTGACGTTCTCTGGAGTACTGTATTACGTGGCTAATTAGGTGGTGTTAGTGAGGCTGGTGATAAAGATGTGTACGGAAGCTGGAATAAAATGGTTCCATAATATGTTACAGATAATAGTGATGATGTTTAGAGTGCTTTTTTTGTTTGTTTGTTTCTGAATCCTTTTAATCATTATTCCTTACTTGAGGTCACCTCTGTGTAGTTGCCTGATTTTGACATACATGGTACACTGTGGGAATTTCTTTCACACTCAATAGTGGGAAATTACGTGTGATGATTTCTTGCATGTGGGATGTTATCTGCTTGGGAGTAGGCCAACCGTCATTAGGAAAATTGATTAAATCCCTCTCATACTGTTTTTAAAATCTCTTTTTGAAACATTAATTTCCTTCATTAACATACCTTTTGGAGAACTCTAAATTGTTGGATCAAGCATTTAATTTTGCTTTTGTTAATGTGTAGGATATTGTACCTGTGGATGCCTCTTATGAAGTGAAAGAACTGTATGTGCCAGAAAATAAACTTCATTTGGCAAAAACAGATGCAGAAACACTGCCAGCGTTGAAAATTAATAAAGTAAGTGCTTTGTCCTTTTTCCATATCAAGTGCTTTAATCCTATAGATAGTTGTTGGTTTGAGGGCATGAGTGTTGGTGGTGGTGGTGGTCATAGTTGTATATATCACCATTTCCAGGGATGGGAAATATGTTTAATTTATAAAACCATATTCCCAAATTACCATGGCTTTGATTTTATTTTACTCATAATATTTATTTTGAAATACCAAAGAATAGAGGTTATATAAGATTTTAGGTTTATCAGAAGGAATGGATTCTAAAAAGTAAAAAGCCTTTAATAATTAAAATGAAATTTTTTTTCCCTAAACATTGTTTCCTAATCCCTTGCCAAGACCCCGATTTTCCCTTTCTTATATTGTGAAGAATAATTATGTTGTATATTGTAGCTCTAATAATATCATTAGGTGTTTTTCCCGATAAGAAATTGCTTAAACTAGATGTGAAGACAGTGGAGATTATAATTTATCACTTTCAAATCTTTAGAGAATTTTAAATTGTATCATTCAGATATACTTTAAAAATAGGTTTAGAAATAAGAACTTAAAATAGGAATAGAATTTCCCAGCCTTTCTTCTAGTGTAGTAAAAATCCCAGACACCCAGGAAAGTGCCAAATCTGAAAGTAAGGAGGAAGGGAAAAATAAAACTCCCAAACTTTCTGAGGCTGGAGAAAGACTCTTCAAAGACTTACTCAAATTCCTGATAGGAGTACATTGTCTAGGTGGTTTGTGTGATTGGGTTTCTAACCAGAAGCTAAGACATGTTGCAGGGAGCAAGGAGAAGGGGAAGTTGGGGAGCAGAGTCACTCAAAGCTGACTTTACTAAGGAACAACAGATTTTGTCACTAACAGACTTCGTGTCAATTGAATAAACACACACACACACACACACGCATTAGGGTAGGGGGAGAAAGAGAAGAAATAAACTGAGAATGAATGAATCCGAATCCAGGTCAGTCAGACTCTGTAACCCAAAAAGATAGTAGCTTTTTCAAATGTGAACCTTTTTCAATACAGTGGTTTGTTCTTTGCTTAGCAGTATGAAAAATAATTAATTAAAAAAACATAGGCTACATCATGTAATGTATTAGCTCGGGCTGCCACAACAAAAACTGTAGCCTGGGTGACATAAACAACAGACATTTCTTTTCTCACGGTTCTGTAAGAAAGAAAGTCCAAGACCTAGGTGCTGGCTGACTGGGCCCCTGACAAGGCTCCCTTCCTCTCCGGCTGTCAGACACCTTCTCGCCATATACTCAGGGTGAGCGTCGAGCTCTGGCATCTCTTCCTTCTCTTATGTGGGCACCAGACTATTGGATGAGGACCCAGCCTTATGACCTCATTTAAGCTTCATCACCTCCTTGGGGGCTTCAACATATTTGGAGGGGACATAAACATTCAGTTTATAGTAGATACCATCTAGAATTGGATTCCAGTAGAGACAAATAGGGGCCATGTCAGAGGCTTAGGAAAAATTAATTAGAGGAGAACTTGAAACAATTTGGTGCCTGAATATCATTTTTTCCTGTGAATTGAAGGAGGGGTGTACTTTGCCATTATTTGATTTTTCAGTGGAACATGCTGGCCAGCATACATTGGGAATACATGGTAAGCCACATCTTACTGCACACCTCTTGGCCAGGTGCTTTATCTTGTCTCTTTTGAGAATCATGGCTATATATATACATATATATACCAAGTTAAAAGTGAGCATATCCAGCTTACATGGTTGTTTTGTCACTAAGTCGTGTCTGATTGTTTTGCAACCCCATGGACTGTAGCCCTCCAGTCTCCTCTGTCCATGGGATTTCCCAGGCAAGAATACTGGAGTGGGTTGCCATTTCTTTCTCCAGGGGATTTTCCTAACCCAAGGATTGAGCTAGCATCTCCTGAAATGCAGGTGGATTCTTTACCGCTGAGCCACTGGGGAAGCCCCCCACCAGCTTACATTAATTCATCATTAATTTATCAATTCTTTAATATTCTAATTGGATACACTAGAAATCTTAAAGTTCAAGAAATAATACAGTGTTTGTAAAATGAATGTCATTGGTGAGGGACACTTTTGGTAAGTATTTTTATCTAAAGTTTGTTTTAGTTTAGAACAGTGGTTGTCAGAGTGTAGTTTCTAGAACCTTATTGTTAACATTTTCTGGGTACCTGTTAAAAATACAAATCTTTGTCCCCCATAGCAAACCAGCTAAATCAGAAACTGGTGTGGAATAGTCTTTATTTAACAAGTCTTCCAGAGGTTTCTTACACATATTGAAGTTTTAGGAATGCTGGTTTAGGAGGTGCTAATCTTATTAGAAATGTTATTTAAATTTATTAAGAAAAATGCATATTTTCTTAGTGCCCTTGTTGTTTATTAGATTTGTATAACCTATAATCATTCTTGAGAAGTTTGCTACCATTGCTTTCAAAATGAAACTCCAGAAAACCATTACTGCTTTTGTTCCTGAGTACATGAAATAGAGCATTGTTCTCTACTGTCTCATTTACTAGGTGGATCTGCAGTGGGTGCAGGTTTTGGCAGAAGGCTGGGCAACCCCGCTGAATGGCTTTATGAGAGAGAGGGAGTACTTGCAGTGTCTTCATTTCGATTGTCTTCTGGATGGTAAGACTTTGGACATTCAGGTGCATTGAGTGTGGAAAAGAGGGCACATATTTGCAGGGATTGGTCACTGTTTAGAGAGAGTACTGGTAACATCTTAATTGGAGATAGCACTTTAAATTATATCAGTACTGAATATTTTAAGTATATCCTGAGATCGTCTTTCCAGGTTTAGTTTTCCTGATTGTGATTTATTGTGGGGGAGAAGGACAACCTGGGGGTTAGGGCTGAAAATGGATTTAAAAAACGAATGCAGTTTCCCTGTTCCGTATCTACCTGATCACGGTGGAAAGCCTCTTCTGAAGGTGTACATAGTCACTAAATTGTGCTGTACTGAAGCCCATGCTTGCTTATTAAACCAGGTGTTCTAACAAGGAATCAGGGGGTCCCAGTTTAGAAATCCTGAAATAGGTGGCTGAAAGGATGGTTTTCTTATTTTAAAACACTGAAGCAATTGCCAAAGAAATCTGTATTTAGGATATTGTCATTACATTCTAGCTACCTTAAACTTTGTATACTGTTGGTAACATTAATTTACTACAGTAAAGGAGATATTACTAAATTGTAAAGAACTCTAGTGCCATATGATCCGGCAATTCCTCTTCTGGGTATTTATCTGAAGAAAACAAAAACACTAACTACAAAAGGTATATGCACCCATATGTTCATTGCAGCGTTATTTATGATCACTAAGACTTGGAATCAACCTAAGTACCCATCAGTTGGTGAATGGATAAAGAAGACACACACACACACACACACACACACACACGAATATTACTCAGCTGTAAAAAAGAAAGAACTTTTGCCATTTGTTGCAACGTGGATGGACCTGGAGGTTATTATGTTAAAGTGAAATAAGTCAAACAGAGAAAGACAAATTTCCATGTGATTTCACTCATATGTGGAATTTAAAATACAAAAGAACAAACAAAACAGAAATAGACTCATAGATACAGAGAACAAACCGTGGTTGCTAGAAGGGAAGGGGTGGGAGTAGGCTAAGGTGAAGGGGATTAAGAAGTGTAAACTTCCAGCTATAAAATAAATAAGTCATAGGCATATACTTATTAGCATAAATATAATACTATAATAATTTTATATGGTGACAAATGATTACTAGACTTATGGTGATCATTTCATGATTTAAATATTGTATTTAAATGTTGAATCACGGTGTTGTACATCTGAAGCTAACATAATATTGTACCTCAGCTACAATACTTCCATTTAAAAAGAAGTCATAGAACCCTACAAAATTGCAATCATGTTCTTCTGTGTTATGAAGAACTTTTTTTGACCAGGGAAGTAAACAGATACTGGAAAATGTAATTCCTAATCCTTGATCTCAAGAAACTTTATCACAAGAACATAAGGATTGAATTTTACTTTTTGATTTTCTTCTTTGGAAATAATGGTAAAAGTTACTGTGGACTGCCTCCTTAGTAATGATTCAGTCTTGGATGTGGTACAGATCTGTCTATTTATTTTCCATTTTGAACTCTACCATGTGGTGGTAATTTTAAAATAGTCAAGCAGTTATCACTGATTTTGTTGACATCTTTCGCCCCAAGAAGGCATGCCATGATTTCCAAAAACATATAGTTTCTCTTTGATACGTAAATAACATCCACATATGAATTTGAGAATGCATTTTATTTTCCTAACCTGTACATGATGAGTGGGAAAAGAAGAAAACACTTCTGGCTCTTGAAAGGTTGGGAACCTAGAATGTGCCTTCTGTCTCACCAGCAGCATATTTTGGTGTAAATGGAGACACTGATAATTTACTTGTTTCGTCACCCTTGATAGCTGACATTAGTTCCATTCTGATCAAAAACCAAAAAAAAAAAACAAAAAACGTTTTGAGTGTTTTGTCTTCCTTTCTCAAGGATCTAGACCCAAGCGTCTAGCAAGTATCTTCAAGTAACTTGCCACTCAAAATGTAGTGATCAGCAAGGGTTCTCATTTGTCCTGAAAGGGCCCTGAAGCACAATTGCTAATCTTACTCGTACATTTTTGGTGATGTTAGGTTTAACCAGCAGTTCTTCCTTGTTACAATCTGTGATTCTTCCCCCTAAAGACAGTTTCATGAATGGTTGTGAAGAATATTGCTACAATTGATGTTCTGAATTTTTGCTGTTTTTTTTAACTCTGGATTTGTTGCTTGTTCTCTCCCTGATTTTCTGTACCAGGTGCCAATAGAACTTATCACTGGAGTAGTAAATCTTTTATTTGAAGAGTGTCTGCTGAAGTGTGAAAGCTAGATATGAGACCTGTTGAGTAACATAAGCTGTGTGCTTTATCTTCTTTTGTGCCCTGCAGGGGGTGTCATTAACCTGTCAGTACCTATAGTCCTGACGGCTACTCAGGAAGACAAAGAGAGGCTGGATGGCTGCACGGCGTTTGCGCTGATGTATGAGGGCCGCCGGGTGGCTATTCTTCGCAATCCAGAGTTTTTTGAGCACAGGAAGGAGGAGCGCTGTGCCAGGCAGTGGGGAACAACATGCAAGAATCACCCCTATATCAAGGTCCTGAGTAAACCTTGCTGTGTTTTGTCTTGATTTGCCAATAATCCTTGTGCTGAACTGTGGGGCATTACCTGTATATCAACTCTGCCATCAGAACCATTAATATTTTGCAGAATCAAGGCTGGAACTTAGATTCGTGTGATGAGCATACAAGCTTGTCATTTTGGTGCAGACACATGTTCAGCACATATTGTTTGAGCACCTCCTGTATGCCAGGCCGTGAGCTAGGTGCCAGTGCTGGGAACACTGGGTGATGTGCATGGCAGGCACAGTCCTTTTCTGCTTGCTGTGAGCTATCTGGTGGTGGAGCAGATACTGATCTTGTAGTTACAGGTAGGATGTGAGGGCAGGATGCTGTGGGAGCCCACAGCAGGGTGATTTGATCTAAGCTGGACTTTTAATTGAACATTGTGTTTCCGGTATGCAAACAGTGCAGTTTTAGTCTCCTCAAAGGGCCTCATGTTATTTTATGTATTGTATGTGAAACATTATCACTGAAGTCACATTTCTGTCCTTTGTTTTAAAGTAGACTTTGAACTGTAAGAGAAACTGAGGAAATTCCCCGGGAGTCTGTGGTTTGGACTCGGCGCTTTTACTTCTGGGGCCAGGTTCCATCCATGATCAGGGAACAGAGGTCCTACAGGCTTTATGGTGCAGCCAAAAAAAAAAAAAAGCCCTAAGTGAAATTGTAGTAGCTCTGTATATCTAGAAAAGGTATATAGTGTCTGTTTAAATCATGGAAGTGTGCTAAATTTTATTTCATTGTCTTCTGTAGGACAAAAAAGAGCAATTAAAATTTAAAAATAGGCAGATATGGGACTTTGCTGGCAGTCCAGTGTTTAAGATGCCACACTTCCTCTCCAGGGGGCTCAGGTTCAATCTGATCGTCGGTGGGGGAACTGAGATATACTGACTCCTTTGTCCTTAAATGCCATTCACTCTGTCCCTGGATACTGTGTTCCCGTGCCCTGTTTGTTTTCTCTGTAACATTTATCACTAGCTGGTATTCCTCTGGTTTCTCCAGTCTTTTCTCATCATCATTACTTTAATTGCTCAAAAGTTTAGGATTGGAAAACACAAAGCGGGCAGAGTGACCCATTTTTCTGTTAATCGACATGCAGCAACAATTGAAAGAATGTTTTCGTTACTTAAAAGGTTATAATTATTCATTTCGATTTTGTTTGCATTTCATATGCAAATATAATAGCTGTATCACAAATCTTTTGTGAAATTATAAAATGTATTCTAATTCTACAGCATTTCTCATTCCCAGTTCAGTTGATAAGCCAAACAGATTTACCATTAACCTTAAGATGAACATAATTTATAGGTATATATAACTTGTGTGAGAGAAATGTTCTTATTTCGATCTTGATTCCTGTTAAAAACAAATTATTTTCTTTCTCTTGCCATTAGATGGTTATGGAACAAGGAGATTGGCTGATTGGAGGAGATCTTCAAGTCTTGGACCGAATTTATTGGAATGATGGTCTTGATCAGTATCGTTTTACTCCTACTGAGCTAAAGCAAAAGTTTAAAGATATGAATGCAGGTAAGACATGGATTGGATTATCTCACATGGGACTGTTTGGAGTCTCTGCTTGATGGGGAAGTGCTTAAGGATTTTTTCCAATACTTACTAAAAAGTAAGACAGATTGAGGACTAAAGATAAGTGGAGTTAGCAATGGAATATGTAAGGAAAGCTATTATAGTCAGTCTGAATCCACCTGTGTAGTTCACTCCCATTCTGTGTAAAACAATAGAAATAATGACATTCTGCAGAAAACAATAGAACAGCAATAACACGTTCACTCTTCATTCACCAAGTGCTGGTTGTTCATCTGTTGTATGTGCCTGAGTGCCAAGCGCTGAGTATTCACAAGTAAACAGGAGCTTATGGTCTATTAGAGACAGGCAGTCAAAAAACAACAGAAAAAGTCATTGAAGAGTAGGTTAATAATGAGTTCAGATTTCTGAATTAGGATGAAGTGGAGCAGTGGAAGTGGAGAGTCTGTAGAAACCCTTCTTTATAATACTGCCTTAGAAAGTATCCCAGGACAGGGATTCTTATATTAGACATCTGTGATTAGCAGGTCTTTTACACAAAGCTAGGTAAATAATGTGTTTATGCTGGTACACCTGCAGGTGCCACAGCGTTTGCTGTAGATTTTGGGAGGCTTTTTTAAGGTCTGAAGAATTTCGAGCCTCTTATAAATCATACTGCTTATGAATTCTCACTCTGGAAATGGTTAAACCCTAAGCATGGGTACTGCTTTTTCAAATAACTTCTGTGTAGAAATTGAGGAGATAGCTCTATTGTAGTTTGCTGATATTTGATACGACATGAAATGGATCAGGAACTGGAGATGTGATCTGGGCACACCCCTTCAGGGCTCCACGGGCCTCAGCAGCCTGCTCATTCATTCACATTTCCTGCTTAGACACCTCAGGGTATTTGATAGTGTAGGACCACATTTCTGCTTCTGAATTTTATTCCTCATCTCTGAGTTTGAAGCGCACTTGTGCAGGAATTTCTCTATGACACCTGCTGCTTGCTGATACAGCAGCTTGTTTTCTTCCTTTTTGCTGACAGGTTTGGGCACAGTCACAGGGGACTGTATGATGCCTGCTGTAAGTCCGGGTGGTGCCCCATTCTCTTTTGTCAGTAAGTGACTTAAAGGTCCATGTGTAAGTCTGGTTTGGCCTTTGAAGTGTAAGGAAGCGGGGCTTCTGGGAGAGGTTTTCCTCTCTGAAGAGAATCAGGCTTAGGACACCAAGTTATCTTTTTCCATCCTTCCTTTTCCCCTTGCTTTGGACGTGGTCATGCACGGGTTCAGTGTTTGGAGCCCGACAGCCATTCTGTAACTATGAGAATCCATGAGAGTCTTATACTGTTGAGTTTCTGATCAACCCTCGGGTCCTCTGTATCCACATTTTTTACTCAAAAGACCTAATGCATGTTTCAGTTATAGAAGATGCTTCTAGTTGAGTCTTATCTTGTTTGTGGCCAGAAGCATCTGATAATTTAACACGTATAGACCTCTTTTTTTCTGGTAAGCAGGAACATGTTTAACTGAGGACTTGCTGAGTATTTTTTTTTTCCAATATAATTTATATCAGGAGCTCATGTTAATAATAATCTTTTGGCACTGTTGAAGGGTCTTATCATGAAATTATCATTCATAATCGGAGACTTTATGTTACATCTGTTTTGCATTCTTCCTTGTGGGGCCAAACATTTAAAATCATTTAGAGAATTTGTTGCATAATGAATGATTGCAACTTTTGTTTAAAGTAGCTGGGAGCCAGTTATTAGCCTTAAATCAAGCAAAAAAGATGGTGGGGTGTTATTTTGTTTACTTTTCCATTTTAGACTAAAGCAAATAAACAACAGATTGAGGACCTTCCTTTATAGTTCTTACTCACTCTTTTCCGGAAGCCAGTAACAAGTCATCTATTTGTGTGTACAAATCATAAATCAAGGGAGAGAAAAGAGGAAATTCTTTTTTTTTAGGATTCTTTTCCTTAGGATTCCTTTTTAACCTCTTCCCCCTCCTTCCCTCATCATAGTAGAAGAACTCTGATTACCTCATGTGGGCTATTGTCCTGTGCACATTGATAGGATCAGTTTTGGTGTTTCTAACCCATTCTGTAGCTGGAAGGATTGGAAAATCACTAACACCCATGTGATTGCAAGGTGTCATGGTTCCAGGTGGCAGGTTCTTCGAACCGTGGATGATTGACCACTATCTTGGAAAGAATGAATTTCACTTAAGCCAATTAAGAGTCACGTTAGTGTTTATTGTACACAGTGGAGTCCTGCTGGGTTACGAAGGGAAACATTGGCATAATTCCTTTCGAGCTAGTGTGTGCTAGCACAGTGCTGAATAAATCTGAAAAAGCCTTGTAGAGTTTATTGAACCAGACCATATTTTAAATGAATTGATAGAAACAGTAGAAAGATATCTTAGGCAAAGTTGGGAATGATAGATACGTGAGGAAGCTGAGGCGGAAGCAGATGGTCTGCCTCTGAAGGCACTGCCGCAAGGCAGTGAGCAGGAGATGCTACGGTCTGAGGTTGGGTGACGGAGCCTCTATCAGCCGGGTCAGGGCACACTCAGATGAGGCTGTGAGCATTATCTGACAAAGTGAGTATTTAAAGACGGGTGGTCAAGGTTAAGGGAGCTGCCAAGGAATGACGAGGCATTTGGGGACTAGCAATTTGGGGTAGTATTACCATTCTTGACGTGGTTTCTTAAGTGGGGAAAGAGAAGGCCGGCGCTGCAGGGAGGGGTAGCGGGCAGGAGATAGTTGTTGGGGTGTGGGCACGGCAGTGGTCACCATGCTGGGGGCAGATGTTTTCTCCTCCATCCTCTGCTTGCCTGTTGGGGTCTGCCTTGGGGAGGTAGGACTGCAGTCCTCCCTCTGCCCCTGGACACACATGTGCACACACACACGTGTACACGCACACACACATGCACAGGAGACAAGGACTAGAGGGGAAGGTGAATGCAGAGCAGACAGTACAGGGTCTATTTGGCAAAAAGCTTTATATTCAACATTACTTTTCATGTTAATTTGAAAGCACTTTTAAGAAAGAAAACAACTTGCTGCCATGTTTGGGGTATGAGAGTCCCTGTTTGTGAAAAATTCTAGTCTATTCATATTTACTCAAGTGGCCTATCTCTGTCTTATGGATTTTTTTTTTATTCCCTTATGAGCAGTTCAAGTAAAAGAAAGACTGGTGATTTATGACAGGCCTGAGGGAGCAGGGGGATCAAACTCATTTTTTGTTTGTTTGTTTCCAACTATCTTAAAAAATCTCCCATGGAAATAAACAGAGTGCCCTCCCCTCTCCCCTCTCCCCTCTCCCCTGGCAGCCGTGGCACTGTTCTCAGGACTCTTGTTCAGCTATTACACTGATTTGAGGAAAATCAGAAATGCCTGTACTTACAGTTTTGGAGTAAAATGGCAGATAGTAGAGCTTGCCTAGGACTGGAAGAGAAGACTTATTAATTAGTGCTGTATGTAGGACAGTTTTCAGAGAAGTTGAAAGGAAGGAAGCAGGAAGATGTTGTAATTCTGGGTTTAGCGGTTGGGCTGCAGTCCAGGACTCTGCCTGTGGGCTGGGCAGCGAAGCGCAGTTCTGAGAAATCTGGGGGAAGGAGTTTGGAGCACTCCCCTGCTGACCAGTCCATTCGTGGCTCACAGCAGCTCTGCTGGGAACCTGCTGCCGTCCCTGGGCCCTTTGCTGAGGAACTGCAGCGCAGGGGCCCGGCCCAGGTGTTTTCAGTATGCCGCATTGTGTTCCAGGGCCGTGATGCTCCGTCAGGCAGCCTGTGCCCTGCCTGTGTCCAGGCGGTCGGGGTCCACCCTCCTTCCGCCACCAGGAAACACTCCTGGAGCCATTCCTTCCCCATTGCATGTCAGTGCAGTCTCAGAAGAAGCTTCCCTGCTGTCTTCTTCCCCTTCCACCTGCTGCAGGGAAGGGATCAGACTGTACTTAACATGATGTGTTGGCTCCTGGCTGGTATCGAATGCAGAGGAGAAGGAGAGAAGCTGTACTGTGGGGTTCTTCCTTACTTAGGCATGAAATATAGATGTCTGGGGAGCTGGGCCTGCTTTTGGCTTAAGATATGCGGGTAATAGTGAAGGTGGAGAAATTGAGGGGGTGGGAGCGGTAATGAGCAATATCTATTGAAATGTTTTTAGTAGTAAGTCTCTGTAACTGATGAGTTGGAAGGTCAGGACTTAGAGATGCAGCTAACAGAAGCCATCTGTATGCACATGGTAATTGAATCCAGGCAGAGGGGTAAGTTTCCTGAATGAGTCTGTAAAGAAAGAATGTCATAGGACCCAGCAGTGAACCTTATGGTTCTGAGAGGACTACAAGATGTCAGAAACAGGTGATTAGACTAAAATGGGCCAAGCAGAGTATAAAATGTCATATACATTTGATCACATCTGTGTAAAAATGTATGCATAAGGAGAAAAACTAGGAGACTCTGCAAAAAACCAAAATCAATTATATTAAGATCATGCATTTGGGTTGGTTTTTTTCTCTCCAAATTTTCTTCAGTATTTCATTTGTATGTATGTGTTAGTCATTTGTGTCTGACTGTTTGCGACCCCTTGGACTATAGCCTGCCAGGCTCCTCTGTTCATGAAATTCTCCAGGCAAGAATACTGGAGTGGCTACCCATTCCCTTTTCCAGGGGATCTTTCTGACCCAGGGATTGAACCCAGGTCTCCCATGTTGCGAGGGTAGCACCTGTCTTCACCGATGCCACGTGGTTACGGTGTATGACCCCACTCACAGGGTGTGGGTTGGGATCAGCCACAGGAGCCTGCCTGTATGCTGGGGAAGGAACACATTGGGTGAGCAGAGACAATGGAGGCCTGGAGGATGGTTTACTTTATATGGAAAATGTGGGGCACATGTTTCTCTGCAGCAGCCTTCTGGTTTTGCCGTCTCTCCATTCCACCCCCTAACTGTCACCCACATCAACCCTGCATAGTCTACTAGGCCAGTTCTCTCTGAAATATGGCTGATAAATGCACAACCTCTGTTTGGAATGCAGTATCCTTCCTAACCTGTGTTTCAGAATTCTGTGTGATACCACGTGCTAGGCTTCATATCCATCTTTGACAAAATGGATAATTCTGTGTCCTCAGACACGTCTGCCTTCCTGCTTCCACACTTTTGATCTCACCAGGTGGCTTGGCTGCAGTGTTTTCACTTCCATCACCCAAATTTCATTTGTCTTTGAGAGGTCAGTAAATTACAGCCTGCAGGCCAGATCTGGCTTACTGCTTGTTCTTGTAAATAAAGTTTTATTGGGAAATACCCACACTCACGCGTTTGTGCATCGTTCCGTGACTATTGTTGCACTACTCGTGCAGAGTTGAGTGGTTGCAGCAGAAACCCCATAGCCTGAAAAGCGTAAAATATTCACTCCAGCTCTTGAAGGAAAAAGTTTGCTTTTGTGCACAGCATTAGCAACTTCACAGTGTACTTTCTATAAGCCAAAATAATAGAATTCCTGGTCCTTTCCCAGAAGTGAAGGCAGAGGGCTAAAAAGAGATGGAAATCATAATATTCTTGCCTAGAGAGTACCACGAACAGAGGAACATGGCAGGCTACCGTCCATGCAGTCACAGAGAATTGGACATGACTCAGCAACTAACACAGGCACACACACACATCCCAGGAATGAGGACAGAGGGCTAGAAAGAAATGGAAATCATAAATGTTAATATTAAGCTTCAGTCATTTTGTAGGTAATGTCCCATTTTCAAACACAGTTGAAACTCGGATCTTTGGTAAAGCATTCAGTCTTAAACTAAGCCATAAGGAGTTATAAGTGAAAAGGTAAATATTTTATACCAGTTATGGTGTGACAATAGGGAATTCACTGTCCTTTAGGAAATGGGGATGAGAATGTGAAAAATTATTGAGAGTTGCTGTAAGTATCAGTGGGCCAAGGTCCATAGTAGCCCATTATTCTTTGTCCATCCTTGATGGAAAATGGATGGAGGAAAATTTAATAGTGATGCATGTTGGGTTATGTTAGTTGGGACAACACCTTGGGAATGTAAGCGTCCAGTCGATCAGTTACTCCTGTTACATTGTTCATCCATGTAAGTTCTTTAGTGGAGAAACCAGATGGTAGGGATGAAAATGCAGTCTGCAGCTACAGACAGTTAAAACCATTTGGGTAATTCATTGATAAATAGTTATAAGGGATTGAAAAGACTGGAAGTTTAGGAAAAACCTGGTAATACGGGGAAGAAAAAAATGGGCAGACCAAATGATCACTGCATTTCTGAATGGACCTGGTAACAAGGAAATAATTCTACCTGGAAGAAATTTTGGCAGTAAAATCCTTTATATGCTGCTAATGTAAACTTTTAAGACGTCATTCATCTTAACTTTATCTGTTAAATGTCCATGTGGAGCTAGATTAATTCTTTTTGGAAAGGAAGCCTAGGTAGGTGAATTATTAGAACCTGTGAAATATGTGTATTTGAGACAGAATTTATTTTTTATGTTTCCTTTTGCACATCCTGTCATATACATAATCTTGCAAAATGGCGATCTTACAGAATGAGATTTGCCGTGACTGAAGTCTAGGGATGTAGTCATCGCACACCTGAGATGTATTACGCAGGGGGCCTGCTCACAGTTAGGCACCTGTTCCTCATTAAGGACAGCGAAGGCTGCATGTCCCAGCGCAGGGCTAATGCACCCTCATCTTTAAACACTCACTGGGGTGTTCGTCTGGAGTAGACCTGGAGCCACCAGTAGAACAGTGGGTTCAATTTTCCTGCCAGGAACTTTTAGATATGATGCTTTTCTGTTTGTTTTTTTTTAAAGAATGAATTGTCTTAAGGAACTTAGATTTATTAAGTGACTGCAGTGTGCATCTCACCATGCTGGGTACTTTATATTATCTTCATAACAGTAACTTTAGTATCGCCCCACCAGGAAGATGTCACAAGTGAAATTAAGACCTTAAAG
This sequence comes from Bubalus bubalis, assembly GCF_019923935.1. Lineage (NCBI taxonomy): Eukaryota > Metazoa > Chordata > Mammalia > Artiodactyla > Bovidae > Bubalus > Bubalus bubalis. The sequence continues at coordinate 92,779,314 of NC_059163.1, forward strand.
ACCACAGTCTATGGTTAAAAACTGCTAGACTTGTGATTTGAAACTGTAAATATCCTGTTCTAAAACAATGCTTCTTCCGTGTGTATCTTTACTTTTAAAAATGTTTAGAGAAAGCTTCAAATATATGCTACTTATATTTGTAAGTAGATACATTAGGCTTCCTTGGTAAGAATCTGAAGTAACACTTTGAAGTAACACTTTAAAGTAACACTTTACTTTTGTAATAGTAAGAATGAGTCCCCATTTACCTCCAACCCAAATTCAATTGTACCAACTCTTGACTAATCTTGTTTCCCTTGTGCTGCTGCTTACCCCACTGCATTCCTGCATGTTATTCTGAAGCACATCTCAGACCTCATGTCATTTCCATCTAAATATTTCAGAAAGTATTTCTTAAAAGTTAGGACTTTAAAAATAGAGCCATGATATCACGGTTGCACCTAAATAATAATAGCTTATTAATACTATCAAATAGGCTTCCCCGATGGCTCAGCAGTAAAGAATCTGCCTGCAATGCTGAATGGAGAAGGCAATGGCACCCCACTCCAGTACTTTTGCCTAGAAAATCCCGTGGACGGAGGAGCCTGGTAGGCTGCGGTCCATGGGGTCGCTAGAGTCGAACACGACTAAGTGACTTCACTTTCACTTTTCACTTTCATGCATTGGAGAAGGAAATGGCAACCCACTCCAGTGTTCTTGCCTGGAGAATCCCAGGGACGGCGGGGCCTGGTGGACTGCCATCTATGGGATCACACAGAGTCAGACACGACTGAAGCGACTTAGCAGCAGCAGCAATGCTGAAGGTGCAGGAGACTCGGGTTTGATCCCTGGGTCAATTAGATCTCCTGTAGGAGGGCATGGCAACCCGCTCCAGTTTTCTTGCCTGGAAAATCCCATGGACAGAGGAGCCTGGTGGGCTACAGCCTGTGGGGTCACACAGAGTTGGACACGACTGAGTGACTGAGCACACACACAATACTATCAAATATCTAGTCAATGTTTGTATTTCTGATAATTTCATAGTAGTTAACATTTCTTGTTTTTATAGTTTGAATTAGGATCTAAGTAAAATTCACACATTGTAATCAGTTCATATGTTTCCCATCATAATTTTTTACTTTGTTTTTTAACGTTTTGTTTTGAAATAATTTTTAAAATCTACAGAAAAATTATAATAGTACCATGAGCTCCTATATGTTTTACCCAGATCCCATAATTGACATTATGTTTATTGGCCTTTTCATTCTCACTTTCTTTGAAAGTTTCAGACACAATGTCTCATTACCCCTTAGTTATTTCTGCATGTATTTACTGAAAATAAGGACAGTCTCCTGCCTAACCTCAGTGTGCTCATCAAACACAGAAAAATACACTGATATAAGACAGTCCAATCTGGGTCCTGCACTCACATCACGCCATTGTTCCAGTTGGTTCTTTATCACAGAAACAACAATGATAACTGAAGTCTTCTCTTTGCCACCTTTCACTGTGCTTCCGGACGTCAGCCGTGTCTTCAGTTGGCCTCATTCAGACCAGTCACTTAGTCTTTCTTGTGTCGCTCACAAACTTGGCATTTCTGAAGAATGCCCGTTATTTACTTTCTTGATGGTCTCTGAGCTTTGGTTTATCTGCTGTTTCCTCGTGATTGGGTGCTAGTTACACATTTTGTCAGGAATCCCACAGGAAGCAAGGCCGAATCATTGGCACATCATTTTTTGTGGCTCACAATTTTGATTTGTCCTCTTCCAGATGAGTTTAACTTTTTTAAAAGTTAACTTTTAGCATTAAAGGTCATGTTTACCAGGTTTTTCCTGCTGTAACGTTAACAAGTTATTTTGTACATACTAACAAGTATTTTGGGGGAGAGATTTTGAGACTCGATAAATATCCCGTTGTTATCAAATTTTTATCTGTTAGTTTTAGCATGCTGCAAACATGGTGATTTTTCTAATTCTGTCGTTCTGATTACGTTTGTTAGTTGACCTTCTATACTGTAAGTTAGAGCTTCCACTTCTTCAATGTTTTTTTTCATTTATTTTATTCTTTCTGGATTCATAGACTCCTCTTTTACTCAGTGGTTTTCAAACCATTAATTATTATTTACTTTGATGTTTAGCTTGTCCTAGGTTGGCTTCTGGGGCTGTGTCCCTTGACATGTCCTGGTTGCTGTACCCTTTGACATGTCCTCATCCTTCTCTGAGCACTTCCTTTCTTTATGGTACAAAAAACATTCCATCTCATGTTGTACTTTCCATGCCTGCCCTAGAATTGGCCATTTCTGCCAAGGAAGCCTGGTTTATTTAAATAGGGGGTAGTACTTAGGTTGCAAAATTTGGGCTTTAGTTTTGCTCTTTGCCACTGGGTAGTCACTGCTTGTAGGACCTTTCAGTGGACAGAACCAAAAAATAAGCATGCGTACTCACACAAGTTTATATCTATTCCTGAATACATCGATCCATACAGCTGAAAACCATGAGGCAGGTTATCCTGTTATTTTCAACCCTAATCCAATACCACATGGTCTTTTCTAGCCTTTCTTCTTTTTGGTATTTTTGCCTTTCCTCTCCTACAGTCAGAATCCCGGCTCCCATCATCTTCCATGGATTTACTTACTTGCCGTTCTTCCATGTGTGGTGCCGTCTCCCAGTCAGACGAGCTGTCTCTTCAGCCCTGGCCCCACTGACCCCACTCAGGCAGGCGTCGCCTTGGCCCGGGTGCCGCAGGCTTGTGCTGGCTCCTAGAGTGCTCCTAGTCTCTTTCCTCCCCGTGGTCCAAGCCTGAGCTACTTGCCCCCAACCTCCTCATCAGTGCAGTAACACATCAGCTCAGGAGTAGGATTCCTTAATGCCTAGTAAGTGTCTGTTGTTCTTCAAGGCTGTTTACAAAGAATGGGTAAAGGGAAGGGAAGAGAGGGGAGAGAACTAAACTTACTGATGAGATCGAGGCCAGAATCAGAATGCAGGTTAAATGGAACAGTGGAAGTGTGTGTGTTCAGGAGATAGTCTTTGTTGTTTTTTGGAAAGACTGGAGTATGGTAATTAGGAAGTAAGATTCACTCTTGGTCTTGGGCAAGGGGAGTTCTATATAATAAGGGATGTTTTGAAATCTTTTGATATCTATAATTTGAAGTGTTTTTAGAAGGACAGAAAAACTGTGATATTACCCCTCCTCCTGTTTCCTTAAAGCAGGATAATTTTAGATAAGTAAGTAAATAAAGTCGTTCAGTTGTGTCTGACTCTTTGTGATCCCATGGACAGTAGCCTACCAGGCCCCTCTGTCCATGGGATTCTCCAGGGAAGAGTACTAGAGTGGGTTGCCATTTCCTTCTCCAGGGGATCTTCCTGACCCAGGGATCGAACCCCGGTCTCCAGCATTGCAGGCAGATACTTTACCATCTGAGCCAGCAGGGAAGCCCATTAATTGTAGATACTCACATATTTGTATCAAGATTTCTTTTTTGTACCTTATGTCCTGCTAGCTATTTCTTTGGTATAAACCAGCTTTGTTCATTTATAAAAGGTAACTGGAGAACTTCATAGCACAGTGATGATGCTCTCAGTCTTGGGACGTCACACGATGTGTCGCCAAAAACCTCCTGGTCAACTAGGTGCCATAGTTTTCTTTCTGTGCCTTTTGTTGCTGTGATAGAAGAGGGTTAGAACTGAGAATAGACTGGGGATATTAAACAATTCAGCCTAAAATTATTAGGGGAGGGGAAGATGTTCCTCTCTGAGTCTAGATTAGATTTTAGAGCTCCTCTTCCTGGGTTGTTACTCTGTTCTGTAAAATTACTCTATGACCCCAAGAGCCATGCCTTCTGAGAAAGGTCTCCTGACAGCAAGAGCCCCATGTAGGAGTGAAGCCAGGGTTGTAAGCAGAAGCTACATAGTCAACCACTTTAATTTATTCAGCACATTTCAACATTTGAGTAATAGCAATGGTCTTTGAAAGGGATATTGTTGTTGCATGGCTCAGATGATAAAGAATCCACCTGCATTGTGGGAGACCTGGGTTCGGTCCCTGGGTTGGGAAGATCCCCTGGAGGAGGGCATAGCAACCCACTCTAGTATTCTGGCTTGGAGAATCCCATGGACAGAGGAGCCTGGCGGGCTACAGTTCGTGGGGTCGCAAACAGTCAGACATGACTGAGCGATTTAGCACATAAACAGTAATCCAAAATCTAGACCTGGCACCACAAAACAACTGGATAGCATTACAGTCAATTAGAGTAATCAGTATAAATGAACTTATTTAGATAGTAAGTAAATTTTCTAACCCCTGCATTTCTCTGTCTTTCTTTAATAAAGGACTGTCTTAGATCTGATGACGGGATTGACCTGATGGGTTATTAAGGCATAGATTGAGAATTTTTATGCTTTGTAGGCCATTGAACTGAGAGATGTGTTCGGGCCAGTCAGTCTGATTTTCATCCTCAGGTTGCCCATGAATGCAGAAAATAATTGTTATAAGTCCATTACTATTATGTGACACATGCTCAGGCTTGTAAGATGTGTAAAGTAATAGTCACTGTATCAGGCTGCCTTGAAGTAAGTGGTCAGCACAGTACATGCTTTCCCCCAGTTTCTGATTCTGAGCATACAGGTTTGCTTAATCCTGAGCATCAAGCTTCACGAAGAATTGCTTATCTTTTGGAAGGTAGCATTGGAAATGTGCTGTTCTTAACTCTGAAATTCTCTTTCAGATGCTGTCTTTGCCTTTCAACTCCGCAACCCGGTACACAATGGCCACGCTCTATTGATGCAGGACACCCACAGGCAGCTTCTGGAGAGGGGCTACCGGCGCCCTGTCCTTCTGCTTCACCCCCTTGGGGGCTGGACGAAGGATGATGACGTCCCTCTGATGTGGCGGATGAAGCAGCATGCTGCAGTGCTGGAGGAAGGAGTCCTGAATCCTGAGACCACAGTGGTGGCCATCTTCCCGTCTCCCATGATGTATGCTGGACCAACTGAGGTAGATAGCTTTTAAGATTTGCTCTGCAGCAGTGTTGAAGCCACTGTGACTAACACAGCAGGTAGCCACAACAAGCTTATCTTTGGATATTTCTTCCGATCATAGATCTGTTCCGAGCATGAGGCTGGAGTGCTCACCTGCTCTGTTGGGGATGCACTCTAGAGGTGGCCCTCAGGAGGCAGTCTTGTTAGGAATGGGAAGGCGGGAAGGGGTTCTCTTGCTCTTACGGTGGTTTGTGGTCCCAGTCGTGAAGGAGGGAAAGTTCCTTGCAGACAGAGAGCTGGGCAACCTTGAGCCTGTATGACACAGGCTCTTGTCTGGCTCTTGTTACACAGATCTGTCAGCATGCATCTTGTCCCTTTAACAAAGTTCTAAGTCACTCTTCCCAGGGGACAGAATCGGCCTGATTTTTGCTTCTGGTATTTGAGTGGGAAGAAAAGGATGGTATCTTTAAAGAAAACATTCTTCATCTGTTCTCTATTGAAGGACTAATAGAGTCAGGAAATAAAATTGCTTCTTGATTTTGGGTGGAGTAGAGTTCTAGAGTTCTACTTAGCAGTCAAAAGGAACGTTTTGAGATCTTTTTATAACCATACATAAGGAAGAAGACTTAGGTTTTTGCTTCAAGGTAGAGTTGGCTTTCAAAAAATATTTGTTTGAATAAGTGGATAAATCAGTGAATGTCCTGAAAAACAGTGTGTGAAAAATTCCTAGCCAGCTTCGTATTGAGAGTTTAAGATAAAGAATGAAATGCACATTATTATTGCATTCTTTCTCGTTTTCACTTTGAAGGGAGATGAATTTACTTACTAGGTATGTTTGGGAGGCAAACCCTTTTAGAAGGATAAAAACAATTTAGTTGTAGATACTCTATGATAGCTTCCTTAAAAAAATTTTTTTTTTAAGGAAATAAAACATGTTTGGCTGTTCCTTGGGATCAAGCCTGAAAATTTTTATTGGAGCTTAGTTGTGGGGTTGTATATTTTTTATCTAAGAAATACTGACAGAAAATTACAGTAACAGCAGGCTAAAAGTTTAGAGGGTATTTGATTCTTCTCTTGGATCAGCCTGAATAATACATTAGAAGACATGAGGTAGAATTCCTCATAATCTTCCCTCTTTGTTGGTATAAAATATTCATAAGAATTGGGTGCTGAAAGCCGTTGTAGTTTCCCAGAGATCACCGTGTCTTTAGTTCTTACATCTTATTTTTTCTCTACTTGTTAATATTTATTTATGATTTTTGCATCCATATTTTTTAAGATATTATTTATTTTTAGAGTTTATTTTCAATTGGAGGATAATTGCCTTACAATACTTGTTGGTTTCTGCCATCTGTCAACATGTATCAGTCACAGGTACATGCACCTCCCCTCTCTCCTGAGTTACTTTGGAAATAAAGTAACAATTTTGTTCCAGTAGTTTCCCAACCTCTTTTTTGGTTCTGTCTTCATCACCATCATTTTAAGGGAATCATTTGGAATGAAGTTCTCCAGAATTACCACATGAATAGTTTTCAATGTGGGAGTGACGGAAATGAATTTAGGGGTCAGGGCTGTTTATCAATAACTTTATTAAGAGCCAGTGAGGAAAATGAAAGAATTTATCTTGGCCTATTGAGGACATATTTTGTCCCATTTGTGTTTCTGATTCCTGTCTGAAAGGGAAGGTATGACATTTTATTACCTAAATAAACTAAAAACTGCTTTTGAGAAGGTGGCAACGAGGGGATAGACAAATAATAAAAACAGAAGAGAGAGCACCACACAGGGTCAAACATGCTGTTTTGTCTGCATTCAAAACCAATACAATATTGTAAAGTAATTAGCCTCCAATTAAAATAAATAAATTTAAATTAAAAAAAAAAAGGGTTTTTAAGTCCCGTCATTTCAGAGCCAGGTGTGTCTCTTGAGGAAAATTCAGAGATCAATGTACCTAAAGGTGCTCTTGGGGTGCCTGCATTTTGGCTTTCCTCAGAGTCTTACTTCTTGCGAGGCAAAGCTGACGAGGTGAGCTGGCTGCAGCAAGCCCTCCTGCGGCCTCAGATTTGACTCCTGTATGGCAACCCACTCCAGTGTTCTTGCCTGGAAAATCCCAGGGATGGGGGAGCCTGGTGGGCTGCTATCTCTGGGGTTGCACAGAGTCGGACACGACTGAAGCGACTTAGCAGCAGCAGCTACACCCGAGAGCATGGTCTGGTTCAAACAGCATAGGCTCTTGGACCATTCTTGGCCTGGTTTGCCGCCTAATCTTAGGTTCGACTTCTCTGAGCTACGTTTTAAGCGCACAGAAAAGGGTAATTTAAGGCATGCACAAGGAGGTGGGGCTAAATATTCTTTAAGGTTCTGTCGCATTCTCCTTATTTTCTTACTTGTCTTATTTGCTTTTAACTTCATATTGAACTATAATATACAAAGGAGAAAGTGCACATTTCCCAGGTATACAATTAAATGAATTTTTCCCGTTTGAACAGTCGTGTGACCAGCACCCAGACAGGTGAAAAGACTGTTACCAGCACCCTTGACGATCTGCATCCTGCCCTCTCCTCTCCCCCCGTCCTCCCCGCCATAGTCATCACTGTCCTCACTTCTCACAGCGTAGATCCCATGAGCTCATTGGAAACTCTGGGAAGCAGACTCTAAGAGAGAGATGAGCCTTCAGGAGGATAGCCCTTGGAAGCAGCACTTGTGGAAGAAAGAGAAAGGCAGGGAGCAGAGTTGGGCTGGAGGAGAAGCTGAGCTGCAGTTTGGTCTTAGTGGAAGCCTGAGTTGATCCTGGGTGGGTTTCTGGAAAGGCCCTTCAAAGATGCTTTCAGTTGCACAAAAAGTAGTCACTTAAACCTCTGTGTTGACCAGTGGTTGGCTGCCCAGGGAGGGGGCCTGCCTTTGACCGATGCATCTTCTTTCTGCAGGGGCAGTTTCTGAAGAGGGCTGACAGCCTGCTGGGTGTGTGCTGGCAGCCCTCCTCAAAGTGGGGAAGCAATCCTTCTTCCCTTGGGGACCTGGGCATTGCATCACGGCGCCTAGTCCAGCCTTTCCTCGTGCTTTTATAACTGAAATCACACTGTGCATGCTCTGCCGTTTGGCTTCTTTCCCTTTGCGTATGTTGGTGAGACTCACCTTACTCTTCTGTGTAGCTGGTTGTAGTTGGTCGCTCTCTGCCCCGTGGCGTATCCTGTCGTGTCACTGCACCCAGTACTGTTGATGGGTGTCACAGTTTCCAGTTGTTTGCTATTAAGAACAGTACTGGCGTGAAGATGTTCATGCATGACTTTTCATGGGCATTTCTGTTGGTTTAATACCTAGAATTCTAGATATTCTAGGGGTGAGCCTTTGTTCAGCTTTAGTAGATGTTGCCAACCAATTTTCTAATGTGGTTGTACCATTTTAGCGATACATTCTCATCAGCAGTGTATTTCTTCAGCTAAACGTGGTTACTTGTTTCATTTGAGCCATTTTGGTCCTCTGGCTGTATGTAACCAAGTGTCCTGTATATACTTTTACTGTTTCTTAACCAACCTCTAAAATATTTTCATCGAACCCAGTTTCACTGAAGAGGAGATGGAGAAGTAAATGGGTTGTATGTATATACCATGATTGAGAATATAAGAATAGCCTGTTTTTACTGAGCGCTGCCGGCAGACAAATGTTCCAAGTGATTTACGTGTATCAGCTAACTTCATCCTTGGAACGACGCTAAGAGAGCAGGTAGATGATGGTTATTCTCAATTCAGAGATGAGGAAACTGAGGTAGAGGGGTTAACACACCTGTTCAAGATCACACAGTAGTGTCGAGATAGTCTGGTTCCAGAGCCATGGGCTCTAACTGCCACAGAATGTTTTTCTTTTATCTTATCATATAAAATTAAAATATGTGGCCACAGATTTTTGGAAAACAGACTGGAAACAAATTCTTAAAGTATCCTATAGAAGTTCCAAAACAGTGATTTAGGATGGCCTTGACTGACATTTATTAGAGGTAGAATCTTTAGTACAGGGTCTTTCAAACTTATTTTTCATTTGTCACAAACCAGAGTTGTGTGTTGTGATTATTGTTGTTTAATCTGTGCGTGCATGCTCAGTCGCTTCAATTGTGTCCGACTCTTTGACCCATGGACTGTAATCTACCAGGCTCCTTTGTCCATGGGATTTTCCAGGCAAGAATACTGGAGTGGTTGCTATGCCCTCCTCCAGGGGATCTTCCTGACTCAGGGCTCAAACCCACCTCTCTTTTGTCTCCTGCATTGACAGGCGGGTTCTTTACCGCTAGTGCTACTTGCGAAGCCCTTGTTTAATCTATATTCTTAACTCTTTTTTTTTTTTTTTTTGGACACACCGCATAACATGCTGGATCTTAGTGCCCAACCAGTGATCAAACCTGTGCCCCTTGCGTTGGAAGTGTGGAGTCTTAACCACTGGGCCACCAGGAAATTCCCTTACTCTCTGTATTCTTCTGATAGCTGCCTCGTTGTTGTTCAGTTTTGGAGTCGTGTCCAACTCTTTGCAGTTCCATGCATTGCAGCAGTCCAGGCTTCCCTGGGCTTCACTATCGCCTGGAGTTTGATCAGACTCACGTCTATTGAGTCGGTAATGCCATCCAACCATCTCGTCCCGCCTCATGGTAGTAGTCACATCTGCCTTTTTTTTTTAACTGTTGTTGTGAGAAGTAAATAGAATAAATATAAATCAGTAACACATTGCCTAGCTTGTGACAGTACATGGTAATTAATATCAACTGCCTTAAAAAACAGTAACAAACTGTGTTGCTGCAAGTTCTTAACATCCCTGGTATTCTGTCCCTGTCTCAGGGGAGCTGTGTACATCTCAAGGCTGCTCATCCATCTGTGTGAAGTTGTAGAGTTTTGATTATGGCAGAGAGCCTGGGATGACCAACTTCCTAACAGACTCCACATCAGAGCATGGATCCTCTGATTTGGAATATCCATTGGTGTTTGACAGGATAAAGCTCAAATAAAGAATATGAAGACAAATGAAAATAACCATTTCTTGAGTGCCTGTATATGTGGCTATCATATACCGAGCAGATTCTTTGTGCGTATTATATAACCTCATCCCCACAACAGCTCAGTGAGATAGCTGTTATTTCCATTTTACAGCTGAGGTTACTGAAGCTCAGAGAGACCAAGTAATGTAACTATGGTCTGTACAGGAAAACTGAAGCTGGACAGTAATTAAAGCAGTAAAAACAGATTTTTATTCGGGAACTATTGCAACATGGGGAAAAGAGACCTAAACAGAGACCTGGGCTCAGTTGAATACATCATGGTCAAGTGGAGATTTATAGCCAAGGAGCATAGTGGTGGTCAGTGGCTGGAAAATTACTAGGAGGAAACATCAGAAACAACGGGCGTGGGATGATTCTGGTTAAATGGACCTAGCAGGATCCTTGCTGAAGGCAGGACAGCCTGTTCACATACCACTTGGAGGTGGTAGGGATGAAGAATTGGATCATGTATTGAGGATGGAGGGGTTGTAGACTGACTTAGCAAGATTTTTGCCGCAGTTGGTAGTATAGGAACCTGATCAAAGTTAGGTCAAGGAGGGAATCTTGGTCATATCTTAAAACCAGCAAGATGGGCAAATGGACCTGAAACTCAAGCTTTTCTGACTCCAAAGCCTGTGTCTTCTTTTCATCAGGCTCCTTGCTGCCTGGAAGCCTGTCAGGGGCCATAGCAGTCGGTAGGAGGGCAAAGAGGTTAAAGATGCCCCGTGCCTACACAGAGCTCCCAGGCTTCCTAGAAGGGAATAAAGGCATATTCGAGCAGTTTCTGCATGTAAATCTCTGGAGTATCAGTTACATGCTAAGAGCTGTGGCTCTTGTCAGAAAGCACTGCATCTGGTACCCAAGCAAAGGCAATTTTTAACTTCTGAACTTTTACAGAACAAACTTAAGAAATTCTGACAAACACCTCCATATTTTATTTTTTTAATTTTATTTTTAAACTTTACATAATTGTATTAGTTTTGCCAAATATCAAAATGAACTATTAAATATTTTAATGTTTATGACCTGGCAGGATTTAAACTGTTATATTGAGTGGCTTTTGAAAACTATCCATTTCTTTTTCTCAAGTGCCTCACTTGTGTGCTTGACTTATTAGGCTTATTCACAGCCTCAAATGAATTTTTTTATAGTTAAAAAAACACACACAACACTCATTTTTGTAGCTTTTCCAGTGACATCAGGACAAAGTTTGCCAGTAATGCTCATTTGCCAACTAATAATAATAAAATAAAAACAATGACTCTTCCTTTAATCATTTTCTGTAGGTCATTTAGAAGGCATTGGTACCAGATTTGTTTCTCCAGCACAAATGCTTCTCAGAATGATGAGCAGCTGTTAGCCTATTTGGTTATCAACAGGATGTCCCTGATTTTCCAGTCTGTAAAAGATTTGATGGCTTGATAACTAAATTCCATTTTAGGAATTGGGTAGGTGGGGGCAGGGCAGCATGTGGTGGGAGAGCTACTTCTCTAATGTTAAAAAATTGTCCCATCTCACTAAATGCTGTAATCCATTTATATAAAGGACAAATAATGCTTTTTAAGATGTGTTACATGAACGTGCTGAAAGTAAGATATATCTTGGAATGTAGACATGTGCAGTAAGTTTTCTCTTGGTCTTTAAGGCATTTGAATGAAAATTACCGGTTGAATTCTGGAGAAAATGTATCATCATAAGCTGCCATGAAAGTTATTGGTGCAGTTAGTAAATGACTCCTCAGTAGCAACTGATTGTATTTAATTGAGCAAATGCCCTTAATCAGGGACAGTAGGAACATTCTTCCACGTGATGCAGTATATTTGTTTAATTAGTCCATGCTTTACACCGCTATCTGGAGCAGTAAATAGGAAGTCTGGTAAGGTTTAAACCCTGTTCCTCCCCATAAACACTTCCAAGCCTTTAAAAACTAAAGGGACAGCTCTTAGGATCTGAGCCTGATTATAGGAGCCATAAACCCCTGAGTTTTAATTATAACCTTTGACTCTCTTTGAGCTCTTTGATCATTTTGTCTTCTGGTCATTTATTTTATTAATGTTTCTGGAATAGTGCAACACAAATTCACAATATCTTATCTGAAGTACTTGGGGTCATGTATTACTTAATCCTGCTTATGGGCCTGGGGCATAAAACACATTTAGTATTTGTTAACAAAATGAATGCTTTTTCACATTAATTGGGATCAGCAAAGGCCACAGATAAACTTTGTCAGTTTTGATCAAGTTTTGCTAATGTTAGTTTTAAAAAATGGTTTTTGGATTTCAGATAGTTACCATAAGATTATTGAACACATCCATTTGGTAGTATGTACATGTATCACATCATCATGTTGAAAACTTTAAACTTACATAATGTTGTATGTCAGTTACATCTTGTTAAAGCTGGAAAAAAATGAAGTTCAGAATTTTGGATAGGGAATTGTGGATCTTTATCACAAAAACATTTAAAGTCTGTTGATTTATTTTAAAAATAACTTTGGGCTTCCCTGGTGGCGCAGTGGTAAAGAATCCACCTGCCAGTGCAGGAGTCATGGGTTGCATCCCTGGAGAAGGAAATGGCAACCCACTCCAGTATTCTTGCCTAGGAAATCCCATGGACAGGGCAGTCCATGAGATTGCTAAGAGACAGGCATGACTGAGTGACTGAGCAGCAGCATCATCTTTATTTTATACCCTTTTAGCTTATATGTATCTTGAAAAGTGAAATCACTAATTTAATACAGAGACATTAGATTTTATAGGTGTTTCAGATGCTTTTCACAGGGAAGGAGGAATATACCCTGTTTTCCTCCTGACTTTTCCATAGACTTCCAGCTCAGAATCTGTTCTTGTCTGTTTCTTACTCTGGCAGCATCAAGATCAAATATTGTCTTTTAGTTTGGCCTTTCACTTTTCCCTGCAGTTGTAATCTATGCTGTTTCTTCCCTAAATGTAGCTTGTATTTTCTCTCCTGCTCTGAGTCCTATCTTGTAGGGCATGACACAGTTAAGTAGCTCCATGTGAATAGGTATGCATGGACTTTGGCATTGGAGAGACCCAATGTCAAATACTCCTTCTCTTAGTTATTCATTTTGCAACTTTGAGTGTATTATTGAAAGTTTTCTTATTTGTAAAACAGAAATATTGACTATCTTATTGATTTCCTCTAAACATTAAATAGGCGAAGGCAATGGCACCCCACTCCAGTACTGTTGCCCGGAAAATCCCATGGATGGAGGAGCCTGGTAGGCTGCAGTCCATGGGGTCGCTAAGAGTCGGACACTACTGAGTGACTTCACTTTCACTTTCCACTTCCATGTTAGAGAAGGAAATGGCAACCCACTCCAGTGTTCTTGCCTGGAGAATCCCATGGACGGAGAAGCCTGGTAGGCTGTAATCCATGGGGTCGCACACAGTCGGACACGACTGAAGCGACTTAGTAGTAGTAAACATTAAATAAAATATTCATAAAACATTAAATGAAATATTCATAAAACACTTTGTTTTCATGTTAGGAAGAACTTAATAACTAGCGCCTGTTTTTTTCTTCACTCGCCCCTGTGAAGGATCTCATGAAATGTTTTCCAATGACATCATGGTTGCCTTCCTGTGGTTCCTTAAAATAATAATCATTGAGGAGGTGGACAGACAGAAAAGATTCAAAGACTTTTGGCATTTACGAAAAACAAATTTTGGGGGTCCCTGGGCTTGGGAGGCTGAAGGGGGAGGAGGACTGTGGATTTTCTCTCTCCCCCATGACCCTCTTTACACCTGCCAGTGGCCTGGGCTCAACCAGGGCAAAGTAATTTACAAGAATAAAACAGTTTGGTTGCTGATGGTTCTGAACAAATCCTTCTGTTACATTTGAGTTATGTTATTTTGAACCCTGAGACATCTGAGGTTTATCCTTGAAGATAAAGGAAATCTTTGGGAAAGTCTGTATTTTACGAATCAGGCCTCAATTCTTAATGCTCAGAATGAAGGGTTTGGATTCCATAATCTAAACACTACTTTTCAACTCTTAAAATTGTGTGATGGGCATAATTATAAGGTGTGTCTAATTCTCTTCTACAAGCTGGAGAATGGCATGTGTAAGTAGATCTCATAATTTTCGCATTGCAAATCAGAACTACGACTCATGATGACTAAATATTATTCCATGTCTGTGCAGAGCTATGGGAATTGGTAGAAGTGCTTAGAACGCTTAGTTATGCAGAGATTGGAAATGATAAGAACCTAGGATCTACATGATGGCAAGGATAAACCTTGTCTTTCATTTGCCTCTCTAGATTTTCCTAGTCAACTTGAAGAGATTAAAATCGTTCTTGCCATTGAGAGATCAAGAGGCGGACCATTAAGATTTGGGAATTTCAAGAAAATAGGTTAATACTAAAGTGTTGTGATAATGTATAACCAAGATGTGCAGGAATTTTAACATGAAATTCAAGAGATGAATGAAAATATGGATGTTTTTACCCAACAAAAATAGTTAATTGGTTTGACTTTAAAGAATTTTTGTAGCATTAAGACAAATACCTTTTTGACAATTTGGAAAAAGAAAATTTGCATTACAAAAATAGCTATGTCTGAAGTTCTTTCACAAACCAGTTGAACATATGAATTTGGCTTTATGATGTGGTTACTTTAATAGACTTCATTACAGTTAAAGAAAATCTTGATGTGAAATGTATAAAGAAATCGGTGATTTAAGTAGGGATTTAAATAAATGTTCTGTTTGTTATCTTCAGTATTTTTAATTAAACAAAATTGAAAATATTATATGCTTAATCTGCCAGGTTTCTAGGACAGTGGAATTTCTCCACCGTGGGGTAAGAAGAAGAAGGTATAGGACTAGTGGTCTTATATGTTATGTGGTATAGTCCAGATTTATAATTTTATGATGTAATATAATTTTAAATTTGAAAAATAAATTTTTTTTTTCCTCTCAGAAGCCACTGAAAATTAAATTTAGCAAAATCTTTGGTAGGTTTAAAAGTGGAGGATACAGTATAGTACAGTTCAGTCGCTCAGTTGGGTTGGATTCTTTGCAACCCCATGGACCACAACACTCCAGGCCTCCGTGTCCATCACCAACTCCCAGAGTTCACTCAGACTCACGTCCATCGAGTCACTGATGCCATCGAGCCATCTCATCCTCTATCGTCCCCTTCTCCTCCTTCCTTCAATCTTTCCCAGCATCAGGGTCTTTTCAAATGAGTCAGTTCTTCACATCAGGTGGCCAAAGTATTGCAGTTTCAGCTTCAGCATCAGTCCCTCCAATGAATATTCAAGACTGATTTCCTTTAGGATGGACTGGTTGGATCTCCCTGCAGTCCAAGGGACTCTCAAGAGTCTTCTCCAACACCGCAGTTCAAAAACATCAATTCTTCAGCACTCAGCTTTCTTTATAGTCCAACTCTCACATCCATACATGACTACTGGAAAAACCATAGCCTTGACTAGGCAGACCTTTGTTGGCAAAGTAATGTCTCTGCTTTTTAATATGCTGACTTGGTTGGTCATAACTTTCCTTCCAAGGAGTAAGCGTCTTTTAATTTCATGGCTGCAGTCACCATCTGCAGTGATTTTGGAGTCCCCTAAAATAAAGTCTGTCACTGTTTCCACTGTTTCCACTTCCATGAAGTGATGGGACCAGATGCCATGATCTTCGTTTTCTGAATGATGAGCTTTAAGCCAACTTATTCACTCTCCTCTTTCACTTTCATCAAGAGGCTCTTTAGTTCTTCTTCGTTTTCTACCATAAGGGTGGTGTCATCTGCATATCTGAGATTATTGATATTTCTCCCATCAATCTTGATTCCAGCTTGTGCTTCCTCCAGCCCAGGGTTTCTCATGATGTATTCTGCATATAACTTAAATAAGTAGAGTGACAATTTATAGCCTTGATGTACTCCTTTCCCTATTTGGAACCAGTCTGTTGTTCCATGTCCAGTTCTAACTGTTGCTTCCTGACCTGCATACAGATTTCTCAAGACACAGGTCAGGTGGTCTGGTATTCCCATCTCTTTCAGAATTTTCCATGGGTTGTTGTGATCCACATAGTCAAAGGCTTTGGAATAGTCAATAAAGCAGAAATAGATGTTTTTCTGGAACTCTCTTGCTTTTATGGTGATCCAACGGATGTTGGCAATTTGATCTCTGGTTCCTCTGCCTTTTCTAAAACCAGCTTGAACATCTGGAAGTTCATGGTTCACGTATTGCTGAAGCCTGGCTTGGAGAATTTTGAGCATTACTTTACTATCGTGTGAGATGAGTGCAATTGTGCAGTAGTTTGAGCATTCTTTGGCATTGTCTTTCTTTGGGATTGGAATGAAAACTGACCTTTTCCAGTCCTGTGGCCACTGCTGAGTTTTCCAAATTTGCTAGCATATGGAGTGCAGCACTTTCACAGCATCATCTTTCAGGATTTGAAATAGCTCAACTGGAATTCCATCACCTCCATTAGCTTTGTTGGTCGTGATGGTTCCTAAGGCCCACTTGACTTCACATTCCAGGATGTCTGGCTCTAGGTGAGTGATCACACCATTGTAGTTATCTGGGTCATGAAGATCTTTTTTTGTATAGTTATTCTGTGTATTCTTGCCACCTCTTCTTACTATCTTCTGCTTCTGTTAGGTCCATACCATTTCTGTCCTTTATTGAGCCCATCTTTGCATGAAATGTTCCCTTGGTATCTCTGATTTTCTTGAAGAGATCTCTAGTCTTTCCCATTCTATTTTCTCCTCTATTTCTTTGCACTGATCACTGAGGAAGGCTTTCTTATCTCTCCTTGTTATTCTTTGGAACTCTTCATTCAAATGGGTATATCTTTCTTTTTCTCCTTTGCTTTTCGCTTCTCTTCTTTTCACAGCTATTTGTAAGGCCTCCTCAGACAGCCATTTTGCTTTTTTTTGCATTTCTTTTTCTTGGGGATGGTCTTGATCCCTCTCTCCTGTACAATGTCATGAACCTCCATCCGTAGTTCTTCAGGCACTCTATCAGATCTAATCCCTTGAATCTATTTCTCTCTTCCACTGTATAATTGTAAAGGATTTGATTTAGGCCATACCTCAGTGGTCGAGTGGTTTTCCCTACTTTCTTCAATTTCAGTCTGAATTTGGCATTAAGGAGTTCATGATCTGAGCCACAGTCTGTTCCAGGTCTTATTTTTGCTGACTGTATAGAGCTTCTCCATCTTTGGCTACAAGAATATAATCAATCTGATTTTGGTAGATGATAGGTAACTATTTTCTAATGGAGTCAGGGAGCAAATGAGACTTTTTTGTTTATAAAAAGGGGCATGGATTAAACATCATATTGCAATGATTCAAGAACTATTCTAATTCTAAAGTGTTTACATTGTAAATATTCTGTGTATGGAGATAAGTAATTTTGGTTCCTTTATGTCCCTGATTTTTGATTTGTTAGTTGCACAATATCTTAATCTGTGATGGATGGCAGGGAGAACCATAACAGGATTTGCATAGATCAATATTATTTGAGAACTGATTATAATTTGAATTGTGAATACTCCCCTTTTAGCACTATTGGGTAGCAAAACTTAATTCTTACTTGTATCGCTTACATTGTTGAAGTAAGTTATGTAGAGTCAAAAAAACATTAGCTGCAAAAATGTACTTGGGGAGGAAATTCTGAAACCAATACCGATTTTTTTCAATGACAGTTGCTGGCTGTGAGTTGTTATTATTCTCCCATCCTTTTGATTTGATTTGATTTACAATGTTGTGTTAGTTTCAGATTCTCTTCCATTATAGGTTTATTACCAGATAATGAATATAGTAACAATACAGAATATACTGCTATACAGAAAATTCTTATTTATTTTATATATAGTCATGTCTGTCTGTTAATCCCATAGTCCTAATTTATTCCCCTCTCCCCTTTCCCCTTTGGTAACTATAACTTTGTTTTCTATGTCTGTGAGTCTGTTTCTATTTTGTAAGTAAGTTCATTTGTACCAATATTTTAAGATTCCACAATCAGATCAGATCAGTCGCTCAGTCGTGTCTGACTCTTTGCCACCCCATGAATCGCAGCACGCCAGGCCTCCCTGTCCATCACCAACTCCCGGAGTTCATTCAGACTCACGTCCATCGAGTCACTGATGCCATCCAGCCATCTCATCCTCTGTCGTCCCCTTCTCCTCCTGCCCCCAATCCCTCCCAGCATCAGAGTCTTTTCCAATGAGTCAACTCTTTGCATGAGGTGGCCAAAGTACTGGAGTTTCAGCTTTAGCATCATTCCTTCCAAAGAAATCCCAGGGCTGATCTCCTTCAGAAGGGACTGGTTGGATCTCCTTGCAGTCCAAGGGACTCTCAAGAGTCTTCTCCAACACCACAGTTCAAAAGCATCAATTCTTCAGCGCTCAGCCTTCTTCACAGTCCAACTCTTACATCCATACATGACCACAGGAAAAACCATAGCCTTGACTAGACAAACCTTTGTTGGCAAAGTAATGAATTTGAATATGCTATCTAGGTTGGTCATATCTTTCTTTCCAAGGAGTAAGCGTCTTTTAATTTCATGGCTGCAGTCACCATCTGCAGTGATTTTGGAGCCCAGAAAAATAAAGTCTGACACTGTTCCCACTGTTTTCCCATCTATTTCCCATGAAGTGATGGGACCAGATGCCATGATCTTAGTTTTCCGAATGTTGAGCTTTAAGCCAAATTTTTCACTCTCTTTTTTCACTTTCATCAAGAGGCTTTTGAGTTCCTCTTCACTTTCTGCCATAAGGGTGGTGTCATCTGCATATCTGAGGTTATTGATATTTCTCCCGGCAATCTTGATTCCAGCTTGTGTTTCTTCCAGTCCAGCATTTCTCATGATATACTCTGCATATAAGTTAAATAAACAGGGTGACAATATACAGCCTTGACGAACTCCTTTTCCTATTTGGAACCAGTCTGTTGTTCCATGTCCAGTTCTAACTGTTGCTTCCTGACCTGCATACAGGTTTCTCAAGAGGCAGGTCATGTGTTCTTGTATTCCCATCTCTTTCAGAATTTTCCACAGTTTATTGTGATCCACACAGTCAAAGGCTTTGGCATAGTCAATAAAGCAGAAACAGATGCTTTTCTGGAACTCTCATGCTTTTTCCATGATCCAGTAGATGTTGGCAATTTGATCTCTGGTTCCTCTGCCTTTTCTAAAACCAGCTTGAACATCAGGAAGTTACTGGAGATCAGTGGAGAAATAACTCCAGAAAGAATGAAGGGATGCAGCCAAAGATTCCACAATAGGTGATATCTTTTAAATGTCTTTCTCTGATTTACTTCAGTTAGTATGATAATCTCTGGATACATTCATGTTGTTGTAAATGTCAGGATTTCTTTCTTTCTTGTGGCTGAGTAGTATTCCATTGCATAAATATACCTGTTGAGCTAAGAAGGCAGAGATTGGGTTTCAGGGCTGCTGAAGCAACGAGACTTGCGGCACAGAACTAAGGCAAGGCTTCCCTGGTGGCTCAGTTAGTAACAAATCTGCCTGCATGCGGGAGACCTGGGTTCAATCTCTGGGTCAGGAAGATCCCCGGGGAAGGAAATGGCTGCCCATTCCAGTATTTTTTCCTGGAGAATTCCATGGGGATTCCACAGAGGAGCCTGGTGGGCTACAGTCCATGGGGTCACAAAGGGTTGGACACAACTGAGTGACTAATGCTTTCACTTTCAGGGCAAGAGAAGATGTGAGGGTGTTCCCCAGGGTTCCTTGGGCTGCATTTGTGCAGGGCAAGCCTGGTAGAGAGTAGCTACAATAAGTTTGAGAGTGGATGGAAGGTACTAGAGGTTATTCATTGTTGAAAGATGACATTGCAGCCTAGCTAAAGTGGAGAAATCTTGTTAACATCTTAGGTATGCAACTAAGACACCAGAAACACATGCTTTTGGAAAATAGGCCACACTGTCCAGAAAGCGTGTTATCAATCTGTTTACAGTCAGGAAGTGGGGAATCACACAGAATTGGACAGGGGAAGTTTAAAGATGTGCTAAACTTTAATAGCTGCTGCTGCTAAGTCATTTCAGTCGTGTCTGACTCTGTGCGACCCCGTAGACGGCAGTCCACCAGGTTCCGCCGTCCCTGGGATTCTCCAGTCAAGAACACTGGAGTGGGGTGCCGTTGCCTTCTCCGAACTTTAATAGAGAAGTAACTAAAAAATGCAGAGTGAACTCTAAAGGGTACCCTAGGACTGAGGGAGATTACCAAAGGAAGGGTAGAATTGGAAAAGGGATCCTCTCCCCAAGGTTGTGCTTCAGATCTCATTGGAAAAGGTATGGTTTCTTCCCACTGGATGGTGAAGTTGAGTGGACTCTTCTGGACTACACTGGTTCACAGATGCCAGATAACAGGAAACAACCCTCTTTCTGGTTCACAGGCTGCTGCTGCTGCTGCTAAGTCGCTTCAGTCGTGTCCGACTCTGTGCGACTCCATAGACGGCAGCCCACCAGGCTCCACCGTCCCTGGGATTCTCCAGGCAAGAACACTGGAGTGGGTTGCCATTTCCTTCTCCATTGCAGGGAAGTGAAAAGTGAAAGTGAAGTCGCTCAGTCGTGTCCGACTCTTAGCGACCCCATGGACTGCAGCCTACCAGGCTCCTCCATCCATGGGACTTTCCAGGCAAGAGTACTGGAGTGGGGTGCCATTGCCTTCTCCAGGTTCACAGGCTAGCTGAGGCTAAAGACTGGTGAACTCAGTGGGGGTCAGGGCATTCATTGGGAGCTGGCTTGCTGCCAGATTGGTGCATACTGTGAGATACCCATGTAGCAATTAATGCAGGAAGCAACTCTCTGAGGCACAGTTGAGCATAGCGGGATACGTGAGTAAGCAGAGGGAGTCAGGAAGCTGCTAGTGGGAGGCTTGGAGTGCACTGGGTGTTTGCATTAGGAGGACTGTAGCGAGGTGATCACTGGACTCAGGCTAGGGCTTTGAGGTTGTTGAAGGAGTGTGCACTTTGGGTTTGCTGCTGGACCCCTGTGCCACCAAATGGCCCCATATTCAGGTACCGCTACACATCCTTCCTCCTGCAGTGTCCCTCTAATGCCCTCTGCTGATTTAACATTGTGCTCACTGTGAAGGAGAAATGCTTAGTTTTCAGTCCATTTTCTCAGCAAATACTAAGGGTGAATTTGGAGTTGAAAGGCAGTAGGTTGGTAATTGGTCCAAAAAACTGGACTGAACCTGCCCAATAGAGCTTAAAATTGAGCCTCAAAAAGATAAGAAGACGTGCCAGTAAATTACCTGCCTGCTGGAATCAGGCTCTTAACATTCTAAACGAAAACGGCATTATTCAGGCTCCTTAAAACAAATCATTCACAAGTCCAGCATACAGCAACAAATTATTGGAAATAAGCAGGGAACTGTGATTTATAATCCAGAATAAAAACTTTCACTAGAAGCGTACCTTTAGATGATGCTGATGTTGGAATTAGCAAATTAAGAACATTGAGGCTTCTTAAACAAAAATATTGTCTTTGGATGGGGAATCTCAGAAAAGTGGAAGCTGAAAAAAATCAAGTGGAAAACCAAGGGCTAAAAAAGTATAGTATCTGAAACAGAAATGTTTATTGGATAAACTTAAAAGCTGACTAGAGTTGGCAGAAGAAAAAGGTCAGTGAGTTTTTTAAAACTCAGTAGGAATTTTTTGAAAACGGAAAAGAAGTGGGAGAAAACAAGCAGAGCCTCAGTAACTTGTGGACAATCTCAAGCCATCTAACATATGTATGAATGAAGTTCTGAAAGAGAGAGAGAATGTGGCACAAAAACTTTTTGGAAAAAAAAAAAAATGGTTGAAAGTTTTCTTCAATTGGTGGAAAACATCAGCCTACAAATTCAAGAAGCCCAGTAAATATAAGAAGGGATAAACCCAGAGAAAACCACAGTTAGGTACATAGTAGCCAACCTGCTGAAAATTTATGATAGAGAGGAACCTTAAAAGCAGAGAGATGGGGAGAGGAAGAGGGAACAGTAGGGGAGTAATAAGAGTGATGGCTGGCTTCTCAAGTGCATTATGAGCTAGAAGCAATGGAGTAGCATTTTCAAGAGAGAAAAAAAGTAGAAACATATCTATTAATCTAGAATTCTATAGTCAAGCAAAAATAAAGGTGAAGGGAAGACATTTCAGGTAAGTGAAAGTTGAGAGTTTTATTAATGAGGAAAAAAAGTTTTTCAGGAGTTCTCTAGACAACTTCCCAAGAGATTGTTATTTGCGCAGGGGCCCATGCTGTACTGCTGGGAAAGCAAGGACGTAGCATTTTCATCCTTTAGGGGGAGGTTTCTGTCACCAAGGAATAGGGAGATCAGGACAAAGAGAAATCAGCTGTTGTGGAGGCAACGAGCAGTGTTTGCCACATGTGAATTAAATTACTCTTATAATCAGAAAAAAATGACAAAGCTGTTTGTTCTTTGCTACACAGATGAAAGTAAAGTAGAAAATAAGTCATTGGTTGTTAGGTTGGCCATTTACAGATACTTAGAGGGGTTCATAGAAAACTTTTAGGCATCATCATGTAGTCCTTCAGTATGGATTCAGTTTCCTGATAATTATGCTAGCCAATGGCATAAAAAGATAAGGAATACATCCTGACCTCAGTCTGCCGGATATACAGTTCTTTCTGGGTTTTAACAACCATCTTCTGGGCAGCGTGTCATCTTCTTCAGAGAGGAAAGGAGTTTTCTTCAGAAATTCTGGTCAGGAAGCAATTAATTCAACTGTGTTGGTCAGGAAATACTTCACAGAGTAATAGTAATAGCGGCAGTAATAACAGCTTTCCTTTATTGAAGGCCAGGTGGTATCCTGAGTACTTTCAAAACTTCCAACAATCTTATGCATTACGTGTTATCATTCTCATTTTTATAAATTAGGAAACTGAGGCTTGTATAAGGAAATTGCTTAAGATCCTTCCATCAGTGAGGGGCAAAGCTAGGATTCAAATCTAGGACAGCCTGACTTGAAAGCCTATGTTCTTAACCAG
This sequence comes from Bubalus bubalis, assembly GCF_019923935.1. NCBI lineage: Eukaryota > Metazoa > Chordata > Mammalia > Artiodactyla > Bovidae > Bubalus > Bubalus bubalis. The sequence goes on from NC_059163.1 coordinate 92,802,274, forward strand.
ATACCAGTGGCCATGGCTGACTTGCATTCACTTCATTAAAACATATTACCTGTTCAGTAGGTTATAAGGAGAAGGCAGTGGCACCCCACTCCAGTACTCTTGCCTGGAGAATCCCATGGACGGAGGAGCCTGGTGGGCTGCAGTCCATGGGGTCGCGAAGAGTCGGACACAACTGAGCGACTTCAGTTTCACTTTTCATTTTCCTGCATTGGAGAAGGAAATGGCAACCCACTCCAGTGTTCTTGCCTGGAGAGTCCCAGGGACGGCGGAGCCTGGTGGGCTGCCGTCTATGGGGTCGCGCAGAGTCGGACACGACTGAAGCGACTTAGCAGCAGCAGCAGTAGCAGTAGGTTATAAGTTGACTCACACTAGGCTTTCTTGGAAGAATGACATTTGATTTGCTTACTCATGGCTGTTAAAAATCATAAAGTTTTCTCATAAGGGAACCATTCATTAAAATATACATTGAAACCATTTAGGTCACCTGCAGGGGAAAGTTGACTCCATGTTTGTTGTGTTTACATTTAATTTACTCACATACCTTCTAAAAGAAGTCAGAGAAGCAATTACATTTTCTGACAGTTTTACAAGGCAGAGTTATAACTGGCCCATGTCACCAATATGCTTTTGAAATATATTCCTGGCTTATTGACCAGTTGGCACTTGAATGATTTAAGCATCCAGACGTAAATATATAATGAGCAAAGTAAGTTCACCTAAGTTCAGAAAACTTAGACTGCCCTTTTAATTTAACTCTGTAAGCAGTAACTATTTTTCATGAGGCAGAAAAGATTTTACATTTAAGTGGAGTTGCAGAGTACTTAATTGATAATTTGATGCTGACTGACCCCTTGATACAAATTGAGTCTGAACAAGTGGAATTCTTCTGTTTGTCTGCTGCGAAGGGGCAGAGGGAAATGAGCAGATATTTCATGAAGAGCTGAATCTGGGGTGGATGGAGGAAGAGGTGGTGTATGTGGAGAACAAAGGTCGTCTAGCTTCATGCTTTGCCATCTGGTGCACACAGAACTTCTGCAGCTCACTGCAAGCAGAAGTAATACTGTAGTGGAAAAAGAGGTAGTTATAAGGGTCCTTTCTCTTTAGCTGGCTTATGAGGAAAGCAAACTAGGCTAGTGCTCAGGAGGCTTTGTAATGATCCACGTCTGGAAGTGGCACGCATCACTTTGGCTTTCATTTCTTTGGTCAGAACTCAGTGGTGGAGAGACTGAGAATTGTATTAAACTGTGTGTTTAGGAAGAAAGATAGTACAAGGTATATAGAAACAGGTCTATGGAAAACTAAGCAAGCAGAAAACAAATTAAGGCAATTATTAACTCTAGGAAAAACAGTTGTACAAGGAGAGGAGTAAAATAAAGATGATAACAGCCAAGATTTTATTTTATTGTGTACTTACTCTGTGCCAGGTACTATTCTAAGTCCTCAGTTTTTTCATATGGTAATTTTATTAAAAATTATATCCAGTAAATACAATTGTAATCCCCATTTTACAGATAAATGGTTATTTCACCAAAGTATTGATACCACAGTATTTATTGAATAAATGGGATAGGGAATGAAGACAGTGGAGTAAGAGCCAAATATCTTCTTTTATAGCAGGAAATAATAATGTGGAAATTAGCCTATATTATAATTTTGAACATGATCAATTTGAACTGTGCAGGTCCACTTATATGCAGGTTTTTATCCAGTAAGTATGTGCAGTACTGCATGATTTGTGGTTGATTGAATCCATGGATGCAGAACCTTGAATACGATGGGCTGACTATGGGACTTGAGCATCCACAGATATGGAGGGATGACTGTATATAATATCTAAAATTAACAGTCAAGTTACAACTGTATACACATACTGTTTAGAAATATAGAGGTAAATATCAGTAGAAACAACTAGAAAAGTTGAAAATCCTCAGGGTGACCTATTCAAATATAGGGTATATGGGGTTGCCTTCATACTCCTGGACTTTGTGAATGGTGTTGATATAAAAATAAAGTACTTGGTAGAAGAGATGCTATCAAGAGAGATAAAATGAAATGATATGCAGTGGCCATCATTTATGCCTCTGTTCACATAGAACTGAGATGGTTTTGTAAATCACTAAATAATGGAGCCGTACACTGACAGGGAACGAAGACCAAGTGTGTGGACCTGGGTTTGTCCTGCGCTCTGTTGGCCGAGTCACTTAACCTTTGAGGATTCACTTCCTTCCTGTTTTAATGAGAATGTTGCTCTCTTCCAGTTACTTTAACTTCTACATTTCTGTAGTTCTAGGTGTTAGACCAAGTAATTTTTGTTTTTACACAGTGAGTCAATGTGACGGTATAGGCTACAGGGCTACCTTTGAAAGCAGCTGGCTGTTAAGTCACAGCCAACACCTTGTCTTATGCTTCCCAGATCCATATACATATATACTTGTAGATTTTTTTGGAAGGGGAGGGGTTGCCCATTTTTTTTTTCTGGCTTCCCAAGAGGATGATTTTAATTCGTTGAGATTTCCTACTGATAGATACTGATTATATAAGAAGTATATACATTTATTATCCACTTACTACTTCTAAGTGCTGGTCATGAAATCGTGGTTGTTTAATGTGACCATTTCTATTCTAGGTCCAGTGGCATTGCAGAGCACGGATGGTTGCGGGAGCCAACTTCTACATTGTTGGACGAGACCCTGCTGGCATGCCCCATCCAGAAACAGGGAAGGATCTTTATGAGCCGACTCATGGCGCCAAAGTGCTGACCATGGCCCCGGGCCTGATCACCTTGGAGATCGTTCCCTTTCGAGTTGCCGCTTATAACAAGAAAAAGAAGCGGATGGACTACTATGACTCTGAGCAGTAAGTTTTACATTCTCTGCATAAATCTGTGAAACACCTTGTGTTCTAAGCTGCTCCTAGGGTTTTAATGTATTGCCTTATCTTTACAACAGCTGACCAGTGGCAGGCTTTGTTGTACCAGTTTCAGAGATGGGCAAACCAAAGAAACTAATTTCTCAATACTTTAGAAGTAGAAATAAAAATTGAATCTGGTTTCATGGTTCATGATCTTAGGAATTTTCTTGGGAAGTGTTAAGGCAGTGATGACATTTCTGTCTGCCTTATAGAAGTAGTCCAAGGACTCAGCGATGATTTTGCTAGTAAGTGCAAGGGATCCAAGTAATAAGAGAATTTGACTAATATTTGCTCTCCTAATTGCATTATAGGTATTAAGTTAATACTTGTAATTAATGCCCTATACTAATCCTGTGAAGTAGGTGCAGTTATCCCCATTTTGTAGATTGGTAGTAAGCTGAGGCATACAAAGTTCAAATACTCTTGTAATGTCACAGATCCAGTGAATGGCAGCTCGCTGGGTATGCTGACCACTAACAGTGCAGCTTCATTCTTCAAAGATCTTAGAAGGAGCAAAAAATGAACAACCTTTTCATGCAAATTATTGGTAATATTGAGCATGTATCTATCTTCTTTTGACTGGCAACATTTTATTAGTTGCTATCTACAGATAATATCCATACCTCGAGATATTGTTCGTTCAGTTCCAAACCACTGAAATTAAAGTGAGTAATCCCAATAAAGCAAGTCACATAAAATGTTTTTGTTTCCTAGTACAGATAAAAGTTATGTCTACATATACTATAGTATATTAAGCACATAGTAACAGTATTTCTAAAAAAGCAATTTACACACCTTAATTTAAAAAACTTTATGGCTTAAAAATGTTAACCAACCTCTGAACCTTCAATGAGTTATGATGTTTTCACTGGTGGAGGGTCTTGCCTACATGTTGATGGCTGCTGACTGATTAGGGTGGTGGTTGCTGAAGTTTGGGCTGTGGTAGTATCTTAAAATAAGACAACCGTGAAGTTTGCCACATCCATCAACTGTTTCACTGATGAGCTCTCTGTAACACACAATGCTGTTTAATAGAGCTTCTTTCAAAATTGGACTCAGTCCTCGCAAACCCTGCTGCTGTTTTATCAGCTAAAGTTTATGTAATATTCTAAGTTCTTTGTGGTCATTTAAAAATCTGTACAGCATCTTACCAGGAGCAGATTCCATCTCAAGTAACCACTTTCTTTGCTTATTAGAAGCAAGTCTTTAGCCATTTCAGTTTTATTGTGAGAGTGCAGCAATTCAGTCACATCTTCAGACTCTACTTCTAATTCTAGTTCTCTTTCTGTTTCTACCACATCTGCAGTTCTTTCCTCCACCGAAGCTTCAAGCCCCTCAGGTCACCCATGACATTTGGAATTAGCTTCTTCCAAACTCCTGTGAATGCTGGTATTTTGACCTCTCCCCAGGAATCCCAGATATTCCTAACGGCATCTAGAATGGTGAATCCTTTTTTAGAAGGTTTTCAATTGACTTTGCCCAGATCCATCAGAGGAATCGTTGTCTATGGCAACTATAGCTTTATAAAATATATTTCTTAAATAAGAAGATTTGAAAGTGGACATTAGTCCTTTATCCACAACATTAGCAGGCGTGAAAGTAACATTAATCTCTTTGCACACCTCCATCAGGGCTCTTGGGTGACCAGGTGCATTGTCAATGAGCAGTGTCAGTATTTTGAAAAGCATCTTTTTTTCTGAGCAGTAGAAGTTCTTAACATTGGGCTTAAGATACTCTGTAAAACCATGTTGTAAACAGATGTGCTGTCGTTCAGACTTTGTTGTTCCATTTATACAGCAGAGGCAGAGTAGATTTAGCATTGTTCTTAAAGACACTAGGATTTTTGGAATGGTCAATGAACATTGGCTTCAACTTAAAGTCATCAGCTGCAGTAACCTCTAACAAGAGTCAGCCTGTCCTTTGACGCTTTGAAGCTAGGCATTGACTTCTCCTCTCTAGCTATGAATGACATCATCTAGATGGCATCATATTCCAATAGAAGGCTATTTCATCTACACGGAAAACCTGTTGTTTAGGGTGAAAGTGTTAGTTGCTCAGCTGCGTCTGCCTCTTTGTGGCTCCGTGGACTGTAGCACACCAGGCTCCTCTGTCCGTGGAATTCTGCAGGCAAGAATATTGCAGTGTGTTTGCCATTCCCTTCTTCAGGGGCTCTCCAGGGACTGAACCCAGGTCTCCTGCGTTGCAGGCAGATTCTTTGCCATCTAAGCCACCAGGGACGTCCATTGTTTAGTGTAGCCACCTTCATTAATGATCTTAGCTAGGTCTTCTGGATAACTTGCTGCAGCTTCTATATCAGCACTTGCTGCTTCACCTTGTACTTTTATGTTATGGAGATGGCTTCTTTCCGTAAACCTTATGAACCAACCTCTTCAGGCTTCAGACTTTTCTTTTTAAACTTCCTCACCTCTCTTAGTCTTCACAGAATTGAAGAGAGTTGGGGCCTTGCTCTGAATTAGGCTTTGGCTGAAAGGATTATTGTAGCTGGTTTGATCATCTATCCAGACCACTAATACTTTCTCCATATGAGCCATAAGGCTTGTTTGGCTTGCTTGTCCTTCATGTGTTCATGGAGTAACACTTTTAATTTACTTCATTAACTTTTTCTTTGCATTCACAACTTGGCTGCTTGGCATGAGAGGCCTAGCCCATCTCAGTTTTCAACATGCCTTCCTCACTAATAAGCTTAATCATTTCTAGCTTTTGATTTAAAGTGAGACATGTGCACTTTTGACTCGAAAACTTAGAGGGCACTGTAGATTATTAATTGACCTGGTTTCAATATTGTTGTGTCTCAGGGAATAGGGAGGCCTGAGGAGAGGGAGAGAGATGGGGGAACCGCTAGTTAGTGGAGCAGTCAGAGCACATACATTTAAGTTCACCATCATTGTACGGGCATGGTTCATGGGGCTCTAAAACAATTACAGTAACCTCCAAGATCACAGATCACCAGATATAATAATTAGTAATGAACGTGTGTGTGTGTTGTGTGTATATATGTTAGTCGCTTAGTTATGTCCGACTCTTTGTGACCCCATGGACTGTAGCTGTCCCGGCTCTTCTGTCCATGGGATTCTCCAGGCAAGAATACTGGAGTGCGTTGCCATTTCCTTCTCCGATTTTAAGAAATAGGTAATCCAAAAAGGAAGAACCAATTGCAAAATACAGGACTTTAAGAAAAATAATAAACATTAAATATTTCCTAGAATTTTGAGATGGAATAGACCTTAGATATCCTTTAGACAAGACATTTGTTTTATCAATAGAGAAACTGAATAACTTCAGCAAAGGTTGCATTAATTAAGTCTTCTTCTCAACTAAACACCGTTTCTCTAGCCCTCTATTTTTCTTATTATTTCTTTAGATCCCAATTAGAAAATTTTTAATTTATTTTTATTTTAACATCTTGTTTAATTTCATCTAAAGACTTTTCAGGTCTTTTAATTGCTGATTCTGTCATCCTTCAGTTTAGTTCAGTTCAGTCACTCAGTCGTGTCCGACTCTTTGCGACCCCATGAATCTCAGCACGCCAGGCCTCCCTGTCCATCACCAACTCCTGGAGTTCACTCACACTCACGTCCATTGACTCAGTGATGCCATCCAGCCATCTCATCCTCTGTCGTCCCCTTTTCCTCCTGCCCCCAATCCCTCCCAGCATCAGTCTTTTCCAGTGAGTCAACTCTTCACATGAGGTGGCCAAAGTACCGGAGTTTCAGCTTTAGCATCATTCCTTCCAAAGAAATTCCAGGGCTGGTCTTCTTCAGAATGGACTGGTTGGATCTCCTTGCAGTCCAAGGGACTCTCAAGAGTCTTCTCCAACACCACAGTTCAAAAGCATCAATTCTTCAGTGCTCAGCCTTCTTCACAGTCCAACTCTCACATCCATACATGACCACAGGAAAAACCATAGCCTTGACTAGACAGACCTTTGTTGGCAAAGTAATGTCTCTGCTTTTGAATATGCTATCTAGGTTGGTCATAACTTTCCTTCCAAGGAGTAAGCGTCTTTTAATTTCATGGCTGCAATCACCATCTGCTGTGATTTTGGCTGTATGCTAATTAAATTTTTAGATAACATGACTTTCAAGGTTATTATTCAATCATTATAATGGAATTATTACACTAGACTTCTTAGAGGACAGAACTCACTAGAAACCTTACGATGTACAATTTAGCTTCCATTAGACATAGTATTATTCAATTAAATACAAATCCTCAAAATTATATTAGTTTCCAGCTCCCATTTTTATCATGTCTACAAAGATGATGTAGTTTGCTAGGTTGAGTCTCTGATTTTGGGGGAGTGATAACAGTGATTGTAGGATTGGATTCTTTAAGCTTGGAAAACAAAATTGCTGAACGTGTCTAGGGATTACTCTCTTATGATCTCGTCCTTGATTTTAATTCTGTTCCTGGTGTGGATCCCACACACGCAGATCAAGGCTCTTTTCTGTCCTCCCTCTCTTCGTTCTGCCAAAATGATGTTTTTTTCCTTCCAAGATTTTTGCTACTTTCACTTTACTGACCAGTTTCTTTCTGTTTAGAATTAGATCTGGAACAGTGTCCCCTAGAAATGTCTCTGTTTTGTTATGCTAGAGTCAGAATAGCAGTCAGAATAACAAAAGAGCACAGACTTTGAAGCCCAAGGGAATGGAGTCACATTCTTGCCCCACCGCCCCTGCAGCTGTGTGACCTCGGGTGAATCACTGTCCTCCTCCTGCCCTGCTTCCCTCAGCTTCAGAATGGGGTGTAGTGATCGTGCTATGTGTATCTTCATAGAGTGGTTGAGGACCAGATCAACTCCTATATGTCATTTGCAAACTGTTAACTGGAACCTAGTAAGTACTAGAAACGTGTATATTGTTATCATATATATAATATATGTAATGAAAAAGTATGAACAATTGTGAGGATTATCAAATTGTGCCACACGGACACAAAATGAGCAAACACTGTTGGAAAAATGGTGCCAGTAGACTTTCTCAAGGCAGGGTTGCCACAGGCCTTCAGTTTGTGAAAGATACAGTAAAGTGAAGTGCAGTCAATGGGGGAAGCCCGTAGGCAGCACACCCTGTAAGTTTAGAGTGGCCGCGTGAGGTTCTAGAAGCAGAAGTTACGAATGCTAGCCCCATGCTTGCCGAGTGACTTGAGATTCCTGTGTCATATCTGGCCTTGTTTCTTTATCTCCAGAAGGGTGGCAGTGGATGAACTGATTTCCTTCTAGCTCAAATTCTGTAGTTCTTTCCAGAATCTGTAGTTCCTAGCTATTTTCCGTTAGTAGGAGCTTCATGTTTTGTTGATTAATAGTTATTTCATGCAAATTGTACTTGCTTATTTAGTACTCTTGCTTTGTTAGTACTAATTACACTTCAGGCTGAGCAAGAGGTTGCCTCTTAGTTTCTGTGAGGATTGGTTGCAGGACCCTTGCACACATACCAAAGGCTTCAGATGCTCGAGCCTCTTACATAAAATGGTGTAGTATTTGTATTTGGCTTACACACATCCTCCTGTGTACTTTAAATTACCTCTAGAGTATTTTTAATACCTAATACGATATAAATGCTATGTAAATTATATATATTGTTGCCTGCCCATGATAAATTCAGGTTTTATTTTTTGACTTTGTGTTTTTTCAGTGTCAGTTGTTATGTATCTTCTTTCATGTTTTATTTTGTTTATTTGGATCCTTTCTCCTTTCCTCTTGATGAGCTTGGCCAGAGGTTTATTGATTTTGTTTACCCTTTCAGAAAACCCACTCTTGATTTTACAGGTTTACATTTTGGGACTTTCTAGAATTCTCTTCTCGCCCCCTGAATGTTTTCAGTCAGAGGTTGTTTGTATCCTTGGATGTAGAAACCATGGATTTGGAGGGCCAGCTCTCTTTTTAAATTTTTGTTTTCTCAGCTCATGGGTGCTGATTGAAACTTAAGTCTTACAACTTCTCATCTGAGAGAACTCATCCTTTTTTCCATGATACTATACTGTTGACTCTGCATTCAGGAATAATGCTGATCCTAACCGCGTGTCCTCATTTAATGTGGCCTGTTTTGTAATGGTTCAGACAAGAAGGAAAAAGAAATTAAAAAAAAAATTCTTTTGTTTCTGAAAGGGACATAAATTCTGATGTCATTTAATAAAATAAGTTACCTGCAAAATTAAATACTATTGATAACAGTGGAACTTGAGGGATTTGTTGGCTTCTCGTTTAATGACAAATAATTATGGAGAAAATGCACAATCTTAGATGGTAGCAGACTTTTCTGAGCAATGGACTCTAGAAAGACACAGGAAAACCCCATGAGTCAATGAACAGAAAAGGCTTATTGTGAAACTGATTTGGGGAATTGTGAAAGCACTCCTGACTGTGCTCAACAGCCCTGGTGTGGAATTCAAGGCAAGACCCACTCTAGACCATTATTTTCTTTTTATGTATTTTAATTGGAGGATAATTACAACATGTTGATATTTTTTTTTTTTTTTTTTGCCATACATCAACATGAATCGGCCACAGGTATACATGTGTCTCCCTCATCCTTAACCTCCCCTCCCACATCCTTCCCCACCCTACCCCTCTGGGTTGTTCCAGAGCATGGGCTTTGGGTGCTCTGCTAGACCGTTCTTTTCTGAAAACCTGAGTTGTGGCCCAGGTTATAGTATACTGCAGAACCTCACCATGAGAAGAATTTGCAATAAACCAGAAATGTACCATTTTTACCCTTGTACAAAATTAGGGTTTGCCAATACCTGGAAATCGTTCTAAATCATGGCCTGTTTTGTTTTGGCTTAAAACCAATTTAAATAAATAAATTTATATTAAAAATAGATGTATGTGTCTATGTATTTATATATGTATATATACTTATATACATGCATACACACATACTACAGTTTCACTGTCTGAAAAAAAGTGCAGCTATAAAAGCAATGTGATGAGTTTTAAAGGGTCTTTTTCTACCAAAGAGATGCCTTAGAAGGTTAAAGAAAATTTTTTTAAAGAAAAAGCAATTAGAGTAAACTTTGAACTACGTTACTATATAGGTGATTGAAGTGAAAATATAAATTAAATATTAAGGAAAACAAAAAAGCTTCAAATATGCCCTTTTGTGGTTCAAAACATGTAGGGTCACCATCAGAGATTTTAATTTTCTTAGTCTGGAGAGGATTACCTACTGGCAATTCTTTGAAAGTTCCTCCTGCCATTGAGAACCCCCACTGAGGGTAGGCTTGGTTTCTTACAGATCGATAGAATGAGTAGTGCCAGGGGTGGAATGCTGGGCAGGACAACCCTTCACCTCTCACCCAGCATGCAGTTTATTTGTGTGGTTTATGTACAAATGTTATGAGTGAAACCTCGATCTGAAAGTAACAGTTAGTCACTTACAGAATAAGAGGTGAGAAGTAGAATTGTTCTGCATGTGGCCAGCTACTTAAAACTTAGATGAGTTTGCATTTTGATGAGTTAAGGAAGCAAAGCTAGAGTTGAGCTTTTACACTTCTTGTGCGGATGTGTTTTGTTACTGTGGTTTCCTTGCATGATCAGTTGATTTAATCACACGCAGGACCATAGAGTCCATCTGTATGTAGTTGAATGATGTGCTGGGAAGCCCTTGATAACTTTCATGTTTTGTTAAGTCTGTGTAATATTGCTTTAAGTCTCTCTTTTCATCATTCAAAAGCTAAATAATTACATCAGTTCTCATAAGAATTTCCAGTGATGAATTCTATATTAGTTGCATGACTGGCTCATTTTCTTGGAATTTTTTTTGAGTTACTAAGTCTAATAAATTGTAACTTGGGAAGCTTTAAAACTGCCTTAGTTTTCTAATTTTTTATATTCCTGTTCAAGTGTAATTAAGTTGATGGGAATATGTTGGAAAGTGATTAAAATTTTGTGGAAAGGCGATAGTCTTTGATGTAGTGAGAAAACACAGTTATTAATTATGCACATATGAGGTTATCTTATGTTTGATTAATGGATGTTATTCAATGCCAGCTTTTATGTAATTAATGATTTTATAGCTTTGATTTGACTAAATACCAGTGTAAAACAAGGCTTAGGGATAAAAAAACAAACTTCATGAAGATTGCAGGTGAGATATTATTGATAAGAATTATGATAAAAATCATCTGTTTATACTTAGGAAGTTAAGTAGGTTCATATTAGCTGTAATAATGACTCAAGGAAATTTAGTTTTAGGACTACAAGATTAAAGGCCATTCTTTCAGCTATTACAAACTTTTAGAGATAATTCAGCTATTTGTAATTTTTTTCTCCTTTAGTAATAATTCTTCTTTGTATTTGGGATAGGTTAATGTAAAATTTTGGTTCATATTTTTGAAATAGCAGCTCACCCAAAAGAGAGTGCACGTCAGAGTGCTTGGTGGAAATGGGTCAGTGAGAGAACAGGTAGACATAAATGTTTGCTTTTGGTTATTTCCATGTTATCAGTAGAGTATTTCCTTCATATTTTTAATTCTGAAGTATACCTTAAATCTGGAGAAGGCGATGGCACCCCACTCTAGTACTCTTGCCTGGAAAATCCCACAGACGGAGGAGCCTGGTAGGCTGCAGTCCATGGGGTCCTGAAGAGTTGGACACGACTTAGCGACTTCCCTTTCTCTTTCACTTTCCTGCATTGGAGAAGGAAATGGCAGCCCACTCCAGTGTTCTTGCCTGCAGAATCCCAGGGACGGGGGAGCCTGATGGGCTGCCGTCTATGGGGTCACACAGAGTCGGACACGACTGAAGTAACTTAGCAAAAATACCTTAAATCATGTACTACTACTAATGTCTTCTTTTTTGAAAGCACTCTACTTATAGACATCCTTCAAGGCTTTTCTCATATATTCTTCACTCTTTTATATACTTGTCACAGAAGAGCTCACCTGCTCTAGTGGTTTCTGTGTGGTGACACGTAAAGCTATTCCTCAGTGTTTCCAGGTTGCTAATTATGTTAACTTTCTATTGCTCTGTAACAAATTAACACAAATTTAGTGGCTTAAAACATTACCCATTCATAACCTCACAGTTCCTTAGGTCAGAAGCCTGGGGTGGCAGTTACAGTAGTAAAAGATCACAGATCACCAAGTACAATAACAATGAAAATGTGTGTGTGTTAGTCGCTCAGTCATGTCCGACTCTTTGCTACCCCATCGACTGTAGCCCCCCAAGTTCCTATGTTCATGGGATTCTCCAGGCAAGAATACTGGAGTGGGTTGCCGTTTCCGTCTCCGATGTTAAGAAATAGGTAATCCAAAAAGGAAGAACCAATTGCAAAATACAGGACTTTAAGAAAAATAATAAACATTAAATATTTCCTAGAATTTTGAGATGGAATACACCTTAGATATCCTTCAGACAAGCCAGATGCCCCTTTTTGGAAAAATTCAGTTCCGTATGGTTCTAGGACTGAGGGTCCCCATCTCCTTACTGGTTAATAGGGGGATCATTCTCTGCAGCTCAAAGCTGCATTGCGGTGTTTCCTTGTAGGCACCTTTATCTCAGTGTTAGAACCTCCCTCAGGTCAAATCCCTGAGGGTTCAGATCTCTGACTACCGCTGTCATCTGAGAACATTCTTTGCTTTTAGAGGGCTTGAATGATTAGGCCTCTAATTCATTAGTTAGGCCCACTCCCATACTTCCACTGTTTTAGGTCAATTGATTAGTAACTTTCATTGCTTCTACGGAATTCCTTTTGCCATAGAAGGACATATCATGGTAGTGACACCTTCATGGGGTGAAGGTCATGAAGGCCATCCTAGAATCCTATCTACACACTAATGGGTGTTTCTGCTTAGGTTTCATGATGTTATTTAAAATGTCCAGAAGCAGCTTTACCTTTCCCTTCATGTATCTCCAAATCCTAAGTTTCCTTAGTTACTTGTTCTTCTTCATGTAGAATGTTTGAAGTCCTTTATTCTTTCACCTCACTCTTCACACCCAAGTCTTGTCATGTTGACCCCTGAAATATTTCTTGTGTGAATTCTTTTTTCTTTCTTGCTGTGCAGTCTTTGCCACACATAAATATTTCTGTTAAAGTACTGGGGGAACTGCCTGCCATTAATTCATAAAAATGTTTTTACTGATTTTGATGTTTCTCTTGAAAACTTGTGGAAGTCTGACACTAATTGCATGAATTTGCCAATGAGTCTTGTCCTGTGCTTGTAGATTTTTCACATACTTTATGGCAAAAGTTTTATTTTTTTATTGCATAGATAATAATTATTAGACAATAATAAATATTTTTATTGCATAGGGAGTTATTGCATAACCAGTAACAGATAAGGTCTCATTTAAAATCTTACTATACCTTTGAATCATAATTAATGACAGTACTATGTATACTTTTGAAAGTCAAATTAAATATTTTACATATGCTGTATCTTGTTTTAAAGTCAACATTTACATTGAAATTAGGATAAAACTTTCCAACTTTGCTGTTCTTTTATTCACTTATTAACTATATATTGATCTTTACTACATACATGCCCTTGCTAAGTGTGGGCACTGTGGTTGGAAACAAGCTTGATTTGTTGGCTTAACAGATACAGAACTTACATTCTGGAGAAGACAGACAATAAACCACTAACGACACAGTTAACTAAGGGTCCCATGTGCTTTGCAGAAGCCTTGTGGCAAGTTCAGCTAACACTTATCTGACCAAGTCTGGGTTATCAAGGATGGGTTCCTGGAGTAGGTGACATTTGGGCTGAGTTCTAAAAGATGAATAGGCATCTTGATAAAGAAGGAGGTAATAGACTGTGCCAAAGCCTTTGACTGTGTGGATCACAATAAACTGTGGAAAATTCTGAATAAGATGGGAATACCAGACCACCTGATCTGCCTCTTGAGAAACCTGTATGCAGGTCAGGAAGCAACAGTTAGAATTGGACATGGAACAACAGACTGGTTCCAAATAGGAAAAGGAGTACGTCAAGGCTGTATATTGTCACCCTGCTTGTTTAACTGATATGCAGAGTACATCATGAGAAACGCTGGGCTGGAAGAAGCACAAGCTGGAATCAAGATTGCTGGGAGAAATATCAATAACCTCAGATATGCAGATGACACCACCCTTATGGCAGAAAGTGAAGAAGAACTAAAGAGCCTCTTGATGAATGTGAAAGAGGAGAGTGAAAAAGTTGGCTTAAAGCTCAACATTCAGAAAACTAAGATCATGGCATCCGGTCCCATCACTTCATGGCAAATAGATGGGGAACCAGTGGCTGACTTTATTTTTGGGGGCTCCAAAATCACTGCAGATGGTGATTGCAGCCATGAAATTAAAAGATGCTTACTTCTTGGAAGGAAAGTTATGACCAACCTAGACAGCATGTTAAAAAGCAGAGACATTACTTTGTCAACAAAGGTCCGTCTAGTCAAGGCTATGGTTTTTCCAGAAGTCATGTATGGATGTGAGAGTTGGACTATAAAGAAAGCTGAGCGCCAAAGAATTGATGCTTTTGAACTGTGGTGTTGGAGAAGACTCTCGAGAGTCCCTTGGACTGCAAGGAGATCCAACCAGTTCATCCTAAAGGAGATCAGTCCTGGGTGTTCATTGGAAGGACTGATGCTGAAGCTGAAACTCCAATATTTTGGCCACCTGATGCAAAGAGCTGACTCATTCGAAAAGACCCTGATGCTGGGAAAGATTGAGGGCAGGAGGAGAAGGGGACGACAGGATGAGATGATTGGATGGCATCACCGACTCAATGGACATGAGTTTGGGTAAACTCTAGGAGTTGGTGATGGACAGGGAGGCCTGGCATGCTGCAGTCCATGGGGTCGCAAAGAGTAGGACACAACTGAGCGACTGAACTGAACTGAATAGCATTCTGGACAAAGAGATAAGCACTTGCAAAGCTGCTGAGGTGAGACGACCCAGAGGGCTTGGGAAGAAGGCCAGGGTGGATAGGAAAAGGGAGTGAAAGGAGTAGGATGAGATAGGGACTAGATAAAGCAGTTCTTTGAAAGGTACAAACTGGAATAGATTTTTAAAAGATAGTGTTGTTACAGTGAACATTAGATACTGGGAAGTTCAAGTTTTGGGTAATTAGGTGAATTGGATTATCCTGACTGATTCTCCTAAGAAATTAACTAAAAATTATGGTTAAAGGAAAATGTTTTCAGAAAAGTATTATGGCACTGATAAGATGATAAGAACTGTAAGGGTAAACTATTAAGTGAAAGTTAGAACTTCTGTTAACTTGAGTTTTGAAGCTGCTTTTTGCCCTGGTGAACCTAGGGAACTTGAGGGTTTATTGCCATGGTCCTAACCAGGGCCGGGAGTCAAGCAGGAGACACTCCCCTTAAGCTGGTGCTCCCTTCCCACCTTAGGTGTTTAGAGAGAACCTGAAGTGAACCCCACCCATTCCTCTACCCTGAGAGACTGAGCAGAGCACTGAGCTTTAGGCGCAAAAGCTCAGACCTGCTCAAATGGGCCAAATGCAGATACCTTGTTGTTGTTGCTGTTGTTTAGGCACTAAGTCATGTCTGACTCTTGTAACATGGACTGTGGCCCTCCAGACTCCTCTGTCCCTGGGATTTCCCAGGCGAGAGCACCGGAGCGGGTTGCCATTTCCTCCTCCAGGGGGTCAGGTATCAAAGCCCCATCTCCTATATTGGCAGGTGGATTCTTTACCACTGAGCCACCAGGAAAGCCCTCATATTACCTGGATTATATCAGAAAAAACAACCCCAAAACCCTCAAGCCGTGAAATCAGTTTTTGGTGGTTCTTAACTGGGCATGCCTCTTAAATATTCAGCAGAAGCAAATGTGTACTCTCACTGGGTTATTACTCCCTCGTCCTCAACCTCAGCTTATTCCCACAAATAATTATACAGGCTTAATAGACAGTTTCAATAAAAAATGATAAAATATACAAGGAAACAGCGCCAACAAAAGGAAAAAAAAAAGAAAGTACTTTCAGCACAAGCAGGTTTTCAAAGACTTCACATACCAGAATTATCAGACGTGGATTACGGAGTAACTATACTTGCAGTGTTTATTAAACACAGACACGTTTGAAACTACTCCTTGGCACTTAAAAGCATAGAAATGACCTAGCAGTATAGAAGAGGGAACGGTGGGAGGGAAGTCACTGTGGAGGTGTGCCCTGGTGCAGGCAGCAGTTAATGAGATGATGGTTTAGGCAGCTTGCAATGTGGAGACTGGAAGAAAGACAAGTAGGCATTCCCTGGAAACTTATTTGACTGAATATCTGATAGGAGTTGTGCTCTAGCTTTTATTTAAAGAGTTTTGAGGGGAGGAAAACATGATGAATTAAGGATTTGGGTAAATTCATTTGAGATAATGAAATTTTTCACGTATTTCGATTGATCTTTGGTTTGGAAATAAAACATTATTAAATTTGTCACATATGATGTCAACCAATGCTTTTTGTTTCCTGGAAAGAAAGCCATAAACAGCTAACTATCTGGTTTTGAATAAATTGTTTGTATTTGAAGAGAATTCTTAGTATTTTGATATATTTTTTATATATTTTTTTTGACTGTTTAAAAAAAACTGTTTAAAAGTTAATTAGCCCCCAAATAGTTAATTAGATTCATTTATAAGTTACTACCATCATCTTAAATTCTGTCAGAGGAGCTTCTCTTTGCATCCCTGATTGCTTATCATCTAATTAGCATTTTTTAAAAAAGCCAATTGAATATGAACTTTTGAAAGATAAATGCAAAGGGCCCCCTCTGACCCCAGCTTCTTGTCTGTCTGAGCAGCTTGTGCTGGCGGCTCTGATGGCCGCATGTGAGAGACAGCAGATGGTTGTGAAGATTTAAAACCTCCAGCGCGTGGCCACGAGCTGTACTTGGCGTCGGTCAGGATGCTGGCCACGAGTAGTTAGTGTGTCGTACGTGGGACGGGATGCTGCGCCCCAGGCTCCCACGGAGTCTGATGGCTGGTGTGCCTTCTCCATCCTGGAGTCCTAAAACCCCTTCCCCTTCGGTTGTTTTTTGTCTTGTGTTGTATTTTTTTTTGGGGGGAGACAGAGGGTGTGTGTATATGTTTTAGAGGAGGCCTTCTGTCAGCTGTGGATTGTAAGCATCTGTGACCAAGTGGTTTTGAAAAGGAAAAAAAAAAACAACAGACCTGCATTTCTTTTTTCAGGTGTCGTGGATATCCGTTACCGAGTGTAATCAGATGGGCTAACTGGAATTGCTTTGCAGTGAAAGCCTGCGCTGTACTTAGTTGCTCCGCCGTGTCTGACTCTTGGCCACCCCAGGGACTGCAGCCCGCCAGGCTCCTCTGTCCATAGGGGGTTCTTCAGATAGGAATACTGGAGTGGATTGCCTCGGCCTCCTCCAGGGGATCTTCCCAACCCAGGGATCGAACCCAGGCCTCCTGCATTGCGGGCAGATTCTTTACCAGTTGGGCTATGAGGGGAGCCCAGTGAAAGCCTTAGGTCCTTTGTTTAGTAGCCTGACCTGCTTCTGTCAGATTCCTGATTACTCACAGGTAGGGTTCAGAGCTAGTTTTTAGGCCATTCCTGGAAGAGCTCAGTTTTTACTTTATTTTTTTCTGTAGAAAGCTATCCATTCAAAGCTGTGATTGTGAAAACTGTGATTAGATTATGGATACTGACTCGTGTCAAGTCATTGCACCTGATTTCTGATTAAAAAAAAATAAAATCCTTGTGTGATGGATCGACGTACAAGTATGCTGCTGCTGCTAAGTCGTTTCAGTCGTGTCCGACTCTGTGCAACCCCAAAGACGACCTCCCACCAGGCTCCCCCGTCCCTGGGATTCTCCAGGCAAGAACACTGGAGTGGGTTGCCATTTCCTTCTCCAATGCATGACAGTGAAAATTGAAAGGGAAGTCTCTCAGTCATGTCCGACTCCTAGCAACCCCATGAACTGCAGCCTACCAGGCTCCTCTGTCCATGGGATTTTCCAGGCAAGAGTACTGGAATGGGTTGCCATTGCCATCTCCGGTACAAGTATGAAGCAGAGGGAAATAAATGTGTTTTCCGTTGCCAGGGCGAGTGGAAGGAACCACCAGCTTGTGGAAGCAGGAACTCCCATTTCATGTGATGAAGAAGCTTGTGGCATGCGGGGCAGATGGAGTGTGTAATAGGGTCGGAAAAGAGGTACCCAGGGACTGTGGTTTTAAAGTGCAATTTCAGAAGGAATGCAAGCCGACTTCTGGTTTCAGACTCTTTGGCATTCTGAGGAAAGAAAGGACTTTAATTGGTCTGGCTTTTTTCCTTTAATCACAAACTCAGGACAGAATCATTCTGCAAGCTGCTCCCTCATTTTCTTTCTCATTGCCCATCAGGAACAGGCACTTTCTACACAGACATGGGGTTTCCTTTTTTGAAATCAAAATTTTAAATTGACATGGCCAGAAAGATCTAGGGTCATAATTTTCCTTAATGAGGCTTATGGAAGGAATTGTTAAGTGAATCTTCTAAGGAACAGAAACGTTCCAGCAGCTTTTGTCAAATGATTGTTAGCCAAACTAATCAGTTGTACATTGGGTTGGAATGAGTGTTTTTGAACACAGCTGGAGATCTGGACCCCTGCTTGCCCTTGACTTCCTCTCCAGGCGCTGCTTTGCTAATCTCTGCCTGGAGGGGTAACCTCTCTGGCTTGGAGATAAAGTCACTTAACTGCATTGATGGATCTTATTATCAGTTCCTTCCTCACAGGTTCTGGGTTCCTCTCAGGAGATGATCTTACATCTTTATTGAGAAGGTTGAGACCATCTTGCATTAACCACCTCATCTCTTGCTAACTACAGATCATCACTATTTCTTTTCTTCATTCTTCACCCTCCTTGTCAGAGCTTCTTTCTCTGTGTTCTTCATCCCAGACTTCTCCAGCTTTCATTTCTTTGCTGTTTCTCTCTCCTGGCTTTCGTTCTCCTCCCTTTTCTCATTCTTGCCACTTATTTTCTTCTGCCTATATACGTGGTAAGACCTCCCCTTTCCTTTAAAAACAAAAATCTTTTCTCCACTCTGTATCTCTGCCGCTTTACCACTTCATCTCTTTCCTTCATCATCTACTTTTGTTGTTGTTCAGTTGCTTAGTTGTGTCCGACTCTTTGCGATCCCATGGGTTGCAGCACACCAGGGTTCCCTGTCTTTCACTATCTTCTGGAGTTTGCTCAAACTCATGTCCATTGAGTCGGTGATGCCACTGAAACTGTTGATTAAAGACAACTTAAATTTTGATTCATTTATCCAATGGATTTTCCTCTGTTGTGGTCATCTTCCTTAGCCCCTCTGTGGTCTTAACAAAAATTTTACTTTTTTCATGAATCATCACTTATATTTTTTACTGTTCTTAAGTATACTCTAATGACTGTGTCGGAGAAGGCAATGGCAACCCACTCCAGTATTCTTGCCTGGAAACGCCCATGGACGGCGGAGCCTGGTAGGCTGCAGTCCGTGGGGTAGCAAAGAGTCAGACACGACTGAGCTACTTCACTTTTACTTTTCACTTTCATGCATTGCAGAAGGAAATGGCAACCCACTCCAGTGTTCTTGCCTGGAGAATCCCAGGGACGGAGGAGCCTGGTAGGCTGCCGTCTACGGGGTTGCACAGAGTCGGACACAACTGAAGCGGCTTAGCAGCAGTGACTGTGTAACTGTACTCAGAGATGTACATAGTTTACTTAAACCTTCAACTGTCATCATTTACAACATTGAAAACAACTTTAAATAACTACCTTTATGCATAATGTTTGCAGTCCTCTCCAGTTATTTCCTTTACACAGATCCCTAGAAACCGAATGATTAGTTAAAACGTACCTGGCATACCTGTAGAAGCGAGGACCACTTGGCAGTTTATGATTTCACTTGAGTCCCAAGTTAACTCCTCAAATAGCAAAGTGGGGAAGGAACAAACGTACAGTCACTGATGAGGAGTAAACAGGGCTTGTGACCTGGCGAGTTGAATGACCTAGAACTCTCTCTGGGTCCTTGTCTGCTACTTAGTCGGTCCTTGTTTGAGGGAAAAGGTTAAAATTACCAGTAGACACCGTGTGTCTTAGCCATAGTACACTGTACTTAGTGGTCAAAGGGCTTTTATGTGTTTTGAAGGTATGAAGGTGAAAAGAGCTAACACTGCCTTTGTGTAATACCCTATCAATGGAATAATATTAATCACTGCTACTTGTTTATTATTTTTCAAGTTCCAATTTTTGTCTTACGGTACCAAAATGCATTTTGCCTTTCAGATTCAGACTGTCTAAAATTTTTTCAATAGGTGCTAGTTAAATTAGATGTTTTTCTAAAAAAAAAAATGTTCCTAATTTCTAAATTTTTAATTGCCAAGGATTGGGGAGGAGGGAAGGAAATATGTATGATTATAAAAGGGCTTTCCTCATAGCTCAGTCAGTAAAGAATCTGCCTGCAATGCAAGAGACCCAGATTCAACTCCTGGGTCGGAAAGATCCCCTGGAGAAGGAAATGGCAAGCCACTCCAGTATTCTTGCCTGGGAAATCCCATGGACGGTGGAACCTGGCAGAGTACAGTCCATGGGGTCACAAGCGTCGGACATGACTTGGCGACTAAACCAACAATAAAAGGGCAATCCAAGTGATCATCGTTTTATTTTGTGATTTTTGATACTGTGATGTTTTTTGCCCTGTGACAAACCTGAAATCAGGTTGATGTTTATAAGTATTACATTTCATCTAGATCTTTTTCATTAAGCTTCTCTACCATGAACAGAAGGAACAGACTTTTTTTTTAAATTTCAGTATTTACAAAGTTTTTAAAAATGTGAAATAATTTTCTTTTTTCTCTCCCTTTCAGCCATGAAGACTTTGAATTTATTTCAGGAACACGAATGCGAAAACTTGCCCGCGAAGGCCAGAAACCTCCTGAAGGCTTCATGGCTCCCAAGGCCTGGGATGTGCTGATGGAGTACTACAAATCCTTGGAGAAGGCTTAAGCTGTTCACCCAGTCAGTTCACCTTTGACACCACACTGAGTAGCAAGAGGTCACTGTTGGCATTTCTCTGTGGTGGTATCTGTCCAGACATGCATCCCCAGAACAGACCTTTTCCTGACGTATTAACAGCGTCAGTTTGGTCTGCCTTATGAGTTCTGTTCCGAACTAGTGTAACACACTCCTGG
Organism: Bubalus bubalis; assembly: GCF_019923935.1. NCBI lineage: Eukaryota > Metazoa > Chordata > Mammalia > Artiodactyla > Bovidae > Bubalus > Bubalus bubalis. Next base: position 92,823,306 of record NC_059163.1, read on the forward strand.
TTTTACTGTATCTTTTCCAACTTATTATAGTTCTATTCCTACAGTACAGTTTTAAAACCTTGTCTTTTTGTATTTATGCTTCTGTCTTATCATTTTTTCAAGCTCTTATATCAGTTGTAAGCAATAGTATACACATTGACTCTCACTTTTCATCTCTTGAAGAAAGAAAAAAAGATCCCCTAAACAATAAACTTGGCTAGATCTTGTTTTGGGAATTTTATAAGACATCTGTAGCAGTTAGATTTCTTTTTTTCCCTACAGTGAAAATATAAACTGCTTTCTTCCTTCCCCTCAGCTATTGATCTCTTAACTGTTATAATCTAAAGTGTATTAATATCTATGTAAACTCTGAATGAACTTTCTTGATTCAATAAAATTAAACTTTTTGGCTTCTTATTTACGTGATTTTTAAAAAATATTGTTATGTTTACACATACTTATCCTTCATGTGAAAAAGTTTCTGATGGAGAAAGAAAGCTAATAATTACTAGAATCTAATAATTAGTTCCAAGTACTGTTTCATAGTGAGTTTTTAAGTGGGAAAATAATGATGCATTCTTAATCCATCCAAAACCTCAACTTTTTTCCCCAAATCTCTCTCTAATATTCCTAAATACCTCAGATGCTGGTACTAGTAGTAGGGACGTGATGGAGAGATATTAGGGTTTGCCAGTCAGTTCATCTGGAGTGGGGGACAACATGTCAAGTTTGCTTTTGTAGAATATCCTGAATGCTCGAGTCATGGTTTCATGGTGGCAGCGATGGAGTCAAGATTCTGGGGGCAGTGAGTATCCAATGGTGACGGCACCCATGGTATTCGGCTCTCATCTCAAATATTCCCGTGGAATGACCTTGGCTGAGTCCTCTGCCTCTAACTTCTCGTTCCTGACCATTTTCTGAGCCTTATTCTCTTGCCTTTTCCATCGGTTCTGTAAGATACCCAACAGTTTTCCTGTATATTCCTTTGCTGCTTAAATTATCTGGAGTTTCTGTTTACCAAGAGCCCTGGTCATAACAGGTGGCATGTGAAAAAAAAAAAATGTGCATTTCACATTAAAATCTTGATACTGCTAAATTGAAGTTGATTTTTACTGTTAATGTTTTTTTAAAGGTTTCTTATTTTGTTTTGCTTCTGACTGTGCTGGGTCTTCATTGCTGTGCATGGGCCTTCCCTAGTTGCGGTGAGTGGGGGCACCTTTTAGTGCAGTGCTCAGGCTTCTCATCGTGGTGGCCCCTTTTGTGGAGCATGGGCTCTGGAGTGTATGAGCTTCAATAGTTACGGTGCGTGGGCTCAGTGGTCGAGGCTGGCGCTTCTCTCGGCACTCGGGCTTCGTTGCTCTGCAGCACGTGGGATCAAACCCCTGTCCCCTGCATTGGCAGGAGGATACCTAACCACTGGACTGCCAGGGAAGCCCTACTGTTAACATATCTTAAAAGTGTAAATACAGAGGAAAGAATTTTGGTTCTTGGCACTCAGAAAACGTACCCTTTTAAAATGAGAAAAATATACTCATAAAATCAAGATGAGAACATGAAGAACAGAAATCAGCGGCATTAAGGTAAAATGTGGTTGAAAACGTAGCTTTGTGTTCTATCATATAATTGTTGTTCCTGAGGTTAGTTGTGTTCTATCATATAATTGCCATTCCTGAATTAGTCCCATTGTGGTATTTGACCTCATCCCACCAGAGGGGCACATGATGAAAACATGATTCTAGGGCCCTGTGTTCTTGGGATTGGCCAGCCACCTGTGTGTTCTGGAAAGATGGAGAAGAAAATAAAAGGACCCAGTGATTTCTCCAAGTCCACAGGTTGGTATGCGTGTCTTTAAGCTACAGTTATGATATATGTAGAAATTTTATTTTTTCCTTTCCAGTTCATAAAAATGAGCCCAAACCAATCTTTAAAACCTTCGACCCTTACCCCAGCCTCTCTTGCCAAATGGTCTTGGAAATCTCAATGCCATTTTTATCTATCCATCAGCTGGAAAAGTGAATGGAAAAATAATTATTTTTTTTTCTTGAAGGAAGTAAAAGAAAGTGCAGTCATCTTGGCAGAAGTATAATGTTTTAAATCTGTCAATTTTCTATTCCACTCTGATAATCAAGACCATAGATTGGCGTTTCATTTCCATCCAAGAGGAAAACAATTATGTGCATCTCTTGGAAGTTAGCATTTGAATACTTGATCAGGAAAAATTCAGAAGTCATGCTTCCCACATATGGTATATTTTTATTAGCACATATGTATCCAGGGCTGAGTTGGGTCATGAAGTAAGAAGTATTTCCCCCCTGGGCTTCTTTTGTGTGTGGGCTATATTACTTTGAGGGTCTGTAAGCCTCTTTGTATTTCTGTGGATCCCATTTCCTCCTCCACACAGTCTTGTCCTGGATATAATTGTATGTAAGTTGTGCCAAACACATTCTGCCCACCTAACTCAGTGTCTTTCTGGACTGAGGTAAAAGCTGGGCTTCCTAAAGGTAAGTACTTGAGGACCGTAATTGAGTCGGGGTGTGTTGAGATTGGAACTTTTTTTTCCTAATTGCCCATTTTACCAGATTCTTAGGCAAATGGCATCAGAGTTTCAGGCCTGGATTCAAGGAGCTGAAATTAGAAACAGGGAAAATCTCATCACGGACCTTTATCTCCCAGACCTGCACGTGCACTGAGCATCTGTGATGACCTACCTTTGTTAAAAAATCACGGTTACCAGAAAAGGAAAGGTAGTGGGGTGGGGTCGGGGAGGGAATAAATTGGGAATCGGGGATTAACAGGTACACATTACTACAGGGAACTGTATTCAATGTCTTATAACCTATGACAGAAAAGAATCTGAAAAAAACCCATAGATACATATACATGTGTATATAACTGAATCACTTGTACACCTGAAACATTGTGAGAGTTGGACTATAAAGAAAGCTGAGAGGTGAAGAATTGATGCTCTTAAACTGTGGTGTTGGAGAAGACTTGAGAGTCCCTTGGACTGCAAGGAGATCCAACCAGTCCATCCTAAAGGAGATCAGTCTTGGGTGTTCACTGGAAGGACTGATATTGAAGCTGAAACTCCAATACTTTGGCCACCTGATGTGCAGAACTGACTTATTGGAAAAGACCCTGATGCTGGGAAAGATTGAGGGCAGGAGGAGAAGGGGACGACAGAGGATGAGATGGTTGGATGGCATCACCAACTCAATGGACATGAGTTTGAGTCAATTCTGGGAGTTGGTGATGGACAGGGAGGCCTGGCGTGCTGCAGTCCATGGGGTTGAAAAGAGTTGGACGCAACTGAGCAACTGAACTGAAACATTGTAAATCTACTGTACTTCAATTTATAAAAGAAAACATGTCCACTGAAATGAATTAGAACACTGACTTACTCTCTGCTTTGTTTCTAACAGCTCTAACTTGTCCTCTATGAGAAGTATTCTGTCTGAGTGTATAACTGCTTCTATTGCCCAAGAGAAAGTATCTGTTGAAAAGTAAACTGGAGCCTTGCTGCACAGTCAGATCCCCAAGAAAAAAGCCAAACGAAGGAGAGACAGTTCTGTCTGACGTGTGACTGGTTCACCCCTTGACTGCCCAGAGTTTGCCCTGAATGACTTTGAACCTCAGTATGTGGCTAGTGCTGTTTTGTGTGATGTAGAGGCACATCTGTATATTCTACTTAGGTTTGCAGTTATAGCAAATTTGACTTTTGGTAAGTTGTGGGCAATTCCAGTGGGCTATGCACTTGGGCTACGCAGCCATTAAGAGAGTTTTGAGTGAAAAGCAAGTTAAAAGTTATTTAGGAGATGTGTAGACTTAAGCAGAGATACAAGTTTAAAAGAAAGTGTAGTTTTGTGGTTAAGAATTCAAGCTCTACGGAGAACAGTGGGGAAGTTCCTTAAAAAACTAAAAACAGCGCTACCAGCAGGCTTCCCTGGTGGCTCAGATGGTAAAGAATCACCTGCAATGTGGAAGACCTGAGTTTGATCCTTGGGTTGGGAAGATTCCCTGGAGGGAGGGCATGGCAACCCACTCCAGTATTCTTGCCTGGAGAATCCCATGGACAGAGGAGCCTGGTGGGCTACAGTCCATGGGGTCACAAAGAGTTGGACATGACTGAATGACTAGGCACACAAGACATATGACCCAGCAATTCCACTCCTGGGCATATATCTGGAGAAAACCATAATTTGAAAGGCATGCACCCTGATGTCCACTGCAGCACTATTTACAATAGCCAGGATATGGAAGCCACCTAAATGTCCACTGATAGAGGAATGGATAAAGAAGATGTGATACACATATAAAATGGAATATTACTCAGCCATAAGGAGTGAAATAGTGCCATTTGCAGAGACATGGATGGATAGAGAATGTCAGAGTGAAGTAAGTCAGAAAAATATCATGTAATACTGCTTATATGTGAAATCTAGAAAAATGGTAGAGGTGAACTTACTTTCAAAGCAGAAACACAGTCACAGATGTAGAGAACAAACTTAGAGTTACCAAGGAGGGAAGAGGAGGGTAGGATGAATTAGGAGACTGGTGCTAACATATACGCCATTATATATAAAATGGATAGCAAATGAGAACCTACTGTATCACACAGGGTGCTCGGTGGTGACCTAAATGGGAAGGAAATATTAAAAAAGACTGTACAAGCACTGCTCTTTATTATTATTTAAAGATGTAGTTTGTTGGCCAAGCAACACAGTGATACCAATATTTATGAGACTAGACCTTATAATCTTTGCTTCGTAATACCATTCTCTAGCCCACTGAGCAAAGTGACTAAATACACTATGTTAGATACAAATCTAAAGGCAGTCAAAACACAGTATCCCTGTTTTAGCCACACTTTCCCCTCACTTTCCCCCTGTGTCCAGCTGCTGTGTTTCCTAGATTAAGAAAACAAGTACATTTTTGTAAAGAGAAAAATCAGAAAAATACATACATTTGCTTAAAGTAAGCATAGACCAGGAGAAGGCACTGACGACCCACTCCAGTACTTTTGCCTGGAAAGTCCCATGGATGGAGGAGCCTGGTGGGCTGCAGTCCATGGGGTCACAAAGAGTCGGACACGACTGAGCGACTTCCCTTTCACTTTTCACTTTCATGCATTGGAGAAGGAAATGGCAACCCACTCCAGTGTTCTTGCCTGGAGAATCCCAGGGACGGGGGAGCCTGGTGGGCTGCCATCTATGGGGTTGCACAGAGTCGGACACAACTGACATGACTTAGCAGTAGCAGCAGCAAGCATAGACCAATCCTATGAAAAACTGATAGTACCTTGGAAAAGCATCATCCAGAGAAAGATCGAGATTAGAAAGGTCAGTTAGTTAATTAATAAAGATCAGCTTATTCTCAACATTAATGAAGATCTGCTTTAATTGGTCATTCAGTTCAGTTCAGTTGCTCAGTCGTGTCCGACTCTTTGCAACCCCATGAATCGCAGCATGCCAGGCCTCCCTGTCCATCACCAACTCCCAGAGTTCACCCAGACTCACGTCCATCGAGTCAGTGATGCCATCCAGCCATCTCATCCTCTGTTGTCCCCTTCTCCTCCTGCCCCCGATCCCTCCCAGCATCAGAGTCTTTTCCAATGAGTCAACTCTTCGCATGAGGTGGCCAAAGTACTGGAGTTTCAGTTTTAGCATCATTCCTTCCAAAGAAAAACCAGGACCGATCTCCTTTAGAATGGACTGGTTGGATCTCCTTGCAGTCCAAGGAACTCTCAAGAGTCTTCTCCAACACCACAGTTCAAAAGCATCAATTCTTTGGCTCTCAGCTTTCTTCACAGTCCAACTCTCACATCCATACATGACCACTGGAAAAACCATGGCCTTGACTAGATGGACCTTTGTTGGCAAAGTAATGTCTGCTTTTGAATATGCTGTCAAGGTTGGTCATAACTTTCCTTCCAAGGAGTAAGCGTCTTTTAATTTCATGGCTGCAGTCACCATCTGCAGTGGTTTTGGAGCCCCCCAAAATAAAGTCTGACACTGTTTCCACTGTTTCCCCATCTATTTCCCATGAAGTGATGGGGCCAGATGCCAGGATCTTAGTTTTCTGAATGTTGAGCTTTAAGCCAACTTACTCACTCTCCCCTTCCCTTTCATCATATTACTTAACATTAAAGCTGCATTTTACAAGTATTAACACTTTTCATTTAAAAGTTCAGCTTATTGATATGTCTGATAAAGCATAAAATCTTAAATATATTTAACTTTTAGAATTGAACTATAAGTGGTATTTCATGTGCTAGAGAATTTTTATATCTTCTGTAGATAAAACAGGAATAAAGGTATTAGGAATATGAAGTACAAGATTGTATACCATTTCCCAGAGGAATTCCCAGGAAATTTTTTTTTCTTATTTGTATAGTCAAAAGATCTCATAGCTAAGAGTAGGATGATGAATAAATAACAAATAGCATAAAATTTAAGTATATCTTGAGTAAACAATAAAGATCATAATAGTCACTAACATATGCTAAGTGCTTACTCTTATTTGCCAGACACTGTGCTAAGTCCTTTACATGTTAAGAAAGGAGAAGAAAATTCTTTTCAAAGAATTAAAATAAAAATTAACAGTATAGTAAAGTTTCATTAGAGAAATTGACATTAAAAGTTAACTTTGGTAAAGAGGTCAAGTATAAGATAAATGTGCAAAAATAAAACCACATAAATGTGCAAAAATCAAAATCTCTGTATTAACAATAATTGACTACAAATGAAAATGTCTGATGGAGAGGTCATCAAGAGGACATGACTGCCAGGTGACCTGCGAGCTAGATATGGAAAATCAGGGATGCCTTGTCTCTATTCATCCTTGGAATGTACATTCTCCTCACCATTCCCACAGTCAGAACCATTTCAAGGATGCAGCCTTGAGAGGGAACATGTTGTTGAGACCATCTGGACAGTATGCGGGGCTGAACCCTGTTACGGATGCTGACAAACTCAAGATACTGATGGGTGTGTGTGGAGCTGTATTCAATGCACGGCCTTTGGAGACAAGCCTCCCAGTTAAGTCCCGTTGCTTAGCAGGACTGGTGCCTAGTAATCGGCAGTGGCTGCCTCATTCCTCTTTCCCCACTCTCTGTGTTCAGGAGCTGTTTTCAGATTTCACCTGGGAAATGCCTGAGTTTGTGAACCAGCGATGTCCCAATAATGACAGTCAAACAACTTGTAAAATACTTAGGAACAAAATTAAGAAGAAAAGAAACAGGGACTACTTGAGTAAAACTGTAATTTTATGAAAAGTCATAAAAGCAAGATCTAAAAAAGTGGAACAGTTTACCATGGTCCTGCTGCTGCTAAGTCGATTCAGTCGTGTCCGACCCTGTGCGACCCCATAGACGGCAGCCCACGAGGCTCCCCCGTCCCTGGGATTCTCCAGGCAAGAACACTGGAGTGGGTTGCCATTTCCTTCTCCAATGCATGAAAGTGAAAAGTGAAAGTGAAGTCGCTCAGTCGTGTCCGACTCTTAGCAACCCCATGGACTGCAGCCTACCAGGCTTCTCCGTCCATAGGATTTTCCAGGCAAAAGTACTGGAATTACCATGGTCCTAGGTGAAAAAATATAAAAATGTCAGTCTTCCAGAATTCATGATTTTAAGGCAATTAAAACCTCAATGAATTTTTTTAGGGAGGGGAATTAGATAAAATTTTATCAGTTCATTTGGAATTAACAAATAGCAAAAAGGCAAGATAATTGTAAGAGGTGAAAGGAGACAACTTATCTACTGACTCAAAGACTCAGGAAAAGTATTAGGAGTTGTTTTAAGCCGCTGAGTTTTGGGGTGCTGTGTTATACAGCAGTAACTGCTTAAGACAGGCCTTACAGCTCATGTATCCTAACTCAGCTGTACTCACCTGAGGACAGGGCTGGGGAAATTTGAGTTATGGTAATGGTAAAAAAAAAAAAGCAAACTGGAGTAGGACCTAGAAGCTTTATGATTAGAAGAATAAATGATAGAATCAATTAAAATAGCAGTGGCAAGATAGAAAACAGAATTAGACAACAATGTATATATAAAAAAGACTGTTCAGTTACAGAGCTATAAAATAGAATATATCCTTGATAAAATAAATAGATAAGCACAGGAGTTGGCTAACTATGATCTGGCTTGCTGCCTTTTTTGGAAACAAAGTTATATTGGAGCATAGCTACACACGTTTAAGTATTCTCTGTGGTTGCTTTTGTGCTCTAGCAGCAGAGCTGAGTAGTTGAGACAGAGACCTTATAGCCTGAAAAGCTGAAAATGCTTATCATCTGGCCCTTTACCGAGCCCTGCTACTGGCTGGTAATTACTCCTACAGCATGGCGTTCCCGTGGCGGAGTTCCTACTAACAGGAGAGGACAGACGCAAGGGATGGAGCAATTTACTCGATGTTTCGTCTGTATATCTCACCCTTCTATTCCCTTCTTCAAGTTGGATGGGAGTGAGATGGCAACAAGGAAAGAGACTCAGACCCTCAGCAGATTTAACCTTGTGAAGTCAGAGAAGTCAGAGCGGTAGGTGCTCAATTGCCTCTTATCGTGGAAGTGAGATTGGAAGCTTAATGACAGTAACACGTCCAAATAATTGGATTAAGTGTCAGGCATGGTGTCTGACTAGATTTGGAGCTATATCGATTGAATTGTTTGCTGAATAGGACAGTTTTAGCATTATGTTGATGCAGAAGCATTTCTTCTAGAGATGGGAACTAAAAACGTGTGAATCCTTAACCAACAGCATCCTACTGTGTAGCACAGGGAACTGCTCAATGTTATGTGGCAGTCTGGGTGGGAGGGGAGTTTGAATGGATACATGTGTATGTACAGCTGAGGCCACTTGCTGTCCACCTGAAACTGTCACATTTTTACTTGGCTATGTGCATGCTAATTCGCTTGTCATGTCAGACTCTTTGCAACCCTATGGACTGTAGGCTCCTCTGTCCATGGGATTTTCCAGTCAAGAAGGCTGAAGTGGGTTGCCATGCCCTCCTCCAAGGGATCTTCCAGACCCAGGGATCAAGCCCACATCTCTTAGGTCTCTTGCATTTTTTACAGGTGGGCTCTTTACCACTGACACATAAAATAAAAAAGATTTTTAAAAAATCAGCACTATTTAAATAAAAAACCCAAAAAATAATGTATGAATCAAATAACTATGTTTTAAAAGTAGATACAAGGCAAAAAATAAAAACAAATATGAATTTTATTAAGCAGTGGTTTCAATAGTAGTTCTTTCACTTTTATGCATTCAGTGGTTGTCTAAGCAATTACAGATTCAAAATGATTGGTGACAGGAACATCAGGTTTATCAGCAGAAACACGAAATACGTAACGCTGACAGATCATCATGTATGTGTTCAGGGCATACAAGCTAAAATTCCTCTGAGAACGTTCACCTTTGCATTTCCTGACTTCCATGTTTAAACTTGTATCCTGTGCATTGTGTTAACACTTTTCTTTGCATTTAGTTTCCTTTTAAAACATGAGAACAAAAGAAAAAATTTAATATCCGAATCCCTAAGGACAGTCACCATATACCACATAATAGCTGCTTAGAGGGACTTAAGTTTTTTATATTTTTAAATCTTTGGAACATAGGGAAGGTATTTGGTTCCTTTTATTCATATCTCTAATGGATTAAAAGTATTGTGCTCAAAGTTTGCATAAAAATTTTTCTTTTAGTGCCAGAAATAAATGAAAGAGAATAAAGGACCTCCATCAAGAAAAGAAAATGTAACACAGCTTAGAGACAAACTTGGAAACTCAGTTTTAAGTGATTAAAATATATGAATTTAAAAGGTCGTCTTTTTAGAAAAGGAACTGGGGTGATGACATCGTCTACCATGATAACTCTGAAAGAGAGCGCAGGCGATAGGGTAAAATCAAGGGACTTTGGGGTATTATAGGAAGTGGGATTTTTAAAAATATGAAAGTACTTGTTCCAGAGCTTTCCAGGTAATAGGTATTAAACATATGTTTGCTTCTTCCCCTTTCGAAGGAGAGACAATGTGTTTCCCATACTCTCTTGTAGCTATCATTGGCCATGGGACCAATTTGGGCCAAGGAGACATAAGAGGGATTTTGTTCAGGTTGATCCCTGGGTTGGGAAGATCCCCTGGAGAAGGGAAAGGCTACCCACTCCGGTATTCTGGCCTGGAGAATTCCATGGACTGTAGAGTTCAAGGGGGTCGCAAAGAGTCAGACATGATTGAGTGACTTTCACTTTCCTTTGCTTTTCTTAGAAAAGAGATGGCACAGCCAGTCACATGATACTTCCTTTTTTTCTGTCTGGTAGGCAGACCTCAGAATGCTTCCTCAGCAAGCTCTGTAACAAGATATTTAGCAATTCCTGTTGTATTTGAACAAAGTTTGTATGTTTGTTTAAAAGTTGTGTTTTGATTTGTATCTGCATTCCAATTAATGATTTTGATAAGCTTTGGACTTGATCATCAGCTCTGGAAAGCGGGGTTTATGGAGACATTATTGTCAAGAACCACTTAGTAAAGCCCTGAGAAATATGTTGAGAATTTGCCACTAGAGACAGAGGTGGATCAAGGATGGTCCTCACCTGAACTTGGGCTTTGGTAAGTTTTTCCTCCTTTGCTAAAAGGTTGAAACATATATCTGCTCTCCCATAAATAATTCTCAAGGATTCCTGAAACACTAATGGCCCATATAATCTTTTTAAGGAACAGAGCAAGACTACCGCTGACAACAGGACATTTTTTAATGTTTTTTTTTAATCCTAGATTACCCTTTGCAGTTTGCTTGGTTCAAGACTGCATCCAGCAAATGACAAACACCCTCTAGATAGCCCAGGCTCCTTGAAAGCCTTATAATCAATTCAAGGGGATTTTAACTTTGCAAAAGGAAAAGTTAACAGGGATATGAAGTACCTCTAGACATCTCTAGATTTCTCCAAAGTCAGTCCTGCCTTAGAAGACCCTCCAAACTAGGGAAATAAGCTGATATAACCCTACAAGGGGTAAAGCTTCCTATTGTCCTGTCAGCTGAGGTTTTGGGAACTGGGGGCTTCCCTGGTGGCTCAGACGGTAAAGAATCTGCCTGCAATGCAGGAGACCTGGGTTCAATCCCTGGGTCAGAAAGATCCCCTGGAGAAGAGAAAGGCAGCCCACTCCAGTATTCTTGCCTGGAAAATTCCATGGACAGATAAGCCTGGTGGGCTACAGCCCATCAAGTCACAAAGAGTCAGACATGACCGAAGGACTAACACTTCCGGAAACTCAATACAGACATTTTTCTCTTTAGGGTCAAGCCATCCTCACATTCTCTCTGTATTTCCACCTCTCTTTCTTCATGGCAATCCTGCTACACTAGAGAGGTTTTTAATATGAGGAAAAAGAACACTTCAGTCTCAGAAAGATGCTTAGCATCAAAGTCCTCTAGGCAAGCTCTTTAACATTTACATTTTTTTTTTAAGTTTTCTTAATGCTCTGAGGAACACAAGGCAGTTCTCCCACACCTCCTATGGTCTGAGCACCCCCTTCGCTTGAGAGACATCTCACTGCTGCTTTGGCTGCCGACAATCCCTTGTGAAAGGTTCCCATTCTCCTCCAGTGCTGAAGTCACCACAGGGCAGGGTTATGAAAGGACTTGATTATGGGATGCAATTATAGGGGAGTCTCAGAATCTGTCCAAGCAAGTGACTTTTTATGATAACCAGGGCTTCCAGTTCCTGGAACTTACTTAAAAATGAAATCAATTGAAAAAAGTGTTAGAGAAAATCTTCACAAAAAAATAAGAATAAAATATAACCGGTGGAAAAATACAAAAATGGGAAAATTTCCAGCTACACTAGACTTTTTTTAAATTGCTTCCTAAAGGTTTAAGTATTCTCTTTTTCTTTACAATTTTTTTCTTTTAAGTTTTACTGAGATATAATTGACAATCAGAACTGTATAAATTTAAGGTATACAGCATAATGATTTGACTTTCATCATGGAATGATTACCATAGTATGTTTAGTGAACAGCATCATCTCATATAGATATAAAATTAAAGAAGTAGAAAAAGGTGGTTTTGCCTTGTGCTGACAACTCAGAATTTACTCTTAACAGCTTTCATCTATAACTTACAATGGTGTTAATTATATTTATCAGGTTGTACATTATATCCTTAGTACTTATTTTATAACTGGAAGTTTGCACCTTTTGACCACATTCATTCATTCCCACTCTTCCCTACTCCCTGCCTCTGGTAACCACAAGTCTGATCTCTTTTTCTATGAATTTTTTTTTTAAGCCCTACAACACTGTATTAGTTTCTGTTACACAACATACTGATTTGATATTTGTATACATTTCAAGATGATCAACACAAATCTGGTTTCCATCTGCCACCATACAAAGATATTACATAATTACAGACTATATTCCCACCCTGTACATTTCATACCCGTTATTAGATTTCTTATTAATGCAAATTAAAATGTCTTGTTTCATTCTGGCTAGGATGCATTGAAATGAGTTGCGAGGCGTGAGAGCCTGGCGGAGTTTTGATGCCTCCAAGACCTGTAACTGGGCCCTTAAGTGTTCAGGAGAGCATCGTTCTGCCCTACCGCCAGCAGTTGGAGGATTACTGATGTCCTTTTATTTATTTAATTTTGTCTGTGCTGGGTCTTCGTTGCTGCGTGGGCTTTCCTCTAGCTGCGGAAAGTGGGGGCTGCTGTCTAGCTGCGTGTGTGGGCTTCTCATGGCAGCGGCTTCTCTTGTGGAGCTCGGGCCCTAAGGCGCGAGCTTCAGTAGTTGCGGCTCCTGGGCCCTAGAGCAGAGGCTCAGGTGTAATGGCCCAGGGCGCAGCATGGGGGATCCTCCCGGAGCGGGGATGGAACCTGTGTCTCCTGCACTGGCAGGCAGATTTTTTTTTTTTTTTTTTAACCACTGAACCACCAGGGAAGCACACTGATGTTCTTAATGAGAAGAAGTTCATGCGTGAGGAGGGGTGAAATCGACTGCAGTAAGAATGAAGCATTTACACTCGCCCAACAGGATCAGCCAGGAGTGTGACTTGAAGCAAGCAGGGTTTCAGGTAAATAATTGGCCATGGTGTGCGGAGTGGAGAGGAGGAACTGCAGAGGATTCACTGAAAGAGGTCATATTTTTTCAGAGAGGATGGTGAGGAGGGGCCCACTGTAGGTGTTAAGAGAAGCGATGGGGAAGGGAGGGTACCTTTGCCATCTTCCCAAATAAATCCTGGTGCTCAGAACTCTGTCTGACCTGTTCTCTGGTGACCATATAGGCTTTAAAGTCATTGGTTCACTAGTGGGTGAGCTTGTGATGATAGGAGTTCAAATTTATTTCTGTTGTGCCAGCTCCAAATACCAGATGTGTCTGCTTTTAGGGTCTGTGTCTCAGGAAAGCCTCTGGTGGTCTTTCTTCTCCCTCTTCCCTGGTGGCCTCTCTCTAACCCCTCCACAGTACCATCCTGTTACAGGACACGCCCTCTGTATACTAAGAACACCTGTAATGATACCAATTTACCATTGAATTTCTAGATTGTTTCTTGGAAACCTGCAGATGTCTTTTCCTAATCGGAATTTCAGGATGTAGGGAATAATGCTAATAGGTAAGCTTTACTGTGGGCTCCAATGTGCTAGGTACTGGGTGAAGGGTTTTACGTACATTAACTCCTCTAATCTTCACAACTCTACAGGGCAGGGGAGGGGTGCTTCACAGGCATCTCAGCAAGGGGCAGGGCCAAGTTCCCCCAGCTTCAGGTCTACCACATGCTTACCAGCCTGTGCTCAGGCTCCTACCTACCAGCTGCAGCAGCTCTGCACACGCCTGGTGTTGCCATCTTAAGTCAGCGTGGATCGTGGCATTTCTACAGGACGACCGCAGAGCTGAAGTGTGGGGCTCCCCTGTTTATCAGAGGGACTCTGGTCTGGCATTCCTGGTGAGCGTCACCCCAAGAGCAAGTGAAACTAGACCAAGCCAAAGGAAAAAAAAGGTTTAGACTTTATTTTATTATCCAGATTTTTTTTTTTTCCTCCTGGGAGTTGTTAATGGGCTTTGCCTGTGACAGGTATATTTAATCACTTTCTGTTCATGAAAATCATTAAAGTTGGTGTTAAGTTTTTCATATAAAACTATGTTCTAAGGAGCATTAATAAAAATTTAAAATTATTTTAAAATATAGATTATATTTTCTTTTTCAATTTAAATCTTCTGTTTTTATCTTTCATAACTAGGATTAATTACAGTGGACACATGTATAAAAATAAAATCACATACATTAAGTTGGCTATTATTATAAAAATAAAAAATAGTAAGTGTTGGTGAGGATGCAGAAAAATCGCAAGCTTAGTGCACTGCTTTGGGAGTGCAAAGTGGTGCAACAGCTATGGAAAGTAGTATGGTGGTTTCTCAAAAAAGTTAACTGTGTACTGCCGTAAGATCCAGCACTCACCTTTTAGTTATACACCCAAAAGAATTAAAAATAGAGACTCAGATATTTGGGCACCAGTGTTGGGAATTCTGCCCAGAAAGGGAAACATACCCTTGGACTTAATGACTTATAAATTTGTATAATTTGCTAGGATTTCAAAACTTTTTTTTTCTACTTTTGTTTCCCAATCTTAAAAGATAGAATAATATAAATTTTCTTACTATATAATCAGGACAAGCAATGCTAACTGCTATAAAAGTAATATCTAGATCTCAATGGCTTAATACAAATACAGTTTTATTTTTCTAGTGCTTATCACAGTCTTCAGGTAGATGTAGATCATTTCATTTTCTGACATGGTTACTTTCAGTCTACAGCTTCCTCAATCACTGTGGAAGAACACAGAGAGCAGATACAATCATGCAAGGGCTTTAGGACCAGGCCTTGAAAGTGGCCTTTATCTCCTTTTCTCTTCATTCCACTGATCAGGATTGGTCACATGACTGCAAACCAACTTTGTGGAACTCAGAAATGTAATCTTGAATTCTCAGAAAGCATTAAAGGAATTATGGAGCACTTGACTAATCTTTGTCACAATTAAAATTTTTTCTTGATTTTTTTTTTCCCCCAAAAGATTTGAGCTATACTATGAGGATTCAGATGAGAAAACATGATAACATAACACTTGAGTGAGGACAATTAGAAAATGAAAGTGAGATATTTTGTGCTAAGCATTTATGTTTTATGATCTTGAAACCCTTTCTTTACGTATCATGCAACCATGATTGCTATTCCTTTCCTCATTGTGACAGCTCAGAATTCATACACTAAAACAATTTAGGCTGTGCCTGAGTCAAGCAAGACATCCAAATGGAAATTGTTTATTTAATTAGCCTCATCCACATGACTTATTTTTGCTCTTGATATAAGCATAAGAAATAGGAAACAGTCTGATATCACCATCCCCACTCTATAAAAAACAGAAGCATAGAAAACTTAGCTAAGGTTGTCATGCAAGCAATTGTCATAATGCTTACATTTCCAAGACAGATGGAGAGTGGATCTGGGAGGGCTCCCTTAGCAAAGCTGTGCTCATGGAGCCTGAATTTGAGCTCATAAACTATGTCCTTGATTGTGTGTCATGCTTGGTTATGGTTAGAAAGCTTATTTCAATATGGTGTTGTTGTTTAGTCGCTAAGTTGTGTCCGACTCTTTTGTGACCCTGTGGACTGTTGCCTGCCAGGCTCCTCTGTCCATGGGATTTTCCAGGCAAGAGTACTGGAGTGGGTTTCCATTTCCTTGTCCAGGTGATCTTCTTATGCAGGGATCAAACCCACATCTCCTGCTTGACAGGCAGATTCGCCACCACCGAGTCACCTGTGTGTGTGTGTGTGTGTGTGTGTGTGTGTGTGTGCGTGTGCGCGCTAAGTCGCTTCAGTCATGTCCGTGGATTTTTTTTTACCCCATGGACTGTAGCCTGCCAGGCTCCTCTGTCCGTGGATTCTCTAGGCAAGAATACTAGAGTGTGTTGCTAAGCCCTTCTCCAGGGGATAGAACCCACCTCTCTATGTCTCCTGCATTGGCAGGCAGGTTCTAATGCCACCTGGGAAGCCCTATTGCAATATGACTCTGTAAGGGACATGGCTTCCCTGGTGGCTCAGATAGTAAAGAATCTACGTGTAAGGCAGGAGACTTGCATTCAATCCCTGGGTTGGGAAGATCCCCTGGAGGAGGACATAGCAACCAATGGCAGTATTCTTGCCTGGAAAATTCCACGGACAGAGGAGCCTGGCAGGCTGCAATCTATGGGGTCACAAAGAGTCAGACACGACTGAGAGACGAACACACACTGAGCCAAATGCTCTATTTGTCTAATAAGGGTCAAGGGCAAGTGTGATATGGGGAAAGTTATTTTACGTCTCTGACACTCTCAGAGTTTTCTTGCCTGTAAAACAAGGATCTCACAGAGATTTGGGGTTTGGTAAGGTTAAAATATTTGAAAGCAGCTAGCTCAAATTTCCTGGCACATAGTAAGGGTTTCATAAATTTCATTCTGAATTTTATTGTTGTCGTCCTGTATTTTTTAGTCAGAGCTGATCTCCATCTGATGTGGCACTTGAGTAGCCAAGAAAGACATAGACCATGATGCAGAGGGAACAAACATCAGGTTAAGCACTACAACTTGGCCCTCTGACTGTGCTGTAGCAGATGGTCATCAGTAACGTGTGAGATTTATAACCTGAAACATCACCAAGTTTGAATTCAGTTTTTTAGTCCTGTGGAGTTGAAAGAGGAAAGAATGATGGGGTGAAGGGCAACATGAATAGACTTATAGTCATAATCCAGTGAGTGTGTTTGGCGATATGGAGGTAGGATGAGAGAATATGGCCAAACACGTATGAATGAATGATGGCCTGGCCCAGTGTGATGTGCTGGGAGCTTCCTGGAAGCGTGGTATGAAGCATGTCAGGGCCCTGAGGATCTCTTTTGTTCTCTAAGTATCTCAGATGCACTTGCCAGGGAAGATCTGAGCAAGAGAGGTTGGGCTCATGCCTGGAGATGTCTTATCAGCTTGGTATTACTCTTTTTCCATTTCCATCCATCTGGGTCCAGGAATATGTCCTGGGAAGAAGTAACTGCAAAGAAAACCTTCAGTTTCTCTTGTATGCAGTATACAGGGGCAGTAGGGATTTATCACTGGCCAATCATTTCACCTTTAAGGGTGTGGGAAGGGAAGGATAAGATCTATTTCAAAAACTTAACAGTGGACAACCACTGGTGCTGATTCTACTGTCGTTGTCCTTTGCTGTGGGATTTTAGTGACGCTTGAGGAAGAAAAATGTTTGTCCTAAACACTCCTTTCTGCATAGTTAAGCTGTGTTTATTTATTTTTTAAATAAATTTTTAAACATTTATTTATTCTTAAAATATATTTATTTATTTTTATAAATAATATTCACTGAAAAATTATTACTATTTTATTTATTTATTTTTTAAAAATATACTTATTTGGATGTGCTGGGTCTTAGTTGTGGCATGTGGGATCTAGTTCCCAGGGATTGAACCTGCATTGGGAGCATGGAGTCTTAGACACTGGGCTTCCAGGAATGTCCCTTTTCCAGCTGTTTAGATACTTTATAATACTAGCCTGCTGCTGTCTAGAGTTCATGTTCTTGTAGGCAGTTCATGTAGGCAATATAAAACCAGGGTTATATGGACAGACTTCATGGATTTTATTAATTAAATAGAAAAAAAAACCCTCACATATGTGTGTATATGCTTTTTTCTGGCTTTCAGCAGATTCTCAAAGGCATCAACATCTTCCCCCAAAATGCTGAGAATCACTGGTTAGCATATCTGCCTGGTAAATCTGAATCTCACTATTGGACATTGATGCTGTATTTTTTAGAGAAGAAGTTGCTGTTATTCTTATTTGTAACTAATTATGTTTGTGTAACCCTACATATATGTATAGTATAATTTAATAAATTTCAGAATTTTGAATTAAGAAGAATGGGTTCAAATTCTGGCACTCCTGCTTCCTGATGGTGTGACTTAGGCCAAGTAACTTAAGTTCTGTGTGTCTCTATTTCTTTAGCTGACCAATGAATGCTAATCCTTCTTTAGAAGATTCTTAAGAGGCTTTGAAGAAGTATGACATTTGAACCTCCAACATGTTGTATAGTTAAATATAAATATGTTTTATTAAGTCATGGTTGTGTAAAAGGTCTCTCCAAACACAGAGAAGAAATCAGCTATAACCTACTATCCAAACTTGCTTTTATCATTTTACCATGTCTTTCAAGTCTTATTTCCATGGATAGAATTTTTTTTAAAAATATAGTATACTAGAGTGTCTGCCTGTAGCAAGATGGCGGCGGTCTCAATGTCAGTGGCGCTGAGGCAAGCGTTGTGGGGGAGAAGGGTAGCGACTGTAGCTGCCGTTTCCGTTTCCAAGGTTTCCACCAGGTCGTTGAGCACTTCCACATGGAGGCTGGCACAGGACCAAACTCGAGACACGCAACTCATAACAGTTGATGAAAAATTGGATATTACTACTTTAACTGGTGTTCCAGAAGAGCATATCAAAACTAGAAAAGCCAGGATCTTTGTTCCTGCTCGCAATAACATGCAGTCTGGAGTAAACAACACAAAGAAATGGAAGATGGAGTTTGATACCAGAGAGAGATGGGAAAATCCTTTGATGGGTTGGGCGTCAACGGCTGATCCCTTATCCAACCTGGTTCTGACTTTTAGTACTAAAGAAGATGCAATTGCCTTTGCAGAAAAAAATGGATGGAGCTATGATGTTGAGGAGAGAAAGGTTCCAAAACCTAAGTCCAAGTCTTATGGCGCAAACTTTTCTTGGAATAAAAGAACAAGAGTATCCACAAAATAGGTTGGCATGGACTGTATCTCTGTGCTTGACTGTGAATAAAGTCAGCTGTGCAGTATTTATAGTCTGTGTATAATACACCTCTTAATCTCCTAATAAATTTGACCTTTAAACTACAGAAACATTTTTGTGGTGTCTATTTTAAATGTTTTTTGATGTCCCAAGTTAAACATGTTATAATTTCCTTTACAGGTAGGTGATCATACCTCTATGAAATTTCAGCACTTAAAAAATCTATTAAAAGAAATGTTTGAAATCAGCTGCAACATTGAAGTTTTACACTTGTTTTTTATGGCCATTCTCAAGTTAATAGTGTTTATAAACTACCAGCCATCATTATCAAAATACTGTCTTACAAATTTTCCTGTTATCATAGGTAAAGAAATTCATGATTACTGTGCAGTCTGATAAACCTAAGCCCAAATCTCCTTATTATTGAAATTTGCTTCTGTATTTAGAACTGTTTCTCTAAGCTTCTTTGAACCTGAATGAATTGTGTTCCATACTAAACTTTGCCCACTAATCAGTACTTCATGATTGTGATGGTTCAGGTAAAGATTTTATATTCTTGTGAATTAAAAGACTCAGAAAATAAAAACCAATTCTTTGTTAAAAAAAAAATATAGTATACTACATTTATAATTAGATCAGATCATTTATAAACACAATTTAAGCCATTTTCCTTTTTGTTGGATTTTAAGTTATATTGCTTTCCAAAATAGTAATAATTTTTTTCAGTGAATATCATGAAAAAGACATTTTAAAGAGACCTAATCTTTATAGACCTGATCTAGGTCTATAAAGTAGATTTCCAAAGTGGAATTTGAGGGCCAGAAAGTTCTTGTCTTTCTTAAAAGGCTCTTGAAATATAATTGACTCACAAATTACATATTTTCCTAACTTTATGTTATGCAATAAAATGTATTTATGGAAAAGTGCATATTACCATAAACAGTTTATTTCTCATCTATTTATTGCAAAGCAAATACTGGTTTACTTATATCAGAAATACCCTTCGCACCCTTCTCAGTCATTCTTTCTTACTTTCTCCACCAAGGAAAACACAGTCTTTTGGGGAAGTTGTTTCTTTGCTTTTGTTTATAGTTTTATCATTGAAGCATACATCTCTAAATATCAAAGCTTGGTTTTGCTTGCTTTTAAAACTTGATATATAGGCTGTCATACAGTTTGCATTCTTTGTCTGGATTTTAATGTTTGGTTTTATGTTTGTGAGAGTCCGTCTTATTGTTACATACAACTGATAAATTGTTCATTTTCTTTGCCACAAAGTCTCCCAATCCAGGTAATAATTATGAGCTGTGATCTGCCCTCATCACATCATAGCATCTGAAAGGATTTTATATTCTTATATTTCTTTATAAAGAAAGGAAAGAAACAAACATTGGAACATCTACCTTAGTTTAGACATCACAAATCTGAATGTTTTTGGAAGAAGAAAGCAAACATGTTTGTGTGTGTTTCAGTATTTATATGTGGAATGTTCGATAAGAGAAATAACTGATATATAACATATAGAAGATAATTTGCATTCTAAATCATTGCTCCTTAGCTTGAAAATGCAAGTGTGTGTATGTGTTTGCTTACATATGAAAACTTCTTTGTTCCCATGGACAGAAAAAAAAATTTCTCAGAGAATAGATTGTCAGCTCCCCCCTTTTCTCTTTAAAAAAATGTAAAAATGTATATATATATATTTACTTTTGTTTTTAATTAGAGGATAATTACAATATTGTGATGGAAAGCAACATGAATTGGCCGTAGGTGTACATATGTCCCCTGCTTCTTGAACCTCCTTCCCACCTCCCTCTAGATTGTCACAGAGCGCTGGGTTTGGGCTCCCTGCTTCATACAGCAAACTCTCTCTGGCTATATATTTTATATATGGTAATGTATATACTTCAATTGTCAGCCTCCTTTTAAAGTGTGGTGAATGTTTCTATATTTAGATAACAATGTGTTGATAGAACAAGTAGAGGTTTACTTTGGGTTGTTACAGACTTTGACTAATAGCTGTAATCTTTCCTCTCCAAGAACAGAGATAATAGAAGATAGGATTTTTAATAAAATCCACTAAATTGCATATACTTGATTTAAAAAGAAACACAAAGCTTTCACTTTTGTAAAGTGCAGAGATTTTGAAGCAGACGCCTTCCTTATCCTCTACAAGTCATAAATAGATTCATCTTTATGTACTGATCCATTTAAAAATAGACACTATCTTTAGCACAATTGGAGAAGGCAATGGCACCCCACTCCAGTACTCTTGCCTGGAAAATCCCATGGATGGAGGAGCCTGGTGGGCTGCAATCCATGGGGTCGCGAGGAGTCGGAGGAGTCGGACACGACTGAGAGACTTCCCTTTCACTTTTCACTTTCATGCATTGGAGAAGGAAATGGCAACCCACTCCAGTGTTCTTGCCTGGAGAATCCCAGGGATGGGGGAGCCTGGTGCCATGCCGTCTATGGGGTTGCACAGAGTCAGACACGACTGAAGTGACTTAGTAGTAGCAGCAGTAGCAGTTAGCTCAAATGCTTGCAAATAGAGACGTGATGGATTTTAGGAAATTGCAGCACCTCCCCCATCATTCTCTTTTATCTATGAGAAAGGATTTTTTTGAACCTTTGATAGCATCAAGGTCTAAATTAGGAGTGTCCTTAACAAAGTCCCAGCAACTTTGAGCACTTTTCCTTGCTCAGAGTTCACAAAAGTGAACTTATTTATTCACAAAGAGGTGAATATGCAAAGGTCTCATGGACTCTGCGTTGGGCACTGCATCCACTTCTGTAAAGTTGCCCTAATGAATGTCCTGCTTTGTGTGTCCAGTTTTGACTCCACGGGAAGATGAATCAGGGCTTTCTGTTTATTACCTGTATGTAAACAATCAACACAATCCTAGTACACAGTGATCACTCAGGAATATTTGGAAGTTGTTACTCTAGGCTGCTGAATCCCAGCAGCTGGTTTCTGTACAAACAGTATTTGTTACAGCCTCCACAAACTTCCCCAGAAGTTTGGCAACATCACAAAGACCTTCCTGCCACCAAAAGGCTTTCTTGCCACTGCAGTGATTGCTGACATGGAGGGGGAACTGAGCAATCTTCTTAAGACTTTGTTACTCCACTGATGCTCATGATTTCAATGGCATTAAGTTCCAAGATGAGGGAGCAATGAAAGTTTCCTAATGTCCTGCTGCTAAGTCGCTTCAGTCGTGTCTGACTCTGTGTGACCCCATGGACGGCAGCCCACCAGGCTCCGCTGTCCCTGGGATTCTCCAGGCAAGAACACTGGAGTGGGTTGCCATTTCCTTCTCCAATGCAGGAAAATGAAAAGTGAAAGTGAAGTCGCTCAGTCGTGTCTGACTCTGCGACCCCATGGACTGCAGCCTACCAGGCTCCTCCATCCATGGAATTTTCAGGCAAGAGTACTGGAGTGGGGTGCCATTACCTTCTCCATTCCTGATGTCCAGTGTGTAAGAAAGGAAATGGATACTTTTCCTTTTAAGATAGAGTGATCAGTGCATCCTTACTGCCACCTAAGTTACTGAAATAAAATTACATGTAACCTTCTTTTTAAAAAAAAATATTTATTATATTTGGCTGTGCCAGGTCTTAGTTGCAGCACTCGGGATGTTCAGGCTTTGGTATGGCATGTGGGAATCTTTAGTTGCAAAATGTGGAATATTTAGTTGTGGCATGTGAACTCTTAGTTGAGGCAAGTGGGATCTAGTTCCCTGATGGGGGATCGAACCCAGGCCCCTTGCAATGGGAGTATGGAGTCTTAGCCACTGGGCCACCAGGGAAATCCCCACACATGGCTTTCTTAATATTAGAAATTTGCTTCTGAAACTCAGATGTTCTGTGCAACAAATGTTGGCTTTCAGCTCATTCTCCATTACTTTAAATATAAGTATGATACACCAACTCCCTCACCACCAATTTCCTTACATGCAACCAAAACAGTTATTATGCATGTAATTTAAATACATTAGTAATAATTATAAGATGCTTACAATATTGCTTCCTGATCCCCACATAGTAAAAATAGTGGCTATAAACAGTGTTTTGTATGCTGTAACACATTGCATTTCCTCTCTGTTAACACTCCTCAGCTTTTAAAAAAAGTCTGCATTGAGTGATATTTTAGCAACTGCATTTGAAATTGTAGAATTTTCCTATACGTCATGACATTTTGTTTAATATGTTGTAATGAGTATGATGGCTAATTTTATCTGTCAGCTTCACTGGACTAAACATGATTTCTGGGCGTGTCTGTGAATATGTTTCTGGAAGAGATTAACATTTGAATTGGTAGACTGAATAAAGATGATCACTGCACCAATGCAAGTAGGCATCATCTAATCTGAGGACCTCAGCAGAACAGAAAGGCAGAGGAAAGGTGAATTTGCTCTGTTTGAGCTGGAACATTCATCTTCTCCTTCCCTCTGACATCAGCATTCCTGATTCTCTGGCCTTTGCCCTTGAGATTGTTTGTTGTTCAGTCATTTCTGACTCTTTGAGACCCCATGGACTGTAGCCTGCCAGGTACATCTGTTCATGGGATTTCCCAGGCAAGAATACTCTGGACTTTGGACTTGAACCAGGGCTTATACCATCAGTTCCCTGATTCTCAAGTCTTTGGACTTGGACTTATACCACTGTCTTCCCTGGTTATCAGGCCTTTATACTCAGACTGAACACCACCAGACTTCCTGGGTCTCTAGTTCGCAGACAGCAGATCATGGGACTTCCTGGTTTTCATAATCATGTGAGCTAATTCCACTAATAAATCTCCTCTTATATATATCTGTATATATCTGCTACCGAGTCCAGGCTTGTTCAGCTTGCCACACAACAGGCCATGAGTTATTGGGGTAAGGAAAGTCAGCCAACCGAGAAGATGGCAGATTAGTGTCTTAGAGAATGATCCTACCCCAGTTAGAATTTAGACTATGTGTGTGCTCGGGTGCTTAGCTGTGTTTGATTTTTTGTGGTCCCATGAATGGTAGACTGCTAGGCTCCTCTGTCCATGGGATTTTCCAGGCAACAATACTGGAGTAGGTTGCCATTTCCTCCTGCAGGGGATCTTCCTGACCCAGGGATCTAACCTGTGTCTCCTGCATTGCAGTCAGATTCTTTACCACTGAGCCACCTGGGGATATGTTTTATAATTAAAGGGGGCGGGGATGTATGTGGCTGGTTGTTGCAAACTTCTTGGTGTCAGAATCCTTTGTTCTTGAGTAGGTTAGGTGATGATATTTCTGTAATAAATGTTTTTCTGTTCTGCAACTTTTAAAAAATTTATTTCTATCTGAATGGAAGAGTGTTAAACCTTTAAAGTTCAGAGCCTTGAGAATGGGCTATCCTGTATATTTCAGGCTATAGGCAACATTCTTTTACAAAAGGTACAGAAAATAAGCAACAAAGCACAAAGTTTAAAGTAAAAGAAATAGATCCAACATGGAGTCAAATTTGTTCTTCCCTATTACATATCCTATTAATTCTGTTTCTTGGGAGAATCCTATTAATACAACAAGTTTTAAGAATATAAATATAGATCCTTTCTATGTAAACATCAGCCAAAATAAGTTGTGCTGAAAGATAGATATGTTCCATAAAGGTTGGGTATTGAAAACCATAAGATGTTCTACCATAAAACATTAGCCAGGGAGACGTTCTTTGGGGTGTGACTGTACAGGTCTATTTTAATTGCAGTCGTTGATGGATGCAGTTCTGATATCCAAATGTTTACAATCGTTGAGTATTCTGCAGGGACAGACATTTTCTATGGCAGACAAATAGGTTCAGTTTCGTAATAAGAGTTAGTTCATTTTCTATTTCTCTTCTCCCTAATCTCCTGAGTCCTCTGTCCTATCCACAGAATAGAAGTAGTGCATCTTGAGATTTTGCTACTTTTACTGATATATGGGTATGTGGGAAGAGTTGAGCACACAAGTGTAAGGAGGAAGGATGGGACCAGCTACTGCCACTGACAATTCTCCCAGGTTTTCAGGAGCAAACCTCTATTCAGCTGATGCTAGTGGAGCAAACACCAACATTTCCCAATGGGGGTAGATTAGAAAAACACGGTTTTTGAAGCCAAACACATCTGGTTTCAAATCCCAGTTTCCCCTACTTACCTGTGTGAATTTCAGCAAGTTACTGAACCTTTAAGATTTATTTTCTTCATCTATTAAATGGTTAGTATGCTTACTTTCGGAGAAGGCAATGGCACCCCACTCCAGTACTCTTGCCTGGAAAATCCCACGGACGGAGGAGCCTGGTAGGCTGCAGTCCATGGGGTTGCTAAGAGTCGAAGACGACTGAGCGACTTCACTTTCACTTTTCACCTTCATGCATTGGAGAAGGAAATGGCAGCCCACTCCAGTGTTCTTGCCTGGAGAATCCCAGGGACGGGGGAGCCTGGTGGGCTGCTGTCTATGGGGTCGCACAGAGTTGGACACGACTGAAGCGACTTAGCAGCAGTAGCAGCAGCATGCTTACTTTAGAGGGTTGTGATAGGGATTAAATGACATAGTGACATTTTGTAGCTTTTTAAAATTAAAGTATAGTTAATTTACAAAGTAATTCATATATGTATATGTATATATACACACACTCATTTTTAGAAGAATTCTTTTCCATTAGAGTATCATAAGATATTGAATATAATTCCCAGTGTTATACAGTAAATCCTTGTTGTTTATTTTATTTATAATAGTATATATTGTTAATCCCATAGTTCTAATTTATTATTCTCCCTACCCCTTCCCCTTTGGTAAGCATAGTTTTTTTGCTATGTCGTTGAGTCTGTTTATGCTTTGTAAAAGATGATTTGTATTATTTTTGTACTTCTTTAGATTCTACATATAAGTGATACCATATATTTGTCTTTTTCTGGCTGACAATTAATATGATAATCTCTAGGTCCACGTTACTGCAAGTGGCATTATTTCATTCTTTTTATGGCTGAGTAATATTCCACTGCATCATACGCATCTATATCTGTTTCGCATCTTCTTTATTCATTTATCTGTTGATGGACATTCAGGTTGTTTCCATGTCTTGGCTATTGTAGATAGTGCTGTTATGAACACCAGGGTGCATGTATCTTTTTGAATAAGAGTTTTCATCTGTTCTGGATACATGCTGGATCATATGGTAACTCTATTTTTAGTTTTTTAAGGAATCTCTAGGTTTCCCGGGTAGCTCAGCTGGTAAAGAATCCACCTGCAATGCGGGAGACCTGGATGTGATCCCTGGGTTGGGAAGATCCCCTGGAAGAGGGCATGGCAACCCACTCCAGTATTCTTGCCCGGAGAATCCTCATGATCAGAGGGGCCTGGTGGGCTACAGTCCATGGGGTCACAAAGAGTCGGACGCAACAGAGAGACTAAGCACAACACGGTACAAGGAATACCCAGACAGTTTTTCACAGTGGCTGCACCATCCAGACAGTTTTTCACAGTGGCTGCACCAATTGACATTCCCACAAGCAGTGTAAGAGAGTTCTTTTTTTGCCACACCCTTTCCAGTAATTATTATTTGTAGACATTTTGATGATGGCTATTCTGATCAGAGTGAGGTGATATCTTGTTGTAGTTTTGATTTACGTTCTCTAATAATGAGCAATGCTGAGTGTGTTTCACCTGCCTGTTGGCCATCAGTATGTCTTCTTTGGAAAAATGTCTATTTAGGTGTTCTGCCGATTTCTTCAGTTCAGTTCAGTTCAGTCGCTCAGTCGCGTCCGACTCTTTGCGACCCCATGAATCGCAGCACGCCAGGCCTCCCTGTCCATCACCAAATGAGTTCTTTATTTTTTGTTGTTGAGCTGTATGAGCTGTTTGTATATTTTGGAAATTAAGCCCTTATCAGTCACTTCATCTGCACATATTTTCTCCCAGTCCATAGGCTGTCTCTTTGTTTTGCTGATGATTTCCTTTGCTATGCAAAAACTTATAAGTTTGATTAGGTCCCATTTGTTTATTTTTGCTTTTATTTCTTATGCTTTGGGAGATTGGACACAGTAAAATTTTTAAAATCTGTAAAACTTATCCCATAATGGACTGTGATAATTCATTCTGTGTGTCAACTTGGAGTGTGCTTTTGATGAGCTCAACACTGAAATCAGTGAATTTGGAATAAGCAGATTGTCCTCCATAATATGGATGGGCCTCATCCAATCAGTCAAAGCCCTGAATAGAACAAAGAGACAAGTCTCCCCAAGCAAGAGCGAATTCTCCATAGACAGCCTTTGGACCTCACCTGCATCATTGGCTCTAGTAGGTCTCTAGCTTGCCAGCCCACGCTACAGATCTAAAATTGTCAGTTTCCATAGTTGCATGAGCCAATCACTTATAATAAATCCCTTTATATATACATCCTATTGGTTCTGTTTTTCTGACTAACACGTGTGTGTGTGTGTGTGTGTGTGTGTGAAGTTGCTTCAGTCGTGTCTGACTCTTTGCGACCCCCATGGGCTGTAGCCCACCAGGCTCCCTGGTCCATGGGATTCTCTAGGCAAGAACACTGGAGTGGGTTGCCATACCTTCCTCAATTAATACATAGAGCCATACAAAACTAAGGGCTCAAATATGGGAGTTATTTGAGGTTAGCATCTACATTCTGTGACATAAATCTGCCAGCTAATATCAACAAATAACTCATCAGTTTGAGTACAAAATAACATTAAGCAAGAATAAATTCCACAAGTTCATAAACCATTAAATTAACACTAAGATGAGTTACAGTAGGTCTCCTTCCACTTAATGAAAACTTTTCTTCAGATTACAACAGACAATAATATTTTCCATAAGGTCAGAGATCTGAATGACTCTGTCGTTTTTAAGAGTGGATACTTTTAAAACAGAAGAAATTCGCATTTCTTGATAGACTCTGCTGAACTCATTGGGGCTGAAGAGTGTCATAGCGTCTTTGTAACTTCAGCAGCTGATGACACGGCCTATTGCATAGATTCCAGCTCCTATATTTTTCAAAAATTAATAAAAGATCTAGGGGATCTAGAAGATCTAGTGGAGGGCTTCCCTAGTAGCTTAGATGGTAAAGCATCTGCCTGCAATGCAGGAGACCCGGGTCCGATGCCTGGGTCGGGAAGATCCCCTGGAGAAGGAAATGGCAACCCACTCTAGTATTCTTGCCTGGAGAATTTCATGGACAGAGGAGCCTGGCAGGCTACAGTCTATGGGGTTGCAGAGAGTCAGACACGACTGAGCGACTAACACACACAAGCGGAGTGGAGGAGACCAACGATGTGTGAGAGACCTTGAATCTTATTTTATCTGCAGTAGATGGAGCTGCCTACCAAGTGAAAGCCTGGCTCTTTGAGTCAAAATTATGTTTTCTAGGAATGGGACTGCTATAGTAAAATGTATATTTGCAAAGAATGGAATGGTGGGGGAGTTCTGAATTATGAAAAGTTGGCATTATAGAATTATACAAGAAATGATTTTTTTTGCCTTCAAGATTGAAAGTGAAAGTGAAAATCACTCAGTTGTGTCCAACTCTTTGCAACCCCATGGACTATACAGTCCATGGATTCTCCAGGCCAGAATACCGTAGTGGGTAGCCTTTCCCTTCTCCGGGGGATCTCCCCAACCCAGGGATCAAACCCAGGTCTCCCATGATGCAGGCAGATTCTTTACGAGCTGAGCCACAAGGGTAGCCCACCTTCAAGATTAGTTAGGAAGAATACCCAGCTCTTGTTTCTGTCACATGTGAAGCTCCCTCCCAGTAGATGGTGATGGGAATGGAACTCAGGAAACTGAGTCTGTGTCTGTGGTCCCTTTGCGACTGCTAGACTAGTAAACACTCTGCCTGGTTGTACAATGTCCCTTCATCTACAACAGTGGTCCTTAATCCTCATCAGAGCCTCCCTTGAATGGGGCCATTAACCTTTTTCATCCCCCTGTACCTTCTGACTTGCTAGTTTTCTCCATATCAAAAATCCTATGGACAATAAGGAAGATATTAAGAAATTATCTTTTTACTAAGAGATCAGCTGTGCCTCAAAAATAGAAGTTCAGTGGAGAGAGAACCAAGCCTATATCTTATTGACGGCCCCTGTGCTACACAAGGCTGTATAGATTTGCTGCTGCTAAGTCGCTTCAGTCGTGTCCGACTGTGCAACCCCATAGACGGCAGCCCACCAGGCTCCCCTGTCCCTAGGATTCTCCATGCAAGGACACTGGAGTGGGTTGCCATTTCCTTCTCCAATGCAGGAAAGTGAAAAGTGAAAGTGAAGTCGCTCAGTTATGTCTGACTCTTAGTGACCCCATGGACTGCAGCCCACCAGGCTCCTCCGTCCATGGGATTTTTCCAGGCAAGAGTACTGGAGTGGGGTGCCATTGCCTTCTCTGGTATAGATTTAGGCATTCAAAAAAAGACTAACTTTGTGACCTCTTTCTTCCTCTCCTCTCTCTCTCTTGCTCTCTCACTTTCTCATCCCTGTTCCTCTTTCTACACACTTGTGAGGCAGGAGATAGATGAGCTCTGGGCTGGAACCTTCTCCTTGTGGCCAGATACTCCAAAATTAAGATAATGGCAGGAGCAAGAAGCTGAATCACACTCAGATAAAAGATACAGAGACCACATATTTCTCATTCTTGAGGTCAAGGAAACCTCCCAAACTACACATGAGTGGAAAGTTTCCTCAGGGGTCAAAGACGGGAGGGGGTACCAGACCATAATATGTTCGGTCAACTCTCCAGAGACACTTGCCCAGCAGTCCTTCTTGGCTAAAAGATATGTTTGTGCACACAGAGGAGGGCCCTTGTTTTGTTGTTGTTTTTCAGTTGCTAAGTTGTGTCTGACTCTTTGTGACCCCATGGACTGCAGCACTCCAGGCCTCCCTGTCCCTCACCATCATCCAGGGTTCACCCAAGTTCATGTCCGTTGAATAAGTGATGCTATCCAACCATCGCATCCTTCTGCCTTCAATCTTTCCCAAGATCAGGGTCTTTTCCAATGAGTCGGCTGTTTGTGGCTGGTGGACAAAGCATTGGAGGAGGACCCTGCGTCAGACCAAATATCTTTTCAGAGCAAGGCAAAGCAAGATGATTGCTCAGAGGAAACGTGGGAGAACTGCCCCCAATGTAAGTGATTTAAACTACTCTAAAGGTGTACAACGCTCTCTGGGCTCGCCTGTGTGTCTATCTGCCCATACTCTTTTTCCTTCTAATACACACTTTACTTGTTTCACTACTTTCCATCTCTTTGCTGAAATTCCTTTCTCCAAAGCAGATGAGCCAGGGCCTTGTCAGTTGTCAGTGGCCCTAGCGGTCTAATGGCTAGGATTCTGCGTGCTCATCACCACGGTCTAGGCTCAACCCCCGAGATTCTGCTTCAAGCCACCACAGGCCGCAGCCACCTTAGAGCCACCTAAAATCACATGTAGCTTCAGTTCTCACATCTGATACATTTTCTTTCCTCTGGGAAACTTCTTCCAGTCTTCACAAGGTTTTGCCAGCTCCTGTGTCTTTGGTTTTGGGTAGGTGCTCATGGATGCTTTCCTTTGGTTCACATTGGCTGATTTGAAAGAGAAGAGGAAGAACCTGGAGACATGAGTAAAGGGGGCCCTGAACTAAGCCCCCTGCTGTGGAAGACTCTGTTTATTGCAAATATACACACACACAAAGTAGATTATTAAAGAATGAATGTATCTCTGTCCCTTGAATTTGGAGCTCACTATAATTACAGCATGACCTAGGGCCAGTGGAAAGCTCTGCATCTCTTGCTCTCTGTCCTCTGAACAAGAGAGACAGGATTGCATGCCTCGTGGGTGGTACTACTACCGTGTTCAGAGATACAAAGTACTTCAGCTTGCAGGAAGGATTTGAGTGGCCAAAACACTTAGGTAAAAGAAAAGAGTAATAAACTTATCAAACTCTTCCTCCTCAAAATAAGCCATTAAGACAGCATAAACGCAAAACTCCTTGCATGATGAAGTGTGGGTTTCCCAATAGTGCTGAGAATCCATTTTCCCTCCTTATGCTTCAGTTTGTGGATCTAGAGATACTTATAAATTAGCAAGATATTTCCAACAGTATGCACATGGTTGTAAGATCACTTTTCAACAGTATAATCGCTATCAATCACACTTTATGTACGTAAGTCTAGATGTAATATATGGGCAATTTCACAGAACACCATCATCAGACAAGGTCAGTCTGTGATCATGATGGAGCAAGATGAAAACAGGACCACTTGAGAATCATGTTCTGAGTACAGGAGCATTTCCAAACCAAAACATGACCAAGCCTCTGTCTCTCCTAGTTTTTATGAGAGACTACTACTTCTTTGGGAGAAGGCAATGGCGCCCCACTCCAGTACTGTTGCCCGGAAAATCCCATGGATGGAGGAGCCTGGTAGGCTGCAGTCCATGGGGTTGCTAAGAGTCAGACATGACTGAGCGACTTCTTTCACTTTCCACTTTCATGCATTGGAGAAGGAAATGGCAACCCACTCCAGTGTTCTTGCCTGGAGAATCCCATGGACGGAGAAGCCTGGTAGGCTGCAGTCCATGGGGTTGCACAGAGTCGGACATGACTGAAGCGACTTAGCAGCAGCAGCATTACTTCTTTATGTATGGATACAACTTAATTTTAACTCTCTTCTTTTTTTCCAGATAAGAATTACTAAAATTCCCAAACACAAAATCACATCTGTTTCCTGACAGCACCCAATCCTAGGCAATATCCCACTTCTCTAAACAGTACTCAAAATTACTTAACCAGCCCAAATCCTGTAAGTCCCTTCTCATACCTTCCTAATAAGAAAGCCCATATTTCCTATAACAAATGTTATAATCAATAATCCCAACACACTATAGAGGCCTTCCTAGTGGTCTTTGATTGGAGGGCTTTGCTGGTACTTGTTTTTCTGGTTGTTCTGTTGCTAAGTCGTGTGACCCATGGACTGCAGCTTGCCAGGATTCCCTGTCCTTCACCATCTCCGAGTTTCTCAAACTCATGTCCATTGAGTCAATGATGCTATCCAACCATCTCATCTTCTGCCTCCCTCTTCTCCTCCTGCTCTCAATCTTTCCCAGCCTCAAGGTCTTTTTCAATGAGTTGGCTCTTTGCATCAGGTGGCCAAAGTATTGGAGCTTCAGCATCCGTCTTTCCAATGAATATTCAAGGTTGATTTCCTTTAGGGTTGACTGGTTTGATCTCCTTGCAGTCCAAGGGACTCTCAAGAGTCTTCTCCAGTATCGCTGTTGGAAAGCATCAGTTCTTTGGTGCTCAGCCATTTTTATGACCAAACTCTCACATCCATACATAACTAATGAAAAAACCATAGCTTTGACTAGACAGACCTTTGTCAGCAAAGTAATGTCTCTGCTTTTTAGTACACTTTCTAGGCTTGTCATAGCTTTTCTTCCAAGGAGCACTGTTATTGTAGGTCCTACAGATATTAAGGGAGGTCCTACCTAGACTGTGGTTTCTGATTCCAGTACAGCTTCCCCAGCAACTGGAGTTGTTGCTGCTCTCTCACTAGTTACCAAGGGCCAAACGTATCTTTAAGATCATGACTAACCCCTCCACACACAGCATTGGAAAGGAAATTCCTCAGAGTAACTTCAACCCTGTCCCTTATGAAATGATAAGGCTGGTGTTTTTTATTTATCCTTGGAAGAATTTAGTAAATATTTATTGAATATTTACTAAGCACCAGTTATGTGCTAGAAACTATAGTTACTGAGGACATAGCAGTGAATAAATGGATAAAAATCCCTGTACTCATGTCACTTATATGCTATGGAGCATTATGACTCCTTCCTTGTTTGGCTTATTTTAACAGAGTGTCTATATTAGATGTAAATGGCTCTTTCTCATTTAGGGTGGGTAACACAAACTAAATGAGAAATCTTTTGATGACCAGTCTTAACTTCTATCTAACCCATTCTCCCTCCCTTCTGTGCCCTATCCCCTTATTTAAGATGGGGGAAGAAGATTTAAGTTTCAAAGCACACACAATTGAGGGCTAATTCTCTGAATGTTAGTCTGTTTTGGTAATTTAGAGTTATTTGTTATCAGCAACATGTATTTGTACACAAACAAATTATACAGTTTATAAAACTGGTTTCAAATTAAATGTGCTCACCTTCATCTCTGTCATCTTGCTGGCATTACTTAAGGAAATCAGATCTTTTCTTTGTATTGTAGTTAGAAAATTTAACCTTAATTCTAGCACTGCTGAGGTTATCACAAAATCTAAAATAATGCAGTCCAATTTAATTCAATGCCACAAATTTGCATTGAATACCCTCTGTGGTAAAGGACCTTTCTTTTGTGTTTTTCTTTTATGGAGGTTAAAATGCTTTGCAAATGTTAGTGGACATTTTCAAGATAATGCTTAGATCTGATCTCAATAAATTTGTAGCATACAGTATATATATATATATATATAAATAAATATATATATATAAATATATATATATATAACTTACTATATGTATAAAGCAACATTTTTAGTAATGACTCATGTAATAGTGTCTGCAATTGCAATGTGGTTTCCATTATAACTTTAGTCCTCATCTGCTAGTAACTTTCTCCAAATTTAATCTTTTGGGTTGAAATTTTCCATGCCTGGTTTAAGCTCAAAGGTATTTAAAAAAATTTTATTTAAAGTTGCAGGGCAATTCCTTCGACTATCATATATACCTCTTCTAATTTCAATGTAGGCAAGAAAAAAAAAGTAAAAAGGAAAGATTTGAGTGTTATGGGTATGGCATTTATATGTTCAGCTAGAACCATAAAAAGGCCTTTATAGCCTAGACCTAAGATCATTTCACTCAGCTCATTTCCTAAAAAAATTGGAGGAGACTCCTGATACCTGGCATGCCTTTGTCACCGCAGGACTTGCTTCCACGTGGTAACAGTGGCTAAAAAGATTCTTAGAGATTAGGTTCCCATGGCATTTAAATACGTGAGCTTAGCTGATAATTGTGATGCATCATCGCTGATGCATGCTTGCTCAGTCATTTCTTACTCTTTGCGGCCTCATGGCCTATATAGCCTGCCAGGCTCCTCTGTCCATGGGATTATCCAGACAAGAATACTGGAACAGGTTGCCGTTTCCTCCTCCAGGGGATCTTCCTGACCCAAGGATCAAACAAGTGTATCCTGCATTGCAGGTGGATTCTTTCCCTGCTGAACCATCAGGGAATACAATTTCTTGCTTCTGAGGCCCTTGGGATGGGAATTCAGGCCTCCATTGTGTCTTTTCCCTTTGTTCCATGTTAACAAATATGCTATTTAGTAAATTAAAAATGATTTCTCATCAGAAACTATGAAGGATTTTTTATAAACACCTTTTTAGGTGTTTATAGTGAAAAAGATATCTGTTTGGTTTCAGTTCTGGTAGTCACATTGCCAAACTTGGAAACATTCTGCAGACATTATTTTTGTCTTAGGAGATCTATAAATGTAGCTATAAGTTCACCCTCCCTCCTCATCCAAAAATAAGTATGTGACCCTCACAGAGGTCTTTGGTGGGTGAAGCTTATTGGTATATGAGGATTAACAGCATTCTTGAGGAAAAAAAAAATGAAGGGGAGCACAGGTAGGAATTCCTTTTGGGTCCACACGAGAAAAAATGAAATACCCTGAATCTACATTCTTATGTGTATTGAATCTTCGCCTTATACTTGATTTAAACTTTATTCTTATCTTAAATGTTGTTAGAAAGTCATCACTTTTGAAATTGTGTAACTTGATCTTTACCTAAAATAACATCCAATTGCCCCAAAGGCATTTAAAAAGATAACATCTTACATATCCTCTTTCTGAAGACATACCCCTGTGTGTATATTTGCATAACTGCTTTACATGCCTAAACTGTCTATTCTCTCTCTGTTGCTCTCCCATGTAGAATATACATCCGTGTAGATTCAGAATTTTCCACAAGGAACAAAAGGAATCTTATAATGAAAAACAACATTTTTTTATGGATCCATGCCAAGGTACCGGATCCTTGTTCTTTTCCAGTTGATTTATCTTAATGATTCTCTGTCAGGCAAAAGCCTTTATGAATTCTGCATAATGTCCTATTCAATTATGGCTGCATGCTTGCCTCAGCTTTGCAAGGCTAAGCTTGAGATGATCTTTTTTCCTCTAAGAATCTACCCATATTCAGGGACAAAATGAGACCAGTTACTGCTGGAGAAACGTGATTAACAAAACTTTTTTTTCTTTTAAGACTCATGTTTACAAAAATGAAACCTGGACGAGTTTTACCAACTTTGTTTTATATTTGAAGTTATCTTTTCATTTCTTTTCTCAGTTCAGATAGATACAGGTCTTAGAACTATGCTTTGATTTAGTTTTAAGTTTAAATATAATGCATTGTCAAAATATTTCCTCTTAGCTTTTTTTCTTCTGTGCGGAAGCATGGATAGAGCTCTGTGTTGTTTTGTAATAGTGCTGTCTGGGGCTTCCCAGGTGGCGCTAGTGGTAAAGAACCCACCTGCCAATGCAAGAGATGTAAGAGATGCGGGTTTGATACCTGGTTGGGAAGATCCCTGGAGGAAGGCATGGAAACTCACTCCAATATTCTTGCCTGGAGAACCTCATGGACAGAGAAGCCTGGTGGGTTTTGTCCATTGGGTCACAAAGAGTTGGATACGACTGAAGTGACTTAGCATGTAGTGCTATCTGATTCAGAGAAGGCAGTGGCACCCCACTCCAGTACTCTTGCCTGGAAAATCCCATGGACGGAGGAGCCTGGTGGGCTGCAGTGCATGGGGTCACTAAGAGTAGGACACGACTGAGCGACTTCACTTTCACTTTCCACTTTCATGCATTGGAGAAGGAAATGGCAACCCACTCCAGTGTTCTTGCCTGGAGAATCCCAGGGACGGGGGAGCCTGGTGGGCTTCCATCTATGGGGTCGCACAGAGTTGGACACGACTGAAGTGACTTAGCAGCAGCAGCTATCTGATTAAATTTCTGTGAAAATAGATATGTTCTATAATCTGCTCTATGCTTCAGTATGGTAGCCATTGATTACTTGGGGCTGTTGAGCATTAGAAATGTGCCTAGTATGATTGAGAAACTGAATTTTAAATATTAATAAAGTTTAATTTATTCAAATATAAATTATTTCTATGGCTAGAGCCTACTCTCATAACACATGTTCATATAACTTAGCTCTTGAAAATTACACTGAGATTTTCTCAAAATGCTGTTCCTATAACAAGCCACCCCAAACTTGAAGCTTTAAAGTAGCCATTAGTTATAATCTATCATGATTCAGTGGGTTGACTACTCAGTGGGACAGTTCTCACTTGGGGTTCCTCATGTGGGTTCAGTCAGAGGTCAGATGAGGCTGGAGTCCTTTGAAGGTTCAACTGGACTAATGTCCAGTATAGCTCCCTACTCTATGCCTGGGTGCCTGGAATGGCTTGGAACGGCTGGAGACTGCTCAGGCATCTTTCTCTCCATGGAGCTGCTCCAAATGACAAGCTTGGGTCTTTCTGAAGAAAGTAGTCTCAGGACGTTGAACTCATTATACAGGGTCAGGCGTCCCCCAGAGTAGTGTTTGAAGAGACAGGAAGTAGAGGCTGCCTTGTTCTTCCAGCATGAAAACTGGCCCAGAATTACCTTTTCTATGATCTATTGGTCAGAGCAATCCCAGAGCCTGCCAAGGTTTAAGAGATGTTATCCTAGATCCCACCTCTGAATGGGAAGGAGTTAAAAAATTGTGGTTGTTTTTAGTTCTTCACAGCTATTTTGTAAAGTGGCAAATTCTCCCAAGCTCAAACAGCAGTAAATGTGAAGACACATGTATATATTCTCCTTCTCTACCTGACCAATAATATAATTTCAATTGTCTATTTTGAGGCCAAGAAATGACAAGAACAAAGAATGTGTGCTTTTGATGATGTCTAAACTGAACTGGGGACCTCAGATAAGAGGAGAAATTTGTGACTTTATCTCAGTTCAGTTCAGTCGCTCAGTTCTGTCCGACTCTTTGTGACCCCATGAACCGCAGCACGCCAGGCCTCCCTGTCCATCACCAACTCCCAGAGTCCACCCAAACCCATGTCCATCGAGTCGGTGATGCCATCCAGCCATCTCATTCTCTGTCGTCCCCTTCTCCTCCTGTCCTCAATCTTTCCTAGCATCAGGGTCTTTTCAAATGAGTCAGCTCTTCACATCAGGTGGCCAAAGTATTGGAGTTTCAGCTTCAGCATCAGTCCTTCCAATGAACACCCAGGACTGATCTCCTTCAGAATGGACTGGTTGGATCTCCATGAAGTCCAAGGGACCCTCAAGAGTCTTCTCCAACACCACATTTCAAAAGCATCGGTTCTTCTGTGCTCAGCTTTCCTTACAGTCCAACTCTCACATCCATACATGACCACTGGAAAAACCATAGCCTTGACTAGATGGACTTTTGTTGACAAAGTAATTTCTCTGCTTTTTAATATGCTATCTAGGTGGGTCATAACTTTCCTTCCAAGGAGTGTCTTTTAATTTCATGGCTGCAATCACCATCTGCAGTGATTTTGGAGGCCCCCAAAATAAAGCCAGCCACTGTTCCCACTGTTTCCCCATCTATTTCCCATGAAGTGATGGGACCGGATGCCATGATCTTAGTTTTCTGAATGTTGAGCTTTAAGCCAGCTTTTTCACTCTCTTCTTTCACTTTCATCAAGAGGCTCTTTAGTTCTTCACTTTCTGCCATAAGGGTGGTGTCATCTGCATATTTGAGGTTATTAATATTTCTCCTGGAAAGCTTGATTCCAGCTTGTGCTTCTTCCAGCCCAGTGTTTCTCATGATGTACTCTGCATATAAGTTAACTAATCTATCTGTGCTGGATCTCAGTTGCAGCATGCAAGGTCTTTACTTGTAGCATGGGGGATTTTTAGTTGTTGCATGTGGGATCTAGTTCTGACCAGGGATCAAACCTGGGTCTCCTGTATTGAGAGCGTGGAGTCTTAACCACTGGACCACCTGGGAGGTCTTGAAACGTGGTGATTTTGTTTTAATTCAGGACTCAACTTCATGAGAGGAGCAAACACCATTAGCTTAGGTAATTTTCATGGTTCTAAAATGACCGTGGTTAAAAGTCCTTTCCACACTACATGCATGTAAGTCCTGTTTTTAATCTGCAAATATGTAATGATTGTTTTAATTTTTTGCTTTGTTACTGCAGCTTCAGTGGCTGAGATTGTCTATTTATTAAATCTTTTTTTTTTTTGCTACTTTCAGCAGCAGGTTGATCTTTTCTTAAAAAAGATTAATAATCTCAAAGTAACAAACACTTTGCTTCTCTGGATAAATGGTCTATCTTTGGATTTCTCATGCTGCTCTACAAATATGTTTGCTCATTTGATTTGTGATTCATTATGCATTCAAAATGTGTCTTCAGTTTAATATCAGCTTTAAAACATGTGCATAGATATCCTGTTGTCAGCCAGCTTCCACCTGTCTTGTCCAAGAATATTATGTTCAGGTGAACATTGCTTCTCTCCTTAAAAGCTGACTGCATTCCAGGACTGCTGTTCATAATTTCATTCTTGCCATTCAGCATTAATCAATAATGTTCACGTGACACCACATGATGACCTGGATCTACGTGTCTGAGTTATCAGCAGTCTAGACGGTCATCAATCACACACACACACTCAGCTCCAGCCACACCAAAGTCTTGCAAGTGACTTAAACTCAAATCCTCTTTGCTATTCAGGGATTTTTTTTTCCCATGTACACCATCCTTCTTCTAGTAACACTCTTCTCTCTACCCTTCCTACTAACTCCAACACTTCTGTCCCTGGAAAGTCTTAGTTGAAATATCACTTTATCCAGGATATCATCTTCTCTGACTCCATGGACTAGATTAGACCCACCTGTTACACACACCTTTTTCTTCGTCACACTTAGTACACTCATACCATTGATTCTGCTTTTGTTTTCTCCTAGAAGTTTTTGCAGGTAGGGATCATGTCTAATTTATTCACCATCCTATCCTCAGAACATAATACAGTACCTGGACCAGAGTAATAATTACTGAAAAGTTGACTAAATTCCACATAAAAGAAACATCTCAGATAAAAACCTATTGTTGAGCAGGACCCTTAAATAAGAAATTATAATGCAAGTAACTGTCAACCTGAAACAACTCTGTAGAAGAGATTTCATTTTTATCAAAAGGGTTATCATGGTCCAGGTCAATGCTTGTAATAAAGAGTAATCTTTGAAATATAGTTTAATAAATTCACAGTAGTGACACTGCCTGAGATATTTTTAGATCATCTTAGTTAACTCGTACAAAGAAGGTCGTTAGTCAAAAGTGCCAAAGAAATGAATTCTTTTGTAGGAAAGTTTGATCCTCATTTCACTTTGCTGGACTTTGCTATGTGCACACTGCGCCTGGCCAGCCCCAGATATACATGAAAGGGCTTCATCAGCTTTTAAAAAACCATATGGTAAAAACATCTACACATATTTCTTCAGATACCTTCAGGCACTGCTAAGCAGCTGGTATTAATGAATAAGAAGAGCCAGTGAAATCATTGTATGTTGCTGCTAGGAAGGAACGCTTTATAGCCAGGAGAGCTACAGACTCCAGGCAAGAACACACAGGAAGAGAAGGGATGTGTGATTTCTGCATCTCATCTACATTTGGCCACCTGAAGTGCTTAAGGCAATAGAGTGCTGGGCTGATTAGCAAGTATTAATTCTATTCCTACTCATGGTGGTCCTGGGGACTAATACCTTTAACACTTATCAGAAGTTTTTCAGAGGCAGTGTCTCTAACTGAAGCCACCAGGATAGTTATGAAGAGAGACCCTGGTTCAACAACAAAAACATTCTGTAAGATCGTTTCTCTAGATTTTCCATCTTTTCTTACAATAAACATATTTCCTTCCACTATATACATTAAAATTTTTATGATGTTGAGACA
Organism: Bubalus bubalis; assembly: GCF_019923935.1. Taxonomy (NCBI): domain Eukaryota; kingdom Metazoa; phylum Chordata; class Mammalia; order Artiodactyla; family Bovidae; genus Bubalus; species Bubalus bubalis. Next base: position 92,863,049 of record NC_059163.1, read on the forward strand.
CAATTCCTACTACAACCTTTTAAGAGACCCAATTCCTACCATAACCCAGATGTAGGAATTTTCCCCTGTCTGCATGGGATCCTTTCCAGCTTCAAACACACTTTGATGCAAAACCCCATCCTTTCACCAGGTTCCACAAAAAAATCCAAGTGTAGTTTTTGGTAGTTTTCATATTATTGTGTATTTCCCTTTGCAACCACCGGATTAGTAGACTAAAGGGTTTCCTTCAGAGTCCTGGCCTCCAGCTCCATCTTCTCCTTCATCCTTTGCCTAGGCTCTGCTCAGTCTCTCCAACTCCTCTTTTCCTCCTCTGTATTATTCACAGCAGGGTCCTTTTTTAGCAGGAAACCTGGCTGACTTTGACCCACTAAGCTTCAAAAAGAGTTTTTACAGTAAATATTATTGACCAACAACAATATGATACAATTTTCACTAATCTGTACACTCAAGTATGTTCAAGATGGTGTCTCTTCTTTTCCTTCTCTTTCTTTTTTCCTTATCTCCTATTTGCTGACAATTTTTTTTTTAATTTGGCTTGGAGGATTTGACTCAGGTTTCAGAAATAATAAATTCCCTAAAGGGAATTTGAGTGTCAAGCCTTTCCTCCTTAATATAGTTCTTTTTGTATAGTTATAGTCTAAAGCAACTAAAGTCAAAGTACTTAAGCTGATTCTATACACATATGGGTGTGTGAGTGTTCCCCTAGTCCCTGCATACAGCTGGCTGTCAACAGTTTCACGTTTTTCTTTGGAACTTAACTGTTCTAGGATATTGCTAAAGCTGTTTCCAAAATTCTCAGAATTTGCACAGATATAAATTCCACTGGGCAGTTTTCAACCTAAGTTCGGGATGTTGTTGGAGGGAATTTCTTATCAGATGTGGATGGAAAGAACACTTATCTTGGCTTCTGAAGTGAGGCTATAAAAAGTGCTATAAATGTTTCAGATTTTATTATTACTGTTATTATAAAATTCAACAAAGGAATTTTTGGATACACACCAAGCCAGAACCCAAAAGAGGTTCCAGAGAGAGGGGTATGTGGAAGGTGAAATCAAATTGGATGATGGATTTATGAAAAGTAGATACAGGTCTAAATGGCTGGTGCCTAGGATTTTGATATTTGTAGAGGAAAAGAAGTAGAGTTGAGTATCTTTAATATATAATAACAATAGCCAACATTTATGAGTACTTACTAGGTAGCAGGAAATATTTGAAACCCTATAACTTTTTAAAACTCTTAATACCTCAAAATTATTTAATTTACTAAACTACAGTTGACTTACCATATTGTGTTCATTTTAAGTGTATTGCTTCAGATTCTTTTTCGTTATAGGTTATAAGAATATTGAATACAGTTCCATATACTATCCAGTGAATTCTTGTTTGTCTCTTTTACATATAGTGGTATGTATGTGTTAATCTCATACTTCTAATTTATCATTCTCCCTGCCCTTTTCCCTTTGGTAACCATAAGTTTGTTTTCTATGTCTATGGGTTGTTTCTGTTTTGTAAATAAGTTCATTTGTATTTGTTTTTTAGATTCCACATATAAGTGATATGCGGTATCATATATTTGTTTTTCTCTGTCAGACTCAGTATAAAAATTTCTCAGTCCATGTATGTTGCTGCAAATGGAGTTATTTCATTTTGTGGCTGAGTAATACTCCATTATATTACTTTATGCATCTTCTTTATTCATTTGTCTGTTGATGGACTTTCAGATTGCTTGCATGTCTTGGCTATTGTAAATCAGTTCAGTTCAATTCAATTGCTCAGTTGTGTCTGACTCTTTGTGGCCCCATGGATGCAGCACACCAGGCCTCCCTGTCCATCAACAACTCCCAGAGTTTACCCAAACTCATGTCCATTGAGTTGGTGATGCCATCCAACCAACTCATCCTCTGTTGCCCCCTTCTTCTACTGCCTTCAATCTTTCCCAGCGTCAGGGCCTTTTCAAATGAGTCAGTTCTTCTCATCAGGTGGCCAAAGTATCAAAGTTTCAGCTTCATCATCAGTCCCTCCAGTGAATATTCAGGACCGATTTCCTTTAGGATGGACTGGTTTGATCTCCTTGCAGTCCAAGGGACCCTCAAGAGTCTTCTCCAACACCGCAGTTCAAAAACATCAATTCTTTGGCCCATTATAGTCCAACTCTCACATCCATACATGACTACTGGATAAACCATAGCCTTGACTAGACAGACCTTTGTTGGCAAAGTAATGTCTCTGCTTTTTAATATGCTGTCTAGGTTGGTCATAAATTTTCTTCTAAGGAGTTCAGTTCAGTTCAGTCAATCAGTAGTGTCTGACTCTTTGCAACCCCATGAATCACAGCATGCCAGGCCTCCTTGTCCACCACCAACTCCCAGAGTTTATTCAAACTCATATCCATTGAGTCAGTGACACCATCCAGCCATCTTATCCTCTGCCGTCTTCTTCTCTTCCTGCCTCCAATCCCTCCCAGCATCAGAGTCTTTTCCAATGAGTCAACTCTTCGCATGAGGTGGCCAAAGTATTGGAGTTTCAGCTTTAGTATCAGTCCTTCTAATGAACACCCAGGCATGATCTCCTTTAGAATGGGCTGGTTGGACCTCCTGCAGCCCAAGGGACTCTCAAGTCTTCTCCAACACCACAGTTCAAAAGCATCAATTCTTCGGCACTCAGCTTTCTTCACAGTCCAACTCTCACATCCATACATGACCACTGGAAAAACCGTAGCCTTGACTAGACGGACCTTTGTTGGCAAAGTAACGTCTCTGCTTTTTAATATACTATTTAGGTTGGTCATAACTTTCTTTCCAAGGAGTAAGTGTCTTTTAATTTCATGGCTGCAATCACCATCTGCAGTGATTTTGGAGCTCCCCCCCCAAAAAAAAGTCTGACACTGTTCCCACTGTTTTCCCATCTATTTCCCATGAAGTGATGGGACCAGATGCCATGATCTTAGTTTTCCGAATGTTGAGCTTTAAGCCAAATTTTTCACTCTCTTTTTTCACTTTCATCAAGAGGCTTTTGAGTTCCTCTTCACTTTCTGCCATAAGGGTGGTGTCATCTGCATATCTGAGGTTATTGATATTTCTCCCAGCAATCTTGATTCCAGCTTGTGCTTCTTCCAGCCCAGCATTTCTCATGATGTACTCTGCATATAGTGTCTTTTAATTTCATGGCTGCAGTCACCATCTGCAGTGATTTTGGAGCCCGCAAAATAAAGTCTGACACTGTTTCCACTGTTTCCCCATCTATTTCCCATGAAGTGATGGGACCAGATGCCATGATATTCGTTTTAAGAATGTTGAGCTTTAAGCCAACTTTTTCACTCTCCTCTTTCACTTTCATCAAGAAGCTCTTTAGTTTTTCTTTGCTTTCTGCCATAAGGGAGGTATCATCTGCATATCTAAGGTTATTGGTATTTCTCCTGGCAATCTTGATTCTGGCTTGTGCTTCATCCAGCCCAGCACTTCTCATGATGTACTCTCCATATAAGTTAAATAAGCAGGGTGACAATATACAGACCTGACGTAATCCTTTTCCTATTTGGAAATAGTCTGTTGTTCCGTGTCCAGTTCTAACTGTTGCTTCCTGACCTGCATACAGATTTCTCAAGAGGCAGGTCAAGTGGTCTGGTATTCCCATCTTATTCAGAATTTTCCACAGTTTATTGTGATCCACACAGTCAAAGGCTTTGGCATAGTCAATAAAGCAGAAATAGATGTTTTTCTGGAACTCTCTTGCTTTTTCCATGATCCAGCAGATGTTGGCAATTTGATCTCTGGTTCCTCTGCCTTTTCTAAAACCAGCTTGAACATCTGGAAGTTCACGGTTCACGTATTGCTGAAGCCTGGCTTGGAGAATTTTGAGCATTACTTTACTAGCATGTGAGATGAGTGCAATTGTGCGGTAGTTTGAGCATTCTTTGGCATAGCCTTTCTTTGGGATTGGAATGAAAACTGACCTTTTCCAGTCCTGTGGCCACTGCTGAGTTTTCCAAATTTGCTGGCATATTGAGTGCAGCACTTTCACAGCACCATCTTTTAGGATTTGAAATAGCTCAACTGGAATTCCATCACCTCCATTAGCTTTGTTGGCCGTGATGGTTCCTAAGGCCCATTTGACTTAACATTTCAGGATGTCTGGCTCTAGGTGAGTGATCACACCATTGTAGTTATCTGGGTCATGAAGATCTTTTTTGTCCTGTTCTTCTGTGTATTCTTGCCACCGCTTCTTAATATCTTCTGCTTCTGTTAGGTCCATACGATTTCTGTCCTTTATTGTACCCATCTTTGCATGAAATGTTCCCTTGATATCTCTAATTTTCTTGAAGAGATCTGTAGTCTTTCCCATTCTGTTGTTTTCCTCTATTTCTTTGCATTGATCACTAAGGAAGGCTTTCTTATCTCTCCTTGCTATTCTTGGAACTCTGCATTCAAATGGGTATATCTTTCCTTTTCTCATTTGCCTTTAGCTTCTCTTATTTTCATAGCTGTTTCTAAGGCCTCCTCAGACAAACATTTTGCCTTTTTGCATTTCTTTTTCTTAGGCATGGTCTTGATCACTGCCTCCTGTACAATATCATGAACCTCCATCCATAGTTCTTCAGGCACTCTGTCTATCAGATCTATCCCTTAAATCTATTTGTCACTTCCACTGTATAATCATAAGGGATTTGATTTAGGTCATACCTAAATGGTCTATTTGGTTGGTCTGAATGGTCTAGTGGTTTTCCCTTCTTTCTTCAATTTAAGTTTGAATTTGGCAATAAGTTCATGATCTGAGCCACAGTCAGCTCCTGGTCTTGTTTTTCTGACTGTATAGAACTTCTCTATCTTTGGCTGCAAAGAATATAATCAGTCTGATTTTGATATTCACCATCTGGTAATGTTCATGTGTAGAGTCTTCTCTTGTGTAGTTGGAAGTGTTTGCTATGACCAGTGCATTCTCTTAGCAAAACTCTATTAACTTCTGTCCTTCTTCATTCTGTACTCAAAGCCAAATTTGCCTGTTACTCCAGGTGTTTCTTGACTTCCTACTTTTACATTCCAGCCCCCTATTATGAAAAGAACATATTTTTTGGGTGTTAGTTCTAGAAGGTCTTGTAGGTCTTCATAGAACTGTTCAACTTCTTCAGCATTAATAGTCCAGGCATAGACTTGGATTACTATTGATATTGAATGGTTTGTCTTGGAAATGAACAGAGATCATTCTGTCATTTTTGAGATTGGCAATTGTAATTAGTGCTGTTATAAATGTTGGAGTGCTTGTATGTTTTCAAATTAGGCTTTTTCTTTTCAAGATATATGCCCATATATATCCCAGTATATGGGATTACTGGATCATGTCATTACTCTAGTTTTGGTTTTTTAAGGAAACTCCTGAATGTTTTCCATAGCAGCTGTACCAATTTACATTCTCAGTCATAGTGTAGGAGGATTCCCTTTTCTCTACACCCTCTCCAACACTATTTGTAGACTTTTTGATGATGGCCATTCTGACTGGTATAAAGTGATACTTAATTGTATTTTTTAAAATTAATTTTTATTGGCATATAGTTGTTTTACAATATTGTGTTAGTTTCTGCTGTACAGAAAAATGAATCAGCTATATGTATACATATATTCCCTTTTTTGGGGGGCTTTCCTTCCCATTTAGATCACCACAGGGCTTGAGTAGAGTTTCCTGTGCTATACAGTAGGTTCTCGTTAGTTATCTATTTTTATACAAAGTAGTGTATATATGGAGTTGGAGACGACTGAGCGACTTCACTTTCACTTTTCATGCATTGGAGAAGGAAATGGCAACCCACTCCGGTGTTCTTGCCTGGAGAGTCCCAGGGACTGGGGAGCCTGGTGGGCTGCCATCTGTGGGGTCGCACAGAGTCGGACACGACTGAAGTGACTTAGCAGCAGCAGTGTATATATGCCAATCCTGTTCTCCCAACTCATCCCATCCCGTCTTCATTCCTTGGTATCCATACAGCTGTTCTGTACATTTATGTCTCTATTTCTGCTTTGCAGGTAAGTTCATATGTACCAATTTTTATATTCCTCATATAAGCAATATTATACCATATTTATTTTTTTCTTTCTGACTTAACTTCACTCCATCTGACAGTCTCTAGGTCTATCCATGTCTCTGCAAATTGCACAACTTCCTTGCTTTTTATGGCTGAATAACAGTATTGTATATATGTACCACAGCTTCTTTTTCCATTCTTCTGTTGGTGGGCATTAAGGTTGCTTCCATGTCTTGGCTATTGTAAACAGGGCTGCAGTTAAGACTGCGGTGCATGTATCCTTTTAGATCATGTTTTTCTCTGGATATTTGCCGAGGAGTTGCAGGGTCATATGGTAGCTCTATTTTTAGTTTTTAAAGGAACCTCCATACTGTTATCTATAGTGGCTATATCAATTTACATTCCACCAACAGTGTAACAGGGTTCCCTTTTCTCCACACCCTCTCCAGCATTTATTGTTTGTGGATTTTTTGATGATGGCTGTTCTGACCATTGTGAGGCGATACCTCATTGTAGTTTTGGTTGATTTGCATTTCTTTGATAGTTAGTGGTGTTAGGCTTCTTTTTATGGGTTTGTTGGCCATCTGTATGTCTCCTTTGGAAAAAATGTCTATTTAGGTCTTCCGCCCATTTTTGATTTTTTTTTTTTTTTAATATTGAGCTGAATGAGCTATTGGTACATTTTGGAGATTAGTCCCTTATTAGTTGCCTCTTTTGCAAATATTTTCTCCCATTCTGAGGGTTGTCTTTTTGTCTTATTTATGGTTTCCTTTTCTGTGCAAAAACTTTATAGTTTAATTAGGTGCCATTTATTTTTGTTACTCTAGGAGGTAGATCAAAAAATACTTGTTGCGATTTGTCCGAGTCTTCTGCCTACGTTTCCTCTAAGAGTTTAATGGTGTCCAGTCTTACATTTAGGTGCTTAATCCATTTTGAGTTTATTTTTGTGTATGGTATCAGGTGTGTATGTGCTGTGTTAGTTGCTCAGTTGTGACAAACTCTTTGCAATCCCATGTACTGTAGCCCTCCAGGCTCCTCTATCCATGAGGATTCTCCAGGCAAGAGTACTGGAGTGGGTGCTGTGATGTCCTCCAGGGGATTTTCCAAGCCCAGGGATCACACCCAGGTCTCCCTCATTGGAGGCAGATTCTTTAGTCTCAGCCACTAGGGAAGCCATGGTGTTAGGTAATAGTCTAATTTAATTCTTTTACATGTAGCTGTCTAGCTTTCCCAGCACGACTTATTGAAGAGACTGTCTTTTCTCCACTTTATATTCTTGCCTCCTTTGTCATGGGCTTCCCTGGTGGCTCAGACGGTAAAGCGTCTGCCTGCAATGTGGGAGATCCAGGTTAGATCCCTGGGCTGAGAAAATCCCCTGGAGAACGGAATGGCAACCCACTCCAGTACTCTTGCCTGGAAAATTCCATGGACAGAGGAGCCTTGTAGGCTACAGTCCATGGGGTCGCAAAGAGTCGGACACGACTGAGTGACTTCACTTTCACTTTTCACTTTCACGCATTGGAGAAGGAAATGGCAACCCACTCCAGTGTTCTTGCCTGGAGAATCCCAGGGACGGGGGAGCCTGGTGGGCTGCCGTCTATGGGGTCGCACAGAGTCGGACATGACTGAAGCGACTTAGCAGCAGCAGCAGCAGTAGCAGCATACTCTCTTAAGAGATTATTGTAGCTTGGTAGTGTAATATGAAGTCAGGGAGCCTGATTCCTCCAGTTTTTTTCTTCTTAAGATTTCTTTGACTCTTCTTTTGTATTCTAATTCTTTTTTGTTCTAATTCTGTGATAAATGCCTTGGCAATTTGATAGAGATTGCATTGAATCTGTAGATTGCTTTGATTGATTCTTCTAATATTGATGTTTCCAATCCAAGAACATGGTATATCTCTCCATGTGTTGTGTCATCTTTTATTTCATCAATGGCTTATAGTTTTCTGATGCATTGTAGTTATGGATTGCATTTCTCTAATAATCTGTGATGTTGAACATTTTTCATGTGCCTATTTGCCATCTGCTTGTGTTCTTTAGAGAAATGTGTATTTAGCTCTTCTGCTCATTTTTTGATTATTTGTTTGTTTGAGTTGCATGCTGTGCTTAGTCGCTCAGTCGTGTCCAACTCTTTGCAACCCCATGGACTGTAGCCCACCAGGCTCCTCTGTTCATGGGGATTCTTCAGGCAAGAATACTGGAGGGGGTTGCCATGCCCTCCTCCAGGGGATCTTCCCAACCCAGGGGATGAACCAGGTCTCCCACATTGCAGGCGGATTCTTTACCATCTGAGCCATGAGGAAAACCCTTGAGTTGCATGAGCTACCTGTATATTTTGGAAATCAATCCCATGTTGTTCATATCATTTACAGTAATTTCTCCCACTCTATAGGCTGTCTTTTTGTTTTATTTATTATTTTCTTTGCTGTGCAAAACATTTTGTTTGATGAGGTCTCATTTTATTGTTGCTTTTATTTCTTTTGCCTTGGGAGAATTAACTAAGAAAATATTATTATTATTTTAAAAACTATTTATTTATTTTTGACTGTGCTGGGTCTTCATTGTTCTGTAGGCTTTTTCTCCAGTTGCAGCTAGTGGAGGCTACATTCTAGATGGGATAGGCAGGCTTCTCATTACTGTGGCTTCTCTTGTTGCAGAGCATGGGCTATAGGCACACGGGTTTCAGTAGTTGAAGCACATGGGCTCAGTGGTTGCGGCTCCCAGGTTCTAGACCACAGGCTCAGTATTTTTGACACATGGGCTTAGTTGCTCTGAGGCATGTGGGATCTTCCTGGACCAGGGATCAAATCTATGTCCCCTTCAATGGCAGGCAGATTCTTTATCACTAGACCACCAGAGGGGCCCAGAAAATATTATTGAAATTCATGTCTGAGAATTTTTTGTCTATATTCTCTTCTAGGATATTTGTGGTGTCACATCTTATGTTTCAGTTTTAAGCTATTTGGTGTTTATTTTTGTGTATGGTGTGAGAGAGTGTTCTAACTTCACTGATTTATATGAAACTGTCCTGCTTTCCCAATACCATTTGCTGAAGTAGTTGTTTCTTCTCCATTGTGTATTTTTGCCTCTTTTGAAGATTAATTGACTGTAGGTGTGTGGGTTTATTTCTGGGCTCTCTTGTATTCCACGGATCTATATGTCTTAAAACTCATAATACTCTTAAGTATATACCTATGGAATATTAAGTACATACTAACTTCCCTTGTAGCTCATTCAGTAAAGAATTTGCCTGCAATGCAGGAGACCTGGGTTCGTTCCCTGGGCTGGGAAGATCCCCTGGAGAGGGAAATGGTAATCCACTCCAGTATCCTTGCCTGGAAAATCTCATGGACAGAGGAACCTGGTGGACTGCAGTCTGTGGGGTCGCAAAGAATTGGGCATGACTGAGCGACTAACACACACACACACATTATTATCTTAGAGATCCAGGCATCATGAAAGAATAATTTGGGAAAGAAATCTACATGGGAGAGTTAAATATAGTTGAAGTTAGAATTAATTAATTAGAAGATATATATGAGAATAGTATACAGCAGAAACAAAGAGACAGAAAATAAAATTTAAAAATTATGCAAACACAAATGGAAAATTAAGAGACATGGATGGTAGAATGAGAGAGTTCAATACATGCATAATATGGATTCTGAAAGGAGAGAAGAGAAATAAATATTTAAAGAGATAGGGAGAGTTTTGGTTGGCTCTAGGATAGGCAATGGCACCCCACTCCAGTACTCTTGCCTAGAAAATCCATGGACGGAGGAGCCTGGTAGGCTGCAGTCCATGGGGTCGCTGAGGGTCGGACATGGCTGAGTGACTTCACTTTCACTTTTCACTTTCATGCATTGGAGAAGGAAATGGCAACCCACTCCAGTGTTCTTGTCTGGAGAATCCCAGGGACGGGGGAGCCCAGTGGGCTGCCGTCTATGGGGTTGCACAGAGTTGGACACGACTGAAGTGACTTAGCAGTAGCAGTAGCAGGATAGTGATCACCACCCAAATCCAGAGCTCTTTGCAAACCTTCATAATAAAAATGGAACATAAAGTAACCATAAATGACCCATGCCTATGGTATTTCTAGGAGACAGAGAATATCACAAACTTCAAATTACATATAAATAGAGACATACTAGTTCATGAAGAGCTACCAGAGGAGTTCCCACTGCTATTGCTAGTCTGTAGGTATGCAAGGTGAGACAGAGGACCATGGAGTACATAGTTGTAGCATAGATTAAAAAAAAATTCCATCAAAAAATGTCTGATATTGAGGGTTAAAATGTGAAACTAAGATCTGGGGCTTAGTTCATAGCAGCAGCTACAAACAATAAATGCCACTTAAGAAACTTTACAGAATCAAGGATAAAACTAACTTGAGCATTGAAAGAATTTAACAAGGTAGCAAGATATAAAATTAACAAGCTAAAAAGAAATAGCTTTCATATACACAGATAACATTATTTAGGAATTATAATGGAAGAGAAGACCCATTTATAATATATCCTCTCCCTGCCAAAGACAAAAATGCTTAGGATTGACTTAAGAAATGTACAAAACATATGTATTAGAGAGTACCCCTAAATAATATAAATGGCACATTCTTAGTCTAGGATAAGATATCTCAGTATCATTCTCCTTAATTAATACATTGGTGATTCCCAACAAACATACCACCAAGCCTTTTACCTGGAGGTAATCAAGTTGATACTAAAATATATCTGAAAAAAGAAACATAATCATAGCCAATAAACAATGAAAAGAAACTGCTATGGGTTGACAGGGGAGGGACTATAAGGGCTCTCTATAAAAAAGATAAGGTAATCAACAATAATTAAGGTAATCAACAATAAAATAATGAAGTACTGGTGCATAAAAATTCAGATCAGTGAAATAGAATAGAAAGTTCAAAATAGACCCAAGTACATACAGAAATTTATCATAGAATAAAGGGTATTAAAAATTGGTGCATCAGGGATGGACTGATAAAGAAATGGTATTGAGACAACTGGATAGTCATTGGGAAAAAATGGTAGATCTATTCTTCACACCATACAAAAGAACAAACATAAGTGGATCATAGATCTAAACAAAAGATGAAGCTAGAAGAAAACATTGGTGAATTTGTCTATAACCCATGTGTGTGTGTGTGTGTGTGTGCGCGCGCGCGCACGCTCAGTCATGTCTGACTCTTTGTGACTTCATGGACTGTAGCCTGCCAAGCTCCTTTGTCCATGGGGTTCTCCAGGTAAGAATACTAGAGTGGGTTGTCATGCCCTCCTCCAGGGGATCTTCCCCATCCAGGGATAGAGCCTGTGTCTCTTATGTTTCCTGCGTTGTAGGCAGGTTCTTTATCACTAGTGCCACTGGGGGCTTCATGTATAGGATAGGGTTTTCTAAATATGACTTAAAATCATGATGGAATAAGAGAAAAGACTGATACATTTTATAAAATTATAAAAGACCCTTTCCATGGGAAAAAAACATTAACAAAATCAAAAGATAAATGACAAATCATGAAAAACACTCTGCAATATGTATCACAGATTAAAGTGTTGAAACCTCTAATATATTTAAAAATAGTATATGAGGAAAAAGGGCAAAATTTTCAATTGAAAAATAATCAAGAGACATGAACTGACAATTCACAAAAATGATGTAAATGGCTCTTACACATATGAAAATATGTTCAATTTTATTCATAATAAGAGAAATGCAAATCAAAAGTATGCTGAGATAACATTTCTCACCTACCAGGTTGACAAAAATTTAAAAGCTTAACATCACTTTCTGTTAGCCAGGCTGTGAGGAAACAATCAGTCTGATTTATTGCAGACGGGAATGAAAAAATGGGGCATCCTCTATGCAGAAGAATTTGGCAATATATAACAAAACTACATATGCATTTCCTCTTTGATTTAGCAACCCACATCTAGGAATTTATCCTAAAGATATACCTTCCAAAATTGAAAATATATACATACAGAATGCTTTAAAACATTAATTGTAACTTGTCCATATGTTAGAAACTGCATGACTAAATTATGGTATATTTATACAATAGAGTACATAGAGTACAATAGAGAACATAGAGTACAATAGAGTACATATATATAAGAAAAGATAAAGAGCAAACCTTTGAACTCATAGAGTGTGCTTTTTAGGATATATTGCTAAATTAAAAAATCAAAGTACAAAAATTATACATAATTGATTGCGTAAGAGAATGGGGAAATAAAAAATATATGTATCTTCTTGTGTATTCAAAAAGAAATATAAGGAGATAAGGCAGAAACTAATAAATTGCTTACATATGGTGATGGACAGGGAAGCCTGGTGTGCTGCAGTTCATGGGGTGGTGAAGAGTTGGACATGACTTGATGACTGAACAACAACAACAAAAAGTGTATAAGGAGTGTCATAAATAATAGACCAGCAAGGTAAAACTTAATAACTATATAGAAAATTTTAATGATGTGCTCAACAAGTTGATTTAGATATGATTAAGCTCAGAGATTAGAGAACACACAAATTTTTTCCCCCAAGAACAACACAGAACATTAATAATTCCCCAGCTAATTGATTTCATGGTCCCTGTCCAAAACACCATAGACTATAAGTCAACAATGAAAATTTTAAAAAGGTATTGTTGTACCTTTGGAACCTAGAAACATAATTCTTTTTTTTTTTTTTTTTTAAATTTTATTTTATTTTTAAACTTTACATAACTGTATTAGATTTGCCAAATATCAAAATGAATCCGCCACAGGTATACATGTGTTCCCCATCCTGAACCCTCCTCCCTCCTCCCTCCCCATTCCATCCCTCTGGGTTGTCCCAGTGCACCAGCCCCAAGTATCCAGTATCGTGCATCGAACCTGGACTGGCATCTCATTTCATACATGATATTTTACATGTTTCAATGCCATTCTCCCAAATCTTCCCACCCTCTCCCTCTCCTACAGAGTCCATAAGACTGTTCTATACATCAGTGTCTCTTTTGCTGTCTCGTACACAGGGTTATTGTTACCATCTTTCTAAATTCCATATATATGCGTTAGTATACTGTATTGGTGTTTTTCTTTCTGGCTTACTTCACTCTGGATAATAGGCTCCAGTTTCATCCACCTCATTAGAACTGATTCAAATGTATTCTTTTTAATGGCTGAATAATACTCCATTGTGTATATGTACCACAGCTTTCTTATCCATTCATCTGCTGATGGACATCTAGGTTGCTTCCATGTCCTGGCTATTATAAACAGTGCTGCGATGAACATTGGGGTACTCGTGTCTCTTTCCCTTCTGGTTTTCTCAGTGTGTATGCCCAGCAGTGGGATTGCTGGATCATAAGGCATGTCTATTTCCAGTTTTTTAAGGAATCTCCACACTGTTCTCCATAGTGGCTGTACTAGTTTGCATTCCCACCAACAGTGTAAGAGGGTTCCCTTTTCTCCACACCCTCTCCAGCATTTATTACTTGTAGACTTTTGGATCGCAGCCATTCTGACTGGTGTGAAATGGTACCTCATAGTGGTTTTGATTTGCATTTCTCTGATAATGAGTGATGTTGAGCATCTTTTCATGTGTTTGTTAGCCATCTGGATGTCTTCTTTGGAGAAATGTCTATTTAGTTCTTTGGCCCATTTTTTGATTGGGTCATTTATTTTTCTGGAGTTGAGCTGGAGGAGTTGCTTGTATATTCTCGAGATTAGTTGTTTGTCAGTTGCTTCATTTGCTATTATCTTCTCCCATTCTGAAGGCTGTCTTTTCACCTTGCTAATAGTTTCCTTTGATGTGCAGAAGCTTTTAAGGTTAATTAGGTCCCATTTGTTTATTTTTGCTTTTATTTCCAATATTCTGGGAGGTGGGTCATAGAGGATCCTGCTGTGATGTATGTCAGAGAGTGTTTTGCCTATGTTCTCCTCTAGGAGTTTTATAGTTTCTGGTCTTACATTTAGATCTTTAATCCATTTTGAGTTTATTTTTGTGTATGGTGTTAGAAAGTGTTCTAGTTTCATTCTTTTACAAGTGGTTGACCAGAGTTCCCAGCACCACTTGTTAAAGAGATTGTCTTTAATCCATTGTATATTCTTGCCTCCTTTGTCGAAGATAAGGTGTCCATATGTGCGTGGATATATCTCTGGGCTTTCTATTTTGTTCCATTGATCTATATTTCTGTCTTTGTGCCAGTACCATACTGTCTTGATAACTGTGGCTTTGTAGTAGAGCCTGAAGTCAGGTAGGTTGATTCCTCCAGTTCCATTCTTCTTTCTCAAGATCGCTTTGGCTATTCGAGGTTTTTTGTTTTTCCATACAAATTGTGAAATTATTTGTTCTAAGTACAACTAAGGATCAAATAGGAAACAAGCTGGAATTTTGAAACACATGACAGCGAAAATTGTGAGATGCAGCTATAGCAGCATCAGAGAAAGATTTATAGCCTAAGATGTACTTCTTTTCAAAAATTAACACAAACATGTTTGGCATTTAACTCACGAAGCTAGGAAAAGAATACAGAAGAAGCACAAAAATGACAGAGGAAAAGCAATAATAAATACATAAAAAGTAAGCAAGCAAACAAAGAAAAACCAACAGAGATGATCATTAAACCTGAAATCTGGTTCTCTGAAAACTTTGTGTGAAAACTTTAATAACATCATAACTTTAATTACAAATTTCTGAAAGGACCAACCATGACAAATAAACAGAAGGAATAAATCAATCATACGAGAACACCAACAAGAGGGCTGTAACTGCTATCCAGGAAGGAACGCTGCTGTGGTTATGGAGCAGAGGTCACGTTTAGTATTCTCTCTAGGGCAGCCCACATGCTGACTTTGCTTTCAAAATAGGTCCTGCATCTCTGTCTCAGAACCTTCTGGTTTCAGCCTCTTAGCCTGGCCACTCTCCTCACTATTCGTATTATCTCCCATTTCCTTACCCACAGCTGTAGAAACCCACATCTTCAAACTCCAACCCTCAAACCATTTGTTTTTCTTCTCTTCATCCTAAATTTATTGTTTTTGAAACATAAAGCCAAAGGAGATCTGCCTTTGAATCTCTTCTACTGTGCCTTTTCCCTTCTCTCTGCAATAAACACTGGAAAGCATTGTTCTGAAATGTGAAATGTGCTTTGGGAAGTAAAAAAAATTCAAGAAAACAAACCTTAGTTAAGTCTAAATATATTCTTTACCACATGTGTTTTATACATGTAGATCATTCACTAATGATAATACACAAACTGTCTTAGGTGCTATCACTCAGCCTTAGTCAGAAGGCAAATATTATCTATCTTATTAATTATTTGTCTGAAACTCCTATTTCAGAATAAAATTTATTTTTTATAATTATGCATTTGAGTGGTTAGCTTCAATACAAAAAGGGAATATATTAGACCCTTGGCAGAGTGATAAATACAGATACCTAAAGGGGATGTTCACATTCTTAATATAATTACATACATACATATATATATACACACACACACACACACACACACACACACACATTTTGTTATATTAGTATTCCAATTCGAGTAAAATCATCTTGTTTTCCTCTATCCAGTGACTTTTTCTTTCAAACATTTCAATTTGGTAAACTTTCAATGTGTCTCATTAGACACTTTTGCCTGTAGTTCTTTAAAACCATGTGTGACTTAATCCATATGCTTTTCATTCATTTACAATCAAATCATCAAAATACAGCCTTTAAAGAGCTATTTGATTTCAAAGAACATTTTTTAATAAGCATTTAAAGCCCTTTGAGAATAAAAGCGGGATGCCACATTTTTCCAAGAGTAAACACAGCACAACCAAAAACACACTTGTTGCCCAGAGAAATCCAAGCTTCTGAATGTTAATTCTTTTCCATTCTTGACTAAATGAGTCGTCTCCCATCTCCCTTTAACTCCTGGTGAAGCGTGAAGTGTTTTGAGATGAGATAGTATTTTTCAAATTACTATTTTTAAAATCTACTTAGCTACTATTTGAGCAGCTTCTGTTAAGAACTTCTGCCTCAGTTGCTCTACAGCAGCAGTTCTGAATGGGCAGTCCTGAGACCAGCAACGTCTTGAAACTTCCTAGAAATGCATTCTTTGGACCTATAGCTGAGGTACTGAATTGGTAACAGGGGGCAAAGCAGAGAAATCTGTTTAATAAGTTCTCCAGATGATGCAGATACCTCCCTCCCTTTCTTCCTCCCTCCTTTCCTTCCTTCCTTCCCTCCTTCCTTCTAGGATATATGTATGATCAGGCCTTCAAGATGGCTCTGTTCATCCCTTACTCAACCAATGCCTGCTTCACCTATGCCCTACACGTCCTACATACTTATTCCAGGCCCCAGCTGATCATTGTTCTAGCTGTAAATCAGAACATCTCCATTATGGGCTTCCCAAGTGACGCAGTGGTAAAGAACCAGCTTGCCAGTACAAGAGACGTGGGTTCGATCCCTGGGTTGGGAAATGGTAACCCACTCCAGTATTCTTGCCTGCAAAATTCCATGGACAGAAAAGTGTGGTAGGTTACAGTCCATGGGGTCGCAAAGAGTAGGCCATGACTGAGCACACACACACACATCTCCTCTATGATAGCTTATCAACAGGGTGGTGTGGGGTGTGCCCCTCTGCTGGTTGCCCTGGTAACTGATGAGCCAACCTGCTGTCAATTTCCCTATAATTAGTAACCACCCGCTTTTCCCCAGAAGTGGAGCCTGCCGCCTCGTCCTGCACGCCCTCCACCATCTCGCTGCGGTGGTCGGTGCAGTGGCTGGTGTGGCGCTGCCCCGGGGACCTTGCTTCAGACCGTTCGGTCCTCTTATCTGTTAGGCCGTTGATGTCTCTGTCACGGACTCCAGGCTCTTTCTTCAGTATTGAAGCTGGGTGAGTACAGGGCTTGCAGTGCAGGCTTGCATAGTACCAGCCCCAAAATATAGATAACGTTTCTGCTGTCTCTGAAACTCAGCCACTTGAAATATCTCTTCCTAAAAATCAGAAACATCCTTGCAGCTTCTTTGATCAAGAAGTCACGAGGTATAAACTTTTGTGTCAAATTAGGACCCCTAAGTCATGGTTTCTGGATGCTAATTTGTGGTGGTGTCTATTTTGAGCAATGCTATTTTCTGGCTAACATCTCCCTGCCCCCCATGATGAAGTGTTAAGATGATGAGAAATTATAAAAAGTGAGGCACAGTGTTGTAAGGTTTGGCTAGATATTTGTTCTTTATATTAGACCTAACTGTGATTAGAGGTGACTTTGGAGCCAGGGTGCACCTGGTGTAGATCTCACCTTTGCAATTTGTGCAAATTGGGGCAATTTACAGACGCTCTCTAAAACTTGGTTTCCGTGTCCCTCATTTATGAAAATAATGGGAAAATATTTACCTTCTGGGGAGTGATAGACATGAGATACTATTTGGAATTTAGCCTGGTACTCAAAATATGATAGTGATTATTATTTGGTAAAATAGTCTAGCTGATGACTCGAGAAAATGTGTGTGGTTTGGGTAATGGTGCAGATTGCTGAGTACTTTAAAAAGAGAAACAAGCTTTTGTTAGAAAAGAACTTGCCAGGAAGCCCTTTTGGTCATCCCTCCTTTGGGCCCCGGGACATGCTTCTATTTCAACTGAGCGGTACCTGGTATAGCTCCTGAAATAAATTCTCACCCTTCATACTCTTGTTTCCTTATCCTCTGAGAAAGGACACGCCTGAAACTGGCAGGCCAGTTGTTCAGCTTCAGTTCAGTTCAGTTGCTCAGTCGTGTCCGACTCTTTGCGACCCCATGAATCGCAGCACGCCAGGCCTCCCTATCCATCACCAACTCCCGGAGTTCACTCAGACTCATGTTCATCAGTATGTGTTTATAAAAGGAGCTGCCTGGAGACCTGATTCCTTACAAGATTACAAACAATTCTTTCCCTCAGCCTCCCTACAGACACCTACAAGGCTTCTTTTGGGCTCCAGGTTTTAAACTCCTCTATGATTATTACACACTCAATCAACAGTGATGAACTTGTCAAACATTTGGTTGAGTTAGTGGTTAAATCTAGGCATTGTGTATAGAAGCAGAAAGTTCAAAGTTTATCCGAGGTAAAAAATAAGTGATACACCTGTTTTGAGTTTATGTTGGGAGAAGAAAATAGCTTTGACTGAGTGTCTTCCCGATTGATTCTTCTTTTGCCTTTTAGCTCATCTTTTGGGATTGTTAGATCCTGAGGCTCCTGGAGAATAAAGCCCCAGATTGGGCTAATGTGCTCACTTCTTCCTGAAGTTGTGCCTGTGGGAAACTGCCCTGTCATTAGCAGCCTTGAGTTCCAAGCTCGCCTTCAGAATACTGTGGAGTCCCACACTGCAAGGGAGTTAATCAAAGGAGAACTCTTCAGACATGAAAGGCGAGAGGAATGCAGCAGAGTTGTGATTCTGGGACTATTTTGGCAAGGAACTGGCTGACTGAGCACCCTGGTTATAGGTGTCACATTTTAGCTTTTTCTGTCTTTCAACTTGTTTCAAGGGGGTAATGCCACATTAAAAAAAAGTTGTTTTTTACATCCTATCGTTTCATAATGACCTTTCAAAAACTTGGAAATTCTCTTTGTACCAGTTTTGTCCTTTTCAATTTGGCAAAGAAGGCTTTGGGTGTTTCTAATGGAAATTTTAGTTATAATTAAAAAATTATTTATTTTTAAAAAATTTTTGGCTCTGCATTGCCGTGCAGGCTTTTCTCTAGTTTCAGAGAGCTGGGGCTACTCTTTGGTTACAGTGCGCGGGTTTCTCATTGCAGTGGCTTCTGTTTCAGGGCACAGGCTCTAGGCGTGTGGGCTTCGGTAGTTCTGGCACGTGGGCTCAGTTAGTTGCCGTTCCCAGGCTCTAGAGCACAGGCTCATGTGTCACATGTGGGATCTTCTCAGATCAGGGATCAAACCCATGTCTCCTGCATCGGCAGGCAATTTCTTTACCACTGAACTACCAGGGAAACCCTTAATTATACTTTTTAAAAAGATTATATTGACAACCCCGGTGGTAATGGAGACCTCACTTTCAGTTCATTCTTCATCTGTTATTTGCTGAGGACATGCCAATCCACTTTGCTAGTATTTAAGTGACAATTTTTTCTAATACAAACATTGTGGAAGGCTTGAGGTACTGATCAGAAAGCATGGTCTATTAAACTTTTGCTAAGAATGTGGACTCTCTGGGAATATGTGTAAGCTTGAGGCCAACTTTGAATCTCTGAGTGACTTTGAGAGGGAATAGCTCAAATTTAAAATAACACCTAAGGGTTTGCAGAGGGTCTTCTCTTGTGGCTCAACTGGTAAAGAATCTGCCTGCAATGCGGGAGACTTGGGTTTGATCCCTGGGTTGGGAAGATCCCCTGGAAAAGGGAAAGTCTACCCACTCCAGTATTCTGGCCTGGAGAATTCCATGGACTCTATAATCCTTGGAGTTGCAAAGAGTCAGACACAACTGAGTGACTTTCACACACACGGGTTTGCAGAGAGATTTGAGGTCATAGGATCAAAGTTTATTCCTTGCATAATACAGATGTATAAAAGTTCACTGACAATGAGCACTTCTTTGAGCTCCCAGTCCTTTGAGCCTTCTATAATTGATGCCTTATAATTTTTCACGATACTTCTGATGTCAAGTTCAAATAGAAAGTCCCACTGATGAGAAGGGAATACCATTGTGTTGGAGAGGAGAGATTGTCAAGACTAGTTGATAGGACTGGGGTGCATTAAAATAGAAGTCTAGTTTAAGGATTATAAGTCACTGGGATATGATAGAAGGTCTTATGAAAGACATTGGGAGTTGAGTTCTTAATTTAGTTCATGTTGAATTAATAAAAATAAGCATTATTGGGCTGAGGATTGAGTGGAAATATCTTTAGCAATAAGATAAATCTGGACAATGAGATACAGGAAGGATTCTGCTCTTTTTCTGGATATTTGTACCCTGGGAATGGGGTGTATGGATACTCAGGGCTCAATCAAGTTGGGTACAGACTTCTGCAAGGACTTAAGTGTACCTGTACTACTTACTCTGCCTTGACTTGGTAAGAGGGCATTTTCCTTATGTTAATCATGTTATGAAGAGACAAGTCGGATGTAAATCAACAACATTTAGGAAAGATGTGAATACCTGATTAGGTTAGCTCCATCTTGAGAAAAACTTAGCAGAAGCAAGTCACATGTTTATTGTAGCAGAGGAAGATGAGGAATCATAGAGGGTAGACCTGGCTTGTGTGTTCAAGGACTGATGGGCCCTGTGTGCCCAAGTGCTTCTGGATGCTCTGCTTGCTGCTTCTCTCAGCTGCTGCTGAATTGCACCCAATACGATAAATCAAGGGTTTGCAAGTCTAAGTTGTCTCACTTGCTCTTCATCGTTCCCTGAAAGGGGCTTCATGTGGGAAAACAGTTCATTCTCCTGGTAGTCTGTGTAAATTGGTGTGTGACTGAAGTCGTTACAGCTGTCTACTGCTTCAGTTGAGTTGCCTTTTCCTTACATTACCCAGGAAGGATGAACCTAAATAGGAGCAGTGGGAAGAGGAGAAGTATCTGTTTGAAAGAGGCCAACACCTATACAATGTGCTTAGAGAAACCCGATTAGAACCCCAATTGTGCTTTTTTAGCATCTATGTGACCTTGGGCAAGTTAATTTATCAAACTCAGTGTCTCACCTATAAAATGATAAGAGAATCTAATACTTACTCTGTTCCAGATGTTCTGTGAAGCATTTGCCAAATACTATAAAATAAGAATTATTGTTATTCCTTTTTACAGATGAGGAAGAAAATACTTCAGAAATTAAATAACTTGTCCTTGATCATGTTGCTAGTAGATCTTAGAGCTCAGAGACTAGGTTTGAACCCAAGCGCTTGGACTCTGATGTGGATTCTGTTGATCACCACAATATACTTCATGGGGTTGTTGTTTATTACAAGCTTATGTCTTAAGATGTACAGATATATAAGCTGTGTAAACCCAACTTACAGTCCATAGTAAACATGTAATAAATATTAGCCATTATTGCCGCTGCTAAGTCATGTCAGTCATGTCCGACTCTGTGCAACCCCATATAGAACAGCCCATCAGGCTCCCCGGTCCCCGGGATTCTCCAGGCAAGAACACTGGAGTGGGTTGCCATTTCCTTCTCCAATGCATGAAAGTGAAAAATGGAAGGGAAGTCGCTCAGTCATGTCCGACTCTTCACGACCCCATGGACTGCAGCCCACCAGGCTCCTCCATCCATGGGATTTTCCAGGCAAGAGTGCTGGAGTGGGGTGCCATCGCCTTCTCTGAGACATTATTGCTATTGCATATCAAGTACCACATATATTTTAATATACATAGCCTTGACTCTAAACTTGATAAGGAAGCTAGGAATCAAATAGGATAAGTTTATAAAGGTTTTTCTGATTCTGGAGACTATGTCCTTTCTCTTCTAGGAGTTTGCAACATGTAGGGAAAAGATTTCTGCAAGGCCCAGAGTTAGTATTAATACAAAGGCTCTAAAAATCCATGACTGTGTTAAGCCTGTCTGTAAATTAAATGTATCATGTATTTCACACATGAATGTGCTCTTTTTAGAGTATACTGTGATTAACATACACGAAACTCCTCTTATAATTAAGAAAACATAGTTTAATTAATAGGATTCTATAATCCATAGTGTCTTCTTGTCATTATGTCTTCTCACTATTCAGAAACCAAAAGTACAATTACTCTTAAGTAAAACCTCATGAGAATTTTTGAAGTTAAAAGGGCCTTCACACTTAAAATATTCTGGACATAACAAATCACATGAACTCATGAGCCTCTACGATTAGTATGACTATGCCTATTATACATGAATTTACTAGTACACTTTTCTTGTACCAAGGAGAAGATTATTTGAAGAAACTGTAGTGCTACAGACAGAGACTGTGGAAGGAGGAAAGGGACACTTATGCCGTGTCTTGTTCATGGATGTGCATCATAAATATCTTATAACAGTTTTAATGGAAGAAAATAAAACCCAGAGGAAATGAAAAGCAACAGCCTTGGCTGTGGAAATGGGAATACCTAAATGGCTAAAGCCCTCTGTTGGGTCTAAGTGTGATTTCCATTAAGACAATGGGGATCACATGGCCGTCACCCTGAGAACGTGTGTGAGAATTTCTCGCTCAAGAGTCAGATGAGTTATGAGCATTTGAAAAGAGGAAATTTAGAGTTAATTTTCCAACTCACCATTACATTGGGGGCTATTAAAAGGAGAAAATCCTTTTATGGTATGGGATAATGTACATGAAATCAAACGAAGCAAGTGTGTACTTGTGTCTTCAGTGATATGGTATGTCGTGAATAAACAACTTGAGATACCAACTTTCAATGCTGCTCATTTAATTTTAAGCCTTATTTCTAACTTGGGTTATGCATTGCTTATACTTTAATTTTCTGCCTGATTTTAGTGATTATTTAAATCAAATTTGGTGGCTTGTAGAGTTATAGTGAAAAGACTCGAGTGAGTAGTAAGAGCATCACTGTAGACTCTTACTGTTCATTTAGGGCAAGAATTTCAAATTTCCTTTTAGCTTAAGAGTGTTTCTTCTAATGAAATCTAATGTAGAGTCCAGTGTAAGCACAGACAAAAGTGGAACTGCTTTTATCCAAGAAGAGTGATCCCCACCATCACCAATCATTATTCTCCCATCCTGCCCTCTGTGTGGCTGTTAAGACACCGTTGAGGACCTCCTCCATCTGAGAACTAGTGTGAAAACTACCATTTTTTCAAGTGAGCCTTTCAAGTCTTTAAAAGGAAAAATAGCCTATATAGTCATTTCCCAGATTTTCATTCTAGTAGAAAGGTTAATATGCATATTTTTTTTCTGCCTCTTTGAAGGAATAATTAGTTGTTACCCAAGAGATAATAGCTTTCTTATGATCTGTCAGCTTCAACTGGTTGTGGGAAACCAGTTCCTAAGGATTGAATACCTTACATCATCGTGCTTCTGTGCAATGAGAGAATACTGACAGAGAGTAGAAAATTTGCGGTAATATAAATCAAAGCACATACCTAATTATTATTAAAACCTGATGCTTATGTTCTCTTCTAGAAATTTTATGGTGTCATGTCTCAAGTTTGTCTTTAAGCCACTTCCTAGAAGAGAACATAGGCAAAACATTTTCTGACATAAGTCATTCCAATGTTTTCTTAAATCAGTCTCCCATGGCAATAGAAAATAAACAGATGGGACCTAATCAAACTTATAAGCTTTTGCACAGCAAAGGAAACTATAAACAAAATGAAAAAACCTACAGACTGGGAGAAAATATTTGCAAATGATGTGAATGACAAGGGCTTAATTTCAAAAGTATGTCAACAGCTCATACAGTTCAACAACAACAAAAAGCAAAGACTGCAACTGAAAAATAGGAAGAAGACCTAAATAGACACTTCTCCAAAGAAGACACACAGATGGTTAACAGGGTCATAAGAAGAGGTTCAACATTGTTAATTATTCAGTTCAATTCAGTTGCTCAGTCGTGTCCAACTCTTTGAGACTCCATGAATCACAGCACGCCAGGCCTCCCTGTCCATCACCAACTCCCGGAGTTCACCCAAACTCATGTCCATCGAGTCGGTGATGCCATCCAGCCATCTCATCCTCTGTCGTCCCCTTCTCCTCCTGCCCCCAATCCCTCCCCGCATCAGAGTCTTTTCCAATGAGTCAACTCTTCGCATGAGGTGGCCAAAGTACTGGAGCTTCAGCTTCAGCATCAGTACTTCCAAAGAACAGTGTGCCCACTGTCAATTTAGTAGACTTTTAAGATATAAATGAATTCAGAGAATAAGCTAGCACTTTGCTAAGAATGATGTCTGGCCCACTCTGAGATGAGTAGGTGTAGTAAACGTGTAACTTCTGGTCACCTAGAGGTTGTCTGCCAGACCATGCCTAACGTCACTCCATCCCTCGTCTTCATCCCGTTTCTGACCCCACGTGACCCCATGTGATCCCTGTTTGTTACCCCAGGGGTTGGTATCTACAACAGGACGAGGATCAAGGCTGTGGAGAGATTTTATAATAGAATGGGATGAATATGTCTGTTTCACACATTACTTGTTCACAGAAACAGCTGAAAGTCTAACGGTCTGTTTTGGGGGCTATATTTAAAAATCCTCTGCATGAAAACAGCTGTATTAGTACACAGCTGTGAAAAACCTCCTTGTCAGAAATGTCATGGATACACATATTTTTTCTAAACTATTTCAGACAGATCATATTTCTCAATGTATTTCTTTTCTCCAAAGGCATATAGCAATGTATATTTTATAGCATATACCTGGTAAATAAGTTTGCAAAATATAAGGATAAAAAATCTGATGCACACTTGATATATTACTGTTCAAATTAAATCATATTATCACTTTCTGGGACTCCATCCACTTGGGATATCCAAGTGTGTTTCTGGGTTTATAGCTTTAATATTTAGAATGTAGTATATGACTGTTAGGGCTTCCAAGATGGTGCGAGTGGTAAAGAACCCACCTGCCATTGCAGGAGACGTAAGAGATGTGGGTTCGATCCCTGGGTCAAGAAGATCCCCTGAAGGAGGGCAGGGCAACCTACGCCAGTACTCTTGCCTGGAGAATCTCATGGACAGAGGAGCCTGGTAGTCTACAATCCATGGGGTTGCAAAGAGTCAAGACATGACCGAAGTGACTTAGCATGTGAATCTTAAAAGAATGAGCTTTGCCTTAAAAGAGAATCCCATTGAGTTTAGGAGATCAGAGAGCAACTGAATATGCCAGAGCAAAAAATAGTTTTATTTTGGACATAACCAAAAATTCAAGAATAAATAACCACCTTTCCCCTACCGTTTGCAGAAAGATGAATTTCTATTGCTTTTCTTTTAATATTTTACATTATAAAATGGAAACGAGTGCACTGCATTTAAGTCCAGGTTCAATGCACGATACTGGATGCTTGGGGCTAGTGCACTGGGATGACCCAGAGGGATGGTATGGGGAGGGAGGAGGGAGGAGGGTTCAGGAAGGGGAACACATATATACCTGTGGCGGATTCATTTTGATATTTGGCAAAACTAATACAATGATGTAAAGTTTAAAAATAAAGTCAATACGTACTGTTAATAAATAAAATTAAAATGAAAAAAAATAAAATTAAATTAAAAAATAAATAAAACTGAAGCGAGTGAAAGAAATCTGGTGAAACAATTGTTATATACTGAATTTTTTGAAGATTAGTCTTGGCCATTTAGACACTTGTGATAAAATTTGGAAGTTAGGTTTAATATTATTTCTAAAATTTTGAATGTCCACAAAGCCCCATGAGCACTTACTGATTGAGTAACATTAGAGGAGTCATGTAGCCTTTCTTAGGGTCAAGCTCCTCACCTTCAAAGTGAAAATAATATTTGCAGCCCAGCACTGTGGGGAGGACTGAACTTGGTATGCCTGTAAAGTGCTTGCATGCGTGTGTGCTAAGTTATTTCAGTCGTGTCTGACCTATTGTGACCCTATGGGTCACAGGACCCTGCCAGGCTCCTCTGTCCATGGGATTCTCCAGGCAAGAATACTGGAGTGGGTTGCCATTCCCTTCTCCAGGGGATCTTCCTGACCCAGGGATAGAAACCATGTCTCCTGCAGCATAAAGCGCTTAGTCCATGGTAAATAATCAACCCAGGAAGCCACCTAATTCACCTTCACTGGAAGGTCCCTGAGGCCCTGCCTCTCTCTTCATGGCCTGAGTTGAGACTTCTGTACCTTTCCCACGTTCACTAGCTCTCAGTATTTGTCCCTGGTTTGTCTTGGAGTGGTCTGATTGCCAAAGGGGAGTATCTTGGGTAGATTAAAAGAGAGGCTCAGGATCTTCCATGTTCCTTGTCCTTAGCTGATACAGGACGGTTGGGGAGCATCGAACTGCGAACACCCTTAACTCTGGGGAACTCAGACCATCACTTCAGCTCACCCCTCTTCCAGGCATTTCCCCAACCCCCCTAAATAGATCTGACTTGAGGCTTTGCTGGAGGCAGAAACTATCACAATGCTCTATTAATCTTGACACCAAACCTAGGTTCCATTTGCAAGTCTGTGGGTAGAGAGCCTTTAGTTACACAATTACAAACAAGAGCTTAAAATGCAGTTTGGGTAACATGTTATTGTGAATAAGATACAGATTGAAAACAAAATTCTGAATTCTGTCTGTTTCCTTCCAGATGGTCAATTTAGCAAAGGGGGCTGGGGCAGAGTAGGGTAGGAAGGTAGTATTTGAATTGGCTTAGAGCGACTTCACTTTGACTTTTCACTTTCATGCATTGGAGAAGGAAATGGCAACTCACTCCAGTGTTCTTGCCTGGAGAATCCCAGGGATGGTGGAGCCTGATGGGCTGCTGCCTATGGGGTCGCACAGAGTCGGACACGAAGCGACTTAGCAACAGCAGCAGCAGAGAAAGTCAAGAAAGACCGGATGTCCTTTACAAATTCTGTATCTTTATCATGATCAACTGTATTTATTTTCAATTAAGGCATAGCCTGTGAAGGGAGTTATTTTATTTTGTGCACAGAAAAATGAGACATTTGCTTGCTTGCTGTTTACACTTGGAGATCTTTACACCACATTTAGTCCATATTAAACTTCCTGGAATTTTTGACTGGCATCTAACTCAGCGAAAGATCAACCTGAAGATGAATAGTTATTCTGTTTGATATATAAAATTGATGAATTACTTCAGTTGAATAAATTTTCTCATTTTTGATGGTTTGTACATCACATGAGCCTATGCCAATGTTCTCAGCTTTGACTACCCACTGGGGAGCTTTAAAAAAAAAACAAACTGAAAACACTGGATACCTGGATCTAAATGTTAGAGATTCTAATTTAATTGGTCCAAGTCATGGCTTCAGGAGCCAGTTTTAAAGCTCCCAGGTGATTCTAATATTTAGGTGACGTTTTAGAACCGCTGGTCTAGATTAAGGATTAAGGTGCTTGGGCTAAGCCTGTAATTTATATAACCTGGCAAAACTCTCTCTTCCACTTAGTTCATTAAAGACTTACTGAGGAGCCTCTTTCTTCAAGGCCCTTTTCTTTGAACCCTAAGTTTGCTGTTTTTGGAATAGATATCATTGAAAGAAAACAGAATCTTATAATTTTATTGTTTGAAGTGTGGCTTTAACCAGTTTAATCCAAATCTATTTTTCTACAGAGCATTCTTGGTTGGTAACAAAATTCAGGAATTTGAGTGCAAAACTACCTTTAGCCACTGAAAGAGAGTGGGAGAGAGAAATGAAAAAAAAAAACTTGGGAATTTTCCTCAGTGGGTCAGTAGATAGCATTTTTAAAAATGTGGCAAAACCCACACAACATAAATTTACCATTTTAACAATTTTTAAGTGTGTAGTATGGGGCTTCCCTGGTGGCTCAGATGATAATGTGCCCTGCAGTGCGGGAGACCAGGTTTCATTCCTGGGTGCGGAAGATCCCCTGGAGAAGGGAAGGGCTACCCACTCCAGTATTCTTGCCTGGAGAATCCCATGGACAGAGGAGCCTGGTGGGCTACAGTCCATGGGGTAAAAAAGAGCTGGACACAACTGAGCAGCTGAAAAAAAAAAAAAAAAAAAGACAACCAAACTGTCTTTAACAAGTGAAAGACAGAGGGAGAGAGAACACTTGGGAACTTTCCTCAATGGGTCAGAAGATGGCATTTTTTAAAAAATGTGGCAAAAAACCACAGAACAGAAAAAATTTACCATCAGCAGTTCTCACACGTGTAGTATTAACTGTATGCACCTTGTTGTGTAACAGGTTGCTAGAGCGTTTTCAACTTGCGTGGCTGACGCTCTATACCCATTAAACAACAGCTCACCGCTTCCCACTCTTCCGCAGTTCCCGGCAACCACGATTTTCCTTTGTTTCTATGAGTTTGATTCAGGTGTCATGTATGAGTGCAGTCATACAGTACCTGTCCTTTTGTGCTTAGCTCATTTCATTTATTAAAAGTCCCTCAAACTCCATTCATGTTGTCCCTTATGACAGGGCTTGCTTTCTTTTTAAGGGTCAGAGAGTATTCCATTTTTGTATATGCTGCATTTTCTTAGTTATTTAATTGAAATACAATTGATTTACAGTATTAGTTTTAGACTTACAATACAGTGATTTAACATTTTTATACATTATGTTCCACTTAAAGTTATTATAAAATACTGGCTGTATTTCCTACGTTGTACAATACATTCTTGTAGCTTACTTTATATGCAGTGGTTTGTGCCTCTTAATTTCCTACATCTTACACTTCCCTCCTTCCCTCTTCCCACTGCTAACCAGCAGTTTTCTGTATCAGTAAGTTTGTTTCTGTTTTATTATATTCATTCACTTGGTTTTTTTTTTTTTTTATTAGATTCCCTAAGTGAAAACGTATGGTATTTGTCTTTCTCTGACTTACTTCACTAAGCATAATACCCTCCAGATCTACTCATGTTGTTGCAAATGGCAAGATTTTATTTTTCTATGGCTGAATAATATTCCTGTGTGTGTGTGTGTGTATTACACCTTCTTTATCCATTCATTTGTTGAGTTGTTTCTGTATGTTCACTATTGTAAATAATACTTCAATGAACATTGAGGAACATGTATCTTTTCAAATTTAGTGCTTTTGTTTTCTTCAGATATATATCCAGGAGTGGGATTGCTGGATCATATGGTAGTTCTGTTTTTAGGTTTTTTTGAGGACTCTGTATACCGTTTTCCATAGTTGCAGCACCAATTTACATTCCTCTCAGTTCCTACTAGATACTAGGGTTCTCTTTTCTCTACATCCTCACCAACATTTTTTATTTGTGATCTTTTTGATGATAGCCATTTTGAGTGACATTTCATTGTGGTTTGGTTTACATTCATTTCTCTGGTTAAAAAATGTTGAGCATCTTTTCTTGGGCCTGTTCGCCATCTGTGTATCTGTTTTGAAAAAATGCCTATTCAGGTCTTCTGCTCATTTTTAAAATTGGATTATTTATTTTATATTGAGTTGTATGAGTTGTTTATGTTTTGAGTATTTGTTGTTATGAGTATTTTGGGTATTAGCCTCTTATCAGTCATATTATTTGCAAATGTTTTCATTTAGCAGATTGTCTTTTTATTTTGTTAATTATTTCCTTTGTGCAAAAACTTTTAAATGTAATTATGTCCCATTTGCTTATTTTTGTCTCTGTTTCCTTTGTCCTAGGAGACAGATCCAGAAAAAATACTGCTAGGATTTATGTCAAAGAATGTTCTGCGTATGTTTTATTCTAGGAGTTTTACGATTTCCAGTCCTACATTGAGTTTCTTTAGTCCCCTTTGAATTTATTTTTGTATATGGTGTGATAAAATGTTCTAATTTCATTCTCTTACATGTAGTTGTCCAGTTTTCCAAGCATCACTTATTAAAGTGATTATATGTGTTTCATTTCGTATTCATGCCTCCTTTGTTGTAGGTCAGCTGGCCATAAGTGTGTGGGTTTCTTTCTGGGCAGTCTGTTCTGTTCCACTGATCTATGTATGTGTTTTCGTGTCAGTAACATGATTTTGTTTTGGCTACAAGGAGGTAAAAGACGTATTCTCCGAAAGCTATAAAACACTGATGGGAATTCTCTGGCAGTCCAGTGGTTAGGACTCCGTGCTTTCACTGCTGGGAGTCCAGGTTCATCCCCTGGTCAGGAAACTAGGTTCCTGCAAATTGCATGGTGTGGCAAAAAAGAAAAAAAAAAAGCCAAAACAACCTGGAGGAAAAAAAGGCTGGATGTATCATGCTCCCTGATTTCAGGCTATTATACAAAGAACAGTTAGTTATTTTTCTACAGAACTGGAAATCTTTCAGCTAGTCTAAAACAAGCAAGGCCAACTAAGACAACATACATCAGCATAATTTGTTGGCTGACAATTTTCACAGAGTACCAACCTTAGCTTTTACCTTTTTAAGGATGCACTCAAGTTCTCCTGCAGAGACTCAGTTAGTCATTGCAAGCTGAAAGAAGCAAATACTGATTTTTAGGATTGTCAGCTAATAACCCAAAAATTGTACATAAAAAATGTAACTTAGAAAATTCTGACTTCTTAGGTTTCCAAGTAGAATGAAATGCATTCAGTGACTGGCTATTAAACTGAATGTCAGATAATTGAACTGCCTCTTCATGAGTGTGGAGATGCCCAGCTACACCTCATGGCTATAATAAAACTGGTTTCTTTCCATGAACACCATGAATAGCAAGTTACTTAATATTTTAGAGACTATTAGTTATTAAATATTTTCAAATGGGTTTTCCTGGATGTCAAGGAATAGAAAACATCTTTGGTACAAATCAGCAAATTTCATGTTTGAGTCATATCATACCATAATTTTCTTAGATGAATAGGTTATATGTAATTGTTCTGAGAAAAAGAAAGTCATCAATCAGCAGCTCATGTTAAATTTAATGGATAATGAAGAGTTCTTTGAACAACTTAATCAGCTGTCCATTGGTTTATTTTTCTAAAGTATGTATAATTTTTTGTGGCTCTTAGTATTATAAAGGTTGGTGAGTGCCCATGTTATCACAAATAGAGAATAGATAATATTTTAAAAGCTTTTAAAGAGTTTGGTCTTAACTCAGGGATGTATTTGTAAATCAGACAAATCAAACATATTGTCCTGGATAACAAGAGAACAGTATCCAAACTCATGGCTATTTGTCTTTTTGTGCTGACGCTCTGGTGCACACATTGTTTAAGTTCTCAGTCTATGTGTATATGTGTGTATATATATATATATATATAATTTTTTTTTAAACTGAGGGAATCATTTACCTGAGCTCTCTGATTTCCAAATTGTTTCCAGTGTTCTCCACATTCCGTAATTGAACATGTATTTTACATTCCAATCTTTCCAGGGAGGAAAAAGCCTTTCATTTTGAGTTGGAGTTGAAAATTGATATCCCACTGGGCAAGACTGTATGCTCCTTGACAATGATTTTTAAAACATAAAATATATTTTCTACATTTCATTGCTAACATTGAATCAATTTATTTTATAGAATTCGGAGTAATTAAGAGGTCTAGCATCACATGCTAAATGAAACAGACTTGATTTGTATGGTACTTGAGATTTCTTTAGGAGAGCACCTTCTGTAAAATGGACTTTGGTGGCCAAATAGCCAAATATATGATGAAAACAATCTGTGTAGTATGACAAAAACAGAAGTTCTAATACTCTAAGGGTTATCTGAAATCTAGAAAGTGATGCTGAAGTAAGTGCAAGCAAGTTAATCGTTTTTGTGACTTTTCAACGATGGCAATTTGAACATTTCTCTCTCTCTCTCTCTTTTTCGGTCATTCTCCTGAGACCTACCCTCCTGCCAGTAGACGCTTAGCAGTGCAGCTGGTAACAGCATTTCTGAAGACCATAGAATATAATTTCTTCCCCTCATAATGACAGAACAGATTCAGTAGTAGAATTTCTTCTGGATATTAATACCTGTATGACACATTATTTCCCCTCTTTTCCTCTATCACCTGTATCCTTAGTGTTATTTTTCCTGGGTCCAGATTAAGATTTCTTAATGTTCAGTATTTAGTTGGGGTGAGTGTGTGTTTTGGAGTGGACTGTGGTATATATAAAGCACCATAGAGCCAGAAATCAAGCTGAAGTTTTCCCTCTTCTCTGATTTTTTCCTCCTCCTCAGAGTAACACTTCTTTGAAGTAATTTTGTCCTCTCAGAGGGGAGGGAACCATTATATGTACTTCATGTTGAACATGGCCTGGTGTGTCTGCAAATTGGGCTATTGGGAAGCATTAGGATGAAGAAAATATGGGTTGGTTTTACCTTGTGAGTACTTAACAACTTTCACATGAGGGGAGACACTCACATTAGACAAAGTATGATTAAAGGCAGGAGTTGAGCAGAGAGGATTACACCAATGCCCTCCAGAACGTGGCATAGAGTTTTACTTGTTGGGTTTGAGTCTTGCCTTTTTTCTGAAATTCTTTTGGCTTAACGTGTATTTTCCTTCCTTTTTAATTCTTCAAATTGAGACATTCAGTAAATTTTGTCCAGTGGAAAAGACACTCATCTGTGTGTGGTAGCGTAAGGGAAAGAAACCGGACGAAAAGCCTGTTTTCAGAATTAACCTAGATTTTCCACTTTCTTAGACTGGGTAAAACAGTACACAGAAATAACAGAAACATAGGAGAAAACAGAAAGTCTGTTACTCATAAGCTAAGAAATACATTAAGTGAGGCACGTAATAGAGCTTACTCTGGTGGCCACATGGAGAACAGGAGCTCTGGGTGCTCACAGTGGGGCGTATCCCTGGGGACTGTGTATGCAAAGGGAGGAAGCGGTCTCTGTGCACCTGCTGAGCCGTCTTGTTGTCAAGTCAGATTCGGGCTTCAGAACCTTGCCTTATCTTCCTTCTTGGCCCAGGCATCAGTAAATTCCTGAGAGGTCCTACTTATTAAATTTTGACTTTCTTCTTCTGGGAGATGTAGATGGTTTTGCTTCCTTATTTATTTATTTAAGAAACAAAACACTGAGCCTTCATAGAGAAATGTTTGTAGTAAGCACAAACAAGGGTCATAAGGATGATTTGCACACAAGAAAAAAACTCGATCTGGGTTAATAAATAAAATGGATTTATTGGCATCACCGATGCAATGGACATGAGTTTGAGTAGGCTTCGGGAGTTGGTGATGGACAGGGAAGCCTGGCGTGCTGCAGTCCATGGGGTCGGAAAGAGTTGGACATGACTGAGCGACTGAATTGAGCTACTGAAAAAGTCCAGAGGTAGGACAGGCTGCAGGGAAGCTTGGTCCAGGCCCTTGCTGTGTTTCTCTGCGATTTCCTAGTTTGTTCTCATGTCACTTAGCTTTATTCACATACTGGCTTTGTCCTCATCCTTTTTCTTCATGGTCACAACAAGGTGACCTCAGCTTCTAGACCTCATATCCTCACTGTGCATTTTTCCAGAGCAGGAGAGGACACCTGTCAGGCCACTGCCTCCACCATTCCACTGAAACAGCTCTTGCCTTGCCAAATCCCATGGAGGTCTCTAAGTCTTGATGTATTAATACTTGACTTCCATAGTATTTGATAATTTGATTACTGCTTCCCCTTTCTTGACTTTTCTTTCTTGATTTCTTTGACATCATTACTAGTCATCGTTCATGCTGATGACTCCCACTGAAGTCCCTTTTGATTATTTAAATGCCTAAAGTGGACTCCAGTGAATCCACAACATTATGGATCATTCTCTTCAGTTTTAAAATGAAATGTTTTTCATTTCAATAAAAATGATTACTAGAGAATACAGTTATGAATCATAAGATTATACAATGCTTTACATGGATAATTTGGGAATTTCAGAAAATGAAAAGGAAGACCATATACATTTGTATTCCCATCACCCAGATATAAACATTATTTCTCTAGCAGTCTTTTTAAAATAAATACTAAACATTTTTTTTTGATGCAGAGGAAGGGATAATTTAATTTAAATTTTTTTTGCACTGTTCCTCATTGCTGCACATGGGCTTTCTTTAGTTGTGGTGAGTGGGGGCTACTCTTCATTGCAGCGCATGGGCTTATCATTTTGGTGGCTTCCTTTGTTGCAGAGTGCAGGCTCTAGGCATGCGGGCCTCCATAGTTGCAGCTGGCAGGCTCTAGAGCATCGGCTCAGTAGTTGTGGTGCATGGGCTGTTGCTCCACAGGATGTGGGTCCTTTTTGGACCAGGGATTGAACCTGTGTCTCTTGCATTGGCAGGTGGATTCTTATCCACTGTACCACCAGGGAAGTCCATAAATGTGGACTTAGGTGTGGACTTTAAAATATATGTGATTAAATTATTTTGAACAAAATTCTCTATACTGTTTAAATTTGTTTTTCTGTATATGAGCATCACTGTAGAAAAACTGAGAAATATAGAAATCTTATGTACCAGTGAAAGTTGCTCACGTGTGTGTCGGACTCTTTGCGACCCTATGGACTATGGAATTCTCAGACCATGGAATTCTCCAGGCCAGAATACTGGAGTGGGTAGCCTTTCCCTTCTTCAGGGAATCCTCCCAACCCAGGAATCAAACCTAGGTCTCCCAAATTGCAGGCAGATTCTTTACCAGCTGAGCCACAAGGGAAGCCCAGAGATAGACACAATTAGCATTTGACCATTTCCTTACTGTTATGAGGTGGCATGAAGATGTACTTGGAAAGTTCACATCTGCAGCAGGTTTTCTGTTCATTTTCTACAATGGAAAAATCCCAATAATTTTGACCAACATGGGTTTTAATGTTAGAGAAAGTTATCACTCAAGTTCCTTTGCAATGGAAATAATCATTATGTTGCCCTATGTAGCTCTTTGTGGGAGGGTAAGTCAAACATGTATACCTGTGGCGGATTCATTTTGATATTTGGCAAAACTAATACAATTATGTAAAGTTTAAAAATAAAAATTAAAAAAAATATATAAATTCTAAAATTAAAAAAAAAATTTCACTTATTCTCTCTGCACTGTCAAATCCTTTAAGTGTTTTCATCATTTGCAAGCTGCTAAGAGAATGGATCAGTTATTGTTTTATGAACTCTCAAAGATGGCGGTTGGTTCCATGTGAACTCTGGGACGAGGTAGACTTGCTGATGTGGGGAAGGAGGGGGAGCAGCAGGTGGAAGCTGTAGGAGGCACACCTGGGCCTTCCTTGCCAGGCTGCAGAGTCCATCTGATCTTGCGTCATCCAACTCCTGCATCTCCTGAGTCAGGAGAACACGGAAATCCTCCTCAGAGGTGATTCTCTCTTATTATCACTAATTTATATTTTCTGGAAGAAGTCTCTTAGTAAGGTTTTCTAAGAGGGTCTTTGAATAATATGCTTTCTAAGCTGTTGTATCCTTGAATATATTTTGTTGCTCTTATTCACTGAGTATAAGTTTTGGCACACAACTTTTTAATTTATTTATTTTGGTATTTAGTGTTTTATAAGTTTAATGACCACCTGAGTTTTATTCTTTTGAAAAAACACTCTCTGTCCTTTACACATTTTTTTTAAAATTTTATTTTTTTTTTAACTTTACGATATTGTATTGGTTTTGCATGTATCGAAATGAATCCACCACACGTATACATGTGTTTCCCATCCTGAACCCTCCTCCCTCCCCATACCATCCCTCTGGGTCATCCCAGTGCACCAGCCCCAAGCATCCAGTATCTCTTTTACACATTTGTAATTTTCTTTGCCATTAAAATATTTTGGCAAGTGATTTTAGCTATGACCTTTTATTAAGCTTAGCAAGGTATGGTATTTCTTAAAGAGAACTCAAGTGTTTTATTTT
The DNA here is from genome assembly GCF_019923935.1 of Bubalus bubalis. Classification (NCBI taxonomy): domain Eukaryota; kingdom Metazoa; phylum Chordata; class Mammalia; order Artiodactyla; family Bovidae; genus Bubalus; species Bubalus bubalis. The sequence goes on from NC_059163.1 coordinate 92,898,396, forward strand.
CAAATCAAAGTTTTCTTTGAAGATGCCTTTAATTATTTTGTTTGTATCCAGTTATTATCTCTTTGCTTTGGATGCTAAAAATCATTAAATCTTCATTTTCCTTTCCTTGAATATGGTCTTCTCTCTTCTATCATTATTTATTTGTCTTTTTAAAAATCTCAACTCCGGTAGAGCATTGCAAATTTGTCCTTTAATTAATTTTTCACAATTTCAATAAAACTGCCTTCTATAAGGATATAAATTACACAATTGAACTTTAATTTCTTTCATCTGTCCTTATTTCACGTTTATTTTACTGCCTTTCAATCACAGTTTCTTGTTTACTTTTTCCTCCTGTCTCTTAGATACAGTGCCTCCCTATATTCTGGATAACAAACTGAGCTGTTTCTAGCCTCCTGCCGTATGATTTCTGAGTTTTCATTGGAAAATTTCATTTTCTACAGACTGAAGATTTTTTCCTTATAAGGCTCTCTATTTTCCCGGCTTTCTCAAAAGACAGATGTATCCATACCTAGTATTTCATAAAACAGGGGGTACGGGTTGCCCTAGTCTCCGCCTGTGGTTCCAGAGGAATGTCCTTCAGCATGCTGAAGGCAAGTTAATGTGCGTGGCCAGCCCATTTCCCAGGTCTCTGAAACCTTTGGTTGACTGCATTTGCTTTTGTTGAAACATTCTTCATTTATCTCCCGAGCTCAAGTACTTGTAAGTAGCACATGGTGTGGGCAGCCAGGAAACGAACCTACAAGTCCATGGACCACAACTAAGACTTCTCTTGACTCCAGTAAGGCAGCACACAACCATGCCTTCTAATTGCAACTGTCTGTCTGTCTCGCTGCATTCCTGGGACTTTCTTCATTAGTTTGGAGAAGAGTGAGGAATTGATAGAGGGTGTTAAGAGACTGTTAGTTTGTCTTTAAAAATGAGAGCCTTGGTTTTCTAATTTTGTGATTTCTAATTTTCTGTACAGTATGGGGAAAAGATGAAGGGTCTCCTTACTGACTTGGGCAAGGAGGCAAAGGGAGATCTGGTACTGGTGGTCTCTTGTGTATTCAGCTTGGGCTTTAGATATATTTCCCACATTATTTGACCTACTTTAATGTACTGAGAGGTTTAGTCTCTTTCTGTGTCTACATGGATATTTTGGTAAGAAGGAGTCTCTTCCCCAGAATCAGAACTAGCTACCACTTTGGCTTCCTGGGTGATATAATCTCTCCCATTGTTGCTGCCACTGATGTATCTTTTACTCTCTGTGAAACTATATAGCTGATCCTCATTTTAAGGCAACATTAAGTTACTCAGAGGGCTTCCTTCCTGGCTCAGTGGTAAAGAATCCACCTACCAATGAGGAGATGTGGATTTGATCCCTGGGTCTGGAATATCCCCTGGAGAAGGAAATGGCAACCCACTCCAGTATTCTTGCTTGGGAAATCCCATGAACAGAGGAGCCTGGTGGGCTACAGTCAAGTTCACAAAATGTTGGATATGACTTAGTGACTAAACAACAGTAAATTACTTCAGTTCAGTTCAGTTGCTCAGTCGTGTCCGACTCTTTTCGACCCCATGAACTGCAGCACGCCAGGCCTCCCTGTCCATCACCATTTCCAGAGTCCATCCAAACCCATGTCCATTGAGTCGGTGATGCCATCCAACCATCTCATCCTCTGTCGTCCCCTTCTCCTCCTGCCCTCAATCTTTCCCAGCATCAGGGTCTTTTCAAATGAGTCAGCTCTTTGCATCAGGTGGCCAAAGTATTGGAGTTTCAGCTTCAGCATCAGTCCTTCCAATGAACACCCAGAACTGATCTCCTTTAGGATCGACTGGTTGGATCTCCTTGCAGTCCAAGGGACTCTCAAGAGTCTTCTCCAACACCACAGTTCAAAAGCATCAATTCTTCGGCGCTCAGCTTTCCTTATAGTCCAACTCTCACATCCATTCATGACCACTGGAAAAACCATAGCCTTGACTAGACGGACCTTTGTTGACAAAGTAATGTCTCTGGTTTTTAATATGCTATCTAGGTTGGTCATAACTTTCCTTCCAAGGAGTAAGCGTCTTTTAATTTCATGGCTGCAGTAACCATCTGCAGTGATTTTGGAGCCCAGAAAAATAAAGTCAGCTACTGTTTCCACTGTTTCCCCATCTAAGTTACCTAGAGGTAATTATTAACAGCTCCTGGGTATCTGCACCAAAATGTCCCATACGTCCCTCAAGTCCAGCTGTTAGTTTCACAGCCTTTCCTCAGCCTCTTCTTTGCGCTGTATTTCTTGTGTGACAACAACTTTATCCCATTACTTAAGTCAGAAGCATGAGACTCCACCTAGAATTTTATTTCCTCTCCTTAACCCCTCAAATCAAATCTATAGTATCAACTAGTTACCTAGCACTTATTATATGCTCTTAAACATAGAAACAGTGCTCTTAAACACTTTGTGTATGTTAACTTGACCTCTATGATTATCTTATGAAGTAGGTCTTTATCAGGGCTGGGATCAGGGTGAGTCATGTGAGGCATCCACAGAGCAGAGATGAAGGAAGCACTCACTTTAAGCCTTGTGCAAATGTATGCTTGCCCTAGATCCAGTTCAATCTTTCTTATACCCATTTTATAGATGAAGAAACTAAGGAACAGAAAAGTGAAATAATTTGTCGAAGTTTATACAGTTGGTATGTGACTGAGTTGAGATTTTGGAATTGGTTCAGTCTGACTTCAGGGTCCAGAAGCTTACCTGTTACACCACATGCTCCTTACGCATCACCTGCTCCTCTTCTCCCAGTTTACTCTTACATTTGCCTTTGCCATTCACATGGTTCAGCCCCTCAATGTCTTCTTGCTTGACTATTGTAATTTGTTAGCTAGGCTTTCACACTTCAGTAGAACTTCTGCCAGATTGGCTAGCCTTAGTACTATCAGAGTTATTTTGGGGTAACATGAATAATTGAGAGCTGATTTCAGTCTTCTTGGCCCACGTGCATGATTTGACCAAGTTTAGTGCTCTTTACTCCAGGCATTTAAAGATGAAAAAGAGACGTATCTGTTGGGTCCAGAAACACATACATGGGAAAAGTTTGAATATTAATCATCACTTTTTCAGTCATCCCCATTCTTTTGTGTGTGATTTCAGGCTAGGAGTCTTTTTGGGTGTATGCATTCTTGCCCCCTCTGACCCCATGTTTATAGATAGGATGGGCTTAAAGTTTCCTTCCAGTCTAAGGCTTCCCTGTGTAGATTCCCATAATTCCTGACCAGGGGAAACAAGAGGAATGGTTTTGAGAATCTCCCTGCAATGCAGGAGTCTGGGGTCCGATCCCTGGGTTGGGAAGATCTGATGGAGAAGGGAATGGCAGTCTGTTCCAGTATTCTTGCCTGGAGAATTCCATGGACAGAAGAGCCCAGTGGGCTATAGTCCATGGGGTCACAAAAAGTCAGACATGGCTGAGCGACTAACACACTGGACCATCACCCCAGCAGGTTACTATTGTATCTTCACACTTCCCTTTCTCTTCCTAGGGCTCAGTTCTTATAGGTGACTCCCTCAGTTTAGATCCATTCTGAGAGTCCAGGACTAGTCAGTCTCTTATTGGATTATTTGCTCTGAAGCTGGGCATTTTTCATTGGCCTATTTACTCCAGAACCCACAGGAATCATAAGATAGTCATTTAGGGAGATAACTTTAATGATGGATGATAAAAAAAAAAAGCATTTCTCTGGCTAGGTCATGTTGATGTAAAATAATTTTTCACTTCAGTCACTCAGTCATATCCAGCTTCTTGCGACTCCATGGATCGCAGCATACTAGGCTTCCTTGTCCATCACCATCTCCTGCAGCTTGCTGAAACTCATGTCCGTTGAGTTGATGATGCCATCCAACCATCTCATTCTCTGTCATCCCCTTCTCTTCCTCATCTTTCCCAGAATCAGGGTCTTTTCCAATGAGTCAGTTCTTTGCATCAGGTGGCCAAAGTATTGAAGTTTCAGCTTCAGCATCAGTCCTTCCAATGAATATTCAGGAGTGATTTCCTTTAGGATGGACTGGTTGGATCTCCTTGCAGTCCAAGAGACTGTCAAGAGTCTTCTCCAACACCACAGTTCAAAAACATCAATTCTTTGGCGCCTCAGCTAACCCTAGGAGAAGGCAATGGCACCCCACTCCAGTACTCTTGCCTGGAAAATCCCATGGACAGAGGAGCCTGGTAGGCTTCAGTCCATGGGGTCACTAAGAGTTGGACACGACTGAGCAACTTCACTTTCACTTTTCACTTTCATGCATTGGAGAAGGAAATGGCAACGCACTCCAGTGTTCTTGCCTGGAGAATCCCAGGGGATGGGGAAGCCTGGTGGGCTGCCGTCTATGCGGTCGCACAGAGTCAGACATGACTGAAGTGACTTAGCAGCAGCAGCAGCAGCAGCTTTCTTTATGGTCCAACTCTCACATCCATACATGACTAGTGGAAAAACCATAGCTTTGACTATATGGATCTTTGTTGGTAAAGTAATGTCTCTGTATTTTAGTATGTGGTCTGGGTTTATCATAGCTTTTCTTCCAAGGAGCAGGTGTCTTTTAATTTCATGGCTGTAGTCACCATCTGCAGTGATTTTGGAGCCCAATGCATTGTATATTTTCAACCCCAAACATATTTATTCTTTCTCATCAGGTCATGGTGACTTTCTTTTATTCATTGATGGTGAGAAAAAAAAATATAATATTCTTTATAGAAAATTCACAAACTTAGTCAATAGTCTCAACATTACCTATTTTCATCTCAATCCCCCCCCCCATTAGTTATGCACAAGGACTTTAAGAAATGTCCCATAGAACTACCTTGCTAAATTGAAAATCTGATTGCAGTAGTGTGTGCATGCCTGTTGTCACTTCAGCTGTGTCTGACTCTTTGTGACCCCATGGACGGTAGCCTGCTCTGTCCATGAGATTCTCCAGGCGAGAATACTGGAGTGAGTTGCCATGCCCTCCTCCAGGGGATCTTCCCAGGACGGAACTCGCATCTCTTAGGTCTCCTGCATGGGCAGGCAGGTTCTTTACTACTAGTGCCACCTGGGAAGCCCCTGTAATAGTTACAGCCAATATTTATGGAAAGATTTCTTTGTGCCAGCACTGTTCTGAACACTTCATGTGCAGTAACTCACAAATTTTCACCACAACCCTATGAGATGGATGCTGTCATTATCCCCACTCTACAGATGAGGAAACTAAGGCACACGATGGTTAAAAGTATCTCGTCCAAATGACAGAGCCAGGATTAGGGCTGAGTAGTCTGGCTTCAGAAGCCACGCTCTTACCCACTCTGCTAAATAAGTCCTGTTGGCAATCCAATCAAGTCCTCCTTAGCAGAGAACATATTCCTCTCTAGCTCCTTAACTGTTAGATTTATCAGAACCAAGCAACTTATTGTTACCTGCACACACCATGATAATCCACACTTACATGCCTCTAAACCTTCCTTATTACTGGCTCTCCTTCCTTTTCTCTCTGTTGTCTAGCTGGCGTCTCTCTGTCCTTCTCTCTCTCTTTCTCGGCCTCTCTCTCTCTCTCAACAAATTATTTCTATCCTGAGCAAGTTTTCTTGCTTCCTTTTATTTCTTTTTCCTTCCCGTCCCATTTCTCCATTCCTAAGAGAAGTGAAGTAAATCAACTACTGTCATTCCCTAGTGTTGCAGAGAATTATTCCAAGACCCCATACATATACCAAATCCATGGATGCTCAAATTGCTTATATCAAATAGCATAGTATAGTCAGCCCTCCATGCTGGTGGGTTTCATGTCTGTGAGTGCTGACAGCCAACTGTATTATGTGAGGGTTGTACAGTGTTTCCTTAAAAAGTGTTCATATCTGATACAAGTGTGTGACTAGTGACTTATACTTGTGACTTAACCGGGTCACCTTGAATAATCCTTGAATGTGTGGATGTGTGTGTGAAGTCGCTTCGGTAGTGTCTGACTCTTTGTGACCCTATGGACTGTAGCCCGCCAAGCTCCTCTGGCCGCAGAATTCTCCAGGAAGAATCCTGGAGTGAGTTGCCATGCCCTCCTCTAGGGATCTTCCTGATCCAGGGATCAAACCCACATTTCTTCTATCTTTTGCATTGGCAGGCGAGTTCTTTACCACTAGTGCCAACTAGGAAAGTCCAATCCTTGAGTAGCCTTCGCCAACTATCCTCGAATATGCTTTTGATTTTCAGAATTCCAAACAATGCCTGGAATTATCTAATAACTTTCTGATTATTGTTTCATTTTGTGTATCAGGAGGTTCAATCCCAGGGAAGTTGACTTGGCCAGGATCACACAGTTAATTCCGGATGAAGTTCAGATTTTCTGATTCAGAAGAGTATTCTCCCTCTACCTTTTAAGCTTAGTTGGAAAAGGGAGAGCAAATGGAAAATACTCTTTCTTTACTTCCTGTTCCACATCTTTTTTATTCTGCCAGCAATCAGTTTTTCCCCTTTGGCCTAAGTTTGTTATGTGAAAATGACTGCTGCTGTTTTTTGAGAAGGTGCCAGGCAGATTCTGCTAGCTCTCGTCTTTCTTTTCTCCTAATCTTCCCCTCAGGCTAGCCCTTTCTCTTGCCATATCTCAACTTCATGGCTCTGATTGCTCATAAGAAAACACTATGCACATCATCATCTTTGTTAATCTCTGAAGTATTTAATAATCCTAGTACAGAGATGCAGAAATCATGTGCTTTTCATATGGATGGCGTGTGTACTTTCATTGCCCAGCATTAAAAAGAGAATGTTACTCAAGCTTTTGTGTGTATGTAGTAAATAAAACAGCTTGACCCTTAGAGAAAATAGAAATGTAGATTCAGTTAAGAGTCGATATCATGGATATGCTTCCTTTCTCATTAAGATTAAGCAGTAAAAGCATCTAACAAGGACCGTATATATGGACTGGGGTCCACAGACACGTACATGCATATGTGGCCTCAGCGAGAGGTCCCATAAGTAAAGGTCACAGGAAAGAGAGCAGCTTCACTGACATCAAGGAAATAGCGACTGTTTACAGACAGCCAGACATTTCAAATAATATCAAGGATTCCAGAACCACTTCAAAGGCCACTGGCCAGGAAACAGACAAGTCATGAATTTAATACTTCTGAGATTCTGGAAATTCAAAAGCAGAACCTTCACATATTTGCATCAAGGTAGATTATAAGCAATTATTTTATTAATGGAAATTTCTCAAAGTCTTTTGTGGAAACAGGAGACTAAGACCATCTTCTTCCTTTGAATGATGCCTATATACTCTTAGACATTTGAGGAATGTTTAAAGAAATCCTGGAATCCTTAAAAGTGTCTTTTGTATCTAAAACATAAGATTTTTTTCTTTCAATAAGTAGTACTCTGTGAAATACTTTCTCTACCAGGTAAATGAAAATTGATCTTCTTCTAGGTGTTTCTCAAACTGGTTGTATGATTTCAAGTTGCTGAAATGCCAATGAAGTGTCAAGCTCTATTATGTAGGAAGGGAACAATTACTAGTTTTGACTATACTAATTTTTTGAACATTATAATTAAATATTTTAAAACTAAAAAAAATGTTATGCCTCGTACATAGTAAACATAAGGACTGCCTTTAGCAGTTTCTTATTTTAGGACATAATCTTACGATCATATTTTCCTCCTAAGTAAACAGAGCAATTGAGACCTTTAAACTATAATTGTTCAAACTAGTAAAAGCAAAACAATTAGATTATGGTTATTTCATTTCTTGGTCTCACCATTTCTAAAAATCATTCACAAGACGACTTATTTTAAATGAACAAAAATGTTTCGCTTCCAAATCCATGGAAGTGGGCAGCAGTCTTTCAGAAAACAAACTGCCCCACTTGCTTCACTCTTAACTTACTGTTTGGGAGTAGACTTTTGGGATAAACAGAAAATCTAGCTACAACCACTGTATAAGGCTTTGCTTTTCTTTAGACATGTCCTTGCCCAGAAAACCTCCCACACGGAGGCGGTATGGTCTAGAGAATAAAATCCCATCTTCCCTTCCTTCTAGCTTTGCCACTGACTTCTGTATTACCTCCAAAGCTTTAGTTCTTTTTATACTCACTTTTTCACATTCTAGTCATAGAGGCACCCTTTTCTTTTTCTTTTATGTAGAACTCAACTATTCTGATGAATTAGATTTATCTTGTAGCTAGAAATATGCTTCGGTGATCCACATGTAAATGAGTGACTGACCGAAGTTCAATTTGGAACATGTTCCTTGCTGCCTCTCAAATAGCCATAGCTCCCTACATCGCAAGATTGTTACAGGTGGGTAAGGAACTTTAGACAACATGCTTCAGAGAGCCTCCTAGGCTCCTGACACTGCTGGATTCTGGGGATACGCAGGGGAAAGACATAGTTTCTGATTTCAAGGAATCTGCAGTCTCAAAGATCAGAAGGACAACTCTGAGGAAGAGAATACAGCATGCTAAAGGTTACTGTAGAACTATGCTGCTACAGAAGGAGCACTTGAAAAGGTGAGGAGGAGGAAGGGACTGGAAGAGTTTTCCTGGAGGCGTGGAAAAAGCACTTGCAAAAGCCCTGTGGTTTCAGTATTGCATTCCCAGGGAAATGTGTACAGGTTAGCTTTGGTGCTGTGTGAGGTGTATAAGAGGGACTGTTTGGAAACATTGGAACTTTTTGTGAGCATAATTGATAGTCATTACAAGATTCTAGCAAGAGAAGGACATTATTATATCTGTGTTTTGGATAACTTGGCTGAAGCTGTGATGACAGGGAGGGAGCAGAGCTGAAGCTGCTACATCAACCATGTGGAAAATGAGAAGGGCCTGAACAGTGGCATTGGAGGTGAAGGTATAGAAAAAAAGATTATAATCTAAAATATTTCTGATATGTAATTTAAAATGCCTTCCAACTGGTTGGATGTGTGGTGAAGTGAGAGCAAAGAATCTATGCTGTCTCTTCTTCAGTTTCTGGTTTAGCTGGGTGGGTGGAAGGAAGGTGGAGCCATTCAAGACATGATGTGTATGTAAGAGGAGGCAGGGTTTTGTGGTAAAGAGTGAGAGGAGCTATGTGGGTCATCCACAATGTTAGTTCATCCTTTTGTCCTGTTTCTTTCCTCCATGTAATATTTGTAGATGCTAAGTAGGCATTAGATACATGACTCTGGGCTGGAAATAAGCCTGCATTTCATCAGCTATGGAAATAGATGAAATTGCCCAGAGACATGTATGTAGAGTGAAGAGGAGGAGCAAAGGTCTGAACTCTGGAGCAAATCAATATCAAAAGGATTAAAATATATTGTTTTCCATGCAACATTTCTAACTACATATTTCACATGGCTGGGTGTTTTGAATTTGATTTGAGAAACATTGCAGGAATTTTGTGAAAATCAGTGAAAACAACCAGTTTCACTCTGTGGAGTCCAGTAGTGGCATAATTTTGAGAAATTTTTTTGGTAGCAGTACAAAGCAAAGGGCAACTAAACTACTGATTATTTTTGGTTCTAAAAGTGTACTTACTGATAAACCCAAATTCTGAACCGATGCAACTCACAGAATGTAGTTATGAGCTTTATAGCCAAGAATACAATTACTTGATAAATGGTGAATACCTGGCTGGATTCTCTACTGTATCCAGGGAGATTAGATTATGTTTGTGGTGTTTTTTTGTTTTTATTCTTTGTTCAATTTAGTACTCTACACAGAAAAAAAAAACTAGTTTTAACACTCCCTCTCCCCCAATCATGGTTTTCTTTATTTTCATACCGAGAAGGTAATCTCCAGCCAATTTTTTTATTTCTTAAACGCTTTCTTTTATTTTCCCCAAATAAATAAAATCTATGCTCTAAATATAAACAAGTACACAAGTAGAAGGAACTACATATGCCTGGGTTTTTTAAAACTGTGTTTTGATGGTGGGCAATGGGACTCTGTGTGGCTATAAATTAGGCAGACTGCTGGGCCCTTAGAAAAGGGGAATGGGAGGCAGAAGAGGCCGAGAAGAGGCAGCTGGGCCCTTAGGAAAGAGGAATGGGAGGCAGAAGAGGCCTAGAAGCAGCAGCTGGGCAGTGAGCAAAATGTCCACTGTGTGTGTGTGCTTGGTCACTTCAGTTGCGGCCGACTCTTTGAAACCATATGGACCTTAACCTGCCAGGTTCCTCTGTCCATGAGATTCTCCAGGCAAGAATACTGGAGTGGGTTGTCATGCCCTCCTCCAGGGGAATCTTCCTGAACCAGGAATCAAACCTATTTCTCTTATGTCTCCTGTATTGGCAGGCAGGTTCTTTACCACTAGTGCCACCTGGGAAGCCAAAGTGTCCCCTAATGCAAGTTAAATTTTATATATATATGTAAAGCAATATATATAGAATATCAGTTCAGTTCAGTCACTCAGTCGTGTCCGACTCTTTGCGACCCCATGAATTGCAGCATGCCATGCCTCCCTGTTCATCACCAACTCCCAGAGTTCACCCAAACTCATGTGCATCGAGTCGGTGATGCCATCCAGCCATCTCATCCTCTGTTGTCCCCTTCTCCTCCTGCCTTCAATCTTTCCCAGCATCAGAGTCTTTTCCAATGAGTCAACTCTTCGCATCAGGTGGCCAAAGTACTGGAGTTTCAGCCTCAGCATCAGTCCTTCCAATGAACACCCAGGACTGGTCTCCTTTAGAATGGACTGGTTGGATCTCCTTGCAGTCCAAGGGACTCTCAAGAGTCTTCTCCAGCACCACAGTTCAAAAGCATCAATTCTTTGGCACTCAGCTTTCTTCACAGTCTCTCACATCCATACATGACCACTGGAAAAACCATTATATATAATTATATATATTACATTATATATATATATATATATATAAAGCAAAATGGTGATTATCAGTCTTGAAAAATACAAGCAGATTTTCTCCCTTTCTATTTTGATCCTTGAGCTCCAGTCAAGGGGTTCTGTCGTTCAGAACCTTCCATGTGCACAGTTGGGTTCACATGCTGTCTTCATGTTGCTTCTGATCTGCCCAGGATCTGATTAGTGTGATTCCATGATGAGTCCTGGTTACATGAAGACACCTCTCTGGCTTTCTTCTTCCTCTCTCTTTTTTCCTTGTGGAAACACAATTTTATTGTAGCTTATTCTCCACACCTCCAACTCCACCCCCAAGTCATTCTGTGTCCGAGTAGACATCCAGGTTGTTGACTCTTAGCTAATCTGAAAAACAAAACTTTTTATGTTCCTGGCTAGGAACTAGAATGCCAGGGTTCTCTGTGCATCTCAAGAAAACAAGTTACTAAAGATAGCAGTCACTGAAATACAATGGGTTCTTCTGTCTTTCTTACTCAACAGGATGACTTTATAGGTAGAGATGTCAGAGAAAGGTTTTAAAACTTTGGCAGTAGGATTATGTAGATAAGTAGCTGATTGATTTATTTCAGCATAAGCTTGGCTCTTTCTCAAGTCACCCTTCTATTAATATTTAGAAGATTAAATCAGAACTCCACAGACCAAGCCTGCCATGGGTCAAAACACAGGAAATTCAATGTAACCTATAAATACATGTTGAGGAAATAAAGCTTAAGGAGTGAAGAGAATAAAACCCAGTGTAATCAGCTCACTTGCTGCAGCAGTGGGCGTTGCTCCAGCCACACCAGTTTCCTTCTCTTCCTTGTCTGCAACAGACATGTTTCCTCACAGCTTTCCACTTGCTGTTCCACCAGCCTGGATGCTCTCTTTAGATACCTACATGGTTTGGTCCCTCATTTCCCTCACTTTTCAGATCTGACCATCCTACATTAAATAATATCACTCTCATCACTTGTTACCCCCAACTCTATTTTTCTTCAGAGCACTTATATTTTACCCAACAGCATATATTTATTTGTTATTGTCTGTCTATCTTACAGGCCATTGAGTCTAGGGGTTTGCCTACTGCTATATCCCCAGAGCCTAGTTCAATGTTTGCTACATGAACAGTATGAAAAGGCAAAAAGATATGACACTGAAAGATGAGCTCCACAGGTAGGTAGGTGCCCAATATGCTACTGGAGAAGAGTGGAGAAATAACTCCAGAAAGAATGTAGAAACGGAGCCAAAGTGAAAACATGCCCAGTTATGGATGTGACTGGTGATGGAAGTAAAGTCTGATGCTATAAAGAACAATATTGCATAGGAACCTGGCATATTAGGTCCATGAATCAAGGTAAATTAGAAATGATCAAACAGGCGATGGCAAGAGTGAACATCAACATTTTAGGAATCAGCAAACTAAAATGGACTGGAATGGGCAAATTTAATTCAGATGACCATTATATCTACTACTGTGGTCAAGAATCCCTTAGAATAAACGGAGGGATTTGTTGACTCAGTCAACAAAAGAGTCTGAAATGCAATTCTTGAGTGCAGTCCCCAAAATGACTGAATGATCTCGTCATTTCCAAGGCAAGCCATGCACTATCACAGTCATCCAAGTCTATGCCCCAACCAGTAATACTGAAGAAGCAGAAGTTGAACAGTTCTATGAAGACCTACAAGACCTTCTAGAACTAATACTCAAAAAATATGTCCTTTTCATGACAGGGGACTGGAATGCAAAAGTAGAAAGTCAAGAGATACCTGAAGTAACAGGCAAATTTGGCCTTTGAGTCCAAAATGAAGCAGGGCAAAGGCTAACAGAGTTTTGCCAAGAGAACACACTGCTCATAGTAAACACCCTCTTCTAACAACACAAGAGAAGACTCTACACATGGACATCACCAGATGGTCAATACTGAAATCAGATTGATTATATTCTTTGCAGCCAAAGATGGAGAAGCTCTATACAGTCAGCAAAAACAAGACCAGGAGCTGACTGTGGCTCAGATCATGAACTCCTTATTGCCAAATTCAGACTTAAATTGAAGAAAGTAGGGAAAACCACTAGACTATTCAGGTATGACCTAAATCAAATCCCTTAGGATTATACAGTGGAAGTGACAGATTCAAGGGATTAGATCTGATTGATAAAGTGCCTGAAGAACTATGGATGGAGGTTTGTGACATTGTACAGGAGGCAGTGATCAAGACCATCCCCAAGAAAAAGAAATGCGAAAAGGCAAAATGGTTGTCTGAGGAGGCCTTACAAATAGCTGTGAAAAGAAGAGATGCTAAAGGCAAAGGAGAAGAGGAAAGATATACCCATTTGAATGCCGAGTTCCAAAGAATAGCAAGGAGAGATAAGAAAGCCTTCCTTAGGGATCAGTGCAAAGAAATAGAGGAAAACAATAGAATGGGAAAGACTAGAGATCTCTTCAAGAAAATTAGAGATACCAAGGGAACATGTCATGCAAAGATGGGCTCAATAAAGGACAGAAATGGTATGGACTTAACAGAAGCAGAAGATATAAAGAAGAGAATACACAGAAGAACTATACAAGAAAGATCTTCATGTCCCAGATAACCACAACGGTGTGATCACTCACCTAGAGCCAGACATCTTGGACTGTGAAGTCAAGTGGGCCTTAGGAACCATCACGACCAACAAAGTTAATGGAGGTGATGGAATTCCAGTTGAGCTATTTCAAATCCTGAAAGATAATGCTGTGAAAGTGCTGTACTTAATATGCCAGCAAATTTGGAAAACTCAGCAGTGGCTACAGGACTGGAAAAGATGAGTTTTTATTCCAATCCCAAAGAAAGGCAATGCCAAAGAATGGTCAAACTACTACCACACAATTGCACACATCTCACACACTAGCAATGTAATGCTCAAAATTCCCCAAGCCAGACTTCAACAGAACATGAACCGTAAACTTCCAGATGTTCAAGCTGGATTTAGAAAAGGCAGAGGAACCAGAGATCAAATTGCCAACATCCGTTGGATCATCGAAAAAACAAGAGAGTCCCATAAAAATATCTGCTGCTGCTTTATTCATTATGTCAAAGCCTTTGACTGTGTCTATCACAACAAACTGGAAAATTCTTCAAGAGATGGGACTACCAGACCACCTGACCTGCCTCCTCAGAAACCTGTATGCAGGTCAAGAAGCAACAGTTAGAACTGGACATAGAACAAAAGACTGGTTCCAAATAGGAAAAGGAGTACATCAAGGCTGTATATTGTCACTGTGCTTATTTAACTTATGTGCAGAGTACATCATGTGAAATGCCAGGCTGGATGAAGCACAAGCTGGAATCAAGTTTGCTGGGAGAAATATCAATAATCTCAGTTACACACATGACACCACCCTTATGGCCAAAAGTGAAGACGGAGTAAAGAGCCTCTTGATGAAAGTGAAAGAGGAGAGTGAAAAAGCTGGTTTAAAACTCAACATTCAAAAAACGAACATCATGGCATCCGGTGCCATCACTTCATGGCAAATAGATGGGGAAACAATGGAAACAGTGTCAGACTTTATTTTTTGGGGCTCCAAAATCACTGCAGATGATGACTGCAGCCATGAAATTAAAAGATGCTTGCTCTTTGGAAGAAAAGCCATGACCAACCTGGACAGCATATTAAAATACAGAGAGATTACTTTGCTGACAAGGTCTATATAATCAAAGCTATAGCTTTTCCAGTAGTCATGTGTGGATGTGAGAGTTGGACTATAAAGAAGGCTGAGCAACAAAGAATTGATTCTCTTGAACTGTGGTGTTGGAGAAGACTCTTGAGGGTCCATTGGACTGCAAGGAGATACAACCAGTCCATCCTAAAGGAGATCCATTCTGAATATTCAATGGAAGGACTGATGCTGAAGCTCCAATACTTTGGCCACCTGATGCGAAGAATTGACTCCTTGGAAAAGACCCTGATGCTGGGAAAGATTGAAGGCAGGAGGAGAAGGGGCCGACAGAGAATGAGATGGTTGGATGGCATCACCAACTTGATGGACAAGAGTTTGAGCAAGCTCCAAGAGTTGGTGATGGACAGGAAAGCCTATGCTTCAGTCCATAGGGTTGCAAAGAATCAGACACGACTAAGCCACAGAACTGAACTGAAGTATTTACATGCTTCCCAGATGACTCAGTTAAAAACTCTGCCTGCCATGCAAGAGACACGGGAAACACCAATTTGATTCCTGGGTCAGGCAGAGGAGAGGAAATGGCATTACCCTGGAGAGGAAATGGCAACCCACTCCAGTGTTCTTGCCTGGAGAATTGCTTGGATAGAGGAGCCTAGTGGGGTACAGTCCATGGGGTAGCAAAGAAGTCAGACACGACTGAAGCGACTGAGCACAGGTAGTTAATATATTTTTAACAAATCAATGAATGAATAGTGGAGTTGAGCACAGAACCAGGTCTTTGGAATTCTAATATAGTTTTCTTTCCATTGGTTTAGAGCTTTTTTTTTTTTTCCCAAGAAAATTCAATTAACAGATATTGCTTTACAGTGTGTTATGTTGGTTTCTGCCATACAGTAACATGAATCTGCTGTAACTGTACATATATCCCCTTCTTCTTGAGCCTTCCTCCCTCCCCTGTCCACATCTCACTCCTCGAGGTTGTCACCGAACACCAGGTAGAGCTCCCTGTCTTATACAGTAGCTTCCCACTAGCTGTCTGTTTTACATACGATAGTGTGTATGTTTCAGTGTTCCTCTCCCAATTCATCTCACCCTCTCCCTCCTCTGCTGTGTCCACAAGTCTGTTCTCTACATCTGTGTCTCTATTCCTGCCCTGCAAGTAGGTTCATCAGTACCTCTTTTCTAGCTTACATAAAGTGAAAGAAAGTGAAAGTTGCTCAGTCGCTCAGATTCTTTGTGACCCCATGGACTATACCATCCATGCAATTCTCCAGGCCAGAATACTGGAGTGGGTAGCCTTTCACTTCTCTAGGGGATCTTCCCAACCCAGGTCTTATGCATTGCATATATATATATATATATATATGTATATATATATATATGTATGTGTATATATATATATATATGTATATATATATATGTATGTATATATATATGTGTGTGTATGTGTATATATATACATGTTAACATGAAATTTATTTTTGTATTTCTGACTGACTTCATTCTGTATAATTCTGTAGGTAAAGATGTAAATGTAAGGCCAGAAACTAGTCCTCCTCTATTGAGATTATTCTGTTCTCCTTCCTTGCCCTCCATATAAATCTTTTAAACAGGCATAAGTGCACTTAATAATCACTTCTTAGGGTAATTCTCTTGGTGAGTGGCTTCCATTGTTCAGGCACATGAGAGACAACTGGGCATCTTAATAGTGCAGATTTCCAGGCCTCAAGCCTGTGCTCTTGATTCAGTAGACTTGAGGTGGAGCCTGAGAAGCAGCATTTTTAATTTTAACAACACTTGGGAGGTTTGAAAACTAGTGGTTGTGTGACCTTCTTTTATGATACGCCTTTGTGACAGCAGATTCCTTCAGACTCTATTAAAGGCCCTTCTTTTAGGTTTTTACCATGGGCCAATCAGACTACAGACAATCAGCAAATTCTACACTAATTCTAACATAGAATCTACTTAGTAGTGCTACTGCTCTGGGCCATCCATAGGCAGGATAAACATCATAAGAGTGATGAGGGGAGGAAAGGATGAAATCTAAATTAACAGTATGTTGGCACGTGTGTGTTGGTATGTCTGAGGGCTGCTTGGAGGTCACAGCAAAGTCCCCTCAAGCCTGGCGTTGTTTTTATCTTCAGTTCTACCTAATGAAGAACGGAGACTTTTTCATAGATCTGTCGTTACTTTGGGTCATATTTCTAGGACTGAGATGGTCATTTCAATGGTTAACTGCAGGAGAGGAGGAATAGGAGAAGGCGTGTGCCTGCTAAGTTTCTTTGTGGGGCTGGTGGCTTAGTCACTCAGTCGTGTCCCACTCTCTGCAACCCCATGAACTGAAGCCTGTCAGGCTCCTCCATCCATGGGATTCTCCAGGCAAGAATACTGGAGTGGGTTGCCATTTCCTTCTCCAGGAGATCTTCCTAACCCAGGAATGGAACATACATCTCTTATGGCTCCTGTACCAGAAGGTGAATTCTTTACTGCTAGTGCCACCTGGGAAGCCCAGGAAAAGGCATAGATGGGCAATAAGAGAGAGGTTGCAGAATCTTACAAACCCTTGGTCATTTATCTGGGAAGGGTATGAGGGTCTCAGGAATGCAGGTAAATGGCTGACTTTAAAGAAAGTCAACCTCTTTATGGTTGTTTTAGGGATTAGGAGAGATCCTTTGTGCACAACACTTCATAAAGAGCCTGGAAAATAATGATCACAGTAAACGATAGTTATTATTACTAACACATGTGGTATGGTTAAGCAGAAAATCTCCATGTTTCACTCTACCTTATGAATCCCACAAATTTGTCTGTCCTACAGGGAAAAAAAATGCTTAACGTGCATGAAGTGTGTTGAACTTTTCAAAAACAATCAAACAGCACTTACTTACATGACGGTATACTTGTTTTTATCACCAGTGTGATACTTCACTGTATACTTCCAAACATATTCCTAAAGACGTAAACTCAATAAAGTCCAAAATATATTTGGCAAAATATTTTTTTCCTTGATTTTTGAAGCTGTGTGTTTGGAAGAAAACTTATTCACATGCTATTAATTACTTGACACGTAATTAAGAACTTGAAAACAGTTAAAAAGCACTTTCAAGCTTTCTTTTCCTTGAGAAATTGAAGTTGTCTTTGGTTTTGTTTGAGACTAAAACACTAACCATGTCTTGCTCTATTTAGGCAGAAACAACTCTTTGCTTACCCATCTATTCATAGTAATAGGGGATCTTCCTGACCCAGGGATTGAACCCAGGTCTCCTGCATTGCAGGCAGATTTTTTTTTTAATTTTTAATTGAAAAGTAATTGCAGAATTTTGTGGTTTTCTGTCATACATCAATAAGAGTCAGCCATAGGAACACCCATGTCCCTTCCTCCCATCTCCCTCCCCATCCCACCCTTCAGCCTGTCACAGAGCCCCTGTTGGAGTTCCTTGAGTCATACAGCAAATGCCCATTGGCTATCTATTTTACATATGGTGTTGTAGATTTCTATGTTACTCTCCTTATACATCTCCCCTTCTCCCTCCTCTCCTTCCCCTGTGTCCATAGGTCTATTCTCTGTCTGTTTCTCCATTGCTGCCCTGAAAATAAATTCATCAGTGCTGTCTCTTCAGATTCCATATATGTGTGTCAGTATACGATATTTATATTTTTCTTTCTGACTTACTTCACTCTGTACAGTAGGCTCTAATTTTGTCCACCTCATTAGAACAGATTCAAATTCATTCCTTTTTATGGCTGAGTAGTATTCCGTTGTGTATACATACACAGTTTCTTTATCCATTCATCTGTTGATGGACATACACGTTGCTTCCATTTTCTAGCTATTGTAAATAGTGCTGCAGTGAAATTGGAGGACATGTGTATTTTTCAATTTTGGTTTCCTTAGGGTATATGCCAGAAAAGGCAATGGCACCCCACTCCAGTACTCTTGCCTGGAGAATGCCATGGACGGAGGAGCCTGGTAGGCTGTAGTCCATGGGGTTGCAAAGAGTCAGACACGACTGAGAGATTTCACTTTCACTTTTCACTTTCATGCATTGGAGAAGGAAATGGCAACCCACTCCAGTGTTCTTGCCTGGAGAATCCCAGGGACGGCGGAGCCTAGTGGGCTGCCGTCTATGGGGTCGCACAGAGTCGGACACAACTGAAGTGGCTTAGCAGCAGCAGCAGCAGGGTATATGCCTAGGAGTGGGATTCTTGGGTCATATGGTGGTTTTATTCCTAGCTTTTTAAGGAGTCTCCATACTGTCTTCCATAGTGGCTGTATCAGTTTATAGTCCCACCAGCAATGTAAGAGGGTTCCCTTTTCTTCACACCCCCTCCAGTATTTATTGCCTTGCAGCCATTCTGACTGGCGTGAAATGGTGCCTCATTGTGGTTTTGATTTGCATTTCTCTGATAATGAGTGATGCTCAGCATCTTTTCATGTGCTTGTTAGCCATCTGTATATCTTCTTTGAAGAAATGTCTATTTAGGTCTTTGGCCCATTTTTTGATTGGTTCGTTTATTTTTCTGGAATTGAGCTGCAGGAGTTGCTTGTATATTTTTGAGATTAATTCTTTGTCTGTTGCTTCATTTGCTATTATTTTCTCCCATTCTGAAGGCTGTCTTTTCACCTTGCTTAGAGTTTCCTTTGTTGTGCAGAAGCTTTTGATTTTAATTAGGTCTCATTTGTTTATTTTTGCTTTTATTTCCAATATTCTGGAAGGTGGGTCATAGAGGATCCTGCTGTGATGTATGTTGGAGAGTGTTTTGCCTATGTTCTCCTCTAGGAGTTGTATAGTTTCTGGTCTTACATTTAGATCTTTAATCCATTTTGAGCTGCCATACGACCCAGCAATCCCACTGCTGGGCATACACAACGAGGAAACCAGAATTGAAAGAGACACGTGTACCCCAATGTTCATCGCAGCACTGTTTATAATAACCAGGACATGGAAGCAACCTAGATGTCCATCAGCAGATGAATGGATAAGAAAGCTGTGGTACATATACACAATGGAGTATTATTCAGCCATTAAAAAGAATACATTTGAATCAGTTCTAATGAGGTGGATGAAACTGGAGCCTATTATACAGAGTGAAGTAAGCCAGAAAGAAAAACACCAATACAGTATACTAATGCATATATATGGAATTTAGAAAGATGGTAACAATAACCCTGTATGTGAGACAGCAAAAGAGACACAGATGTATAGAACAGTCTTTTGGACTCTGTGGGAAAGGGCGAGGGTGGGATGATTTGGGAGAATGGCACTGAAACATGTATAATAACATGTGAAACGAATTGGCAGTCCAGGTTCGATGATGACCCGGAGGGATGGGATGGGGAGGGAGGTGGAAGGCGGGTTCAGGAAGGGGAACGCATGTACACCCGTGGTGGATTCATGTCAATGTATGGCAAAACCAATACAGCATTGTAATTAGTCTCCAATTAAAATAAATTTATATTAAAAAAGATGTAGAGTTAGGCTGTCTATTAGATGCTTTTCTTGTTTGTTGAGGTATGATTGTATTGCTATAAACGTTGCTATAAACCTCCCTCTTAGAACTGCTTTTGCTGAATCCTATAGATTTGGGGTCATCGTGTTTTCATTGTCATTTGTTTCTAGGAATCTTTTGATTTCCTTTCTTATTTCTTCAGTAACCTCTTTGTTATTAATGTATTTTTTAATCTCCATGAATTTGTGTTTTTTGCTTTTTCCCCCCTGTAGTTGATATCTAGTCTCATAGCATTGTGGTCAGAGAACATCTTTGATATGATCTCTATTTTCTTAAATTTACTGAGGTTTGGCTTGTGGCCCTAGATGTGGTCTATCCTGGAGAATGTTCCACGTGCACTTGAGAAAAAAAGTGTAGCCTTCTGCATTTGGATGGAAAGTCCTGAAGATATCAGTTAGGTCCATTTGGTCTAATGTTTCATTTAGGGTTTGTGTTTCCTTATTGATTCTCTGTTTTGATGATCTGTCCATTGGTGAAAGAGGGGGTGTTCAAGTCCCCTACTATTATTGTGTTGCTGTTGATTTCTCCTCCTACACCTGTTAGTGTATTGAGGTGCTCCTGTGTTGGGTGCATAGACACTTGAGATGTCTTCTTCTTGGATTGAACCCTTGATCATTATGTAGTGTCCTTCTTTGTCTCTTATAATATTCTTTAAAGTCTTTTTTTGTCTGCAATAAGAATTGCCACTCCAGCTTTCTTTTGGTTTTCATATGCATGGAATATCTTTTCCCATCCTTTTACTTTCAGTCTGTATATGTCTCTAGGGTCTCCTGTAGGCAGCATATATATGGGTCTTGTTTTTCTATCCATTCAGTCAGTCTGTATCTTTTGGTTGGTGCATTTAATCCATTTACATTTAAGGTAATTATTGATACATATGTTACTATTGGCATTTTCTTGATTGATTTGGGTTTGTTTTTGTAGGTCTTTCCTTTCTCTTGTGTTTACTGGATATGCAACTCCCTTTAGTATTTGTTGCAGTGCTGGTTTGGTGGTGCTGAATTTTCTTAACTTCTGCTTGTCCATAAAGCTTTTGATTTCTCCATTAATTTTGAATGACATCTTTGCAGGGTATAGTAATCTTGGTTGTAGATTTTTCTCTTTCAGTATTTTAAATATATCCTGCCATTCCCTTCTGGCCTGTAGAGTTTCTGCTGAAAGGTCCATTGTTAATCATATGGGTTTTCCTTTGTATGTTACTTTTTGCTTTTCCCATGCTGCTTTTAATATTGTGCTTAATCTCTGTTAGCTTGATTAATACGTGTCTTGATGTGTTTCTCCTTGGGTTTAATCTGTAAGGGACTCTCTGTGCTTCTTGAACTTGATTGACTATTTCCTTTCCCATGTTGGGAAAGTTTTCAACTATAATTTCTTCAAAAATTTTCTCAGTACTTTTTTTTCTTTCTTCTTCCTCTGGGACTCCTATAACTGGAATGTTGGTATGTTTAATAATATCCCAAAGGTCTCTGAGGATATTTTCAATTCTTTTCATTCCTTTTCCTCTATTCTGCTCTTCAGCAGTTATTTCCACCATTCTATCCTCCAGCTCACTTATCCATTCTTCTGCCTCAGCTATTCCGATATTTGTTCCTTCTAGAGTATTTTTAATTTCAGTAATTGTGTCATTCATGTTTGTTTGCTTATTCTTTACTTCTTCTATGTCCTTGGTGATTGTACGCAAGCAGATTCTTTACTGTTTGAGCCACCAAGGAAGCCCATAATTGGCACAAAGCCTGCAAATAATAAGTGTTCAATATTTACTGAATGAATGAACCATCAGGGGACTCAAATTTGGTGATTCCTGTGAGTATTTGCATTCAGTGGTCTCAACTTGAGTGTTCTCATTCTAATAAACTCTAAATTCATAATAGGTTTATCAGTTTTCTAAGGTTGCTATAATACACTGTCATAAACTGGGTGGCTTAAAAAAGCAGAAATTTAGTCTTTCATGGGTTTGGAGGCCAGAAGTCTGAAATCAAGGTGTTGGCAGGGCCGTGTTCGTTCTAAAGTCTCTAGGAGACAACCTTTTCTCACTCCTCCAGCGTTTAGTGACTCCAGGCATTGCTTGACTGTGACCGCAGAGCTGCAGGCTCTGCCTCCCTCTTCATGTGGCCTTGTCCTTTGTGTCTTCACTTCCATCTCTTCCAAGGAAACCTGCCGCCTGGATCATCTCAGTTGATTTCATCTGAGACTCCTTAACTTGAATAATCTGCAAAGTTGCTTTTTCCAGATGAACTCAAATTCACAGATTCTGGGACATGGCATATCTTTCAGAGGGTCACCATTCAACCTTCCCTGGGCTTCCCTCATGGCTCAGATGGTAAAGAATCTGCCTGCAATGTGGGATACCTGGGTTTGATCCCTGGGTTGGGAAGATCCCCTGGAGAAGGGCATGGCAGTGCACTCTAGTATTCTTGCCTGGAGAATCCCCATGGACAGAGGAGCCTGGCAGGCTATAGTCCTTGGGGTTGCAAAGAGTCGGATACGACTGAGCAACTAAGAACAGCACAACATTCAACCTACTACAATGAGTTAATGGGAATTTTCAACATTTAGAGTGGGGTTTTTCCCTTGTTATTTTTCTCACTATATCACTGTATACAGATTTTTGAAGTTTTTGTAGCTGAGAAGGTTGAGAACATAGTTTTTGTTTTGGCCTAATTAAGGATAGAAAATAGGTAAAAAAAAAAAAAAAATCAGCATTGAACCTACAGATGGGGAAAATATGGTGAATGTTGATAACTCATGGGTGGAGACAGGAAGTTAAACAAGTACTCAGGAAGTAACGTTACACCCGAGCCGATGATGTCTGTATGATGTATTAGGGATGTGTATTTGAAACAGTGATTTGAGTGATGACAAATGTAAAAGAATAGTGGTTGTGATGATGTAGAAAGGCCATTCTGTAATAATCTCAGTGTTTTACCTTTGGAGAGGGGAAAGTGATTTTATAGAGAACTGATAAGTCATAGAGACAAGGCCAGAGACTCTTGGGATCAACAGTTTGAAAATGAAAGTCCCAAGAAGAATTCTGATTAGGAAAGAGACCAGGGGTAGATGTGGCTTCTACACTGAAACCATCTGCATTTGATTTGGCAGTAGTAAAATGCAGTAATAGAATGTATAATATCAAAAGAAATAATACATCAGTGGAAAATTTTTCAAACATTAAACAAAGAGCCAGAGAGAACACTTTCAGAATTATTGTATTTCTGGTAAGCTTTTTATTGAAAGGAAATAGTGGAAATTGAAAATGTTCAACAGGTGGCGGCTTCAGTAAGTTTTTTTGCCTAGTGAGGATAAAATTTTTGCTAAAATAAGCCAGGATTGCTTAAGTGAAAGACTTCTTGAGAAAAGGGAGCTATCAGAGAGTAACAAATATCCTAAAAGGGAAAGAATACACTGAGCAGTTGGAACTTTAGCACCACAGGAAGAGTTTGATGAATAAAACACTTGGTTAAGAACCTAGTAGTAATTGGAACAGAGTTCCTTCTGTTGTAAGGCTTAGTCACTGAAGTGAGATTTTAATGCATGGCCTTTTATGAAAAATAGCTAAAATTTGTTTGTAATATCCAGTGGTAGACAAGTCAGAAAAAAATGTAAAAATGGAAAGCACCTGCAACTTTGAGGGTTAAATAATGAATTTACATTTGCGATCTCAAGGGAAAATTGTAAATCTATCTTTTCCTGTCACTGGAAATTTCTTTTGGTGAATTCATTATCAAACTCAGGCAGCTAAAGTCAAATAGTAAGGATATTAGTGGAGATATTTGGGATTGATGCAAAAAAGGAAGGTATATACTTGTGAATGTCCTTTTCTATATGCAAGTAAAATGAGTTCCTCCCACTTAATTTATGTCCTTTCAAAATGGCTGAGATAATGATATTCCTATAGCTTCAGTTTCTGCTTATGCCATTCAGATTCCCTTTTCTTTTGGTCTTATGTAACCAGTATTCCCTCTCCCATTTTCTTACCTCTGGCTCTATAAACACAGGGGTAATCCACCCTTTCCTCTATTCCAACAGCAACTACAATGTAGGTCAAATTGTCTCAACATGTATTTTTTCTAAGTTTTTTTGGAATTTAATATTAAAAAGAAATTTTATATACAGTGCATACAATTCAAGTAACCCATCCTTGATTGCTAAAAATATAATCATCCCATTAATTCAATGAGTTTTTTTCAGTTTTAAATTACAATGTGCAAATGAGCTGCTCATTATATCCCCATGGAAGTTAAATCAACCCATCTGTCTAACGTTCTTTTCTCTCTTAAATATCCTGCACTTATTTTCTGATGTATAAATAAATCTTGAAGATTTATTTTTGAATTTTTCAAATTCCCAGAGCAATGGTGGACTATAAAGTCATCCTGAAGCTTTGGGATAATGTATGACAATTGAGAAATGGAAACAAAGGAATGTAATTGACACTTGTGTTTTTATGTTTAAAAAATCAAGAAAAAATTGTTTTACTAATATTCTATCTGTACGGATAGGTGTGTGAGTGCGTACTAACCTATGGACTGAAGCCCTCCAGGCTCCTCTGTCCATGGGATTTTCCAGACAAGAATACTAAAGTGGATTGTCACTTCCTTCTCCAGGGGTTCTTACTGACCCGGGGATTGAACCTGAGTCTTCTGCATTGGCAGGCAGATTCTTTACCACTGAGCCACCGGGAAGCCTATGGATAGGTAGCACATTATATACTTTACTAGTAAATAGACATGTAATGTGTATACATTTCAGAAAATCTCACTGGTATTTTTAAAACATTTCTTCTTTATACTTTTTAGCATTAAACTTTAGCCTTCAAATTACATTTTAAAATAAGAGACTTACTCAATAATACCTGAGAACTTGAACTCAGGTTCCTGTGACATGTATTATTCTTCTGGAAAGTCTTCGCTTTCTGATGTACAAGCAAGCATACTTCTTGGTCTCCAAAGCTCTCTCAGAATTTCTTTCTGCTGCAGAACCTGGGCAGTGAGCAGGAGTGCCTGAGAGTCTTACAAGGAGACCCCAGCAACACCACTGGCCCTAACAGACTGAAACAATGATGGTTTGTCACTTTTACATCTGTTTTGAAGATTTGGTCTACTTCTTTCTCTTTCTTTTATGTTTTTTTCTCCTGCCTAATTACTACATTAAATCACAGAATCATTTGAAATTTCTTCTTTAAGCACTGTGGTTCAACCTAGCTCAAATCCAGTAAACTTGGCAAATCTTAGTTGTAGCAGGAGGCTCCAGAGTTGTGAAGTTCTTCCGGGGTTCCCAGTGCTGCAGGTGGCAACATAAGGTGGCTAACTAAGTTAGCTTCAAAACATAGATGAATTCTCTTCCCTTCTAAAGAACACTGTTAGTTCTGCTCTGGAGTTTGTGATGTATAGAACAGTCTTATGGACTCTGTGGGAGAGGGAGAGGGTGGGGAGATTTGGGAGAATGGCATTGAAACATGTATAATATCATGTATGAAACGAGTCGCCAGCTCAGGTTCGATGCACAATACTGGATGCTTGGGGCTGGTGCATGGGGACGACCCAGAGGGATGGAATGGGGAGGGAGGAGGGTTCAGGATGGGGAACACATGTATACCTGTGGCGGATTCATTTTGATATTTGGCAAAACTAATATAATATTGTAAAGTTTAAAAATAAAATAAAACTAAAAAAAAACAGTTTGTTAGTCTCTGCTTATAATATAAATGTTAGATTTTATCCCACTGAAAATAAGACATATCAGTAAGTGTGGTGATGTGGTCATAGTGTTAGAATTTTTCTTCTTACTGCCTTTTCTGCATTTATGACTTTCTTCTTAATCTTTCTTAGAAATCCCCTTTTCTGAGATGTTTGACTCCTCAATTTGTCCTCACTTCAATTAAGAATAAATATTGAGCATATACTATATTCCAGGCATTGTGCTAAGGCATATAGAGTATGAAAGTCATTAAAACAGACCTAATCTTTACCTCTCAAGGAATTTATAGTCTCTCAAGCAATTCAGACAATAAAGAAATCATTGAATATGTAATAAATGTTGTAAAAGAAAAACAAAAGAGTACTATGAGAATGCCTTAAAAAAAAGGCATTCTTGGGACTTCCCAGGAGGCTCAGTGGTTAAGATTCCAGGCATCAAATTCAGGGGGCTCAGGTTTGATCCCTGGTTGGGAAACAGTGTCAGGCTTTATTTTCTTGGGCTCCAAAATTACTGCAGATGGTGACTACAGCCATAAAATTAAAAGACACTTGCTCCTTTGAAGAAAAACTATGACCATCCTAGACAGCATATTACAAAGCAGAGACATTACTTTGCCAACAAAGGTCTGTCTAGTCAAAGCTATGGTTTTTCCAATAGTCATGTATGGATGTGAGAGTTGGACTATAAAGAAAGCTGAGTGCCGAAGAATTGATGCTTTTAAACTGTGGTGTTTCATACATGATATTTTACATGATATTTTACATGTTTCAATGCCATTCTCCCAAATCTTCCCACCCTCTCCCTCTCTCACAGAGTCCATAAGACTGTAACGAGTTGCCAGTCCAGGTTCGATGCACGATACTGGATGCTTGGGGCTGGTGCACTGGGACGACCCAGAGGGATGGAATGGGGAGGGAGGAGGGAGGAGGGTTCAGGATGGGGAACACATGTATACCTGTGGCGGATTCATTTTGATATTTGGCAAAACTAATACAATGATGTAAAGTTTAAAAAAAAAAATAAATAAACTGTGGTGTTGGAGAAGACTCTTGAGAGTCCCTTGGACTGCAAGGAGATCTAACCAGTCCATCCTAAAGGGAATCAGTCCTGAATATTCATTGGAAGGATTGATGTTGAGGCTGAAACTCCAATACTTTGATCACCTGGTGCGAAGAACTGACTCAGTTGAAAAGACCCTGATGCTGGGAAAGATTGAAGGCAGGAGCAGAAGGGGATGACAGAGGATGAGATGGTTGGATGGCATTACCAACTCAATGGATATGAGTTTCAGCAAACTGCAGGAGATGGTGATGGACAGGGAAGCCTGGCATGCTGCAGTCCATGGGGTTGCAAAGAGTTGCACACGACTGAGCGACTGAGCTGGGCAACTAAGATCCCACATGCCGCACAATGTGGCCAAAAAAATTTTTAAAGGCATTCTTTAATCAGATTTGCAGTGGAATGAGGCCACGGAAGTCTCTATGTCCCATTTCTCCTGTTCTCCTTTAGCCCATATTCACCTACTTTCCATGTTCAGAAAAGCAAGACCTAGATAAGGAGGAGAATGAAAGCATTGCTCACTGTCCTGCAGTTCCTTTAATCTGATTTATAACCAGATATAAAAGTGGGATCGATTTTAGATTATTTTAAAGCAACTTTAGTGGGTGTAGCTGGTTTTTTTCAATTGGAATGTGGAGACTTACCTCAAAAGTTTCATTGATCCAGTTTCCTTTTGTCCATTGTCTTAAGCCAAGTACAGTGATGAATGGAACATGATTTGAATGTGGAACTCCTAGATATCATCTTGTGTTTTAGCAAGCCAATAAAAAGTTAAAATTTGATAGCATCTGGAACTACATAATGTTTGCAGTTGTGTTTAAAGCGAAGTTGTGTTTAAAGCTCAGATGGTAAAGAATCCACCTACCATGTAGGAAACTGAGGTTCGATCCCTGAGTCAGTAAGATCCCCTGGAGAAGGGATGCTACTCACTCCAGCATTTGGAGAATTCCATGGACAGAGGAGCCAGGTGGGATCGCAAAGAGTTGGACACGACTGAGCAACTAACACTGCTACTCAACATTTTGTAGATATTCATAAGATGTGAAATGATCTGCCTGTTATCTTCCATTATGTGTGGATCAGTTAGCTTATGTAATCAATTTGGATGACTTGAGAGCTCTTACAACAGAATGTCTTAATTTTTATCCACTTCATTACACACATACACAGCTGTGCTGTATTTCTGTGCACACAGGCATGCATGTTATTAAATGTATCCCTGCAGATCCTTGGAGGTATACTTTTATATCTGAGAGACAGGAACAGTACTAAATCAGAAATGCTTGCTTTCTGAATGCATAGATCATCTTACTAGAAAGTTTTTTTTCTCTTATATCCTTGTAACTGAAAAAGGATGAATTAGGTTATCATGATCATGAAGTTTTGTGTTTTGATTTATTCTACATAAAAAGCTTTGAAGTTTTCAGTATGTTTAGCAACCATAGTATAAAACAATCCTACTGCAGAAGAGATTGAAAAACAGTCAGGAAAAGTAGAACAAGTTAGTAGCAGAACCAGGAGTAGAATTCACAGAACTTCATATTCTTCAATTTGTGCTTAATTGGCAGGGCCATATTGCTTTTCTCAACCACGGAAGAACTACTGGAATGCCGTAAGAATCTGGTTACAAAGATTAGGAAAGTAGTCCTTTAAGAAATTTCCAGTAAGAAAACTTTAGAGACTTAATTAGATTGATTTAAGACATTATTTGCTTAATTTTGTTTTGTGAGTTCTTTGTTCGAAAATTTTGGGAAACATTGTATTACATGACTTGAGGTACATTTCTTTACTATAGGACTTCTCAGACTCGAAAGTTTTAGTGTGCCTTATAACTATCCCAGGTGGCTCAGAGGTATCCACCTGCCATAGGAGACACAGGAGACACAGGTTCAATCCTTGGGTCAAGAAGATCCCCTGGAGGAGGAAATAGCAACCCGTTCCAGTATTCTTGCCTAGAAAAATCTCATTGACAGAGGAGACTGGTGGGTTACAGTCCATGGAGTCACAAAGAGTTGGACATAACTGAGCATGCATGCACACGCATAACTAAAGGAGAAAAATAGTTTGTTGTGTTTTTCTAACTTATTTTACCCAGTGGTCAATCTTTTGAGGGACGTGTATTCATATTTGATGGATTACAGTTTGGAAATTACATATCTAGGATAGTGACTCTCATTGTGTGCCTTTTCATTTGACACAACAATTTGTACACCTGAGAGCTGCCTCAGAGTATGAGGGTAGGAAGGTGTCATACCTTTGAGTGAAGATTCTAACCGATATATCAAGAAAAGAGATTTCCAACTAAAAAGATTTTTTTTTGAGTACATTTGTTATGGTCTAAATGTATCACTGCAGAATTTGTATGTTGAAACCCTAATCCCCAGTGTGGCCATATTTGGAATAAGGAATGGAGGTAAAATGGGGTCATAATGGTGGGCCCTTATCCTATAGAATTATCGTCTTTATAAGAATAGGCACTAGAATGCTTCCCCTACTCCCAACATCCCTATGTCAGTGCTCAGAGGAAAAGTCATTTGAGGACTGCAGAAGAAAGTAACCTTCCATAAAGCTGGGAAGAAAGCTATCACTAAAACCTTGCCAGAATTTGACCTTGGACTTTCCAGCTTCAGAAATGAGAAAATAAATTCCTGTTGTTTAAACCACTCAGTGTATGGCAATCTGAGTAGACTAAGACAGCATTTAAAGCCAAAAGATCACCAGATTTTGTTTGAAACATGGAAATCCCCATAAAAAGGCTCCGTACATCCATCATGGCCTCAAGATACAGTTTCCTTATATTTTAATATCAAGTGATTATGTCTCAAGGACTTAGTGGCTGTGTGGTGGTGGAGGAGCAGTGATGGTAATGGCATGAGGAGCATGAAGGCCCACATGTACTGAACAGGGAGCTGTCCCTCACATCACAGTAGCTTTTGGTGAGCCCTGCTCCCTGACCAATTGAAAATTAGAATTCTAGGCTTCAGATTTAGCCTCACTAATTTTTGATTCTTGAATGATGATTTCAGTGGTTGGGCTCTGAATATTCAGTGTTTGAGACCCCAGCCCAACCCCAGTTCACATCTGTTAGTCCTCTCTAAGGGGGTCAGAGATTACAAGATCAGAAAAAAGAAAGTTTCAAAGCTTATTTCTTTTGTGTTTTTTTTTAAATTTAGCAACATATGTGGGAAAGATCTTACAACCACCCACCTTGCAAAAGACTTATTTAGAAAACTTAAACAGAAAAGAGCCATAATTTTTACACTGTTCACCAAGGCAGATGGGCACATGTGTTTGCGTGCTCACATGCAAGGGACCCACTTACACAGACTTTAAGAAGGATTCAGTTGTAGAGATTTAACATTTCATACCTGTAAGCTGTGTTTTATTTATGAATCACATCCAAGTATTTAACGGGGACTTATGGTTTTAAAAATACTAATCATAAAACAAATGTGCAGGCATGAAAAAAGCCATTTGGCTTCTGATATAATACAGCACATGATTTATTCAGGTGAATAAGAATGGACATTTGAAGGAGACTCAGAAGAGGCCAAAGTCCATGGAAGGATTGCTTTGACCCTCTCAAATACTACACAGACCTGTCTTCACATTGGAGATCTAAAACAGTGCATGAAAGCAAAGACACAGGTGTTGACCAGGCCCATGAATCAGGCTCGCTTGGTTTATATTACACACAGTGACCTCTTCTCCTGGGAGGTCAGATTGCAAATGGAAACTGGGAGCAGCACTTGGGAAACTAACAAATGCTGATCTCTAAGTGATGCCCCTTTCCTTTCGGACATGAGCTTGCTGCATGTCATGAGAACATCTTAGCAGTGAGTCAAAGACATTCGAAGTCTCTTCCTTGCATTGTGTCCTGACCTGTGTACTTAAATACAAACCTGCATACAAAACCACTCTAAGTGATTAAATATGCATCTTATTTTAGGAACTTCTTGTAACTTCTAGTCACGTTTTGATGATTTATCTAATTTTACTTTTGTCTGTAAGTCACCACTTTATTAGGAAAACCATACTATAGTCTAGAATCTTCTTCAGAATTGCCTTGAAATCATCCAGGTAAGGTGAACAGAACAAGGGTACCCCACTCAGAGCTGTTGGGTTCGCTTCCTTTTGCTTCACTCTATCTATACCACAAAAGTGGAAAGTAGTTACTTGACATGTACACATTCAAATCAGAACCTTAGAATTCTTTGTCATAAGAATTGCTCTAAGGAAGAGAACCTTTGGACATAGATTAAGCTGCTGCACTGAAGGAATGAAACTGAAAAGCAGTGAGAGGTTTGCATGTGTGCTCAGTCATGTCTGACTTGTGACCCCATATATCTTTTCAGGTTCCTCTGTCCATGGGATTCTCCAGGCAAGAATCCTGGAGTGGATTGCCATTTCCTTCTCCGGGGAATCTTCCCAACCCAGGGACTGAACTTGCATCTCCTGTATTGGCAGGCAGATTCTTTACCACTGAGCCACTTGGGAAGTGCCAGTGAGAGGTTAGATCAGTGAAAACATTCTCAACCATCTGCTAACTATGCTATTTCATCATGGTGATTTAAGAAAACAAGAATGTCTTTAAAATCTGCTTTGGAAATATTTTCCTTTCAAATCCTCTTAGCAACCAAAGCGTATTACTGTCTTCGAGTGTAATGCGTCTACAAAAACTCATGTATCCAGGCTGAGAGAGACAGACTTGAAATGCAGTTCCATCCTAGAGGCTTAAATCACTTGAGCCTCAGCAGAGGGGAGACATGGGGAGACGCTCATCCAGGTTTTTCGTGGAAAGCTAACAGTGCCCCTAGTCTGCCTCCCTTCATTCTTTTTTATTCAAAGTTGTTCATTGAGAGGTAGAAGTGACTGGACTTAATGTTGGTGGGAGCTTGTCGAGGGGAAAGCTGTCTCTGGCAGGAGAAAAAGCCAATGGCAATCAGCTTTCATTCTATACAATGCAGCAATATGACACAGGGTTTAGTGAGCTGAAGAGGCTGTGACATGAATCTCCATGAGTACTTTTCCAAACACTCTAAGTTCCTTCACGTAAATTCCATTCCCCCTTCTTTGGTTTTTGTTTTGGTAATCTCACAGGAAACCAGTCTCAGGGGATTTTTCTAGAGGCCAAGTTGATATTTCAACAGGGTTGAAAAGGAGTCTCACTCTACCAGGGTAAGGATAATCTTCCATACATCCTCAGGTCCCTTCTGTAGAAACCTGAGTATTGGGAAGAATGGAGGAGGGGACCCACCTAGCCCATATTTACCCACTTGTGGAAGCTGCTAAAGCAATCTACCTTTAGTTCAGAGATTCTAGTATACACTGAATGTCAACACATTAATCTTCACACCACCCTTAAATGGTGACTCTGTATCAATTTTGCATACATGAATAGGGTAGTAGCCAAAATACAGAGCTTATGTGCTTTGCATGGTACTGCAAAAAAATGTTTAGCTTGGCATTTGGGCCCCAATAAAAATTTAAAATAAGTTTTCTTTAAATTCTCAACACCACCCCATTCTATTTAATCCCACCTACCCCCTAACCCCCACCCCCACCCCCCAAAAAAATCTACCTACCAATCTCTTTACAACTGTAATTCCAGATATTGGTTGGGAAATAGACTTTTGAATATGGTCTTTATTCCACCTTCTCTCAGAGGTGGAATAAAGGATCAAGAGAAGAACTCTGGCTATCCCTTAATCCTTGAGAAGGATGAATATGCAAACAGAAATTGCTGGAGAGAATATAAATATCACTACAGTTAGGGAGGAGAAGGCAATGGCACCCCACTCCAGTACTCTTGCCTGGAAAATCCCATGGACGGAAGGGTCTGGTGGGCTGCAGTCCATGGGGTCGGTAGGAGTCAGACACAACTGAGCGACTTCACTTTCACTTTTCACTTTCATGCACTGGAGAAGGAAATGGCAACCCACTCCAGTGTTCTTGCCTGGAGAATCCCAGAGATGGCAGAGCCTGGTGGGCTGCTGTCTCTGGGGTCACACAGAGTTGGACACGACTAGAGCGACTTAGCAGCAGCAGCACAGTTAGGGAGCAGTGATCTGGACTGTGGTGGCTAAAAACAAAATCTGAAAAGGGGAAAGCCATGGGTGGAAGACGAGTTCTTTTTGTTGCTCTCTCAGATCTTCCTAGACAAGCAGAGATGAGGGCAGGGGAACAGGGAACGGGTTCTTTGAGCAGGGTGGAGCAGTGAAGGTGTTAGGACTGGGAGGATGTTAGATGCAGCAGGGGTATTGGCTGGTGCTGGCAGCGCCTGGTGGGGGCAGGGATGGCTGTGAAGGAGGAGGAGGACCACAGAAGTGAGGCAGTGTGTGTTAGATGCCCAACACGGTGCTGGGCATATAACTTGATGGATTGTTTATATCATGAAGGCAAACAAAGTTATCTTGAGGTTTATGATGTAGAAACAAGTCACAGGCTCAAAGTTCTCTACTTTCAAGCTTGTGTAAATGGAAGAAAATATCCATAGCTTCTGAGAAAAATCTTAAAATCTTGAACATCTCTTGATAAAGCCAAGAGGGACAATTGACAGTTACTCTGTACCAAGTAAAGAACAAGAATTTGCAAACTCCATCCCCTTTTTTTCCTATTAGATTCAATGTGTTATTTGAATTTCATTGTGTAATTAACCATGCATTTCCACATATTCTTATTTAATTTGCATAAAATTCTGTGATATAGGTTTACCACTACTTTTCTTTTATGGATGAAGAAATGAAGTTCAGAGAATTGGAAACGAATTACCTAAGGTCAGCAAGTTTTAGAATCAGACTCAGACTGAGTCCCTCAGGCCACCCTGCTGTATGCCAGAGTCCTGGCAACTATTCTATTAATATTATATTTCATCAACCATCGTGCCATCCTCTGTTGTTGCCCAAAGGTTGGAACTGTTTTCAGAGCCTCTTGAACTTTGGTACCCTGAGCATATTCTGTGCTTAGATGACAAAATGACTGAGGTTTGTTAATTTATCACTGCAGAGTTTTGAATAAAGTCATATGGAAAAGTCAACAAACAATATTCTTGCTCCATAAAAGTACGTGATGAATTTATTTCAAGAGTACACTAAGAGAAACTAGGCTTATTGAAATGTAAGTTGGAGGGGGGCATGTGGTAGACAATATCTTAGGGAATAGCTTGATGTGAGTATTATTTTACAAAAAGCAAAAGGCAAGTAAAATGCAAAAAAGAAACAAGAGTGGGTTCACGGATTTTTCCTTGTGAAATAGATTGCCTTAAATGGATACAGCTTTAAAATTTGACTATATCTGGCAACATTCGGAACTTAAAAGTCTCTTATAGAATGTGACTCTAAACGGAGAACCCTTTAAATATATGGAGAGATAGCACTTAGATTAATAGATCTTCAGAAAAGCTCGTTCTTTTGATGATGGGGGTTTTTAATAGGCATCAATCTGTTGTGCACAGCACTCACTTTTTTCCAGAGCAAAATGGTTTATCACACATGCTGGAGTCTACTAGAATTTCAGCCTGCCATTCTGGGCACTGGCGAGGTCCTGACCATATGTTCAAAAACGAAAAAGATCAAAGAGCTAATAAGTAGTGGTCAACATGTCTCTAGTCAGTACAGAAGAAGAAACAAAACAGGGCAGCAGCCTTCAGTTCAGCAACTGCTGTAGGAAGCGCCCCAGATAACGACCACAGCACGAATGGCAAATGACGCTGGGAACAGGGGCTGTAAAACACGAAAAAGTCTGATTCAAAACACGAACAGCAAAAAGAAAAAAAAAAATCCACGATAAATGAAATCAGTGTTTAGCAATCTATTTTTTAGGTTTTATATGAAGTTTAAAGAGCTTTCACAGATTGTTTATTTTGAACTCAAGCAAATAGGGCAAATCATTGGAGCTTGAAGATGTAGCATGCCACAGGACTTTGGTCCAACTTGTTTCATAGGAATGGAAAGTGTTGACAAACAATATTTTCTGAGTCCCACTCTCAACATCTGCCTGAAGTCTACCACCTATAAATAGGTGCATAGCTTCTTTTTGCTCTGTCATGCTCATAATCAGGCCTTTAGGGGATGGTGAAAGTGAAAGTCACTCAGTGGGGTCTGACTCTGGGACACCATGGAATAGTCCATGGAATTCTCCAGGCCAGAATACTGGAGTGGGTAGCCATTCCCTTTTCCCAGGGATCTTCCCAACCCAGGGATCAAACCCAGGTCTCCCGCATTGCAGGCAGATTCTTTACTGTCTGAGCCACCAGGGAAGCCCAAGAATCTAGGGAGTGATGACACAGGCTTTACAAAGCCATGGTTTCCTTGGTCTCTCTTAGTGTGATTTCTGAGAACACAATTGAGGGTGAATGATGACCAAGGAGCACCACAATGACGTAATAAGTGATGCGGCAAAGAACTAGGAGTGGCAAGCTTAAACAGAACAGAGTATGATTTGGGCAGAACGCAAAGCTGCACTCAATTATTCTGATTCAAAGAGTCCTCAGCTGCCCAGTCTCAAAGGAACAATGTTAAAAACAGTTAAAAGAGTCATTTGAGGGTTATGGAGAAAAGAGATGGCAGGAGGGGCAGACGTTCATGTGTGTGTAGACCTGGAGTCAATTTGATGGGCGGAAAAGGTGATGAGTGCCAAAGCTCTCTGCCCACCCACTTTGATCTGGAAGGAAGTCAGGGAGCTATATGGTTTTGGGAAAATTCTCAAGGGCCCTTGGAGATAATGGGTGTTTTAAGAAGAGTGACTTGTTACAGATGTGTGCTTCTAGCCCACAGCTGTCCATAAGAACTTTACATCACACAGGAAAGGCTCATAACTAACTGGTACCGAATTGCAGCCGGTGGTCTTTTAGGAGCAGAGCTGCATCCATTGATGTATTTATTAATTCCTTCCCCTTTTATTGATCACTTGATAAGTGCAGGCACAGAGACTGGTTTGGGGAGGATAAAGACAGTTAAGACACCTTCCTGTCCCTGCCTTCTAGACAGTGTCCCGGCTCTAGTGCCACCTGGTCCCAAGTTGAGATGCTCTCACAGTTCTTTCCACCAGGTTCTGGTAGCAGTTCTTCTCCAGTTTTCAAGCACCTCCACTGCCTCACCTAGACTCTTTACCTTCTGAAAAGTGAAAGATGAGAAAATAAGGCTAGTTCAGGCAATGGCACCCCACTCCAGTACTCTTGCCTGGAAAATCCCATGGACGGAGGAGCCTGGTAGGCTGTAGTCCATGGGGTCGCTAAGAGTTGGACACGACTGAGCGACTTCGCTTTCACTTTTCACTTTCATGCATTGGAGGAGGAAATGGCAACCCACTCCAGTGTTCTTGCCTGGAGAATCCCAGGGACGGGGGAGCCTGGTGGGCTGCCGTCTATGGGGTTGCACAGAGTTGGACACGACTGAAGCGACTTAGCAGCAGCAGCAGCAGCAGCAGTAAAACCACCAATTTCCCAAACACAAATTCAGATCCTCAGAAACTTTCTAAGGATTCACATGCAGCAATCTGGTGAGGAAAAGAGCATTAATTAGACTTCTGATATTGAGGCCTAGATGCAGACATTTTTTTTTTTTTTTTCAGAAAGATGGTGACATTGGAAATAACTTTATTCCCATGTCCTGGGAGTGCTTTGTCTATAAAATAGATATTCCTAGCCTCTGAATTAGAAAGACTACAAAAGTCCCCCCCAAAATAGCAAAATGATAGACTTTTGAGAGGCTCCAAATTCACTGGAGTTGATAAATGGAATGTTCATTTAACCTTTAGAACTGAAATCTGTTTAAGGAAAACGTGCATACCATGTTTACGATGATCGAGCAACATTTTCTGGGATAATGGGTAATGGTTTGCCATGTGTTGGTGGAATACCTCACTCATCCCCTTAGCTCATCCTAACCCCCATCTCTTTGCTTTCCCAGCCGCCCTCACCTGGGATGTCCTTATGTGTTCTTCTGCATCTCCCAGCCCTGCTCCCCTAGACTAGCTCCCCAAGGCCCTTTTACTGTATGGACATTGGTCTCTCCCCTCTCTGAGCCTCTGGAACTGTGCTGCCTGTTACGACAGACACTGGTCCCATGTGGTTATTGAATATTAAAAATATGGCACATTAATGTTAAGAAATTGGAGAAGGAAATGGCAACCCACTCCCCTATTCTTGCCTGGAGAATCCCATGGACAGAGGAGCCTGGTGGGCTACAGTCCATGGGGTCTCAAAGAGGTGGACACGACTGAGTGACACACGTTAAGATATGCTGTAAGTGCAAATACCTTCTGGACTTTGACTTATTCCAAAAAAAGTGAAGAATGTTTAATCTCTAAATTTGTTGCTTGTTACAAGTTGAAACAATTCTATTTTGAATCTGTTGGCTTATATTCTTAAATTCATCTCATCTATTTCTTTTAGCAAAACTAATACAATTATGTAAAGTTTAAAAATAAAATAAAATTAAAAAAAAATAAAATGTGGTTACTAGAAAACTTAAAATTATATATGTGGCTTACATTGTAGGCTATTAGATGGTGCTGTCCTAGAGCACTTGGAGTCTAAAATCATTTACCATTGAATTGTTTTTTGGTCAGGAGTCAGGATCCTGGGGTTGTAAGAAACAGAAGCCACTGACATTTAATCATGCCCATATAAGGGATTTTTGTGGAAACATGGAGATTGAAGAAGGAATCACAGTCAGGCCTTATGAGAACAGAAGCAAAGTGGGAGAATGCTAAGGACCCAGGCAGTGACTCTCTGTCTCCCTTTCTCCCCTGCCCCCTCTTTTTCTCCCTCTGTCTTTTTCTTCCCTCCCTCCCTCTGTCCCTTTCCTTTTATGTTTTTGATCTCTGCCTCTGTCTGCTTATCTGCTCTATCCTCTGCTGTATGAACAAGCTTGTTCATTGATTCTGTTTCTCTATTGTTGCAGTTTGAATGGAGGTTTTGCCTATGATGCTGCAAACTTTGGCTCTGACTCTCCATGATCTTTTAGTTCATCTGACAGCTGGCTGGTTTGGATTTATCAGCCTCTCAGTTCCAAAACAGCAGGGAAATGGACTGACATGGTTTCGTTCAAATGTTTCTGTGTCTCTTGGGAGAGATGGTCACCTGGATAGGGAGAGTACATTCTGGGACCACGGATAAGGTTAAACTGGATGTAGTTGGGTAAGACTGGTAAATTGAGATACTGGACAGTTATGTATTTCTTGGCATTGTTTGTTTACTCCTTTGGTTATCCTCCATTTTGTACATATCAACCACCTTTTTCCTTTTAGTGGATCACTTCCATCAACAAACAAGCCTGCTCCCATCTCTTCTCTTTAGCCTTGTCATTGCCCTTTCCATGCTGCTGTAACTCAGATTTGGGTCTTATTTTCAACTGACTTCTGTTTTCTTTAATTCAACTAACGCTTGTTGTACTTCCACTGGTTTCATGGCATTGTGGAGACTGCTTGGAGTATCTGAAGGTCCTAGAACAAAGCAGATGAGAGCCTTCAAAGGACTTATTCAGGGAGCTGACTACAGGACAAGTACACCCTGTCTTCTTTGCATGCTGTAGGAAGTTCTGTAGACTTTCAAATAAACTTGTTTCATTCTTAGAAATAATTATGGTTTTGTCTTTATGAGTATTTATAACTTTATTTTTTTTGGTTTATTCCATTGATGAAAAGTCAATGGAATCAAATATTAGTGGAATATGGACTCAAATATGGACTCAAATATTAGTGGAATCATGGCATCTTGCCTTATTTTTGTCTTTATTGAGATGTTTGTTATAGGATGTTTGTAAATAACCTTTACAAAGTTAAGAGTTGTTTCCTTTTGTTGTAACTGTGGGTTACATTAATTTTCCAATGAATGTTCCATGCTTTCTTAGATTAAAACTAATTTTTTCACAGTGTATTACTGTTTTTAAACTGGTCAATACTAATTTTGTGTGTAGGTTTGTAAATGAAATTGTACTTGATTTTCCTGTTTGGTGCTGGTTTTGTCATGCATTACAGACAAAATAAGTTTGAACAGAGGTCTGGGAAGATAAGTGAATTGTGTACTGGGAAACTGTGTGTGTGTACATCTCTCTTTAGGGAGAGTGGATTTAAAGAGGTTGGGGAGAAAGGTTTGAACTTGTATAGTGGAGGGCTTTGAACAGATTTTAAAGAAATTTGTTCTTTGTTCTGTGAGGAAGTTATTAGGGTTTATGTATAATAGAGGCATAATTTGATTTGTGCTTTGAAAACTGGAGATGAGAAAAGTGTTGCCTCAAGCATAGAGATTGAATATGAAAAATACAAAAAAGAACAATTGCATTTAGAGCCACTGGATATCATGACCTTTAAGAGAACAGCATAAGAAGAGGGTCATGAGCGTGAAAATGAATAAGACAGCTATTAGGTCATTAGGAAATTTTGAAAGGAAGCTTCATAGAATGTCCCATAGCATTGTAAAAACAATAGCCACACTGTTCAAGAAGTGTTGCTTTCCTAGGCAGACATGGATAAAAATTAGCCGTAAAGAGAATGGAGGTGCTTATTAGGTGGGATTGTACTTACTGATACAGTGATGATGTGCAGCAAAGTGTTGGGGAAGATTAGAAGCATAATTTTGTCCCTCAAATGTTATCACATAGAAAGTAGATTTTTTTTCCTCTTTATGAATGTTTGATGCACTTGTGACTTATCACTAGCGTGAGGCCAACCTCATTGATTAAAGAGACATACTGCCCTTGGATCCACTGTATAGTACCAGGAACTATACTCAGTACTTAGTAATAACATAAAGGAAAATAATTTGAAAAAATATGTTTATGTATAACTGAATTGATTGCTGTACACCCGAAACTAAGACAACATTGTAAATCAGCTATACTTCAATTTAAAAAAATTTCAAAATGCAAAGGGGAAAAGAAGTACTGCTTACGTTCCCTTGGGATGGTTTGATTGACTGACTGTCCTGCACAGTTGCATGAGAGCCCTTTTTCATAAAATTGACCCAGAGGGATGGTATGGGGAGGGAGGAGGGTTCGGGATGGGGAGCACATGTATGCCTGTGGCGGATTCATTGTGATGTTTGGCATAACTAATACAGTTTTGTAAAGTTTAAAAATAAAATAAAATAAAAAAAACACAGATGAAGTGTACAAAGCACCAATGTATATCTCAATCACCACATACTGTAAACTTTTGTAATCATTATTTTGAACAGTTGAACAACAGAATGTTGTCCCCACCTTAGAAGTTCTCTCTCCACCAATTACTATCCTGTCTCTGCCCCAAATGGGACCACTATCCTTCCTTTCATGGGAATCATCTGTTTGATTTTAGTTGTAATATGTCTGATAATGCACTTCTAAACAATAAAGTTAATTTTTCCTTTGAACTTTATTTAAGTGTAAATATGGGTCCGATCCCTGAGTTGGGAAGATCCCCTGGAGGAGGGCATGGCAACGCACTCCAGATTCTTGCCT